>NW_003852421.1:15858558-15987991 GCF_000181295.1 Otolemur garnettii | reverse complement strand
AATCTAGTAACATCTATTTCACTCTAAATACGTGTAATTGATCTAGGAACCCTCCTGGTAGGAAGCTGTCCTACAGAAGCATAAACTCAATATTTAAGTAGATGGGAACAAGGTCTTTTAAAGTTACACTGCTCCCAGTGGCAGTATTGGTGATGGGAGCAACCTCAGTGATCATCGGCAGAGAAATAATCGAGTAAGTGGAGGTGGATCTAACCTTGTAATATAATACACTTATCAAAGAGAATAGATTAGAACCATATCCATTAGCCAGGGGGAATGTTTGGGACATATTGTTAAATGAGAAAACAAAGGGTAAATAAATGTTTATTATATGGAGGTATTTTGTAAAAAACAAAACAAAAAAATGGAAAATCCCTATTTATTCCTATAAATACTTCTATGCATTTGTATGACTGGGACTAAAGGTGTATTTTTAACACCAAAAAATTGAGAGGGAGTGATGCTAGAGAGAAAAGAGGGGGCGAGAGGAGATATAAATCAATGAAAAATGGTGAATTCACCCAAGATACAAATAAGCAAATAAGTAACAAGTTAACACTAGGCAATCCTTAACTATAGGCACTCGAGGGACCAGGGAATAACAACAGTTTACCTACAGGTTGGAGGTAGAAGGCTCCCCTCCAAAAATACGCTAGTAGGCGGTACCTGGTCTCTCTTTCATCCACACAAGGTTTGTAGACGCTTCTATTTGGAAAGCCTACTCTCCTCATCCTGTTTCTCTTGGTACTCAGCATGGTGTGTGCACAGGTGCTCCTAAGTGGGACACGGTTGTGGCAGAGGACAGGGAAGCACAGCGAGAGTGATGAATGCCGGGTGGGGTGGGGGGCATGTGGTTCAGTCCTCCAGAGGCTCGAGTCCAGCTAACAAAACAGAGCCTGCTGGGCTTTCTGCCTGGCAGAACCAAAAAGGGACAGAGGAGAGGCCATTCCTGGACACTCTCTCAATAGGTGTATTGATTTTCTAAACAAAAAGTGAATTTGGAGCTGGCAAACGCTGTGTCCAGTGGCCTGAACAGAATGAGAGGGGCCGACCACGCAGCATTTTTGCGCTCTGTGCTTTCGCCACAGGATGCAACCGCTTCGGATTTGTTTCCAGGGTGGGGAATCCTCGAGTCCTGGCATGCTTTTTCTGTGCACTGTGGTATTTAGTCCTTGGCCAGAGATGGAGACCTGACAAAAAATGGCTATTGGGTGAAGCAAAAACTATCTTTGTGAAGACAGCTGAACTATATGGGGACACTCTGCCTATGGCGACAGCGTGGGAGCCAAGACATCCTCTTTCTATAGCTCCCCCATGCATATTGTCTCTCATCTCATTCCTCTCCCTCCTCTGCTTTCTCTTTTGTGTAGAGGTCTGAGCTCATTTGCTTGGATTCTTTTCATTGCCAATTTCAAAGCAGCCATTAAACTGAACATTGTCTGCAGAGGTGAAGGAAGAAGCCAAGTGCTATGAAAAAGACAGAGCAGTCGGGGAATCGTCAGTGGGCAATGCCCTCAGGTTATCATGCTGGAGAGACCCCTGGTCAGTGACTTCCCTCTCTTGCTGGGGATGGTTCAGTCCTGTGTCCTCCCTCCTTTGTTCTGGTTCATTTCCCTCCCGCTGCCTGCTGGAGTGACTTCCCGGTTAGGAAGCTTTCCCTAGTGACCCAAGTGAATAAACGTGTAATTCCATTTCCTTCAAGTTCCTTCACAGAAACGAACACCCAGGCACACAGGCCCACACACGATTCGGCATGCACATGTGTATATGCGCTTTTACATGTCAACACACACAGCCAGTGGTTTTATTGTCGGTGTTCTAAGAGAAACGGAGCTCTTCTCTCACCGTTGTCAAGTAGCACAGCACAAGGCAGATGATGGATTAAAAGTTCTAATTTAACATAAAGTTTTATAGCGTTGGGAAGATCTTTCAGAAATTCTCAGTTCTAGCCTCCTGCGGTTGAATTGCTTGCACAAGTGTCAAGATCAGCTGCACTCTGAGCTGGCTAGCAGAAGCCATTGGTTTTCAAAGTTGTCTGCACTGATTTCTTAAGGATGCCATCACAAATTACTATGCTCTGGATAGTTTAAGACAATGGTAACTTATTCTTTCATGGCTCTGAAGGCCAGAAATAAAAAAATCAAGGTGTAAATGTGGCAGGGTCACGTACCCTCTAAAGGCTCTAAACAAGGATCTTCCCTTACGTTTTCAAGTTTCTGGTGGTTCCAGGTGTTTCTTGGCTTGTGGGTGCATCACTCCAATATCTACCTCCATCTTCATGGGCTTCTCCTCCCTCTGTCTATGTTTTCTGTTTCTTATAAGATGCCTGCTATTGGATTTAGGGTCCACTGGGTTAATCCAGAACAGTCTAATCTTGAGATTCTTAACAATTTCATCTGCAGAGATTGCTTTTCTCAACAAGGTTACTTTTGCAAGTTCTGGTAGTTAGAACTTAGACATATCTTTTTTTGGGGGGGGTGGTGGCTACCATTCAGCCTAGTGCAATGTCCTAAAGCAAGATACGGCATTTTCCCCATTCAAACTCTAGTCCTGGCTTGTCACTGCTCTTAGAACTGCAAATACAATTTCCCAATCTGCCTTCTCCACAGCTCTTCAACGTCTCCTACTGCGCTTCAGGGCCACGGTTCTTCCTTCAGTTTCCCAAGCGTGTGTCCTACAACCTCTGCCTAGAATTCCTTCACCACTACTCTTCAGCAGGCTGGCTCCGTTTCTTTTGTTAATCCTCAACTTAAATATCGTATGTGAAGTTGGCCTTCACATCATCTTCTGCAGCAGCACCCCCTCAATTATTTCCTCATCACTATTCACAATGGTTTATTAGTTTATCATCTGACTCTACGTGGGGAATTTTATGGGCTCTGTCATGGACTTTGTCCATCTTTATCATTGTTTTAGCCTCTAAATCTAGTGCATAGTAAATAATAAATATGTGTAGAGTGAATGAATGAATGAACTAAGGATGCTCTTGGTTTGGGGGATGCTCATAAGGTACCCAGTGGGTGGCAGCACTTCAAACACACTTGGCCTGTGTCAAAGGCTGGGATTGTAGACACGTGAAGCCATTTCTTCTCCCACACACCAGTGAGGCTATCATAACAGATTAGCAAGATGTTTAGAGATTTCGGCCTGTGTGATGGGTTAGCATTATATTACATTGGAAGAAACTTCTCAGGGAGCAAAAGTCAGACAGTGATGGGGCTGTGTTAAAAGCTGAAGCTCTCCAAGGCTTCCCACTTCCTTTGCTATCTTTCACAGGAAACCAGAGCTCTGTGGTCTCTGTCTCCAGAGAACTGCCTGGAGAGAACTGCTTTGTCACTCACACAGAAGCATTCCTTTTCAGCTTGTCCCTGGGAGAAACGTGTGACAGCATTTGAAATGGGATGTTTCCTGGTGCCTCAGGTTTCTGGCTAATATTCTACAACTGAGAACAGTAGGTCTGAGCACCTCTACCATGTAGGAAAGCAGCCAAGGGGTAGCCAGAATCCCCTTTTAGGGGCTGGTAAGAATTACCAGGTTGGGCAGTGCCTGTGGCTCAAAGGAGTAGGGCGCAGGCCCCATATGCCGGAGGTGGTGGGTTCAAACCCAGCCCTGGCCAAAAACTGCAAAAAAAAAAAAAAAAAAAAGAAAAAAAAAGAAAAAGAAAAGAATGACCAGGTTTATCTTTTAGCCCTCATCTCACAACCCATGAAGCACAAGTAAGCCAAATCCTAGAATTCATGGAAAAAGGGGAATTTGAGGAGTAATAAGTCATCACAGGGAAGTATGGGGCCTGGAAGGAGGAGCTCCAAGGGGGAACCTCTCTGGGGGTCCAGGTGAGAGAAAGAAGGGCATGTCTGGGAGTCAGGGGCCAGGCTGGGCTGGTGGAGGGGAGAGTCTCCGGATGGGAACTGGAAGGGCATTAGCATTCTGACTTCAGAAAGTGAGTTCTAAGTCTAACAATGGGACTATGGGACTGTGCCAAGTGGAACAGAACGTTAAGGGATCTGCAGCTGAGATGCTGTCAAGGGGGGAGAGGAGGTGTTTGAAGGAGTGTGTTTGAAAGAAAATAAAAGTCACCTCCTGTTGGTTCCCCCAGGGAAACCTTGGCACAACTAGAATTTGAATTCCACCTTACTCCAGAGCCCCAAGATTCCAGTCACTCTGTTCTCTGTTATTGTCTAGAAAACATATGCATCAATATATTATGTTTGCTTAAAGAGGAGGATTTAGAGGGAAAGATATCTGGATTCTTTAAGAACTATATAGAACTTGTCCTTGAGTTCTATGTAAAACGTATGATCCTTGCTACCTTGTCTTTCCATTTCTCACAGCCAAACCGAGCAGATGAAACCTGTGTGCAGAAGCACCCTGCTGCCTGAGGGTCACTTATAAGTCTCAGGGCCTAACCTAAGTTAGGAACCCAGGAGTGCAGCGTGGGAGGATGTTGGGGGACTTCCCAGGTACAAGCTGGCTTTTGCTCATGGTTGTGAAACAGCCAGAGGACTCCATCACATCACTTGTGTTCTCGTGACCTCTGGGCCAGGCAGCCTTTCAGGTGCTGAGAGACTGAGAACAGAGAGTACTCAAGGAGGGGTGGTAATCGTAGGGGACGTGGGTGGTGGCAAGGGCATTCTGGCTGGGACGCAGGGGCTGCCACCCTCCAGAAGTGTGATCTTAGGCAACTCACTTCACCTCACTGGGCTTTAGTTTCCTTTCATGTAAAATGAGGCTGCTGGGTTGATTTCTGAGTTCCTTCCCAATTCTAAGGTCTGTGATTCTGTGAGCTAGTGGGAAATGGTTTGGGCAAGGATCTGAATTCTTAGATCTGAATTCTAAGGTCTGTGATTCTGTGAGCTAGTGGGAAATGGTCTCGGCAAGGAAGGAGCAGAGGCAGGAAATGAGCAAAGCCTAACTGAAGCATTTAAGGGCAACTGAAGCTAAAAGAAAGCTGAGTTAATCATTGACTTTCTAGCCCTGTTACCATTCTTTCCTAAGAAACAAAGAAAAGGCAGTTTTGTGCTCACTTAGATAACTTGTAGCAGCAGATAGATAGGGGAGCCAAGAAACCTAAACTGAAAACATTCTTGCCATTAAGTATGAGATTTATGATATTCGGCAGCGCATGTGTTCGTTGCATCCTCAAGGAGACCCAGCATGCTTGGAAAATTGCCTGATAAATATGCCACATCGCTTTGCACAGGTTCAAATACATTCCTAAGCGTGTCAGCATTTTGATGCTTCCTGGGGCCCTTCTCTTTCTCATTAGCATTTTCAGAAGTTTGTGTGACTCACATCTATTGGCCAGACCTTCCCCCAGCTCCAAGTTGTAAAGGACTGGAGAAAGAGAGGAGACAAGGCAATGAACTTGGAGGACACTCGCCCCCCAGCTCCACATTCTTCTGGGAACTGGTAAAGTCTGTGTCTTCCTTGGTGAAAGCCCGGGTGACGACCCCTTCAGACACTGTCTGTGGAGAGGTAGAGGTCACAGGCTGCAGAGTAGGGGGCACTCATCTCAAGGACCCTTGCTGCCAACTCCATCTCTGTCCTTGAAGAGACTTTTTTTCCCTTCTATAGACATGTGCAGGCACCCTGGCGAGTTGACCCCAGGGACACGCACATCTTATTTTGAGACCAGCTTTCGGGCTGTCACATGCGCTTCAACTGAACCCCCTCCTTTCGTGAGGATGACCTAGAGATGACCCTCCCAAGGAGACAGTGTGTCTCTGACGTTTGGCAGAATAGATAACTCTAGTCGATTCTCAGGAATAGTGAGGAGAGATGGTGTGGAAACAGCGCGTGGGTGCCTGTGACCGGCTATTCAGGAGATGTGAAACTAAAGACACTGAGTTGATTTACAAAAATAAAGGGTTTTATTGATTACACATAGGTGTCCATATTTTCAGAATGTATGTGAAAATTTAATATTCACATAATTTGTAAAGATCAAATCAGTGTAATTGGGATATCCATCATTTTAACCATTTGTCTTTCCTATATGCTAGAAACATGTTGGTTACGCTCTCCTAGCTATTTTGAAAGAAATAAAAATAAAAACAGTGGTTTGATAAGATAGATCAGAGCAGGACAAGGCTTTCATGGTGTTTAAGAAGAAAATGATGAGGAAACAAAAGTTTTAATTTGAATTGATGGGGGCGTAGCTGCTTTTGAGGAATCAATAAGGAGATTTGAAAATAGAGACAAAATTTTTGAAAGATCTGCTTAAAGTAACCTTGGGCTTGAGACTTTAATAGAGGTGTCCAGGGGAAGTTAAGTAGTTCACTATCTCTAAATCTGGACAAGACTAGAAAATATATTGGTTCTCTGTATAAGCAAATGCAGGTTCATCAGCATGGGCTCGTTTATACTATCTGCAAGCAAGTCATTCCTTTCACATATAGAATGACTCAAAATGGTTTCAGGATAAGGAGTCTGGTGCTATCAAGCAGGATGGGCCTGGGAAGGAAGTGGTAGCAACAGGAGACTCCAGGGTGATTGAACATTAAGATAGCAAAAGCCTGGACCAGGGATGGTGGCCCTGGGGCTGAAGAAGAATTTGCTACAGATCAGTAAAGTATGCGACTGTGAGTTTTTTAGAGAAGCTCTTCTATGAAAAAGAAAAACATGGCAAGACATGGAAAAAATACTTGCTACAAATATGATGAACAAAAGCAAATATTCTAAATAAGTAATGAAAAAGTATTTTAGGATGGGGACAGAAAGGACACTGAGACCACCAATAGTAAGATGGGACAAGAAGTAGAGGGAAATTTCACATAGAGAAAATATAAATCTGAAAATGTTTACCCTCACCTGTGAAAATGTTTACCCCCACTTATAGCCAACAAACTAAAAATTTAAACAGTGAGTGTATCAGCAATCACAGTATTCATTAAAAATTATAATATTCACTACACTGGTGTGTGCCTTAGCATAACATTTCTAAAAAACAATTTGCTGATACACATCAAAAGATTTAAAAATACTTTCACCCTTGGCTTTCATTCTACTTTTCAGTGACTATCCCAGTGAAATCATAACCATGTTAACAGACTTTTGCGTTTGCTTATCAACATGGTATTTAGAATACTTTGAGTAAGGAGAAGGAGAACCAACTAATGTCATGTCCAATGTTGAATAAATTGACTGGTTCATATGATGAACGAGTAAGAAATCATTAAAATTGTAATTTTTTTTTTTTTTTTGAAACAGAGCCTCATGCTGTCCCCCTGGGTAGAGTGCCGTGGCATTACAGCTCACAGCAACCTCCAACTCATGGGCTCAAGCGAGTCTCCTGCCTCCGCCTCCCAAGTAGCTGGGACCACAGGCGCCCGCCACAACGCCCGGCTATTTTTTGGTTGCAGCCGTCATTGTTGTTTGGCGGGTCCGGGCTGGGGATTCGAACCCGCCACCTTAGGTGTACGTGGCTGGCGCCTTAGCCGGTTGAGCTATAGGCGCCAAGCCAAAATTGTAATTTTTAAGTGAAAATGTTTCTATATAATGTAACTTGTACGTGCTTTTATGTCCTGTTTTATATAGTTATTTCACAGCATAACATTAATTATATATAAACCTATATATGCTTTGAACATATAAAGTATAAAAAGATGTGATAGAAAAAAGGAATTCTATATTTCCATAATCCATAAAATGATTCATGGACACCATTACTAACAAAAATAAATGGGATATAATGATAGGTCTTGCTGTTTTATGGATTATAGTTTGCCACTGAAACTTTTTACTCTGATACCTCTTATCTCCAAAACTAAACCACCAGCTGAGAGGCTACAGTTCTGAACTAGTTATTAAAGTAAGTTATTTTTTGTATGATATCTGCTATACCTGTGATGCCATAGATAAGTTTGAGCAAATCATTTTATGTCTGTAAGAATCTGTCTCCTCATCTTGAAAATGGAGTCTATGGGAACATATAACATTCCTATTTTTTGGAGCTGTATTGATTTAAACTTAACAATGATAGACTATAAAATGCTAAGGCAGCATTGTTTTAAATTGTTGATACGTAGGTATGGAGAACATGACCTCGTGTGATTTCCAGTTTACCTTTCCTCACTACTAAGGTTGATGTGACTGCATATGTTTATGAGTGAATTGAAATTCTTCTGTAATTTCTGTTTTTTATAATTTTTAGGAGTTCTTCATATACTACGGATGGGAATTTTTGTTACATTTAAACATTTAATTTATTTCTTTACTTTCCTTCAACTTTATCATACAGAAGTTGGCACCATGGAGAAGTTTAATTTTACTTTTTTTGAGACAGTCTCACATGGGTAGAGTGCCATGGTATCATAGCTCACAGCTACCTCAAACTCCTGGGCTCAAGCAATCCTCCTGCCTCAGCCTCCCAAGTAGCTGGGACCACAGGCACCCACCACAGTGCTCAGTATTTAACTCTGCCTTTCTTTTCCTATACATTTATTGTGGAAAGAAATTCTGATCTCCAAATTCTAAAAATATTCTGCTACGTTTTTCTCATACTTATATAGTTCATAGATCCTATGAATCTAGAGTTTGGAGTATATCCCATGAAAGGGCAGCACCAACACTACTTTACAATTTTTAGAAAAATGCAGACTTATGCCCTTCCCCCAGACCTCAGGTCTGTAATTTACAACCTCTTCCAATGCACACTAAAGTTAAGAGGTGCTGGTCTTGGAAATAATTTTGTTTGTGAGATAAAGCTATAAATATTGCGCTTTGCTGCTTCTGTATTCAATCGGCCCAATGGTGTTTAGTTTCTGCATTTCTCTGGATTACCGTGTTTGTCCTATACGCAGTCCAAAGCCCACCAGAACCAAAGTGAAAGAGGATAGTGCAAGTCTAGAGAACTGAAGTCCTTTTTGTTCTTCCAGTACACAGTAGATTAAATAGAAAAGTCTAAAACTTACATCTATCCCATGCATTAATTCTGCAGGTGCAGTCAGAGGGCACAGGAAGAGTGACGCATTTGGGATACATGGAGTTTGTGTTCAGGAAAACATTTAAATATACTCTGATCAGTCAAACAAAAGTTTCTCCCAAGACATGTATACCTTTCTCTGAGTCATGTATCTATCATGTTTCCTTCTGGCTCCATTTAACTAAGGGTTGTACATGTGTACATTTCTGTGTGTACCTTCTCATTTTTACTGATAAAGAAATTTTTTCTACTGCTAAAGGCAAAATACATGATGTCTCACGAGGTTAATTTTAAAATGCAGAGATAAATAATGCTGACCCCAGACCAACAGATATTTTAACAACATGACAAAGAACACATTGCCACTATTCCACACGGCTCTAAGCTGCTGAGTGATGAGCCAGGTTTTGCAAAGTTAGATGCTATATAAAAACCTTTCTAAATATAGAATCATCAGCAAGTGAAATACGAAATAGGTAATTTTTATTCCTAAATAATGCAAATATTTTGTTCTTCTAGAAACCAGTGTAAAGGAAAGGAGAGATTATTTTGGGTTTTGTTTTTAGCTTGCGATGGGATTTTATTTGTTGAAACTGCAAGTCTATGGGCAAAGATACTTCATACGAATGGAGTAAATCCAGTTTGCTGGTGGATCAAATTACCCAAAATACAGAATGCAAATTATGCCAGGAATCTTGTTCATGGTTTGGAATTTTTATTTTGTCACCTTGATATGTAGGAATAGAACTTGTGGGAGCTTAATGACCCTGGAGGGGAGAGGGCAGTGTGTTAGCTTCCTAGAACGGCTGTGACAAAGTGCTGTGGCCTGGCGGTGGGTGGGGTGGCCATTAAACAACAGAAATTTATTCTCTCACTGTTCCAGGGGCTGGAAATCTGAGGCCAAAGTGTCAGGAGGGCTGGTTCCTTCCGAGGGCTGTGAGGGAAGGGTCTGTCCCAGGCTGTGGGCTTCTTCTGTGAGTTCATGTGGTCCTCCCTCTGTATGCGTCTGTCTTCTGCTTCTTTTTTAACTTAACTACCTGTTGAAAAAACCTATCTCCAAATGCAGTCACATTCTCAGGTACTGGGGGTTAGGACGTCAACATGTAAGTTTTGAGGGGGACACAGCTGGTGTAGCTGGCGCTCTGGAAATGGCTGTGACAGGAAGGCGGATGGCCTGAGCTAACCCCACCTGCAGTAGCCGTGCTCTCTTGGGTTCATCTTTTAGGTCTCTAGGCTTCTGGTCCCGCCTGTCATCTTTTGCCTCATGCTAAGATCCAAAGACTAATACCAGCCTTGCTAGAGAGCCATTTTCCATCGTGTTTGTGCATCCCAGACAATCCCCATTGCCTGCAGAACTCTTTGGTCATCCTTATTGTAATATTCAGGTTTGAGTTTCCATCATGCACATTACTAGAGGTATCCATGATATTCCTCAGATCTTCAGAGGGGCTTCAATCCCAGGAGCCAGCCACTTGCGGCTCTCTTGCCTCCTTAGACTGCTCTGACCTCACATGGCCTTCCTCATGCGGGATCCAGCCTTGGTTCCTTCTCCCCGAAGTGTCCTGGTAAGGGCTGTTGTGGAGAACAGAATTTTACTAGGAGTTCCAGGGGAGAGGGGTGGGGCATGGGAGGGTGATAGTGAAACAGTATACTGCAAGAAACATTTTCAAAATGAACTGTAGACCTCTCTATCTTAAAGATTCTGTGGCCTTTCTTAACTCAGGACCTTTCTTCCGGAGCCACCACCTCCGGCTTCAGCTTCCGCTTCTGACCTTCACTTGGACCCTCAAGACCTTTCTTCTATTTCTCTTGCTTCCTCCTTCCCGGTTCCCTCATATATCTCACCCTCGTCTCTCAAGCGTCAACGAACAGCTCCTAACATCCGTTCTTTGCTTATGCAGACATGGAGGTATTTTCCAGTTGTGTCTTTGCTCTTAGGTGGCCCCGGAGAGTATTAGAGTGGGACCAGAGCTCGCTGCCTCAATCAACCAAAGACCCATCAAGAAATGTTACCACTCAGAGTCGTCTCCTCTGCTGTGAATTAAGCCCCTAATATTTTAAAGCTGCTCAATCTCTGTCTTAGTCCATTTTGTGCTACTACAACATAATACCTGAGACTGGGTAACTTATAGGGACAGAGATTTGTTTCTCATGATTCTGGAGCCTGGAAAGGCAGCAGCAGGTTGGGTATCAGCTGAGGGTCCTCTTGCTCCTTCTGCAGAAGGTGGACAATGAAAGGGCCAGAGAGGAGGATGAATGGTCCATCTCACATGGCAGAACAGAACACAGCAAACGCCCTCCTGCAAGCTCCTTGATTAATCCATTCAGGAGGGCTCTGCTGTCCTGACCTAAACACCTCCCCAAGCCCCACCCCCAACATCACAGCACTGGGGCTCAAGTTTGCAACACATGAATTGTGGGGGACACATTCAGACCATAGCAGCCTTTTGTTTGTTTGTTTAAAATTAGATCTCCTTTCCTTTCTCTCCTCCTTCATACAATTTCAGTTTATGCAATATATTTAGGCATCACTCTTTAATCTGTAAGGTAGGTGAACAGTAGCTATGATCACCTTCTGGTATTTTTGTCTACCATGGATATTAATGGTAAGAAAAAAAGATGACAAACTTTGTCATACTGGCTATATAGTATTGATGATTCTTTCAATTAGAAAAGCATTAGGGGGCCACCTACTTGATTCCCCCTCAATCTAGGGAAGAAAGAAATAGCCCATTTTATCCTATTACTGGTGGGCTCTACCAACTCCTTTTTCCTGTTAAACAAAAATACAGCCCCGAATCTCCTGAAAACTCTCTACAGCTGTGCTAATGTTTTGCTATCTTCAGCTTCCCAGAGCCTTCTGTGGGCAAAGCTCTTTGTCTCAACAGACTGAGGTGACACAAAGGAACTTAGTGGCAAGAGCCCAGGCTCCAGAGACAGAAGGTCTGGGTTTCATCACTCAGTCTCTCACTGGCGGGTGATGTGACCTGGGAAAGTCACTTATGCTCTCTCAGGCCCAGCCCCCTAATCTGTCCCATGGGGAGGAATCCTGCTTGTATTTCCACAGACTCAAATAAGATTTCATTACCTAGAAAAACTTTTTTTGGCTAGAAAGACTTGAAGGCAATGCCAAGTTGGGTAGCTGCTGTGGCTTCAGATGTGTTTGGGCACATCAGGCAGATGGGCCAGGTTTGCACTTGCCTGACAAGCCCAGGGGAGGCCCAACGGCTGGCTTTATTGAATCTGACAACTGGCTCCTAAGAGTAACAACTGGTGCTGCATCTAATGGTGAGCTCAAAATGAGTCCAGGAATGCCAGCTGAGAGCAAGAGAGCAATCTCCGTGAGCACGGAGGAGGCAGTGCCTTCCTATTGGCTTCCCACTCACCTCAGAGAAGCTCAGAGAACATGCACCATGTTCCCGGTAAGAGGAATGGGTCGAGGGAGAGAGCACTATTTCTGGAGCTCCCGAGGGTACAGAGAGTGACACCCATTCCTCCCTGAGATGCAGTAACTCTGCACAGTGCTCAAGGAATATTCACAGAGTGATGTGAGCTGTGTTGGTGTGGGCTTAGATTTAGTGGGTCCCAAAGACTATAAAACATTGGGGGTTCTTTTAAAGAGAAGAATGCACAATCACAAATATGAAATTTAGTTTGAAAGGAACTAAATCTCTAGAATGATAAAATAAACCACAATAAGTTACATTCTTTTCTTCTTTTTTTTTTTTTTTTTGAGACAGAGTCTCACTGTGTAACCCTCGATAGAGTGCCGTGGCATCACAGCTCACAGCAACCTCAAACCCTTGGGCTTAAGCAATTCTCTTGTCTCAGCCTCCCAAGTAGCCGGGACTACAAGCACCTTCCACAATGCCTGGCTGTTTTTTGGTTGTAGTTGTCATTGTTGTTTGGAAGGCCTGGGCTGGATTTGAACCCTCCAGCTACGGTGAATGTGGCTGGCGCCCTAGCCGCTGAGCTATAAGCACCAAGCCAAAATGTTGCGTTCTTAAAAATCTGACACATATTACAAAACCCAGAAAAATAACAATATATTTTCATGAATTATGTGACGCATCTCTTTAATATCTTTTTTCTCGCTTCCTTTGGTGACATGCCTTTTGATCATCTCTTTATAAGACAATGATTTTGTCATATCACTTTCTTTAAGGAGAATGAAAACATAATTTAGTCTTTCTTTTAGGACAGTTAATCAGAGTTAATTCTCAAGTTTTGATCAGTTAAGGATGAATAAAAGAATAAAAAACAATGCAAACAGTGTACTCATTGTGCTATTCCTACAGCATGGGCTCAAGAAACACAAGAATTCTGAGAAATTCTATTTTGAGTGGTTCTTACATTAAAAGGAAAAATGTATAGCACATTTATATACATACTGACAAGAGACAATCTCTATTTGACGAGGGTTGATGAGAACCAAATTGTCTGCTTACACATTTATGTGTCTAATGATAACAAGAAATTTCTAATTTCTATAGAGGGGCTTCTCATGTGGTACATTTCAAACCTTGCTCTTTTCTACTACCCAGCCCTCTTGTGCCAGGGGCCATAGAACCCATAGGTGTTGAGTTGAGGCCCTTGGTTTTGCTCCTTCATGTTTGGACAATAGGCGAATTGGCACAGAGGACAGTCGAGAATTCCTGGAAGCCATTTCTATGCTCTATAGCTAGCTGTGATTTAAATGTACCTAGAAGTGATTTGGAACTAGATAAACAGATCCAATTAAATCTGAAATAAACTTCCTCTAATCAGATTTCAAAAATGCTTTTGGCCACTGCAATACCATTGGAGTCAAGGTCAAGTACAGTGGTGGGGAAACCAATATGTGGCTACTGGCACGTAGAATATTTTACTTCTGCAAATTTTAGAAAACATATGATGTCATGAATTAATTGTCAGAGTCTTTTCCAGATTCTTTGAAAGGAACTATGAGAGTGAAGGGTCTTGACACTTTCTTCAGGAAATATGTCTCTAGAGACACTTTCCAATTTCAGTGGCTTAACACAGTATTTTATATTTTGTTCACATAAGACCAAGAGGTGGTTGGTGTAAGTGGTGGGGTGCTGGGGGTAAGGGAGACCTTGCCCCACTTAGTCATTCCAGGATCCAAGTTGATGGAGGTTCTCGCATCTTCAACATGTGGCCTCCAAAGTCGCCCTGGGCACTGACAACTGAGAAGAGGAGAAAGGGGGTGTGAGAGAGGTTTTTATGGGCCTGTCCAGGAAGCGGTGTGCATCACTTCCTGCCACAGTCTATTGGCTGGAACTCAGTCACATGGCCAAGCAATGGTAAGGGGGACTAGGAAATATAGAATTGTTTGTGTACAGGGGAAAGAGGATATGGTTTTGGTGAGTTATAGTCTTTAACACAGAAACTTTCCTTCGGTTAGGTTTGGAGTGACAAAAGTATGGCATGATGAGACTGTTACAGCCACAAGAGGCATATTGAAAGGCATCATCTGCTCACAAGGGGTTCCCGTTATCTTCTTGAATATGTGATGATGTTCAGGTCTATGGTACAAGGAATGTGTCCTGGTTGTTGACAGAGACCATTACTTTGTCACCTTTAGGCTGATTTCCAGGATGTTTCCCAGGAAAAACAACCTGGAAACCAGCCTAAGGGACGATGATGTGAGAGTAATAAGAAGAGTGACTATGAGTGACTATGGGGGGAAAGTTAGATCACTAAACTCTACCAATTTCCACTCACTAAAGAGATTTCCAATGGCTGGTCTCATTAGACTGTGAATTCCAGGACCAAATGTGTCTCACTTATTTTTGGGTCCCAGTGCTTAGTACCGTGTTACACTGGATTGTTGGAAGGAACATTCTTCTTATTCTATATACATGAACATTTTATAAGCATAGAACACTTTTTGATACATAATATTGTTCAGAGCCTTGACAGAATGGATTTCAATGCTCAAGTTCAGTGAATTGTGTTTACCTTGATCTACAATTCCTAGATAGTCCATATTAAATGACCTTGGGTTCGTGCTTTGAGATTTATTTTTTTCCATAAGACATTTTCTGTAACAAATAAAGCAAAATATATAAGGTAGCTTGTTTATGAATGTATTTTCTCATCTTTCTTGAAATGCAGAAATTCTCTAAATCCATTGGAAAAGGTAAGTTCTTCCTTTCTCCTGGCAAATGGAAAATTACTTTTCCCTTGGAGTTCTTTTCTCCATGTAAGCTAAAAATCCATTAGTAAATGAGGCTTAGCTGGATCCATGCATTGATATTTCATCCTTGGAACCTCTCAAGAAAAATCAATGTGTGGCTTTTCAGTTAATGAACATAATGTTAATAAAATATATAATGCCAGCACAGCTGCAATCCTTATACTTAGGGTTCCGCTTCGGCTGAGTGAGCAGAAAGGACCCATTGATGTTTTTCAGAAGGGAACATATCCAGACTACTCCAGAGAGGCAGGTGTGAGGATACCCTGGGGTTAAAGGGTACTTCTCTTCCTGTTCCTGCGCTTACCTGATGGGGTTTGTTAAGGCAGCAAGGAAAGAGGCTAGAATAAATCTAAAATGAGAAGGTGCAGGATTCAAATTCTGTCCATGTAGGGGCAATTAGTGGCAGCAGTGGAACCTGAATTGAACAACAGGTTCAGTATGAGCCCTCTGTGACATGGCATTTGAAGAGGGGTGCAGTGGGGGAGTGGGGACTATCGAAT
The DNA here is from genome assembly GCF_000181295.1 of Otolemur garnettii. Lineage (NCBI taxonomy): Eukaryota > Metazoa > Chordata > Mammalia > Primates > Galagidae > Otolemur > Otolemur garnettii. Next base: position 15,972,369 of record NW_003852421.1, on the reverse strand, counting down.
GAATTACTTATAAGGTTCTCTCTGCTTAGGAGAACATACCCATGAAAAATAATCTCGCAGCACTACAGCCTGCTTCCAAGATGTACAGATATTTTCCTCCCTCTCATCTCCCTTTAAAAACATTTTGGCTTGTGTAGAAATACATATCCTAGAAATGCTTCCATCTTAACTATTTATAAGTATAGTTTCATAGCATTAAATACATTCACATTGTTGTCCAACCATTACCATCATCAACCTGCAGATCTCTTTATCTTACAAAATTGAAATTCTGTACCCATTAAACCTGCCATCACCAACAGTTTTGGGTCCAGGGAACAGTTTCACGGAAGACCACTTTTTCCACCGGTCAGGGGGTGGGGGTGGAGGATGGTTTGGGGATGATGCAGGCATATTGCAGCTCCACCTCAGATCATCAGGCATTAGATTCTCATAAGAAGCATGCAACCCAGATCCCATGCATGTGCAGTTTGTGGTAGGATTCACTCTCTTATGAGAATCTAACGCCACAGTTTCTCTGACAAGAAGCAGTGTAGCAGCCCGTATAGCCTATGGCTAGGAGGAGTGAGAGTTATAGGAAATACCTGTAATGGAACACCTTGGTGAAAAGGGCATGGAGAGAGATTTAGTTCTAACTATCATGAGGGAGCTCGCGAGATGAGAGCATTGGTGAATTGGTAGTCTCTACACCTGTGGTGTTGAGAGGCACAAGCTCAGCTTAGGCTGGAGGAGCAGGCAGTCAAAAAGCTTGCACATTCTGACATGGACACGCTTACTCTGACTCTGTCTCCTCTTCTGCCTGTAGAATGCCAGCACAGCATCTCTCTGCTGAAGATTATCAAGCTCTGCCAAAGACTAAGATCTATCCATGCTAAAAAGACTGCTTTACTCTCTAAGATACTCTCTCTCTCTTCAGCTAGCCCTCAGGCACCTAAGAGAAACTATTCCTGAGCAAGGTAGCTTAGCGGTCTGTGTCCGGAACCTACCTAAGCCCGGCCCAAGACCTGGCCAGTCCTGGGCCCTGACAAGTGGTGTCAGGAGTGGGATAGTGAATGCCACTGACAAAGCAGAGCTCAGGTGGTGATGTGTGTGATCAGGAGAGCCTATAAGTATGAGGAAGCTCCGCTCACCTCCTGCTGTGTGGCCCAATTCCTAGCAGGCCACAGACTGCTACCAGGGGTGGGTACCACTGGACCAGAGGTTGGGGACCGCAGCATTAAACAATAATTCCCCAATTCTGACCCCACCCATGGCAACCACCATCCTACTCTCTGTCTCTACGGATTCCACTGCTCCAGGTACCTCACAGAAATAGATTCCTGGCATATGTGTCCTTTCGTGTCTGACTTATTTCACTGACCATATTGTTCTCCAGGCTGCTTCATGTTGTTGCATGTATCACACCTCCTTGCTTTTCAAGACTGAATGATAGATTCATTGCATGTATATTGCACATTTTGTTTACCTATTCGTCAATGAACACTTGTGTTGTTTCTACCTTTTGGCTATTGTGAATAATGCTGCTGTAAACATAGGTGTACAAATATCTCCTCAGGTATCCTTTTGATTCTTTGAATATATATCAGGAGCAGAATTGCTGAATCATATGGTAATATTAATATTATGTTTAACTTTTTTGAGTAACTACCATACTATTTTCCATAGTGGCTCTACCATTTTGCACTTCCATTAATAGGGAATATAAAGCTTCCAGTTTCTCCACATACCTGCTAACTCTTGTTGTTTCTATTCTTTTGTTTTTGTTTTGATTTTTTTTTTTAGAGACATCAAAAACTAACATCAAAACTGTGTTGCCCTTGGTACAGTGCCGTGGCAACCTCAAACTCTTGGGCTTAAGTAATTCTCTTGCCTCGGCCTCCCAAGTAGCTGACACTACAGGCGCCCGCCACAGTGCTTGGCTATTTTTTTTTTTTAATTACAGTTGTCATTGTTGTTTTAGCAGGCCTGGGTTGGGCTCACACCGGCCAGCCTGGGTGTATGTCAAACCCGCCAGCCTGGGTATATGTGGCCAGCACCCTAATCACTGAGCTATGAACACCAAGCCTGTTTTTCATTTTTTGATAGTAGCCATCCTAAAGTATGTGAGGTAGAATCTCACTGTGGTTTTGATTTGCATGTCCCGATTAATTATTGGCAGTGAGTATCTTTTCCTATGTTTCTTGTCCATCTCTTGGCCACTTGTGTATCATTTTTTGAGAAATGTCTATTCAAATGTTTCCCCATTCCTTAATATGTTTTCCTTTTTGTTGTTGTTATCATTGAGTCCTTCCTCCCCTTTTTAATTCGTGGCCTTCAGTGTGACTCTGGCCTTCTCTTCAGTCAATCTGGTTCAAGGTATTGAAGCTTGCTGTCTGCTCTCCATATGTTTTGGAGCAGTGATTTTCAAATTAAGTTCTACTGAGCCCTGAGTTGTTGATAGGATCCCCAGGGAAAACTGGAGGAGAGAAGGTGAGGGATGCTGGTGAAGCTGGGATGGGCCAATCTTTGCTTCAGCCAGAGCAGTTCTATTTTTACCTGGTTCACCTACTGGGACCTCCATTTATTTTGCTTTAAGTCTTTCTCTCAGCTCCACCATGTTTGAAAACAAGGGCTGCCACTGTGTGCTTTGGATTGTTTTCCCACAAGTGTGTAGAAGGGAAGTGTCGCTCAGTTTACTTCTGTAAATAATTGTGGAATGTTCACTAGGTACCAGGCACCCTCTTGATTTCCTTGGAGTTGCTTATAGCTGACTAGTTTGGGGTGGGGGAAAACTGTGACTTTGGAAATGGGTAGATTAGGGGGGCTTGGGGCTATACTGTGGGCCTAGTCTCACATGCCTGATGTGGCCCCTGGACCTGAGTAGGTCCAGAATCCCATGGAGCCAGTGATTCCCTCCTGTCCACCCCAGCTTCCTAAAGCACTTTACCAAGACACTGCCTGCTGGCATTATTTCTCTGTCCACTAGCTCTTCTCCAAACCCTTTCTTTCTCCCACACCCCATGACCTTTTCTCCCTTTCCCCCCACTTTCCTCCAAATCTCGTGCACCATCTGTTGTGACTAGTGTTCTCATTCACCTTTTCCTGCTTATCTCCTCTTCAGCACGAAAGAGGCTGACAGCCTAATCTCTCCCCAGATCCTGTGTTTCTGAATTCATCATCCTGCCCCTCAGGCTGCCGCCCTACTGCTGCTTCCTGAGCTGCTGCCCGGCTCACGGCTCACGGGAGGAGAAGGAAGAGGGGCTGCATCAGGCCCCTCCCCCAAACGGCGAGGGGGTCATCCAGGGCACAGGGAGGGAGGCTATGATTCTGAATGCCTGCGGTCTGACAGTGACTGGGGAAGGGCCTCTGTCCCCAGGTCTTCTGGGAAGGGAGCTGCTCACACTCCCCGACTCTGGGATTTGCCCTTTGGGGTCTCCAGTTAACACCTCCAGCAAGGCCACTTGCACAGCAAGCTTTCTGTATGGCAGTTCAGCATAGCTATGAACTATGCTCCCTTTTTCTGTTTTTCCTATTGTTTTATTTTATTTTTTTAATGGCCCCAGTTCAGAAGAGGGCAGGGAACTCAGTTGCAAAAAAGGCCCCTTAAAACATAAACGATGATTTACAAAGTGAGGCCATTGAAGTATAGGGTGCTACCAAAGAATTTCTTTAAACACACATTTTTATTTTTATTCTACCTCAAATCATGTGCTCAGCCACCCCCTTCGCCCTCCACATGGTGGGAGGTATTGGCTCTGCTTCATATGCTACCATTAGTAATGCTTCCCACTTAGAAGACCCTTTAAAATTTCCGGAACATTCTCCCTTTATTTTCTCTTTCATATGTATGTACAAATCCTTCCTATATGCCTTCTTGCCTTCCAAATCTGGCAGATGGGCTGGGCAGTTGTTTTTTTTTTTTCTTTTTTTTGGCTGGCTCACTTTAGTACACTGTGGTATAAAATGAGTATGCGTCAAGCACAATGTTGAAGTGCTGAGGAGTGCACTTTGGGGAAATGAAACTCAGCTAATGTGTCCACTCTCTGGAAAGGGGGAATTATGATAAAGTGCCAGAGTTTTGTCACTGTTACTGAAGTAGCCTGTCTTGGAAGGAAGTAAATCGTCATTACTGCAACTGTTATCGTCTCACTGCTCTATCCCCAGCCCTAACATATATCAGATAATAAAATGTATTTCTGGAACAAATGGAAAAAGATTTTGTGGTTAGGAGTGGGAGGCGAAGCTGATCACACATTGTAATTGGGCCCAAAACTTTTGTGATTTTTTAAAAAGCTGCTTTCTAGGGCAGCTACTTATATTACTTATCCCCATTCAATTCTTTGTGCTCCAGAAATTTCACTTCTGGAAATGAAGTGAAGCCAAGTGGTTTTGTCTGGTTGATGTGCTGAGCGTATGTATAAGCATTGGTTGTAGAACACTGGTGTTTTAGGGACTTTTTCTCTGAATTTTCTTCTTGCAACCATGTAAATTTCATTCCTGGGCCACAGGATACTGCAGCTACAGTAGGGGGACTTGAACAGTCTCATGGAGAATCGCCATGATTAGCACACAGCAGGTCTCATAGTGGTAGGTAGGAGGGTTTCAAGTTTTGCTCAGCTTCCTTCCTGGGACAAGCATTTGTAAAGCAATCTTTGTCCAGAGGGAAAGGTGCAAGATCCACAGAATATGTCAAAAGTAAAGAGCAAGAATTTTGGCAGCTTCTTACAAAGCTCAACCTTTACCCACCCTGTGACTCACCAAATCCACTTGTGGGTATTTACTCACAACAAATAAATAAAAATGCACGTCTACCAGAACACTTTTACAAGAACGTCCATAGTACCTTTATCTGTGGTAATACAAGATAGGAAAGGTCAATATTTCCATCAACAGGAGAATGGATAAATAAATCATAGTGTATTTCTATAATGGAATAAATACTACTTAACAAGAAAAAGAAATGAACTATAGCTATATATAATGACATGAGTGATGCTTACAGAAATCATGTTGGGTGAGAGAAGTAAGACATAAAAGGCTATATATGATATGATCCCATTTATATGAAGTTATAAAACATACAAAACCAACCCTTAATGATGAGAGTCAGAAAAGTGATTGCCTCTGGTGGGAGGGTATCGGGATCAACAGAGAAGCAGCAGGAAGGAATTTCCTAGGGTGAAAGAGAAGTTCTCTATCTTGATGGAGTGTGGGAAACATGGGATTACTATCACATCTTTCAAAACTTACCACCTCTGTTGAACTCAAAACTTCAGATTTTGCATTTCGCAGAATATAAATTTTACCTCAGAATTAAAAAAAAAAAAACCGTAAGTGATTTTTAAAAAATTAGTAGCAAAAGTGGGTGCAATGTCCCACAACCTGAGGCTATTCTGTGAATTCCTGCTGTTGTATTTGTGACTCTCAAACCTGGCTCCATGTTAGACTCTGGGATGGACCAAGAGAGATTCTGACCCTGGAGAGTGGTGGAATGGTCCAGGAATTTGTTGCACCATAAATCCCAGAACTTCTTAAGATGTTTCCTGGAGGGGAGAAAATTCTAGGGTTAGATAACCATTTTTTAAAAGGTTCTATAAGATCTGGTCAAAATCAAATATCACATTTTTGAATCGTGACACTGGTAAGTAAAAAAATAGGTTATTTTGATTACAACTTGTGCACATCTTTATAAAAAAAAAAAAGTAGGTGTGAGGTGAAGAAGGAGCAAAGAAACTAACATAACTAGTGTCTAGGATGTGCCAGGAATGGTGCCAGGCATTTGAGGTAGATAATTTCATTTAAATTTTCTAAGAAGCACATTTATTATTGGAGTATTTCCACTCCCATCACCATAGTCCAGGCCCTTGGCTATTAACAGTCTAGACTTTTATGCTCCAGCAAAACCAAATCTCTTGCAAAACTCTTAATGTGCCAAGTTATTTCCTGGCCCTAGGCCTGTGCAATGTTTGAGTGTTTGGGATGCTTTCTCTCCTGATCTGTGGGATGTATTTCTGCTCCTCTTTTAGGATCCAGCTTCTGTTTTATTACTCCATAGCATGTGTAGTAATTACTGCTCCTTCCCTTATCCTGTTGGAGGAATCTCATCCCTCTTCAAAAAGCAATTGTACCTGGTTTCCTAGGGTTCACACCGAAGAATGATTTCGAGTTCTCTTCCACGAATTAGAGTTCTCTTTGGTAACTGATTTAATGCTCAATCTATTTGAATGAGAAAACGCTACAAAAATGTCTTTTGACAGTCAAATGTAGATTTGCACTAGACTCAATACTACTTTTAATAGTTCATTTATCTCATGGCATTATAATTCTTTATGTACATTTCTCTCTTGGTGGATTATCTTAAGGAAAGAATCATGTCTGATTCATCTTTGTAATCTCAAGATCAGGCACAGAACCTAGCACCTATTCAGTGCCCAATAAATTACTGTTGAATGGATGAATGAAAGAGATCACTTTTCTCTTCCTTAAATCTACCTTGGACCAGATAAATAACGAAATTTTAGTAACTACCCACTGACATGAAGATGAAAATGTAAACCCTCAAAATAGATTTCAAGGATATTCTCATTGTCCTCTGCTCTACTCCAGCTCTAGCTCCAACTAATCCTGTGGGCTAATTGGTGGCTCAATTAAATCTTGTGGCCTAGGTATATTGATCCGTTCCTTGAATATAATGCACTTATGTTTTCTCCATACACTTGGTTAAATTAACCTGTGCTCCATGGTATAATAAAAAGAGCATGCAGTGTTATTTAAAGAGCTGGGTATTAATCTTATTTCCTACCACATTAGCTGTGTGACTTTGATCAAATGCTTTAACATCTCTGAGGCTTGTTTTTTTTTTTCATTTATGAAATGGTATATTATGAGATAACACATATAATAGATTAGCCTGGAAGCTAAAAAGAGCTATATAGATTTATTATTCTTATTATTATTCTGCACACCATTTAGTATAAAGCTCAAGGTCCAAGTCCTCTTTGAGGTTAGGGAGCCTATGTTTTTCCTGAACTTCTATGTAACTTACTATCTGAATGACTGAATATAATGCTTCAGGGTGGTGCCTGTGGCTCAAAGGAGTAGGGTGCTGGCCCCATATGCTGGAGGTGGTGGGTTCAAACTCAGCCCCGTCCAAAAACTGCAAAAAAAAAAAAAATTATATATATATACAATATATATAAACTGCTATATATATATTTTATATATTCAACACATACTATTATTATTATTATTATTTACTGTCCTGTTGCTACATGATCTTTCTCCCCAACTGACTTAGGAGTTCCTTCAGGGCAAAGGCAGGGGACCTGTGTTACCCTTCTCTATATATCCCTCATCCCTTAGAAAAATATAAAAGATATTAAATTATATTAATATTAAAATGTCTTAAGGAGGATAGAATGTATTCAGAACCATTGGATTTATTTATTTATTTATTTATTTGAGATAGAGTCTCACTGTGTTGCCCCAGGCTAGAGTGCTGTGGCATCATAGGTCATAGCAACCTCAAGTTCCTGGTCTCAAGCCATCCTCTTGCCTTAGCCTCTAAGTTATCGATGGCTACAGGCACCTGCTACAATGCCCAGCTAATTTTTTTATTTTTAGTAGAGATGGGGTCTCTTGCTATTGCTCAGGCTGGTCTCCAACTCCTGAGCTCAAGCAATCTGCCCGCCTCGGTCTCCCAGAATCCTGAGATTACTGGAGTGTGCCACCTCACTCAGCTGGAATCATAAGGTTTTATAGTGATAAGTTCTTAAAGTTTGTTTGATACAAACTTCTTCGTTTTATGGAAACTAACTTACATATGTGTCTTTTCTAATCTTACAGCTAATAATAATACTAGCTGATGTTGTTTATGAACACTCAGGCACTATGCCAAGGTATTTAAATGAATGAAACCATTTAATAAAGTTGGATATTATTGGCCCCATTTTATCCCACTCAGAAGCTGGGATCAAACTCACAGCTCCCTTTTTTCAGAGCCTTTACACCTACCTTTGGCGAGGAAGATTGCTGATTCCACACCTGCACTTCCTGCTACATCAGGAATCATCATCTTTTCTCCCCAGCAGTGGTTCTTTCAGTGTGGCCCTAGACCAGCAACAGCTGCATCACCTAGGAACTTGTTAGGCATGGGGATTCTTGCCTGTCACTCAGACGTGCTGAATCAGTAACCCTGGGAGGGAAGCCTCATGAGCTGGGCTTTAATAGTCTCTTGGAGTAGTGCTCATGCATGTTCAAGTCTGAGAACCATGGCTTTAGGGTAAATACTAAATACTGCTTCCTATATCAGTTATCTCACTGCTTAAAAGATTTCTACATTATGTACTTCAGCAAGAGTAAACAAGAGTAAGGAAGCCTACATGTCTCCACCAATAATCAATGATTTCTGTATTCTATAGGAAAGTCCAAGATAACTAACAAACCTGAAATTTGCCACTATGCACCTTACAATGTTAAGTGCCTTACCTGGTTTTTTTCACCTGTTTTTACATTTCTTTTTAAATTTTTACTTAACTAGAATTAGCATTTTACTTGCACAGTGACTGGGATTTTTAACAAAAATTGCGTCTTTCCTAGCTCCTGCCAGAAAGCCCCTTAAGGAGGCTTTAGGATGCTTAAAGGCAGAGTGAAAATAAGATTTTTCAAAATTTGGGGCCAGATTTCATAATGAACATGGTATCTATGATACGTAATAGTTAGGGAAGAAATCCAGACTTTGTTATACATATACTGATACACAGACCAGCAAAATAAAAAGTTATCTTAACCAATATTCATAAGCTTAGTTCACATAAAAAGAAGAACAAACTTGAATGTAATAATGCGATTCCTTCAGAGAAGCCTTTAAAAAATTCTTACAGTGATTTTTTTCTAGAATGTAGTAAACTGCAAATCTTAACTTACGACTATCTTGAGACTTGTATGTGTTGTTTGCCATTCAAGTACTTTTAATACTAAAGCAATTGCCACTGATTTACTCAAAATGAGTAGCTAACTTAGAAGAACAGTCTATCTTATTTTTGATAATAATCTCAGAAGGTGGCAGTTTACCATCCTTACCGCTGACAATTTTATTCCAGTCGAAAGATTATATCAAAGAACTCCAGATCCTTTGGGATATGTTAAAAATCCAAAATTTTCGACTTTTTGTCTCTAGAGAATAGGAGGAGATTAACGCCTTCATTTTACACAAAAGGAAAAATGTAAAAAGAAAAATCTGGGGGTTGCTGGAATGTCTCCTTCAGGACTTCAAATCATGGTAACGTCCATGGCTAATGAGGTTTTCTTGGCTTCAGGAAAGGAAGGCTACTTCTGTGAACAGTCTAGGGTAAATACTGGGTAGTACTTATGCAGTCACTGTGGAGAAAGTCAACAAGTTTTTGATCATCATCATCCACAGAACTACTGTCTGTACTTTTAAGGAATAAAGTTAAAGCAAATATTATCCTTCCTGTACAAAGGTAATAATTATTGGTGTAGTCAGGAGTTCAGTTGAAGCAATAAATACATTTTTGTCTTCTAAAGAGAAAATAGTCATGATTGCTTACGAGAAACAGTACTTTAAATTGTTTTTTAAAAGTCATACATTACAAGAGCATACTAAGAATGAAGCATGAGCAATGAATGTGACTTCTGGTCACTTTAATGTACTTTTAGAGTTGTAAAGGATGTAAGTTGACATCTAGTATAACTCTCATCTGACCCCACATCTCTTTAGTATAGTCTCCGATACATAGAATGTTATTCAGCTGCTATTTGAGAACCTTCCCCCAGAGATAAAAAAGGCAACACATTCTCTTCTTGGATAATGCAATTTCAACTTCTCATTTCCACTCATTGGCATAAGTTCTACTTGCTGGAACCACAATGAAAGGTCTGGCCTCTTAGTCCTTGTCACCAACATCTGCACTATCCCTAGTTTGTGAATTTCCCTCTTTAAATAAAGTTTTCAGAACAAACACAATTAATTCAGCTGATATTTTATTTTTTATTTTTATGTTTTTGAGACAGAGTATCAATTTGTCACGCTGGGTAGAGTGCTGTGGCATCACAGCTCACAGCAACCTTGAACTCTTGGTTTCAAGGGATTCTCTTGCTTCATTCTCCCTAGTAGCTGGGACTACGGCACCTGCCACAGTGCATTTAGAGATGGTTTCCACTCTGGCTCAGGCTGGTCTCAAACTTGTGAGCTCAGGCAATCCACCCACCTCAGCCTCCCAGAGTTGCAAGGATTATAGGCGTCAGCCACCGTGCCTAGCCTTTCAGCTGCTGTTTTAAAACAATGCATTCTATAAGCAAGGGCTAACCATGATCCACTCTGCATAGCTAGTTGTCACACATATATTTCTATTTTCTATGACTTCTTTTAAAATTTATAATATCAGGTATATTGAGGTCTAATTTACCCTTCATAATATACAGTCCTATGAGTTTTTTGAAGGCTACCATTGCTACAGTAAAGGCGTAGGCCAGTTCTCTCACCCTCCTGTGCCCTTTTGTAGTCAACCCCCCCTTCATCCTCAGTGCCTCATCCCCAGCTCCTGGAAATTGCTGACACTTGTCTGTTTCTGTAGTCTTGCTTTTCCTTCTTCTATGATATCTTGATTGCTCCAGTGCAATGGCATTTTAGTTATGAGTCCGCATCAGGACTAAATAATGTGAATGGAAATCTATGCAGTAAAGACATTTAAGAAAAAGGATGAGAAAAATAAATAAATGAGAATTTTACAGGGCAAAAAAAGACCTAGAGAGAAGGGAAGAAAGAGCACCCCTAGTAAAAGGTGCCTTGGAAGTTGATGTCCAACATCTGTTTGGAAACCTTATCTGCCACAGTGGTGAGCTAACCCATTTACTGATTGGAAATCTGAGAGAATGTGCAGCTGGCTTTACAGAGGGAACAGCAAATCTTCAAAGCGGCAGCACTCCAGAATAGCTGGTCTGTACTCGCCCGCAGTGTCCGCCACTGTCCGAGGTGCTGAATCTCTATCGCACGTTAGCACACGTAGCTCAGATTTGGGTTTTGTGATTTCCATTTGACCTCTCCCAGAAATTCAGATCCAGGTGTAAGATAATATTTTGTGAGGAAAATCTCATGTGGACCACTGACTTCTGGAAAGATACTTTTAGAAAATGAAGGAGACATTTATTTGAAAATAATTTTCAAATAATTGCAGTTGCCTTGAAAAACTTTCCTGGACAGTTGGGAAGATATACTCCCTCTTCTACTTCTATGCCCCATCCATTTTTTTTTTTTTGAGACAGTCTCAAGCTGTCACCCTGGGTAGAATGTCGTGGCATCATTAGCTCACAGCACCCTCAGACTCTTGGGCTTAAGTGAATCTCTTGCCTCAGTCTCCCAAGTAGCTGGGACTATAGGCACCCACCACAATGCCAGGCTATTTTTCTTGTTGTTGTTGCAGTTGTCGTTATTGTTTTAGCTGGCTCTGGACAGGTTCGAACCCACCAGCCTTGGTGTATATGGCTGGCATCCTACCCACTGGGCTATGAGTGCTGCCCTCAGGTCAAGATGTGAAGGGGGTCCACAGAAGAAAGTATCTCTCTGAACACTTCTGGAGCACTTCTGGGACTGTTATTATTGAAGGTTATAGTACTGCTCCTAGCTCAGGTGAATTGTATTTCCTGTGATTTTTCAAATGCCTTTTCTTTTATTTATCTTTTTTGGTTTGCGCATCAGCTCATTTTGGTTTCCCATTTGTGTTTTAAATCCTCACTGTTTATTTTAATTTAGAATATCATCTCATGAAAAATAGATTTGTTATGCTGGGCCCTGAGCACAGCATTGCTGATTTTTATTTATTTATCCATCTTTATCTTGCCTGAGGGAAAACAAGTATTTAAAATGTATTGTTGCTTGCATCTGTGAGTAGATAAATTTAGTACTTATTTGTGATGGTGCTGTAGTGTAGTTTCTTAGTCCTAATTGCCATCAGCAATTACTTGGCTACAATCTCCAGAGCAGACTGTCTGTTCTTTGCGTGGCTCTGCAGAGTCTCATTAGATATTTAAGATGGGTAAAAGTAGCGTGAACAATGGAAATGGACATTAGATAATTATGGTTAATTCTTACCAAAGAGTAAGGTTAACTCTAAGTTTTAGCTTTTTAGAAAATGGCTGTATTAAAAATTTTATAAGTTCATCTGTCCATCAAAAATCTAGTGAGTACAGATCAGAATAACAGATTAATGTTAAACATGATTTCTGAGTGGCAGGAAATTTTGTTCTAGATGGAGCTGATGTCTCATACGTGTGTGACTGACAGGTTCATAATGGCACAGTACATTTACTCTCCCACTCCTCTCCCGCTTAGATTAAAAAAAAATCATTTACAATAAAGGTAGTCACATTTCCAATAAGCTACTGTTAACCCATCATGTAATGGCAAGTTCTCTCAATGAGCAGTCAAGCAATATATTTTGAGTTTACTTTTTCTTGGTGATATTTCTGGCTCTCCACATTATGAGGTACTAACTAAAAGGGATAAGCCAAAGAAATGAGATCATGATTTTCTGAGCATGGATAAGCCAGTACTTTAGAGAACAGAATCAGCTAATGAAAAATCAGCCTTCTAAATGTCAACTAGCGTCCATGCCTCCTAGAACTGTGCATTGCTGGATCTGTGAAGGTCATAGTAGGGGACTGTTCTTCAAGAAGAAGCTCAAAGATGGGGTAATAAATCTCTACACTCCCCCCATAATGGGTGGTGAGGGAAACAAGAGAAGTGCATTGTGATTAGCACAGAAATAAAGGACAGGCAGTAGGCGGAAGGGCAGTTTTCTTAATTATACCTCTAACCATCAGAATAGTATCAGCTATGTCATTCTGTCTTCCTTTGATAGAATGGAGAAATGTTGAGTTCTAAGGGACCGTACCAATCTCTAACTCAAACATCTCACTGTATCCATAAGGAATCTAATGTTCAGTGGCAGGGATAGTATTTGGTGGAGTTAGGATTAGGGCTCAGTATTGCAAATTCTTAATTTAATGCTCTTGCAAGTGTGGTTGAAAGGAATGAGCTTAGAGTCTAGGTTTGGGTTTCAGTACCATTTCTGAGTTACCTCTTCAAGCAACAAAGCCCTTAGATTCAGCTTCCTCTTCTACAAAATGATAACATCTACACGCTCTACCTCTCGTGGCTATTGCACAAGTATCTGATAAGATAAAGTGCCAAAAAAAAGAATATTGCTTTACTTATTGATTTATTTTATTTCTCCTCCTCCTCCTCTTGGGAGACAGGGTCTTGCTCTGTTGCCCACTAGCATGATCATAGCTCACTGTAGCCTTGAAATCCTGGGCTCAAGAGATCCTCTCTCCTCCGCCTCCCAAGTAGCTGGAACTATAGGTGTGTGCCACCAATTATTTTATTTTTTTTGGTAGAAGTACAATATTTCTGTGCTGCCTAGTCTGGTCTCAAACTCTTGGCCTCAAGCAGTCCTCCCACCTTGGCCTCCCATAGTGCTGGGATTACAGGTGTGAGCCACTGTTCTGGACCTGCATTATTTATTTCCTGCTAAATAACAAATTTCCTCAAGCTTAGCAGTGTACAATAATAAACATTTATTGTCTCATAGAACCTATGAATCTGGATTCTGAATGCAACTGGGCTGATGCATCTGGCTCTGGTTCTCTGATAAGGCTGTAGTCACACTGTGGACCAGAGCTATGGTCTCGTCTGAAGGTTTGATGTGAGGGTGTGGGGTAGAGTTTGTTCCAAGCTTGCCCACATGATTATGGGTAGGATTCAGTTCCTTGCAGGCTGTTGGCTGGAGACTCTGTCAGTTCCTTGCTTAGACCTCTGTGGGACGCTCACAGTGCTGTAGCTGGTTCCCTCAGAGCAAGTGAATGAAGGAGAAACCAAGAGTAAGAGCAAGATGGGAGCAAGTCATTTTGTAACCTAATCTTAAAAGTGGCATCCATATGTCATGGTTTCTATTCATTAGAAGCAAGTAAGCAAGTCAGCCCACCTTCAAAGAGCACAGATTACACATCGGCATGAATGTCAGGAAATGCGAATGATGGGAGGGTATTGTAGAGACCCAGCCACAAGTATTATTCTCGTTTTTATGGATTGTTGTAAGAAAAGCATTAGATATTTCATGAATACCTGCCTTAATAAATGAATAGCTTTTACCAAAATAAAGTGGTATTAATATTTTCACTTACAAGTATTGATAGCTTCTGTGTTTCCAAAAGGGATTTGAGGTGACATTCATGTGTACCTGCTTGCATAAGCTATTTGTTCTGTTTAGAACATCCTCTTTTTCAGCCCCAGTTCACCTGAGAACTGCCAAATCCACCCCAATCCTCCTGCAAATCCACCCAAATGTTACCTCCTGGATATGTTACTATGTTTCAACTACTATACTTTCTTAGGTGAATTTGGCCAAAGGACACCCTATGATCAGAAATACAGTTGCATTTCCCTGTTGTCACCGTCAGTGGAGGTGCCGGGCAGTCACTAAGTGTGTCTTTCTACAAGAGCAGTCATGAGCGACTTCATGCAGAGGGACCTATGTCTCACTAGTTAGCAAAGACTGTCCCCACGATGATTTGTTAAGAATTGTTGGGAGCTTTTCAGTTACTTACTAGAGATGGAGAAGCATTTGAAGAACTTTATTGTATGGAATATTTATCAAAGTGAGGGCAGAATATCAGCTGCAGCACAAACATTGGGAGGGTTTAAGGGTGCAGACTCCTGGGTCTTGCTTCAGACTTGCTGAATCAGAATCTCTGGAGTTGATCCTGGAAATATGCATTTTTAACAACGTGAGTCAGATGTAAAGTTTGAAAATCCCTACTCTGTAAGAACCCTGGGAATCTTGTGAACGATGACAGCCATACAAATACTCTTGTTTGCCTTTATGCTGGCTATGATTTGTGATTATGATTCTACTAAGACACCAGTGTTTGTAAGACACAATATTATGTTATGTGCTATTAAGAAAGAAAAAAAGGCTGATTATAATTTTAAAGCTCCATAAATTATAAGATTCATCCTATTTCAAGGATGTTGAAATAAGAAGAATTTCAGAATTGTTGCAATGTGACATATTATCTTTTTTTTCTAACTTGACTAGATCCAAAAGATAGAAATTCTATGTTCTATTCCCTAAAAACAAGTTTTTTAAAATTCATGTACTCCTCTATCAGACATTCATTCACTCAGTCCACATGTAGTTACTAAGGCCATAGTATGTGTCAGGCATTGTGTTTGGCAGTGGGGATATAGCGGCAGGTGAGACATGCCTTATAGAAGCATCTCCTTGGAGAAGACAGAAACTAAACCAATAGGCACACAAATGTGTATATACCTGCTAATTGGGATAAGTGCAATGAAGGGCAAAGAGGGATTTAGTAGTTACTCTGTGGACAGAGATGGTCAAAGGAATTGGGAAGGCTGAGTGCGGGGGCTCAGGCCTGGAAGCCTAGCACTCTGGGAGGCTGAGGAGGGAGGATTGCTTAAGCTGAGGAGTTCCAGACCAGCCTGAGCAAAGCAAAACCCCATTTCTACTAAAAATAGAAAAACTAGCTGAGTGTTGTGGCTTGTACCTGTAGTACCAGATAGTGAGGAGACTGAGACAAGAGGATCGCTTTAGCCCAAGAGTTTGGGTTGCTGTGAGCTAAGACGCCAGGGTACTTTACCCCAGGGTGACTGAATGAGACTGGCTCTAAATAAATAAATAAATGAATTGGGAAGGCCTGAGGACATACCTGCATTGTGATGTTGATCGAGTTAAATAAGAAGCAAGAAGTAATGGCAGGCATGAGGCAGTCTGAGCCCGGCTCTCACCAGCAACTTCTTTAGGAACAGCACGTGAACCTGTGATGGAGAGCCTGTGACGGTGAACTTGTGTGACAATGAGCCTGTGCACGTTGTCCTCTCCTTCATCTAGTAGAGACATGGACTGCGGACGCCCATGCCAGTGTGCTCTCAGGTGACTGCCATCTGCAAGGGCGGGCCATCTGAAGGGTGGCTGACACTGTGGTCAGACCAAGGTGGCAGGGGTGGGCAAGAGCCCCAACTCCCTCCCACACGTAGTCTTGTGGAATCAGGTGCTAAGCTTGTCTCCCTTTCCCCGACATCGGATGAACCCCCGGTTGACTTCTGGGCTTCTCACTGCTGTTCGCCTCAGTCTGGACTGAACTGAATACCCTGTCATCAATGTCATTCTGAGATGGATTCTTTACAATCCTTAATGTGACGAACTGCATTGATCCCCTGCCCACCGCCTGCCAGCTCCCTGCAGCTTCTCCTTCCATCTCCTCTCCCACCCCCTTTTGCTCCCTACTGTGCACTAAAGGAAAGAAAGGTGTTTCCTTGTGAATGCTCCACGTTTGCATGACTCGGTTAGCAAGATGATAGGATTCTGGGTCCACCCTCACCCTCGTTTTCCTTCTCATGCTAATTTGATGCCATAGAATTCTACAGCCTTGTCAGTTCCCTAAATGCATTTCAGACTTTATTTTGTGAGAATTTTGTACAAAATCAAATCAATCTAGGTGTCATCTGGCAGTCTAAAACAAATGATATTGTAGACATGTTTATCACTGTGCGGTCATTTGAATAAACCACCCCCCTTTGACAAAAAACCTTTCCATAGAAGGAGAGCAGATCAGGTGTCTCAAGGAAATTTAAAATAAAAGGTTCTTTTCATCTTAAAAATGGAACTCAGGATGTTGTTTAACTAAGTGTGCTGGGCACTCAGTATTCACAGGGTAAAACATAAAAGAAATAACATGGATTTTTCAGAAAAAGATATTTTTCTACTGCATTCTGCTTCTATCAAGCCACCTGAGAGGTGATTTGAGAAGGGCATTTCAGAATAAAGACATTGTTCTGACAGCAAATACAAATGAAATAAAATTGGCCCAAGGCTTTGATGCTGGAACCCACATGGAGAGCTGAGACATAGCAACACGCTAGCTTAATGCACTAGAGGAACAGAGACAGAATAATTTGCAGTAGACTGTGAAGCGAAGATGAAAGAGAAAAATATTAAAAACACACACATACATGGAGATTAAAATAGAATTTTCAGGTTGCATTAATCTCTCTGTTGCAGGAACTTAGCCATACACATAACAAGAGTATAGAAGTTCAACTATGATTTTTTTTTTTTTTTTTTGGTCCCTGTTGTCAAGAGAAGATTTCTGAGAAGGGAAAAATGAGCTGTGTTCCTCTAGTTTTCAGAGGGTAGGGAGAAAAAAAGAGAGGGTGAAGTCTCCTTTTGGGCACTGGTGAGTTTCTTTCTGGCTTCTGGCTTGAGCTCAGGGCACGCCTTGACACAAGTCCCAAACATCCTACAAGGGGCAGATGTTGATTTTATTTACTGGTGTAGCTTTAAGAGGGAGGACTGGCTTCTGGTTAGTTAGGTGTAAAACAATTGAGGGAGAAATAAATGAGAAAATGAGAACAAAGCCATCTCAGACCTCCCAGGAAAGCTTGCGTTCATGAGGTGCTTTTGGCAAACTGATGCGAGAGAAGTTTAAGAAGGCATCGAAACTGAGTCATTTAACCCAGCCTTAAAGATAGTCAATGGCCCATTCTTTTTAGATCAGTCACAAAATACCACAGCAGAGGCCTATAGGAAAAATTCCGAGTGCCTTTGCTATATTATTAGTGAAGAACACGCTGGCCGTGCAGCCAGGGGTGATAGGACCGGACTAGGCCTGGAGCAGAAAATATGGTTGATAACTGAAAACTGTTCCTATAGACTGCTAATTCTTCTGCTCTCCTTTGAAAAGCTAAAATAATCCTGCCTGAGTTTAGAAAAGACCCTCCCTGAATTCCTTCCTTGCTCTTTCAGCCTCGAAACAAACAGACTGGGACAATGCAAAAGCTCAGATTAGAAGTGCATTTCTTGAAATAATTAAAGTCATAATTTATTTTTCTTCTTAATAAATGGTTAGCCTGGAAGGGAGGGCATCTTAGCGATGTCTGCCACTGATAATAATGTCGAAATAATATGGTGTTCAGATAATACGGGGTTCTTATTAGCCATAAGACCTTGGGCAAAATGCTTAAACTTTGGGTTCTTCATACATAAAAATGAGTCAGTATCTGTTTTGCAGAGTTATCATCAAAATTAAATGAGATATGTTCAATGGCTTAACATAGTGTTTCACATATATGAGATACAAATAATTTTCTTTCTTAGGATAAAATAGTTAGATTTCATTCCTCACAGAAGAACGAAAAAAAAAAAGAAAGAAAAAGAAAAAACTCCAGTTTTTAAGCCTATAATTTTTTTCCAATTGCAAAAGTAACATATGTTCTTATAAAAAATTAAAATGTAAAACATATAAAGGAAAAAGATTATCCATAATCTCACCACCCTTAATATTTGTTAACAATTCACTCTATTTATTGTAGTCCTTTAAAGGTATTATTTATTATATAATTATATATATTTATATTACACATATAATATATCTATATAATGTATATATTACATATACACATAACTAAAGCGGGAAAGTCTCTCAAAAAGCATCTTTTCTAAAGCCTATCAGTTCTTCAAATAAGAGCAAAGCAATTAGAGTCTGCATTCTATTTTTCTTTCTCTAAATATAATCCATTAACATGTCCTTGTATTAGTGAAACCTCTTGGCACATATCATTTACAGATGTGTGTCATAAACACAGCATATTTTCTATGTTTAGCTATTGAAATTTACATTGAGGCAAAAATATTTGCAGATTTCCAAAAATTTCCTTAATTTCCAACTATTTTCCACAAAAGTCTTTGAGGGTAAATTACTATGAACATTGATAGGGCTTTTGAAACATTGCCAAACTGCCTTCCTACAGAATAAGGTTAATTTATGTATCACTAGCCAGTAAGGTGAGAGTCTTAGCTTCAGCCTAGCCTCATGAACATTGGGTATTACTATTCAAAGAGTTTTACAAAGGTGGGAAATGGTATTTATCTGCTTAATTTACATTTGTTTTATTGTTGTGGTTGAATGTTTAGAATTGTTCTTTCTTAGCCTGTGCCCATTTGGCTACTGGGAACCTCATATTTTCTCATCTATTTAAATGTACTTTTTCTGTAGAAAAGAAACACTTGGTCAGATTTTCTGGGAATATTTTCTGCTTCATATTTTACTTTTTCTATTCATATGGAAGTTGTTCAAAATTTTTAAAGTTGTATTTATTCTTTTCTCAAGTTTTTTTTTTTTTTCCTCTCTTAGAGTTACCAGTTAAGGGAAGGTCTTGGAATTATTAATTTTTCTTTTAAAGATTTTTGTTACCCAGAGAATTTCTATAGTGTATCAAAAGGGAAAAAAATCACTGTCTTTCCTGTGGGGACTGAAGAGTAGAATAGGGGATGAGGTTTTTTTTCTTCTTTTTTTTTTTTTTAAATCCAATTTCCAGTGAAATTTCATTGTGTGATTTCAAGGTTTGGAGAGAATAGAAAGAATTGTTGACAAAAAAAGAAAAAAAATGGAATGTTATAATCAGCAGGTTTCTTGACAGATGGGACAAACCGCCATACCAGAAGCTACTGGAGACAACAAGAGACAGGGTAGCAAGTGGGAAACCTGTCTGGTTCTTAGCTTCTCTAAAGCACTTTTCCTGTTTGCGTTTGTCTGAGAACCCCTGAGACGGATCTAACTGAATCTGGCCACAGAAACCTGTCAACAGCAAAAGAGGTGGATGATTTCTCAGTAGAAAGAAATCTACCAGAAAGTGATTCTTTCTCATACCAACAGGAAAACCGTATGAAAGGTCTTGGTCAGCTTTCCAGTTAAGTCCCAGTTAAGCTATCTCAGCACTCTTGGTAGCAAATGTTGTAACTCTCTAACAAACATAGTTGGCCACATGCACAAATTTCAATTAATGAGACATTTTTCTGAGTGTCTTCTCTACTTTCAAATTTTCTTTGCAAACATTAATTCTAGAGAAAGGTAGAAGTCAAACCAGAAATCCTATCTTTTTAAGTCTCTGCTTCTAATATGTTACTAGGCCATGAATTCTGCGTGTGAATGTACAGAGCAAAGAGAATTACACAGACACCATACCTGGTTGCAAGCAGCTAACAACCTCAGAGAGACCATGCTGGGTACATGCCATAAAGATGGTCGAGACAGTAAAGTGAAAATATTAAATCAGTGTGAAAAGGGACCAAGAACATCACACATGAGATGCACTCAGAAGAGATGTCACCTAATACACGTAAATGGGAAATCATTTGTGATTAGCATCAAGTCATCAAGGTACTATCTCTGACGTACCCTCATGGTCAAAAGTCTCTCTCAGGTGAAGTAGAAGGGACATTTTTTAACCTTATGAAGGGCATATATGAAAAAAAAAAAACCCAAAACACAAAAAACAAAAACTCTACAGCTAACCTAATAGTTAATCAGATACACGGGATATCTTACAGAATATATAGACAAGCTATTGGAACTAATGAAGAGGGATGGCAGGAGAAGGTCCATCTAGTCATTGCCCACCATGATGAAGACTTTGGAGCTCATTTTCTAAATGATGGGAACCACAGAATACGTTTTTTTGTTTTTTTAATTGAGACAGAGTCTCACTTTGTCACCCTTGGTAGAGTGCCCTGGCATCATAGCTCACAGCAACCTCAAACTCTTGGGCTCAAGTGATTCTCTTGCCTCAGCCTCCCAGGTAGCTATTTTTAGAAACAGGGTCTTGCTCTGCCTCAAGCTGGTCTTGAACCCCTGAGCTCAGGTGATCCACCCACCTCTCACAGAATACTTTTGGATGGCAGAAGGACTGTCTGATTCTAGTTTGAGAAAAGCTCCTTCTGGCCCATAAATGAAGACTGGTCTTAAGGATTTAAGACCAATTCAGAGAACTTAGCAATAGTTCTAGTGAGAAATGATGAGAGATTGAAGGATGGTGGAATAAACGGAGAGCAGAGGGTGCATCTGAGACTCATTTAGAAGGCAAAAATATCAGAATGTGATGAAAATAGAGTGAGGGAATAAAGGGGACAAAAGGAATCAAGGGCAACACCTCCAGGTGCTGAGGCTCCATTTGGAGCCAAATGTGCATCAGTGCTTCTGAGTTGTTAAAAACTCCCAAAGAAGGAAGATGGCATTTGACGTTGAGTTGAATAAGGAAAAATAATGAAAATCCAAATCCTATTTTTCTAAGTGAGTTGAAGTACATTGCAGAGGTGAAATGTGCAGGCTAAGAATATTTTATCAGTTGTTTGTACTAAGCAGTTGTTTTCATGATTTTGAGGATTGATCTCATCTTTTGGTGGGAGTTTTATACATTTTCTGCACCCTCGTCAAAATTATTTTAGGTTTAAAAGATTGCATTCTATAAATATCTGCTCCCAGTGATAATAAAGGTTTCTTTCATGAAGTCTCTGAAATGGGACTGTAAGTTATAAGGAATGATAACTTACTAGTGGGACTGTTACTAATTTCTGAAGATAACGATCCATAATGACTAAAAGTCTGAACATAACAGTTTCACATTCTGACCTTTTTCCTTCATGTTTTCAATTCCTTGATGTCAAGTGTGAAATATTAGCCATGTAGAAAGAGACTTTGGAGTGAAAAAATGCCTTTGCTTCCAGGAAAGCTTGCTGTTTTTCCTTTTCATTCCTGTTCATTTGGGAGTAGATATTAGCCCTTCTTGTTCTGCGGCTTTTATTTGTGGGGGAAAATACAAATAGAAGCCAAGAGTATATTTTAAAAATTGAAGAGCATCAAGACATCACAGCCTGAGTTGGCCATAAAGATTTACAATTACATTTCCATCACAAAGACCCTGGCCCATCATATTTGGCCATGACCATTTATGTTTTGATTTCTATTTCTTTGGCGGGACAACACCCCAATTAGACAGATGAGTGTTCAATTCTGATTTTGGAGCACATCCTTGCTGGCCTAGGTTACTCCGGGACTCCTATGGCTGCTCTCCATTCAATTGTGCCTTGGTAGTTATAATCCTGCTATCTGTGCATTCTTAGCTTATAAAAAACTATCCAGGTTAATATACTCACAGTAATTTAACCTTGGGTATGCCCAAAGTACCTGGATCATTGACCAGAATTTTCTCTGAATTCTCTAGGCTCTTGCCTCTGAGTCCTTTTCATTCTGTACTATGTAAATTGAGTGTTGGGGATGGGTTGCGAGTGTGTGTGGAATTTATTCCTTAAGTCTAGAAATTGGGTCAGACTGTCTAGCCTCCTGGTAGCAAACAATATTCTTTTTTAAAATACCACACCAAAATCATAACTGGAGAATTATTGTTTTAAAAACTGAGTTGTTACTGCAGATCCTGACTTGTTTGGAAAAAGAACCATTTTCATTCAGAACTCACATGCTGCTAATAGAATATGTAACTCACCTTTTCACAGTTGTATGTCTATTGTACCATATGCAAGGACATACAAAAGAAGAAATAATCTGACTCTTGCTGTTTCTAAAAAATAAAACCCACAGTCACCAATAGGGCTTCCCTAGTATTTCAAACCATTCCAAGAAGAAAAAAAAAAAAAAAAATTAAAAGTGACTCCATGGACAGATTTTCCTTTCATCAGGGTAAGAGCTGCATTTCATTACTTTAAAAATCCCCGTTCATTTAAACAACACTAAATGCTTCCTGGTCTGGATATATAAAATTATTGGATGGCCGCTGCTGGCCATTCATCTGAGACCCTGATGTGCCACAGTCGATTTTTGAGAACTGCTCTGCCACTTAATGTGACAAACATCCAGCCTTGCCGTTTAAGGGATCTTTGAGAAAGGCCATCCCCACATGAAATGAATTTAACAGCAGCAATTTGTCATTTTGCCCTTCCTTTGCTGGGGGAAAAAAATGCTAGTGATTTCTTTTGACTTAAACTGGGCATTCAAAAAGCTGTTTTTATTAATGAATCATATTAAGCCACTAGTGAAAGGCTCCCTGACTCTGTTTAAATAACAGGCTATGATTCCTCTCCCCTCAAGCTCCCCCCCACCCCCATTTGGCTCCGCTGCTATTAATTGAGGAGTTTCTTTGTTTCTTTCCTAATGAAGCTAACAGAACACATCTGTCAGGTGCCCGTATTCTTTGCCTGTCTATAGTATGTAATAGACCAGCTGGAGGCTATAATGCTACACAATACCCCTGGCCGTTACAGCAACTATTTATTCCTGGGCTTTTCCTCCGAAAGGGATTTGAAAAAAAAAAGTCTGAAATTTGGGCCTAATTGCTATTTACCCAGCGATAGACACCTGTTCTAGCTGAGACATTGGCTCATGAATCCCACACCTGAGACCTTAGGGGAGAGTAGAGGGGAAATTTCAAGCAGCTGCCAGTCCATTTAGATATAGAGAGCTCTAACTTGCGGGGTTTGTGTGTTTATATGTATATGCATCTATTTAAAAATACTGTATGTTTAGTATGCACACCCATAACCAGAGGGTATATATTAAAATCTGTGTGCTATTATTTCACGGTCAATTGCTTATCTGAAGGCTATACACATACTGGCGTGCAGCTACAACTGTGATCGCTTTAAAAATAATGCACGGAGGCTGAATTCAGTATCGATAACAGGCATACATCCTTCAAAATGTCCATTCCAGGCCTTGGGGGAAAATGGTTTCTTAGGATGAATCAGAAGGAACAATTCAAACAAACAACTTTTCTTGGAAACGTTCAACTTTGTTTTAGGAAATTAGCTGCCACTTCTCTTTTGACACATTGAACCTATTTTTTCTCTTCTATCTTGATCAGAACAGCACAATCTGCTTATTTTTTGAAGTCAGTAATGATATTTCTCTTTATTTCTTGGTTGGTCTTTACAATGCCTCTGCTGCCCATCAGTACTCGAGAGAAATAGCCCGTGGTTACAATGATGACATTTACATTTTGTGAAAATACACAAAAAGCAAGGTACAATGGAGGCTCCGTGTAGCCTGAGTTGATACATGATGTCATGTGAAGTTTGGTAGGAGTTAAAAATTCAAGTTTGCGAAGATGCTATTACATCACAAAAAGTACTGCCTTCGTTTTTATCAAAGAATACAAGTTACAAGAACAGATGTGTGCGTGTGATTCCTAAGTGCACATGTTCGCGTGCATATATTTCCTCACTCGGCACACTCCCATCCCATTGCCTGAGCTGTGTACCTGTGAAGAGGGAAGACAGGAATAGAAAGATTTAGCACAAGCTCATTGACAACAAAACGGAAATAAAGCATTATTGCCCTGCTCGTTTATCTGCTCTCTTCTCGGCAGACAGTCCTGCTACAGAGGGCTGGTGGGCAGAGAGTGCTTAGGGTGTTAAATGTGGGAGAAAGAGGGAGAAAGGAGTGGTGGCTCTTTTTTTCTTGCCCTTTATATCTTTTTTTCTAATCAGGAGGACTTCTGAGCTTTCTGATAGAGTCCCCATTGGCATTGCTGTAACAGCCTCCCATTTACTTACTGTTTTGAGAAATTTAGCTTTTTGGAGAAAATCAAATAAACCACACCTAATTTGCTACCAAACTAGAAAATTATTTATGATTTCTCCCAAAGGATACGTGAGCTGTTTTCTATGGTGGTGTGAGAATTCACAAAATAAAATTAAAAAGGTGAAAGGAGACTTAAATGTGGAAATACAATCCACATTTTCTGAGTGGTATTCTGTGTGTGCACACGTGTACATGCGTGCACACACACAAACACGCATGCTGGTTGAGAAATTCCCTCTGGTCTCATCTGAAGCCAGACATGACTGAAGAGTCGGAGCCCTGGGAGGTAGCCGGGGATGACAGGAGAGATGGACAGTACTTACATACAAATGAGCGCTCTGCCTCGGGGCTCACGCAGTTGGATAAAGAGCTGATGCAGAGACAGAAATTCATTTCCCATGAGAAAGGAGAGAAGTGCACAGGGAGCAGGGTCACGCCAGAACAGGTGATAATGAAATTAGAGTTAATGAAGGCTGGAAGAAAGCAAGGCCAGATGGGTTGGTGAAACTGTTATCTGAGAGGCATGCTAAAACGAGACACGGTATCTCAGTACGGGAGAAAACAATTGGGGGAGGTTCATGGTAGAAAAGTCCTGGGAAATATAAGAATCCTATTCTCATCTCAGAAGCAGGTCATCTCTTTGTTTCTAGGTTACAAGATTTTGAAAGTAGATGATTCTAGGAGGCAGAATATATGACCAAGGACAAGATAGACAACGGTCCTGAGCCTCAGTTTCCTTTCTGGTAAGTGAGGATAATAACACCTATCTTCGTCTTTCTGGGAAGACTAAATGAGATGCTGTTTGTAGAGATATGCATAGTTGGCGTCCAGTATGTGCAAACTTCATCATATTTCTTTATGAGCAATTAAGTCAGTCTTATAAAAATGCCAATAAAGGCAATGTCGATTGGCTTATCCAGCAGTTTACTCTCTAGAACCCTAGAGTGAACATGCCGCATCAAAGAAGAGAAATAAACCTTAAATATGTCTTGCTGTTCTTAATAGGTTTTTATGTCTGCAGAGTATTATGTAAAATTATGATCTGGTCCGAAGAACCTGGGAAACTAAGTGATGGAGAGAGAATACACAGGGCCGTTGTCAAAACAAGCGTATTTATGTTAGAGCAGAGATGGGTGTTGGTCCTAGAATGAAGTGGATTTTGATCTGGATAGAGGTGTAGATTGAGATAACCAGGCAGGCTTTTCCTCCCTAAGTCCCCTGTTTGTAATGCCATCCTATTAACTGTGGGATGAGGCATTCTGCAGGTCCTTTGGCAGACAAATCCTTCTTTCTCTGGACCATGATTCATTTGCTCTGGAGTACATTTTCCTAGGCCCTCAGGAGCAGAGGATGAAATCATGTCTTGAATATCATTTGGGGCTGCTCCTGAATGCCCTTCTAATCTTGAACACATCACACTGAATCTGGCCTTGTCTAGTGGATGCCAGACAGCCTATCATCATGCTCCCAGGAAGCTAAAGTTCAGGCACGTGCTTGGGCTCTGCTGATTGGACACGAACACATGGGATTTGGAGGCAGATAGGTGAAGGCACAGGGAGGAGACCAATCTCCAGGCAAGCATGGCGGCAACCGTGTTCAGTTTTTTGGTGCTGGTGCTGGCAGAGTTTCTAGTTTCCATTTTAAATTCCATATTGCCAGGTGGTATTTAGAAGATATTTCAATTGCAAGAAATTTGGTGTGGTTGAACAGCTGTGGGGTCCAGTTCTCTGACTCTTCTGAAGCTTCTAGGAATTCCTTAATACTGTTAATGAAGTCCCTTTCTATTTGCACTAACCAGAGTGAATTCAGTTGTTTGCTGTTAAAAATCTTGTCCATTGTACGTGTATTGCATGTTTTATAACACAATTAAAAAGTAACGATAGTAATAAAAGTAATGAAAATATTTTTGTTAAAAAGAATTGTCGAGGTAGCACCTACCTCCCAAAGACTCATTTGCCGCCCCCCTCCCTTTGTAATTGCCCTGGTTTTATTGGGTGTCGGTGGTGGTGTGGAGAGAATGCTGTTACCCCCAATTCTAGTGCAGCTGTCTAGGTGGAGGTTGTGTGGCTCAAGCCTATGCTAATCAGTGTAATTCTATTGGTTGGCCATACCTATGGAGCAGATAATCAGTCCAATGAGATGAAGGGGAAGTGTTCCTGATGCTTTTGAGAAAGATCTCCTATGAAAGTTTCCAGAAACATTCTCTCTCCATGCAAACCGAGAAATATAGTCGGTTGTTGCCTTCTTTCAGCCATAAGAAGGAGGCCTGCTCTAGGGTGAATATGAGATAATGAAAAACACAGTAGAAATAGACAGAAAGAAACCATTAATTTGATTTTATCATTGGGCCATCAATCTACTCCACCTTTAAATCCACTCTGGATGTGGATTTTTGAGTTACTGGAAATAATTAATACTATTTTTATTTGTCCCTTCGCATTGGGTTCTGTTTCTTGCAATGGAACGTAACCTGATTTACCAAATACACTTCAAAAAAGGAGTGGTACGATGCTTCTGATTATAGGACTCAGCAGTATTTTGTGAACTATCAGGAAAGAGGAGAAAAGCTGCCGATGAAATTGACACGATGTTTTTGTTACTTAGCATTTTTGTTTTATACTTTCTGCAAAATCTCTTTTACGTGTATTTAGACTTTTTAGTTTGTCATTTATTTGTTTCTGTGCACACAGAAAGGAAAATATTAGTAAGATAAACTCATTAAGTTCATTCTCTAAAAATGTTCGCCCTCTCAGTTTGCCCCTCCGGTTCTGTTTGTCTGTCCTCCTCTGTCTGGCTCTGTGTTCTGCGGGGCTCACCCTTGAGGGCTGCATCTCCCACAGTTGGTGATGGCTAGATGTTTGTTGACAAGGAAAGGAACCATCAGGAGACTGGGGCATGCGAGGAAAGCAAGGTTGGGGCATTTTCCCAGCTGTGGCACCGTGTCTCTGGTAGTTTCTGTGACCTTCTGGGACCATCACTTACCCAGTTCTCACTGGATTCCTGTTAGATTTTCAGCCTTTATTCCTTCAATCTTCAGGGTAGTAATGGCTTCTTAGGAAATATAAGTCGTTCTTTTATTAAAGTCTTTTTGTCTGAACCATTGAGAGTGAATTCTGATCCTTGACAATTCCCTGACTAGTACGGAGTCCCTTCTAGATAACTTTTCTCCTCAAAATCTTTATCTTCTGTGATTTCCCCTTTGGTTCATCAAGAACTTCAATGATGCTGCTTTTCTTAAAGGTGCGGTCACTCTTGGCTCCTGTAATATTTTAAAGATGTGACTTTGAGAGGCAGCCACATTCCTCCTGATGGATCAGTATTGCTTCCTGTGTCATGATTAACCTCTCATGTTCTCATGCCCACCTGGACCATCTTTTCCCTTTCTGTGGCCCTCCTCTCAGCATACATGCCTGGCAAATGTTGTCTCCCAAATAGCTCCACCTCCAGCCCTTCCATGCTCCTCCTCGTTCATACACCACTGTCACACTCAGGCTCAAAAACCAGCCAGTGTCCATAAAATAAAACTTCATTCTTGTCTGAAAATGAAGACCTTCTATAATCTTATCTCTTCCAGATATATTTTTTTCTTTAAAAATACACACAGATTTTTTTATTTGTTTTTTATTAGATCATAATTGTGTACATTAATTCTCTCATAGGATACAGTGTGTTACTTCCATATGCAGTTTGGAAAACTCTCATCCAAGTGGCTAACATAGCCATCATGTCTTTCTCATAATTGTTATGTTAAGACATTTATGTTCAACCTTTAGACAAATTCACCTGTATCCAAATAGGATAAATTATAGGCGTGATCCCCACAATATCATTCTCTTCACCCATCCTCCCCCTCCCCTCCCCCCTCCCCTTTCCCTGTAGTCTAGGGCTCCATTTGGATTGTAGCTTTCCTAAGATAGCTAACAATTAGTTTCATAATAGTGTTGAGTACATTGGATACTTTTTCTTCCATTCTTGAGACACTTTGCTAAGGAGGACATTTTCCAGTTCCACCCATGTAAACATGAAGGAGGCAAGGTCTCCATCTTTCTTTGTGGCTGTATAGTATTCCATGGTGTACATATACCACAATTTATTGATCCATTCATGGGTTGATGGGCACTTGGGCTTCTTCCATGACCTCGTGATTGTGAATTGGGCTGCAATGAACATTCTGGTACAGATATCTATATTATAGCATGATTTATGGTCTTCTCGGTATATACCTAACAGAGGAATTACAGGATCAAATGGTAGATCTATATTTAGATCTCTGAGTGTTCTCCATATGGTTTTCCAAAAGGGACGTATTAGTTTGCATTCCCACCAGCAGTGTAGTAGTGTTCCTTTTACACACAGATTTTTATTGAGCTCCTGATACATGTCAGCCACTGTTTTAGGAACTGTGGGTACAAACTTAAGACAGAAACTTTCTAAGGTTAGGAGATAGCCAGGCAGGCCAGTACTTACACTGCAGTATATATGTGACATAAGCAACCTGTGTTTTGTTAGATTGCACTGATCTGCATGGCAAAAATCGGGTCATGGTAACAAAAACAAACATTACTATTATTTTACCTTTTGATCAAGATGTCATGGCTTCAGCTTTCCCACATGGGCTTAAATTCCTGTTCTCTCATTTACTTGCTATGTGACCTTGGACATTTTCCCTAAACCCTCTGTGCCTCAGTTTCCTCACTCGGATAATAATGGCCATTTCATAGAGTTGTGAGAATTAATTGAAATTTTAAATATTTGTAAAGTGCTTAGAACAGGACCTGGAATGTACTAATTGTTCAATCAAAGTTAGCTATTTTAGAGGAAATCATATTTATTTGACTCTTCCCCATAGCAGGACTTTAATTCCTCTTAAAGTCTCCCCCTACCTCATCCCACATGTACTTCTGCTTCTGGAACTTCTTTAGGGGTGCCTTGATTTTTGCTCTTCTTTTTGGGCCCTGGCCTTCTTCAGGCCATCTCAGGAGAAAGGGGCTTACTATAAATGCAGGTGGTCTGGCGCTGGTTCTGGGCTGCCGACTGATGGTGTGAGGGGGCAGCTGCTTTCATTTCACTATCACAAGCCCGGGGATCGCTACTACTTGGCATTTCTGTCCTTCTCTACATTTTTTGTTCCCTGGCTACTCTGGTCTTTATCCTCCAGAGAAAACCCAGTTAATTGGTCCCTCGATTGGCCTTGCCCAATCAGGCTGACTTTCCTATGCTGTGTCTCCTTATAGAGATTAATAGTTAGTCTATGAGTTGGCCCTTGGGGTGAGATGCCCAACCTGGTTCCATCAGGGGCTCCCTGGGTGCAAGGACTAGCTTAGCTCGGTGTCCTTGACTCAGGAATGAGAGCTGGATAGTATAAACTAATCAAAGCATTGCCCAGATACTAGTTTTAGGTCCACAAACTGTTATTTTAGCCTGGGCAAGACAAGTACAATGCTGAAGCAAGTGTTTAGAGACCCATACAGCAATTTGACTTTGCCAAAACAGCCAAATGCATGGTCAATCAATGCTCTTGTCTTTAGTCAGAATGTGAACAAGTTGGGGTGTTGTCTCATGTGCCTGGTGAATTGCATGCCTCTCACCCTGAGTACAGGTCATGTGCAGTCTAGCTGTGCATTAGACTGGAAATGAAAGCAAAGCAGCACAAAGCTGGTCCTTCATGACAAACTGTATCAGGTGCATGCTTGTAAGAATTTTTGAGTGACTTAAAATGAGTATTCTTGCTGATCAGACTACTTAAAGGTGCCTTCCCCAGGTAAGCACAGCCCTGTCACACAGGGATCATGGTCATACAGTGTAGCAAGTTAAGCCCTTGAGAAGTTAACCCCCAGCTCTCTGCCCTGGCCAGGGCTTCTGTGCAGTGCACAAACCATGCAGCCATATGCGGCCTTCCACCTGAGCTGTGCCCACAGCCTCCTGGAGTTGTGCCTTTCACATCAGGTTTCTTTTAACAGGAGCTTCTCCAGTAAGGCCAACCTTGGCAAAAGTCTGATTTCCAATTTGGGATGGAACACAAGATACTTGTCTCTAAAATCTTGGAGCCCAAGCAAATTCGGATATGTTCATGATCAGTGTTGCAGTAATTCCCAAGCATGAGAGACTTCGTGATAGAGAAGATGCTTCTGAAATAGTCTGTGATGTTTGGAAGCTGGTCTGCTCAGAACTCCTGGTGGATATGCAGGCAGGTGTCACCTAATTCCACCTGCCATCTGTGGTCAGTAGAGATATATAATTGCAATCCCCAGTGAATTATGTCCCCTGTGTCCATTATAAGTGCATCTTTGTAATGTGATACTGCAGCTTCTACTATCAAGAGCTAGGTCTATTTTTTCATTTTCTTGAATCTTATCTGATCTTGTCACTTATTTGACCAGTAAAATGGGCTGGAAGTGGTGTTTGTGGCTTTCAACTGTTGCCCTCCTGAGACACTAAGACTACCATGTTGTGAAGTGGCCTACTAGAGGATGAGGACAATGTGGTGCACTTAGATGTCCCAGTGACAGCCAGCACCAACTGCCAGACACATAAGTGAACCTGTCTTGATCTTCCAGCTTGAGCTGAACAGGCAATGACAGTAGCTTCAGGAGTGAGCCCAACATTATGAATAGAAGGACCACTTGCATAACCTACCCGCTGAATCAGGAGAAATAGTAATCACTATTGTTGTAAGACACTAAATTTTTTTTTTTTTTTTTTCCATTTTTTTTCAGGCTTTTTTTTTTTTTTTTTTTTAAATCACAGCTGTGTACACTAATGCAATCATAGGGTACAATGTGCTGGTTTTATATACAATTTGAAATGTTTTCATCAAACTGGTCAACATAGCCTTTGCAGCATTTTCTTAGTTATTATGTTAAGACATTTATATTCTACACCTAATAAATTTCACATGTACCCTTGTAAGGTGCACCGTAGGTGTGGTCCCACCAATTACCCTCCCTCCATCCCCCCTCCCCTCTCCCCCCTGTACCCTTCACCTGCTTCTTGGGCTATCATTGGGTTATAGTTTTCATAAGAAAGCTTTAAATTGGTTTCATAGTTAAGACTGAATACATTGGATACTTTTTCTTCCATTCTTGAGATGCTTCGCTAAGAAGAATATGTTCCAGCTCCATCTATGTAAACATGTAAGAGGTAAAGTCTCCATCTTTCTTTAAGGCTACATAATATTCCATGGTGTACGTATATAAGGCACTAAATTTTAAAGTGATTTGTCACGCAGCAATGGATAACCAAGACGGCATCCTACCAAGTCTGTTCTCTGACCAGACAAAATACTGTGAATATGCATTATTGCTATTTCTGAATCGCCTTT
Source organism: Otolemur garnettii (assembly GCF_000181295.1). NCBI lineage: Eukaryota > Metazoa > Chordata > Mammalia > Primates > Galagidae > Otolemur > Otolemur garnettii. The sequence continues at coordinate 15,940,598 of NW_003852421.1, read as the reverse complement.
TTACTTCTACTACTAAGCTTTTCAAGGACTCTGTAGGACTCCTCTTGTACATCTCAGAACAAATATCAAAGTGCCTTCCACATATTACCCACTCCAAAAATATATATGCTTTGAAATAATTCAGTCTGTTCAACATTTTGTAATCAAATGGTCACACAACACAGATCTCCACATGAGACTCCATGTTGAAAAATGATGAATTCATTAGAAATACAGATGGAAAGAATGTGATAATTTAGGGACTTTGTTAGTTAAGAGAAAGAATGAAAGACAGGGGAAATGAAGACTGATATTTTCTGTATCCCTATGAGGCTTTGGAGATCTCTCTTTCTCTGATCAGGCAGGCAGGACCTAAGCTTCACTCCCACTATGGGGCCAGGTGGTTGTGAGCTAGACTGGCTGTGGGTATTTGGTTACTGTGACCATGGTTCTTCTCCTTCCAAGAAAAAGACATTTTGTTTTTTTCCCCACAGTTTGGTTGCTCACCACAGTTAGCATCTTTCTTCCAGAAGCTCTTGGTATGCTCTCTGGCTGGGTGGTCAGCTCTCACGTGATCTGCTCTCATGACTGTACTGTCTTGAGCTTCTGCTTGTGTTACACGCACTGTGGTACAGTTCACATCAGCAGTTTCTTGGTCCAGGTCTGTGTTGCACCCTGCTTTCTAAATTTTGTGAGGGACCATGTCTCTCTTTTTCCAGAATGTTGGTAGAACTACTAATCTGCACCAGGCTGCATAAATTTGCTAATATGTGGAAGTGTAATGACAAGATCATATCTCTAGAATCTATTTTGACATACTTTTTTTTGCGTGTTACATGTCACGGTTGCAATCAAAGTTCAATTAAGAAATTTAACATTAGTTTATTGGGTCTTCTTAGGTCCTAATTTTAACGTCATAAAATGCAACTAATTAATTCCTAATATTGATCTGATCCTTTCAGCATCTACTTGACTTGACTATCCATTTATAAAGGTTTTCCTTATTAAATTCCTTTCTTTGGAATCTCAGGATCACATTTCATCAACTTAATGTTCTTCCTAAAATTTGACCTATGTTAAAATAGCTGAAAGATGACTTTTTATGTTAGATTTTAATGGCACTAGATTAAAAGCTTTCTTGATGCCTAGCTAAATTAAATTTATACCACCTTCTCACAGGTTTCTTTTTTGGGGAAAAAGACTACTATTCACTTTGTTATGCATAATGCTACTTCAAGAATCTAGGCAGTCTGTAATTACTTGCTCTACATTTTTCTCAATTTTAGTTGTGATAATCGTGTTTCCTGTTTATCTCCAAAAACTTAATTAATGGATATGAATATATAATTTATTTTTTGAGACAGTGTCTCACTCTGTTGCCCATGCTAGAGTGCCATGGCATTGGCCTAGCTTGCAGCAAACTCCAACTCCAAGGCTCAAGTGATCTTCTAGCCTCAGCCTTCTGAGTAGCTGGGACTACAGGTGTCTGCCACAATGCCCAGCTAATTTTTTTTTCTTATTTTAGTAGAGATGAGGTCTCACTCTTGCTCAGATTGGCCCCAAACTCTTGAGTTCAAGTGATCCTCCTACCTTGGCCTTCCAGTGTGCTAGTATTATAGGTATGAGCCACTGTGTCCAGCCTAATTTTTTAACTTCTAGAAGTTTGAGTATACCTTTCTGTAATGCTGAGAGGAAAATAACATCACAAGTTATGATCCTGCAGGGAAATACAGGTTTGCTTCTGTGTATGCAAAATATTTCTCTTTTATAGTTTTATTTATAACAGAGCTCTTGGATTGATTGTAGGTGAACAACAAAATCTAGCATTAGAATAAAGAGAATTTTAATGATGGCTAGCTTAAAAAAATTATTTCTGATTAAAACAGTTGATTCCTTGACTGGATAACCATTCTTTGAAACATCTAACAGTTAGCTTCCCTGGGTACTTGTGAAGGTTTTCACCAAACAAGGCATGAATTATCTGGAATTGAGTAAAATCTCAAGAAACTAGAAAAAATGGTTGCACTAAAATGCAATTAATAATTTTGTATAATCTTTCCTCTTTTTCCTTCTTTGTAACTCCTGTTTCATACTATTTTAACCTGTTCTCAAATTGTAGGTGAGTGGTAGCTTGGGTAAAGATGGGAGGGAAAAGATTTAGAGTAGAACAAAATGTATAAAAGGAGAAAATTCAAAATAAACTCTGATTCCCAAACCCCTCTTAGTAAAAAAAATTATTATTACATTATTAAGGTTAATATACAAAAATAGCTCAGGTGAAATAAGCCTATGTGCAAATAAGAAAAAAAATTAAGATTTTTAACTTTTTAATGAATGTTTACTGAGATTTTACTAAGTGTTCAGGCACATGGAGGATCTCCTATAAATCCCTTACAAGCCCCCATGAAAAGCCTATTGCTCTATCACACCTTCAAGGATTCCCAGTCAACTGCCCACCTGCAGACATGCTGTTTCCAGAGTGTGGAAGGTCAATTCCAATGAGTCGCAGGACATCCCATGGAAATCCCAGAGAAATTCCCATGCCAATCCCTGATGCCATTGTAGAAGCTAGAACTCTAGAAGTTGACACTGAGATATAGTTTTCTGGGTTTTTTTTTGGGAGGGGGGAGTTGAGACAGAATCTCACTCTGTCATCCTGGGTAGAGTGCCATGGCATCATTATTTCACAGCAACCTCACACTCTGGGGCTCAAGCAATTCTCTTGCCTCAGCCTCCCAAGTAGCTAGGACTACAGGTACCCACCACAATACCTATTTATTTATTTATTTATTTAGACAAGGTCTCGCTCTGCCTCAGGCTAATCTCGAACACATGAGCTCAGGCAACCAACCTGGTGGGCCTCCCAAAGGGCTAGAATTACAGATGTGAGCCACCACAATCAGCAGTATTCTGCTTTTTCATTCCCAAGCTTGAAGGTTGCACCCTTGCCCATGGTGTCTGTCACCTATATCTAGTAAGGGTCTATCTGGCCCAATATCCCTGACTTTTATCATTTGTTGTCTCTATTTCTATATCTTATCCATGGAGGGTGTGGCATGGACTCAAGTGCCCAGGCTGTCTTGTTGGCTTGGCGTAACCCAACAGAAGACAAATGAGTAGATGTCCCCACTTCCAGCAACCTTACAGTTAATACGCAAACAGAAGACTGAGGCACACTACACTATGGTAGTGTGCAGCAGAGTCGCTGACTCCTGAACAAGGTCATGTCTAAAGAAAAGGCTAATATTTGCAAGTTGTGGGTGGAAGAGCAGGGAGAAATGTATTGACCAGAGGAAAAACCTGAAGGAAATTCAGTAGGTACCTGCCCAGATATGAGGCCAGGGGAGATTAGAGGGGCTGGAGTGGGAAAGAAGGGGGTCTTGCTAGTGTCAGGTGAGCAGTTTGCAATAGAAACACTCTGAAGGGTTCAAAAGAGGGGAGTGGTAGGTGCCCATCATTTATTTCCATACCTTGCAGATCAGATCTGCAGTGAAGACACTTGCTGAAGGTGGCAAAGGAATCTGGGTTAAAACAAATCAACCAACCCTAAGTAACTTTGATAAGATTTAGGAATTGAATTTACACTGTAGAAATCAATATCAAGGAGAAATTCAGACAACAAACTTATTTGTGGCTCTATATACAGAAGAGAAAATACTGTGCACTATTGAAACCAAAAGTTTACAGTGTCAGTTAAAAGAACAAAATCTAAGCCATATTTACTGAGTTTAAGAGTGACTGTTAATTATGCAGTCACAGTGCTGGTGAGCATAAGAAAGTATATTTTCATTTTTTTCTTTCAACTTGAAAACTCACCAAAGTGGGATTTGGAGCTTGCTTATTTATTTTTGATCAACCAGATTATCTTTCAACTTAGTAAAAGTAGTTTTGTGGGTCTAATTATCTTTACATTTTCTACCCGACTTTTCTACTCTCTGGCTCTCTTAGTTGTAGGTAGGCAAACTACATATGGAAACAGTTTGAATTTGTAGAATTTGCCAAGTTTGGTATTTTAAATGCTGTGAGATCCCTCTCTATCACCCCAGTATTAGTACCCTATGGCTGCTGTAACAAATTAGCACAAATGTAGAGGCTTAAAGCAAAACGCATTTACTGGAAGGTCAGAAGTGTCAAGGAGATTGGTAGAGCTGTGTTTCCTTTGGAGGTCCATAGTTGCCCACCTCCCTACATTGACCACCTCCTTAAATTGGCCTAGTTTTCATAGACCGGACATGCATCACATATCAGTACAGTAGTCCCCGTGCCTTTTGTTGACCACCTCTGTATATTGACCTGTTTGTTGTAGTTCCTTGGGTGGTCAATTTATAGAGGTTCTATTGTAGGTGAAAATCATAAACTATTGGGGGAAAAGGTTAACTACTCGTGGTTTAAAAATAGAGGAAGTCAGTATTGATGACTTTTCTTTAAAGGTAATTAGAAATTAACTTTTAATTGTCATATAACTATGCTTTAAAAAATAGGACTATGTTCTTGTTATCACAGTGTAAAGTGTGGTGGTTTTTAAATAATAGGATTGTATAAATAACTATGCAGGAAGACATAAAAGAGTATTGTGTCAGGATTCTATAGACAAACTTGCACTCCATCAGCAACTCTGACAAAATTAACATGTTCTTAAAGCAACAGAATATAGCAATACATTATTAAGAAGGCAGAGGGGCTAAGTGCTTTCATGTTATCATGGTCTGATATTATTTACTAATGAATATTCTTAATCAAGAAGAATAAAACACCAAGACTCAGCAAACACTAGAAAACTATAAGGCTTATACCCTCTCTATCTAATAGTTTCCATTTTGCTTAATTTGATAAGAAACATAAAAATGAAGAGGAATGCCTCAGCGATGATGAAGGGTGATAATAGAAGCAGATATTAAAAGAACTGGATACAAACAATACTGAATTGTTTCCCTTGTTTGCAAATTGTACGTTGACTTATTCTCATGTTGATTTTCATTCAATTCCTTCTGTCACTTTGAACTCTTTAACTCTTAACTCTTTGATTGCCATGGCAAATATTTAATTTCCTACATTCCAATCTAACGTATATTGTTTACTTTGTACTAAAGGAAACACACTGGTTTGTTTTTCTAGCAATCCCTCTATTAGTTAAGCAACTGTCTCTGTGTTCATTGTACTGAAGGCATATAGGTCTATGCCCTGGGCACAGGTGCGGAGGTGGGATGGGATGGAATGATTCTCAGTAGATCACCCAGCATAGCTGTGGTAGGAAGAACCCTTATTGTCTCCTTGTTACCTTAAGACAGGGGTCTAAGAAAGAGAATGTTAGGCCTCCTAGGACTGTGCAAGACATTCAAGAGACTACAGTGGTAGATTTTTTTCTTTTTAATGCCAGAGAAAGCTAAGTCCAGCAGAAACATTCAAGAGACTCCCTTGAGATAATGGTACTAGAGAATGATTTCTGAGCACCAGGAAGAATTATAATTAGGCTGCTATGGATACCTATAGATAGCATCAAACAACTTCCATTTGGCCGCCTGGCTAGAAAATGACGGCCCCTGGATGTGATCAAAGCCCCCCGAGTTCTCTGGGGTTCCCCCGGATCAAGGCCGTCGCAGCCCATTTAGATGCTGCACGGCGTTTGGCAGGGCTCGGGAGGTGCATTTCCTCCCAGTGCTTAACCTCTTTTCCCCTAAGATACAAATGTCAATATTGGATTTAGTCTGGTTGAATGGATGTGTCAGAGGGGATATTAGTGACTGGCAGCCACAAAAGGGTCTTGCAATTGGCAAAAATAAATTTCTCACAAATGAGTCAAAACAGTTTGAGGTGGAAAAGAAGCAGGGGGGCAAAAAGCCTTGCCAGATTTTGTCATGACGCCTCATTAAATGGATTTGAAGACTTCAGCACAGAAATTTTATCTAGAAGCTACTGGATTCACCCTGCAGGGAGCTCGAGGAGTGAAGGAAAGAGAACATCTACTTTAATATCCTCAACAGGGCGTTCGCTGTGAAAATCCTCAGTACGGTGCCCCTTTTATAGCATAAAACCATCCTAGCCTGGTTTCAGAAGATCAGAGTGCCTATCTCTAATGACAATCTTTAGACCATTTCATGTAATAAATTAAAATGGGGGAAGTTTTGTATTGGTGGTTACAGTCAACCCTTTTAAAGTTGGTGGTGCTGCTTGCTTTTTTGTCTGTCGGTTTGCTTTGAGTGCTTTTGAATAGTCATCCATTCTTGCTTAGGCTGGTTGGGAATAAATGAAGGTGTTTCCCACCACAGAGTGAGTCGTCTTTCCTGAACAAGTCGCACTCCTAACGTACTTGCTAATGTCACTGTTTCCGTAGTCACATTTATGTTTCTTTCATTTTCATATTAGGTGCATGTCCGTTTCAGAGGACCAGTATTCTGGAAGGAAGGCAAAGGGAAACACAACCTTTGGAGGGTAACTATTAGTTTATTAATTAAAACAGTCCTGGATTATCCTTTTCAAATTTAGCAACACATGATAACAGTCATAAACTTAGAAATCTCAAGAAGGAAATTTGAATGTTATGGGAGAAGGGCACAGAAGTACCAACTTCCCTCCTAATTAGCGCTGAAGATTCATTCAGAGCTGTGGACAAAATATTTAGAAAGGTGGCCTCCAAATCCTAAGAAAACATCATGATATATCTGACCCACTTCCGTCAAATCTTATAAATTTGAACCTTTGGCAAATGGCTGAAGAAAATGGTCAATCTGTTAAAGTCTAGCTTTAGAGCCTCTGGTTGGAACTTTGAATTTCCTATATCAAAAGATAAACAATACCCCAAAAGATTCTACTTCATAAGATACATTACAAATACCTGTTTTTCTAATAATAAAGAATTATCAAGCCATGTAAATTGGGATTAGATTGGGTCACATGTAACAAAACACCACCAACATCAAAGTCTTAACCACACGGTTCCACTCTCCCACCTGGAAGCCTGGTGTGGCTGCTCCACATTTCCTCAGGACCTTTGTACCGCTCTCTCAGCAGTCTGCCGCCTTGTGCCTGGGACCTTAGCAAGCTGTGAGGTACTTGCAATTCCAAATGTTTTAAGATGCTTACAATTTTGTAAGAGACAGGTACTTAGAAATTCAATTATAATAAATAAATAATATAGAGAAATAAGATGAATTCTTTTCTTTCTAAAATAATTTAGATAATGGCAATAAATATGAAAGAGGAAAATAATATTTGTGTGTTTTGGAGAAGATAATACTGGTTTCCCCCCTCCTGGTCCATACATCCTCCCCAAGGAGTGTGGCGTGCTGTGCCCCCTCCTTCAGCCATGTGCTACGCTGTGATACCATGTGTATTACAAAAGGGTTAGAAACCCATGTTCTAAAACCTAATTAATGGCCACATACCAGACATAACCTGCAGGTGTGAGTTTCTTGTCAGTTTCTTTTTAAAAAAATATTAGTTACCAACATTTCAAAATTGACAGATTTCAGAGAATAATTTGACTTCTAGATTCTCTTAAAAATTAGATGAGTTTTAGGTCTCTGTAGGACAACATTTCTCTGAAGCTGATCAGTTGCAGCCAGTTTGGACAAGGCACACTCCCCAATTTTCCACTGAACTACTCTACTGCTTAATATTACCTACCTGGCGGCACTTATACAGCGTGTCCATAAAGTCAATGTGCAATTTAAAATAGTCACTATTTTAATTGATTTACCCTATTTGCAACTTTTATTCTAAAAATGTTTGGTGTCCTCTGTAAGCACATCTGCAGTTGGATAGATGGGTCAAAGTGCTTGTGCCGGGCTCCTTCCAGCTCTCAGATGCCTCTCTTCATATTTCCTTATGGCAATATACTTTGGGAGTCCTCATCCTCGGTGAGGTGTCCTCAGGGCTACCTTTGGGCTGAGTCTACACAGCCTATCATAGCCAAGATGAATTAGATATGGGAGGAGGCATGCAATACAGAATTGACATGCCCCCTCCACTCCCCATGTTTGCTTACTGAGATTATTGTGGAAACTTAGGCATCTGGAAGTTCTCGTAATTTATCTTAGATCACATCTGAAAGCATAGGGAGAACCTCCCAGATATTCTTAAACTATCCCAGCAGCCAGAGGTGTAGACCCCTGGCTATTGCTTATTGGTGCCAAAGCAAAGCTCAGTGAGCCTTCCTAATAGGCTTCCACTACTTCCCTGCAGCAGATTGCACAGTGGAAACTGGTGGTGCTATGACTTCAGTTGGCTGAAGCACCCGTATCCCCCAGAAATACCCTGCAATGAAATAATTAGAATATCTCTACTAAGTATCTTGGAAGGCCAGTTAAGCTTAGAAAATTCTCATTAGCTATGACTGTGTTGCCCTCGCTGAATCTACTGAGGTATCCACTACCCTAGGCTATTACCCAATTATTGCTAAACAGCTCCATTATCAAATAGTTTTCATTAGGACAAATGAAAAAGTTAGTGGTTTGCTACTCTCTTTAGTTTTTTGCATTCTTTGTTACTTTCCAAAGCGTCTAGCATACAACTCAGCAGTAGCCTAGACTACCTCATTTATGGAACATCCAGAAATATTGTTGGCTATATGAATCTCTGTGTGAAAGTTATTCACACAGTCTGGGATACTTTACTCCTATTAGTTGTAGCAGGCTTTGTGTGAGAGAATACAAAGATCAATGTAACAACAAAAAACAATCTTAATAGTTTATGGGTACACAGTGCTTAGTATAGGCTGAGCATGTTTAATCTGAAAATCCAAAATGCTTCAGAATCTGAAATGTTTTCAATGCCAGCATGATACCACAAGTGGACACCTTATGGGACGGGATAGACTGGAGCTGGGAACCTGTGGCCTCAAGTGCAGCGTTTGAACTGAATCCAAATTTTACAGAATCTCAAGAATGGAAGAAAAAGTATCCAATGTACTCAGCCCTACTGTGAAACTAATTTATAGCTTTCATAGGAAAACTATAACCCAATTTTAGCCCAGGAATATGGGGAGAGGGGAGAGGAGGGAAGAGGAGGGGGGAAGGCGGGTGGAGGGCGGGTGATTGGTGGGACCACACCTATGGTTCATCCTATAAGGGTACATGTGAATCTCTCTAAATGTAGAATATAAATGTCTTAACACAATAACTAAGAAAAAGACATGAAAGCTATGTTAACCAGTTGGATGAAAGTATTTCAAATTGCATATAGATACAGTACTCTGTACCCCATGATAGTATTAATTTACACTGCTATGATTTAATAAAAAAACCCCAAAACTTTGATGCCAAAAAGGTTGGGGACTACTGTGATAGCCCTATAGTAGCATTCAGGTGGCACATTGTATTTGTGTGCTCTTTAAACATTTGGTAAAAGAGTCTTACCAAGGTAAATAAATGTCCTTCTATAGTCAAAACAAACCAAAACAAAACAAAACACTTTTATTTTTATTAACACAAGTTTTCATCTTTTATTTTTAAAAAGAACATATTTAAAATACCAAAGAATAAAATAGGTTTCAGTGAAATAATCCTCCCTGATTAACCATCACAATTGGAACATGAGTGAGCTATATGGGCTAAGTCGATGGCTGCTATGCTCATGATTCAGTTCTAACTTCCCCACCTGACTGGTGCTGCTACTGCATGAGGCTGGTTGGCAAGAATTTATGGGGGTTCAATACCAGTCTGTTATAAGCTTCTGAGCATGATACACTTTGTTTCTGTTTGAGATGTAGCTTGTGAATAGTTGCACAGCTCAGTGGTATTTTTTAATTCTGTCTGCTTAATAGTCTTTCATGTCAAAGAAGACCAAAATAATGCTGGAGGAAGAAAACAGATTTTGTAATGAAGATTGAGAGTTGCATTGTTATCTTGTTTCTGTTGAAGATAAGATGATTTTCTGCTTTGTGATACTGCAATAGCAACATTAAAGCAATTTAATGTTCACCAGCATTAAAATACTCATAAGGACTACAAATATTTTAATTTAGAAGGAGAGGCACAAAAAGGTTGTATTGTAGAAGTTAAAAGATGAGAATAGGCTTAGTGCCCATAGCTCAGTGAGTAGGGTGCCAGCCACATACACTAAAGCTGGTGGGTTTGAGCCTGGCCTGGGCCTGCTAAACAACAATGACAATTGCACCAAAAAAAAAAAAAAAATAGCCAGGTGTTGTGGTAGGCACCTGTAGTTCCAGCAACTTGGGAGGCTACAGCAAGAGAATTGCTTAAGCCCAAGAGTTGGAGGTTGCTGTGAGCTGTGACGCCACTGCACTCTACCCAGGGCAATAGGTTAAGATTCTGCCTCAAATAAATAAATAAATATAAAAAATAAAAAATAAGTAAAGGATGAAAATAAAAAGCAAAGATAATTCTTTCAAGCAGCAATAAGACCTGGAAATAATACCACTGAAGCAACTTTTAAAGTAGCTTATATACTCATGAAAAAAGGAGGCCATACAGTGATGTAAACATTGTGAAAGAATATATTGTCAAAGTTGTAGGATGCTTAGACTCAGATAATGTTTCAAAATACAAACAGCTGCCTTTTTTTTTTTTTTTTTTTTTTAGAAACAGAGTCTCATTTTGTCGCCCTCGGTAGAGTGCTATGGTGTCACAGCTCACACAGCAACTTCCAGCTCTTGGGCTTAGGTGATTCTCTTGCCTCAACCTCCTGAGTAGCTGGGACTACAGGCACCCGCCACAATGCCTGCCTATTTTTTTGTTGCAGTTTGGCCAGGGCCAGGTTTGAACCTGCCACCCTTGGTATATTGGGCTGGTGCCCTACTCACTGAGCCATAGGCACCACCCCAAACAACTGCCTTCTTCCAAGAGAAGCATAACTGATTAGCAGCATGAATTAGCTTTAACTTCAGGCAGCACTTCAAAAGGAAATATATTATTCCATGGTTTTGGATGAATCAACTGTGCTGCTGAGTTGGCACAGGTTTTATACTTCATTCAGGTTATAAAGATTTTCCTTGCTATGAAGAGTCACCTGCTTTGGGCAGTCTTGTGAAAGAAGACAGGGAATAGATATCTTCAACAGCTTTCAAGATAAATGTCATGAAATTGGACTGAATTTTATAAATTTAGTGAGTGTAGGTACAGAAGATGCACCTTCCATGACAGGAAAACATGAAAGGTTTATTGCATAGATAGAAAAAGTATTAACAGATCCAGATGCTCTCATTTCTTTTCATAGCATCTTGCATCAACAACAGATCTGTGTTAAAGCTACTATTTTAAGTGTCATTTTGCAAAGAGTTTATAAGTCTTGTGAATTATATTTGTGCAAATGAAATACAGCACTATCATTTTTGTAAGATGTAAAGTCAATGAGGATTTGCTATGATCATTCTAAAGTGTGTTGACTATCACATGGACAGGTGCTAGCCAAAATTTTATCTCTGTGAGAAAAGATAGTTAAATTTTATGAAGAACAGAACCAGCAGTGTGAATTATTGAAAGAAGATTTCTGTAGGAATGCAGCATTTCTGTATGATATCATGTAAAATCAAAATGACTTGAATATTTTTTTTTTTTTGCTAGGTAGTCTATATATGATATGTGGCCAAAAATCCAAACATTTCAGTAAAAGCTAGCTTTTTTTTTTCAAAAATAGGAAATTTCAAAAGGAAATTTCAGATGAACATTTTCCCCATTTAGCAAAAATCATGATGAGCAGGATGATGGTGTATATGGGAATCATTTGAAGAATATGCAGCTGTTACAGACCTATTAATTGGAGAATACACTGACTTTGAGAATCAAGACATCACACTCAAATTAGCATTTCAACCTCACCTAGTTATACCCCCAAGGTACTTAAAGAACTATAATAGAATTGATTAAGCTCTTATTTTAAAGGCATCAGTGTTAAGATAGATCCATTCAAAATATGGAAAAATGCAGTAGAATACCCACATCTTTGACAACCTGGCTGAAAAATACTTTCTTGCTTTTCAACCACTTATTGCTGTAAATCTACATTCTCCTACCTAATCCAAATCAAGACATCCCTAAAGTTACAAATGACTGATACTCATCTAGAGGATCAGCTGAAACTGTGGCCCTCCATGTTGACCAAATATTCAGATGCTTTCCAACAGAAAGCTGACACACCAAAGTCACTAAAAAATTAGTTAACTTGAAAGTTAACAAATAATTTTCATTTGTGGAAATTATCAAGTATATAGTAGTTAGATTTTCACAAAATAACGTACGTTTTTAAGTATATCTAATCAAAGTTTCTTGAATGTAGCCTTATTGGATTATAGCTAAAATTAATGTGGTCTTCCAACATGAAAAGCTTCTCAACCCCTGGGATAGAGTCAAAATGCAGGTTCACAGCATAGATTATTTAGTATCACCAAAGGGAAAATAAAATTACCTTTTGTGTTTACATTTTGTCTTTATATATAATGATATGTCTTTATATATAATGATATATATATAATTAATATATATATATATATTCCAAAAGCTGAAAAAGTTTGAAGTCCAAAACACTTCTGGTTCCAAGCATTTTGGATAAGGGATACTTATTCTATATATGTTAGGGACTAAATACGCCTTTCCTTAATCCTCTGACAATTCTAGGAGGTAGTTATTATTATTTTTCCCATTTCATAGATAAGAAACCCAAGGCACAGAAGGATTAGGGTACGTGCTTTGGTTTGCAAAGCTAGGAAGCAAAACTGAGATCTGAAATGAGGCAGTCTAGCTTTAGAAAAAACATAACTTCTTTCTCTTACAGGGCAGAATGGTTCTGCATGGTGAAGCTAGGCTGTGTCCTATTTTTGCTCCACTTTATGATAACTTACTGCCATGAAAATTAACATCACATAAAAGTGATAATAAGAGCCTAGTGAGAATAAGATCACAATGAACATTAGTTTGCAGTGTAGTGGTGACTTCTGAAACATGCTGCTTATCATAACACATTTCAAACTTCCTTTTCTTATTATTTATTATAATATACATAAGGATAATTTTAAAACATTGGGTTTGGACTGATTAAACTGGCAAAAAAGAAGAGGTGCCCAGAGAGTTAGGAGGGAACCAAGAGCATAAAAGAACAAAGGAGGCCAAGGCTGGACAAATGATTGTACATGTTGAATGTCTCCCAGGTGAGCTTGAACATTGGACATTCAACATGGAGATGTCCTTGGCAAGAGCACTCTGCAGGAGTGGTAGGGTTGGAAGCACCATAGATAGATGTTAAAGAGTTAAGAGGGAGTTCAGTTTTCAGCAACCTAATGAACTAGAGATTCTGTAAAACTTCCCAATACCACCACCTACAAATACTTTATAAAATACAACAAATATCTTATTAGAGACAGTATTGAACTGTCAGTAAAGTAAGGGCAATCTTGATGAGCAAAAATTTTAAAAATCAGAATGGTAAAGCAAAATAATTGAAGCTATGACTATCCCAAAGTTATTTACAAATCTCCTTAATGAAGGCATTAGGATTTGAATGGTTTAGTTCATTGGGGAAACTAGGCTTTTGGTTTGTGAGGTGGGGAGTTAGAATTAAACTCCATATACACCTGAAAGCCTCAAAGTTCTACACTTCTGCCTTTCATCAGAAGGAAATGTATCTATGCTCAGCCTGGGCTCTACATGGAACAAAGTTGTCTCTGCAAATTCATAACAATGGGCCAATCCTCATGCAGACTTTGGTTTTGAATTTCTACCGTCTGCAGGGTCCATCTTCACACTGAGAAATTAACTGAGTCATCCTAGGGCATTTTCACAAAGGAAAATAAATTGGCTCTAGAAAGATATACTTCTAACTGAACCTCAGGACTTCTACAGCCAGACTACTCTGATAACAATGAGTTTATAATAGAAAATTAGAATACAAGAAGAAGCAAGCCACTGTGAGTGGGAGACTGAGCTATAATCATCAGATAGACCCTAAACAATGTAGTATTGAATTAAAATATTAAAAAAAATAAAATTCAGAGTAAGAGAATGGAAGTACTATAAAAAATACTATCAGAAAGATGAGACATATTTGAAAAAAACTAAAGACAACTTCTAGAAATAAAAAATATAACTGAAAAACCGAATGAAAAGATTAAGCAGCAGACTAACCAGAATCGAGTAGAGTAGTGAACTATGAAATATGACATTTAAAGAAATTTTATACAAAGAATGAAAGGAATAGAAAATATAAAGAGAGATTAAGAGATATTAAGAATAAAATGAGAAGTTTTATGTGTCTGAATAAAGTTCCAGAAAAGGGAAGGAGCTAGAGACAATAATTATAAAAGACTAATAATTTTCTAGAATTAGAAAGACATATCAATCATCAGATTTAGAAAGCTTTAAGAAAGGAGTAAAAGAAATCATCTTCTGATTCACTGTTGTTAAAGAGTAGGAAACTAGAGACAAAATGTTCCTAAAAGCAATTAGGAAGACAAGTGAAAGCATCCATAATTGCATTCTGAATAAAAGTCTCTAAAACTGTTGAATTCTACCAAACTTTTAAAGAAGAATTAATACCAATCCTCCTCAAACTGTTCCAGAAAATTGATAAGGAAGGGACACTTCCAAATTCATTTTATGAGGTGAGCATTAGCCTGTTTCCAAAACTGGACAAGGACACAACAACAAAAAGAAGACTGCCGGCTGATCTCCACAATGAATATAAGTGCAAAAGTTCTCAGCAAGACACTAGCAAAGCAAACCTGACAGCACATGAAAACGACCAATCATAGGTCGGGCACAGTAGCCTCATGCTGTGGTAGGCACCTGTAGTCCCAGCTACTCAGGAGGCTGAGGCAGGAGGAGTGCTTGAGCCCAAGAGATGGAGGCTGCTATGAGCTAAGACGCCATGGCCCTCTACCAAAGGCAACAAAATGAGATTCTGTCTCAGAAAAAAAAAGAAAAAAACAAGAAGTAAAAAAGAAAAGACCAATCACTATGCTTCAGTGTGTTCTGTCTGGGTACATTAAAATTTTGATAAAATTCTAGTCTATAGAAATAAAAAAAAGAAAATATCAATAACCATGATCTAGTGAGATTTATCCTGGGGATTCAAGGGTGATTTAACATATGCATATTAATGAATATGATATACTACATCAACAGAAAGACAAGAACTATATGACCATTTTAACAGTTGCAGAGAAAGCATTTGACAAAATTCAACAAACCTTCATGACAAAAATTATCAACAAACTACATAGAAAAGGCATGTACCTCAACACAATGAAGGCTGTATATGAAAATCCAATATCTAGTGTTATACTAAATAAGGAAAAACTGAAAACTTTCCCTCCAAGATTCAGGAACAAGATAAGAATGCCCACCTTTATCATTTCTCTTCAACATGGTTGGAAGTCTTAGCTAGAATAATTAGGCAAGAAAAAGAAAGAAAATGCCTTCGAATTGGAAAAAGGAAGTCAAATTGTCCCTGTTTGCAAGAAGTAAGATCTTATATATGGAAAACTGTAAAGACGTCACCAAAAAACTCTAGAACTAATAAATAAATTCAGTAAAGTTGCTGGATACAAAACCAACATACAAAAATTAGTAGTGTTTCTATATGCTAACAGTGAATTACCTAAAAAAAGAAATCAAGAAAATAATTCCATTTATGATAGCTACCAAAAAAGAAGAAGAAGAAGATACCTACCTAGGCATAAACTTAACCAAGGAGGAGAAAGATTTTTATCATACAAACTATAAAACATTGATAAATTGTAGAGAATATAAATAAATGAAAAGATATCTTGTGTTCATGAATTGGAAGAGTTAATATTGTTAACATAGTCACCCTACCCCAAGTGATCTAGAGATTTAATGTGATCCATATCAAAACGTCAATGATATTCTTCACAGAAGTAGAAAAAATAATCCTAAAATGTTTATGGAACTGGAAAAGACCCCCAATAGCCAAAGCAATCTTGAGAAAAGTGAACAAAGCCAGAGAAAGCACACTACCTGACTTCAGAATATACTACTAAGCTATGGTAACCAAAATAGGATGGTACTGGCCTAAAAATAGACACATAGATCAACAGAACAGAATAGAGAGCACACAAATATATTCACACACCTGTAGCCAAATGACTGACAACGAGAAAAGATACCCTCTTTGCAAGTGATGCTGGGAAAATTGCAGAAGAATGAGACCAGACCCTTCCCTTTCACACAAAAAACAACTCAAAATGGACAAAAGATTGAAATGTAACCCCCCAAACTAAGAAACTGCTAGAAAAAAACATAGGTGAAAATGCTTCATGACCTTGGGCTAGTCAAAGATTTTTAAAATAAGACCTTAAAAGCACACGTAACAAAAGCAAAAAAAAAAAAAAAAAGACAAATGAGATTGATTACTTGAAACTTAAAACTTTGGACCACAAAGAAAACTATCCAGAGTGAAGAGACAACAGAGTAGGAAAAAATATTTGCAAACTACTGATCTGATAAGGGATCAATAACTGGGATATATAAGGCGCTCCAACAAATCAGCAGGAAGAAAATAATTAAAAAATGGGCAAAGGGTCTCAATAAACACTTCCCAAAAGAAGGCATGCAAACAGCCAATAGTCCGTGAGAAACTTACTCAGCATCCACTAATCATCAGAGCAATGCAAATCAAAATCATAATGAGGTACCATTCCATTCCAGTTAGAGGGCCTATTACCAAAGAGAAAAAGAAAACAAATGTTGGTGAAGATGTGGAGAAAAAAGAAAATTTACACATTGTTGGTGGGATTGTAAACTAGGATAGCCATGGGGGAAACAGTGTGAAAATTCCTCAAAAGACTAAAAACGGAATTACCATTTTCCGCATGATGTTGTGTTCAAAAGAAACATCAGTCCAGCATGCAAGGAAGCATTAGAAACATTGTAAAAGTTTCCACTGAAATGCCTTGAAAAGGGGCAGAGAGAGAATTATATTTCTTGAAATTGCAAAACATTTTAAATCCCCTTTGCTCATCAGATTCCCTGGCATCTCCTTTTTGACCTCTGCTGCAGCGCCATCTTTTTCTAGACCCCTGTTCCGTAATTTCAGTGCTTTTCTCTCCCTTTTCTCTTCCTCTTCCAGTTCTCTGTTCTGTAGGAAGCAGCTTCAGGCCGTTTATAACATACATCAATTAAGTCTTCCTTTGTCCTATCTAGATTTTTCAGCTGTGCCCATGGTCTGGATCAGCACAATGAGCTCAGTAGCTTCCATTTTTGGCTGTCATTTTAATTCACGATTTGCATGTGGTATGGTTTCTGTAGGCATGATGAGGCCAGGGCTTGTAAAGAAGGGTAGTGTAGGACATTGGGGATGAGAATGCCTAGGATCCTACAGCCTACAGTAGCCTATCCAGTTGTACATGAGTAATAGTTGTACAGGTTATCCATGTACAACTGGAGCTGTGTTAAGTGATGTGGGCAGTTGGAGTAAAGAAAGAGACATGCTTGTGTATTTCTTCAGTGAAATTGCTAGATGATTCTCCTGATGAGGGAGGAAGTTGCCAGACGTAGCAGAACTATTTTTATTCAAGAAGGAGGAAAAATAGTGGTCTCAGAGGAGCAAATTAGAGCAAAACAGCTTTCACCTGAGAGGACTCCAGGAGAAGCAGTGTTCCCAAGGGAGAGTTGAGTTTGGCATAAGGAAAGCGGGGGGACATAAATTAGAGAGAAAGTTTAAATTTACAAGACATTGATCAAGAGAAATTTCCAGGAGGTACAATGAAAGGATTGTTTTCTTTTGGGGTGGTGGTGCTTACTAACAGATTTCAAATTTATATCACAGTTTAGGGATGAGGGATTAGAAGAAAAAGACTGGAGGGGCTTGTTTCTTGGTGACAAGTAAAAGGGACTGTGAATTTATTTCTGATGATCTTTTGAAGGAAAGTAGGTTGCTTAGATTCAGCCCTGTGGTCCAGAGGCCTTATTTGGAGATGAGAAATTTCTGATAAGCCAGGCTTAGCTGCCCCCATAGCAGCAGTGGAGCTGGATTTTTGCCTCTGGTAGAGACCTGCACTTTTGAAAATGTATCCTCAGAAGTTAATCACTGCATCACACAGATTTCCATCACATTAAAGGACTGGTTAAATCAAGGTTCCCAACCTGTGGGTTGCGACCCACAGGAACTGTATTAAAGGGTCGGGCTTTAGGAAAGTTGAGAACCACTGGGTTAAGTCAAGTATGCCACCTTCATTATGGAATTCTACATGGACACAAAAAATTATGTAGTAATATGAGGAAGCTATATGATATATATTTAAATGAAAAAATATCACCTATGTGCATATAATTATGTATAGGTGAATGTAAATGATTAGTTATAATTGTTGGGGTGGGCATTCATTGGATGAGTGTACATATACATGCATATTATTAAAAATTATAACAGAGGACCATGGCTGGAAGAAGGATGAGGTATGCCATGATTTTAAAATCTCATTAATAAAATTTGCCCATCTGAGTTTCAGTTAAAAAAAAAAGTCATTTATGAAATAACATAACATGACCCTAATTTTTGTTAAGAATAATGTAAACTGTATTTTGACTTGCTCTTCACCCCCCAGGCTGTTGGCTTTGTTAGTCGTTCTTGGTATTTAAGCTCAGTCTGACTGTATTTATTATTTATTGCTGTGCAACAAGATATGCTTCCCCCCAAACATTGTGACTTAAAAATAATAAACATTATTTCCTAGCTTCTGTGGGTCAGGCATTGGGGGCAATTTAGTGGGTAGTTCTGGCTTAAGAAGTGACAATCAG
Source organism: Otolemur garnettii (assembly GCF_000181295.1). Lineage (NCBI taxonomy): Eukaryota > Metazoa > Chordata > Mammalia > Primates > Galagidae > Otolemur > Otolemur garnettii. Next base: position 15,921,912 of record NW_003852421.1, on the reverse strand, counting down.
GATGCTAGGTGGGGCTGTAGTCATCTGAAAGTTTGACCGGGGCTAGAAGATCTGCTTTCAAGATGGCACATTCACGTGGCTGTTGGTAGGAGGGTTCATCTGTCATGGCGTGGCCGTCTTCATAGACTTGCTTGATTGTCTTCAAAACATAGCAGCTGGCTTCCCCCAGAGTGACCAATCCAAGAGAAAGAGCAAGGAGGAAGCCACAGTGTCTCATATGACCTAATTTTCTATTCATTAGAAACAAATCACTAAGTTTGCTCACAGGGCAAAGAGATGCAGGTGCAGGAAGTTGGAGGTTGGGTAGGATGATACTGAGAAATGAGGCCTAGGGGGTATGAGAGGAGTGGTGACAGCTCTGTTACACTCCCATCATTCAAAAACTACTGAAGTATTATGTCGGGGTCCCTTTGTGGTCACCACTTGCCAGGCCCAGGACTGGTTGGTCTCCGGCCCTGGCTTACATGGACTCAGACCACTATGCTGTTATCTTGCTCAGGAACAATTGCTCTTTGAGGCCTGAGGGCTGTCTACTTTAGCAGAAGGGAGAGAGAGAGAGAGAGAGATAGAGATAGTCTTTGGGGGTGAAGTGTCTTAGAAGAACAGAGCTTTAGCAATCTATAGCAGAGCTTGGTAATTTTCAGCAGAGAGATGCCATGCTGGCATTCTGCAGGCAGGAGAAGCAACAGAGTCAGAGTGAGTGGTTCATGATAGAATGTACGTAGGCTCCCGACTGCCTTCTCCTCCAGCCTCTTAAAGACACAATCCCATGACTCTTAACACCACAGGTATAGAGACTGCCAATTCACTAATACTCTGATCTTGCTAGCTCTCTCATGCTTGTTATGAGAGCTAAATCCCTCCCCATGCCCTTTTTGCCCAGGTGTTCCATTATTGAGCTACCAGTGTTACTTATAACTCTCACTCCTCCTCGCTATCGGCTAGGCCGGCTGCTACGATATTAATCTGCTATTCCAGTAAGAATTCCTTCCTTACCTTTTCAGCATGTGTAATAGATTGCTGTCCAAGTACAGTTCATATCCTCTTTCCCCACCTTCCCACTAATGTCCAGGTGCTTTCACCTAATTTATGCATTACTTTAATTCAATTATTTTAATTGCAGTTTCTCAATATTTACTAGCATCTGCATGGTTTCTCTGATTTAGATGGTAGGATATCAGGTGCCTGACTGCACAGAATTCTGGCATTGAAAAAAACCCTGGAGTTCCTGCAACCCCCCCTCCATCTGCTCTGCAATGTTCTTTCAAAGCATTTTTCACAGATGGTCATTCAGGATCTGCTTGCATACTTCAACTGAAAGGGGATCACTCTCTTACTGCCGTGTAAAGTATTTAGTAAAAGCTTTTGATTACAAAGACCAATTTTTTATTCTCGAAACTTGGCATATCAAAAAGAGCAGCCATGGCAGCCCCGTAACTCAGAACTGCCTTTCATACCTGAGATCAGATGCTAGATTTTCACTCTAATCTTTTGGGAAGCCCGTCCCGAATGCATTGATAAGTACTTTTGGCAGGAAATGATCATGAAGTACATGTTTTTTCTCCTGTCTTCCCCAACTCTGGCACTGAGTTTGGGGGCGATGGTATATCATGGGTCAGTTTTCTCTTCTCCAATAACAAGAGAAAAGTAAGAAAAGATTGTTATTCCTGGATGCTGGCCCTGATCCTTCTGTGTGAGAAAATGAGTCGGTTTACCTAGGAGGTTTATAATGATTATTTCATGTTTTAAATTCAATCCTGATTTTCTTCCAAATGCAGCATTCAGAGGAAAAGAAAGAACTCAGCTGTCTGTACAAACATATGGAAATCAATGATAAATGGACAGGGTATGCACAATATATTTATGAACCAAGCTCATATCAATCATAATTTTTCAACCATTTATTAAACTAATAGGATTGTTTGGGGAACATCAAAGAATTCTTTATTAAGTAAATAATCATGTTTATCCACTCAGTTATGGGGAGAATCATTCACACTGCATTTACCCTGCTTCATCAGATTTCATTTCTCTTAAATGTCAGCCGTTGATAATTTTTACCAAACAACCCGGGGGGAAAAGTCCAAATTTCTATCAGCCTTCAGCCACCAGTCTAGTTCAGGAAAAGGACTGCTGCTTGTTTTTCAAATATTCATTTCTTTCTTCCCCAACTGGGTAAGTTGTGTAGGAGGCTTAACATGGCTCTCCCATAGTGAACTTGAATGAAGGTACTTGGCTGCCTTGGCCAACTCTTTCCTTCTTTCTTGATTCATCCTATGCCAGTCTCTGTATTATCTGTCGACCCAGGCACATCTCAGCAGTCTGCTTTGTTGATTAGGCATGAGGCAGACACCCTCATCCACTGGGACAATCCTCTCTGTTTCATTCTTGGTCTCTGTCGCACAGCCAGCTGGAGTGGGCTTAGAGAATGCTGACTTTTTCCAGGTAAGAAGAAAACACAATTAGCAAGTTAACTCTGCGCCTGGCAGGGAGGACATACTGAAATGGTTGTTATTTTATCTTGTAATATTAATGTGGTCCTAAAAATTCTTTCTGTAAGTCAGAATTTTACAAATGAAAATGTACTTTTGCCATCTTTATCATGTACCAAAAGGGGGTCCATTTTCCACTTGTTAGTAATTATTTATCCCTCTAAGGTCTGTCATTGCCCAGAGTGGGAAATAAGAAAAACATTATGATTTATCCAATAAACATTTACTGAGCACCAGCTACCTGCCAGACTCTGTTTGTGACACTGGGGACACAGAAATGAACATGAAATACAAGACTTTTGATCTCAGGGCGGAAGCTGCTAGTCTAGTGGGAAGCAACAGAAACTAAACAAATAAAGAAAATGGTCATCAAGTAGCAGCAAGTGTTATTATGTTAAAATCTAACTTAATATCCTGTGAGTGACGGGTAGCGGTGAGAAGAGCCCTAATTTAGATGGAGTGGCTGGTGAAGACATCTAGAAGGTGACATGGGACCCAAATTTGATGATGAGTAGAATAGGACATGTCCCTTTTCCTGGAAGACTTTAAAGTCAAGAAAGATTCTAAGACTGCATGCAATTTAGCATCTAACTTTAAGCAGATATCTATACACTTTATGTTAAAAATGGCATAACATCATACAACTCAAAGAATAAAGTAAATATGAGTTCACTGATATAAATCAATGATGGAAGAAAAGAAGGAAAGAGAGAAGGAGAATGGATAAATCTTTCAGGAGAAAAAGTACAGATGATGTGCGTAGATACTCCCGTCTCCAGAATGGAGAGCTTAGAAGAAGAAGGGTGATTCACTTCTGTGTTGTCCATTTCCCAAACCCAAAACCCCAAAGCCCATTCTAACCATGAGAAAAAAAATCTCAAAAAACCCACATTGAAAGAAATCTACAAAATTTTTGACTAGGACTCTTCAAAACTGCTAAGGTCATGAATAACAATGAAAAACCATGACAGATTGAGGAAGCGAGGCGACATGGTAACCAAATTCAGTGTGGAAGCCCAGATTGGATTCTGGAACAGGAAAAGGACATTCACGGAAAAATTGGTGAAATCCAAATAAAGCCTGCAGTTTAGTCTAATAGTTTTGTACCAATGTTAATTTCTTAGTTTTGACAAATTGCCATAGTTATGCAAGGAGTTAACTTTAGGGGAAGCTGGGTGAGGCTATATGGGGACTCTCTGTACTCCTTTGAAACTCTTCTGTAAATCTAAAATTCTTCTAAAATAATAAAAAAGAAATGCTCACATCAAGGGCTCCAGGCTTTCAGAGGAGTGAAAATTGTTTCTTTCAGGATGATCAGGAAAGTTTTCATGAGCAATGGCATTTGAACTTGGCATTAAATTAAAAAAGGATGACAAGATTCCAAAAGACAAAAAAGAAAAGGCATTCTAGAATGAAAGAATGGCTTTAGAGGACTGAAGAATAATGGCACATCTCCTGAGTGAAGGGGTCAGCTACAATTTGGACTTTATCTTACAAACGTTGTAACCAAATCTTACATACCCTTACGTTAATCCAAAACAATAATAAATAAATAAAATTTTTTAAGAGAGAACAAAATGCACATGAGGCATAGTAAACTTTCTATTTCTGTTACGCAAAGTCTTAACACCAATCAGCTATACATTCCTCTGTACTTCGACGGCTTCATCACTTTTGAATGACCTCTTCTGTTTTCCCATAGTGCTGTCATGCCATCACCAGACAAGAGTCAGCAAAATTAACATCTGACGTGGTGTCTGTGCAGGGAAGCTCCACAAAATCCACTTAATAAGTGGATGAAAGGAGCAAAACGTAAGGTAGATCCCGACCTTGAAAGTTAACACAAAGAGCACGACATACTTTGCAAAGTGGTGGGGAGTCACTGGAGATGGTCCAACAGAGGAAGGAGGCGATCAGCTTAAGCAAGATTCATCTCCTGGCACTCACCGCAGAATATGGAAGACACTGGGAGAGGCTAGTCAGTGGTAGGAAAACCATGTAGGAGACTTACTGTGGTAGTGCTGGCTGTACTTAGAGGGAGAGGATTTGAGGCAAGAGAGTATAAAATGAAGAATCTCCTCTCATTTTCTGAAGGCTTGTTGCACACCTTCACTACATGGGATGAGACAGCATCATTGGGCTTCTCTGCCTGCAGTTCTACTGGAAGGCACCGTGTTTTCCTTGTGTAGCTGTAACTATAGCCACAACTGTGCACAATGATGTCCTGTGTGCACGACTACTATACACCTATTGTATGGCTACTGTGTGACCACTGTTTGGCACTACTGTTCCCCTGGAATATGTACGTGTGCAGGACTTTCTGCCTCTGTGGACTTCCCAGGCCTGCTCACCGGCCACCAGTTGGAGAACATTGTTCCTGCCCTCAGCTCTGTAATTCTTTGTCTTAACTGTGTCTGGTGTGAGCTCACAGGGCATCAGCCTGGGCACAATGTGCTCTTTGTCCAAATCATTAGTGAATGCCCACTGGATGCATTCTACTGAGCTGAGCCCAGTGAACGTGCAACAGAAAGCCCAGTCCAGCAGGAAGTTGTCTGGAGGAGGCTCACGGTCACTCACTTTGCACAGGTTAGTTGCTGCCTTGGGCAACTTTGTGTTTGTTGAGGTAAATAAAAATCAGTGGTAAAGTTTCACACATGAGTTTCATAGAAAGCCACATGCAAGCTCACCATGGATCCAGGATGGGCATGGGCAGCAGCCGACTCTAAGCAGTCATCCTGGAGCACAGTGAACCCCCTCCACAGCCCTGGACCACCAAGGGAAGAAGGAAAAAGAGCGTAGAGGGACCTCAGCCTGGAAGTGATACATGCCATCTCCTATTACATTCTGTCTCCAAAAACTAGTTATATGGCCAGACTCAAATCCAAGAGGGATGGGAAATAAAGTGTATCAGTACTCTAGGAAGGAGCAGAGTACGTAGATATTGGTGAGTCCTCGCAGCCTGCCATAGGTTTGGGTTTTTGTTATTTTTCTCCCCTCAGCTACGTGGTAAGTTCCACTGAATCTCAAGCTTTTAAAAATCCACTGCAGGAACTGATATGGGAGGCAGCCTCGGCCTCCTGTGGTCACACTCTTGTGTAGTACTCTTCCACACTGAAAGAAAAGGATAGGATGTGACTTTCTAGGTCGTAGAATCTTTGTGTCTTCTGCTTTGTGCTCCTGGGGATCTCACATCCTGAAGGAAGCCAGCTGCCCTGTTGTGAGGGTGCAGAAGCAGTCCCGTGACGAGGTCTGTTGGACCAGGGATTGAGACGTCCTGCAAGCAACTACGGTGTTTCCCTGAAAATAAGACCTACCCAAAAAATAAGCCCTAGCAGGATTTCTATGCATTTGTTAAATATAAGCCCTACCTGGATAATAAGACCTAGTGATGGGTGTGGCTATTCAGTGTATCTGCATAGCCACGCCATGCATTTCGGCATGGAGCGGTAAGGAAGACTGGAATACCTTTTAAGTGCCACAGCTCCTTTCTCCAAGCAGTTGGCACTTGCGCGGGTGTGTGTGTGGTAATTGCGGTCGGTCGCAGGCATCCTATTGTGCACATGCAAATGACTAGGAAAAGGAGTTCACGCATCACTAGCGCCAGCCCCACCAACAAGGTCAGCTCCCCCTGTCAGGTTCCAGAAGAAGATGACTTAACAGTATTTGAATAAATGTAGATTGTTGTATTATACTTAGTAAAAATAAGACATCCCCTGAAAATAAGCCCTAGTGTGTCTTCTTGAGAAAAAATAAATATAAGACAGCATCTTATTTTCGGGGAAACACAGTAGCACTAACTTGCCAAGCCTGTGATTAAGCCACCTTGAAGAGAATCCTCCTCCATCCCTAGTCAAGACTTTGATGTGCACACTTTAGAGTTGTCAAAGCATTTTTACTGCAAGCTTCATATCCATTCATTCATCACGTATCTTTCATTTCTTCCTTATAAGACATTGCTGCTTAACTGTTGTAAGATTTACAAGAGGTAGTGAATTGGATTCTTCTCCCAGCCTTTAGTAGGGAAGGATAAAGTTGTCTTCAAGTGTCTGAGGTTGTTTTCAAGGATAAAGGATGAAGGCCTTTATCTATCAGTAATGTTTGCAGGGAAGTGGAAGCACATCTCTGCTCTAGGGATTCTGATTTCCATTTTTTAAGCCAATACCCTCATTTAGGAGCTTATAGTTCAGTAAGTACTAGTTGGTCTGGGTAAGGGCCCCAGAGTGGCAGATCTGACTAATGGCAGGAGGGGAAAGCTGAAGCTGGATGCTTTTTGATCATAATTAATTGATTAATTAATCTGGTTTTATTTATTGCCTACCATGTTGCTTATAGTATGTAAGGATTCAAATTGGTTGCTGAGAATCACATGGTTTCTGGCTCTTGTAAAATACCCCACTTCTCTCTCTAGCCTCATAGACTCGTGATTGGGCTTTTCTAGCTCCAGAGTCAAGGGAAAAAAATATTTGTTAGGTAACCACTAAAATCTGAAAGTAGCATGAGAGACATTCCACCCTACTCATTTACATTCTGAGCAGAGTCTACTGGTCTATGTGTGCTAAATGCATAAATTTTGAGGTATTTACAAAATGCCAGACTCATAAATCTTTTTAAAAAACAGAGCTTATTTATTTTTCCTAAAAATGAAGTAGTTTTTTTTTAATGGAAAATAGAGAAAAGCTCAAGGGAAAAACACAAGAAAACAACCACCCACTCCTGATCCCACCTGTCAGAGCCAGCCACTGTTTTGCTCTTGTGCAAGAGAGAAAACACGAATGACTGTAATAATATCAAGGGTGCAGTCTTGTTCTGATTCCTCCAGTTGTCAGCACAACAAAAGTATTCCCTGCATTATTACTAACTTTTTGCAAATGTAACTTAAGATTTTTGCTTATGTATTTATTGTACCCGCTTATGAAAATTGACTGGCGCGTTTCCCTGACACAGTTATTTTTATGGAGGGAAGGAAAGTGCTGTCTATGTTCCTCTAAATCTTTAAACAATCCAGAGCACTGCCATGGCACAGTGACTACTGACTCAGGGAATCTTCCATCTGCAAGGCTGCCTTTGGGTGCGAGGATGGTAGAAGAGAAAAATGAGGCACAGAGTTTCCTGACTTGCCCGGGTTACTAGCCGGCCAACCACAGAACCCGATTTATAGCCCCTCGCTTCTGGCAATGACAGAAATACCACGAGGAGAAAGCACTTCCTTGTAGCAGGTCTTCAGCTTCATGCCTAACCTTTGAAGTCATTGCTACCATAGGTGTGGCCCAATTAGAAAGCAGAAAAAGCTGGAACTTCTCAGCCTGCCTTCACATGAGTGTGGGCTTGCTGGTACAGTCTAGACTGCGTGTACAATGGGAAGCGGCCGGCCTGGGAGTCCTGTCTGTAAACACAGTGTCCAGCTGTGCTTTTGCCTGCCTGTGGCTTAAGCAAGTGTTCAACCTTGGATCTCAATGTTCTCGCTTTTCAGTGAGGGAGCTACATCAGTTGATACATTCCTGCTCTAAGATTTTAGCCTCTAAGCCTGATCCTTTGTGTTAATTTCTACGCTGTGGACATTTTGCGTCCTGTGGGTGGGAGGGAGCATGAAGATGTCACAGTTTACTAATGAGATGAGAGTCCTAACCAACGGCTCAGCTGTAGAGATGAGTGAATATCACGAGTGTACATGAACTCCAAAAATATGTACTTGAATAAAATATTTCCATCACCACCACAGAGTGCATGTTACCGCCCTATATTGGGGTTGTAAAGCTTAACATCTCCATGTTAACTCAACTTCAAGGCCACAACTAGTAAGTGAATTGTGATACTTTCTGTGGGAATCACTTGACTACCACAAAGCTTTGTTTCCGATGCTTTTAGCTTCAGTGGAAATTTTCTCTGATGTTGCAGTTTCTCATATATTGGCCATAAAAACATTCTACCAGCTCTCAACTTGCCAGTTTTCTCTGCTACTCTCTGTGTCCCTGAACTTGGACTCTTTCTCACTGATTCTTTAAAATATTTCCCTTGGACTGAGGTGCCATCTCTGGGGAGAAGAAGAGAGGGGAACTAACTGATGTTGGTGATGTTAGCAATTCAAGCTGTTCGAAACTTTGATAAGGAAAAGAAGGCGCAACCTCCTCACCATTCCTGCTGCTAGTGGCCTATATATTTCTGAGATTCCTGACATAGCCCCTTAAAACCTTAAACCAACAAGGTTGGCATGGCATGGATGGCGTAGAGGGGAGGTAGCCCTGCAGCTGACAAACGCACCCTCAATTTAAATCCTAAAAAAATGAAGGACACGGACGTACGGGGATTTCTGCTCTATGGGCTGTCCTGCAATGGTACACCCCATATTCTGTGGGGTGTCCTTTCAGGTGTTAGGTTCATTCATTCATTCCGTAAATGTTTACTGAGCCCCTAATACATGCCAGGAAATGGTTTTGGCTCTAAGGGCTCAGCAGAGAACAAAAGAGAAAAGTTCCTGCTCTGTGAGGGAAAATGCCCCTGACCTGATATTCTTGCTGGGTACAGGTGGCATGGGGTCCTTGAATTAGTTGACTCCCCAAATTTGTTCCATTTTTTAGTTGCTCAGTTCAAAAACCAAAGAGTCAGTTTTGACCTTCCCTACTACCCCTTCTGAACCGTCAGAAAATCCCATCCACTCTGCCCTCAAACATATCTGTAACCATCTGACCTCTTTGTGCCACCATCCTGTTACAACCATGACTATCGCACTCATGACATTACACCCCCCTGCCACTCCCCTTGCTGACTCCACACACTGGCCCAGTGGAGGGCTTGCACACTGGCTCACCCCTCTGCCTGGAAACTTTCCCCCCAGACATACCCTTGTCTGCCTCGCTCATTTCCTTCAAATTGTTCGAAACTCAGCTTTTCAGTGAGGTCTACTCTGTTTCATCTTGTGAACAGAGCCGCCCTACGCTGAGTGTGTCCCATTCCTTGAGCTGCTCTACTTTTGTCTTTGTTGCATAAAGCCCTTTCTAACATCATGGGCTTCAGTTATTCATTATGTTTGTTTACTCCTCTCAGTCATGTAAGGTCCACCAGGATCAAGATCATTGTCTATTTTATTCACGGATGTTTCTGAATACCTAGAACAGCGTCAGTAGCAGGTGGTAAATGTTCCCTCAATTCAGGGTTCCATAATCACCTTTACGTTGATGGCAAAATGTATATATGCAATGTCTGAATGCAATTTTTCCAGAAAGCAGCATTATAGCTTGTATCTGTATTACATAAGTACAGAGAACTGTGACCAAAACCAATTTTGAAACTACTATGTATGTTTACCATAAAATGACTGATTTGGGGTAAATAACTTCATTAGACTAAAAACATGTCAAATTGTAACAATGCATTTTATCAGATGGTTTCTTTCTTTTTTTTTTTTTTTCTTTGCAGTTTTTGACCACGGCTGGGTTTGAACTCGCCACCTCTGGTATATGGGGTTGGTGCCCTACTCCTTTGAGCCACAGGCACCGCCCTCAGATGCTTTCTGGTTCATGTATTGGCATGCACAGAAATTCTCCTTGTGGGGGGAAGGGAGAGAGTGCACACAAAAACTATTCAGAGAGTCTTAGCAAAAAATCTAGACAGCAAACGATAATGAAGCTGGTAACTAATGTTATGTTAATAATAATGCTAATACTCATAATTATTATATGTGAAACTTTTCATGTGAAAGTCTCAATTTGCTTTATAAACATTAATTAGTAACATTTACAACCCTCTGTTTGGACAGGTTAAGTATTATCATACCTGTTTTATATCTTCAGATAAGAGTTTCTCAAGGTCATATAGGTAGCAAGTTAAGAATAGAAAACTAAGGTGATACTTGAATCTCACTTCCTACCCACCAATTCTAGTGGTGCCTATAGGTCTATGAATCCTCTTCTTCCAGAATCAACTCGACCCATGGATAGTCAGGGTATCGGAGTAATATGATACGCTATTGAGGCCTCAGAGGAACTACTAAAACTCAGTCTTTTTTTTTTTTAGATGACAGAGTATATTTCTATTTCTGCTATGAAAATTACATTATGAAATCATTGTTTATAAAGAGGCAATGAAAGAGTATTCTTTTTTTTTCTTTTTTTCAGTTTTTGGCTGGGGCTAGGTTTGAACCCACCACCTCTGGTATATGGGGTTGGCGCCTACTCCTTGAGCCACAGGCACTGCTCAAAAGAGTATTCTTTTTTTTACTCTTTTATTTTTTTTGATTGACATAATTTAAGTGTGTGGCAAAAGTTTAACTATAGGTTCAAGTGTACTGTGAGATAATAAGGTTGAAACATAGTGTTCTAAACCATTCTCTTTATAGGCTGAGTTAATCTGATCATGTCACTCTCCTTAAACCTGTACTCACTTCCCACTCCAGAATTCTTTTTTTTACTAAATCATAGCTGTATACATTAATGTAATTATGGGGTACAATGTGCTGGTTATATATATATATTTTGAAATACTTTCCTCAAACTGGTTAACATAGCCTTCACTGCACTTTCTTAGTTATTGTGTTAAGACATTTATATTCTACACCTTGTAGATTTAACATGTACCCTTGTAAAATGTACCATAGGTGTGGTCCCACCAATTACCCTCCCTCTACCCATCCTTTCCCCTCCTCTCCCTTCCCCTCTGCCTCCTTTTTCCCCTTTATCTTGGGCTGTAGTTGGGTTATAGCATTCATATGGAAGTGTGGGTGATTATAAATTGGTTTCATAGTAGGGCTGAGTACATTGGATACTTTTTCTTCCATTCTTAGGATACTTTGCTAAGAAGAATATGTTCCAGCTCCATCCATGTAAACATGAAAGAGGTAAAGTCTCCATCTTTTTTAAGGCTACTTAATATTCCATGGTGTACATATACCATGATTTAATAATCCATTTATGGTGGATGGGCACTTGGGCTTCTGCACAGCCAAGAACACAGTACATAAAGCAAACAGACAGCCTCTAGAATGGGAGAAGATATTTGCAAGTTATATCTCTGACAAAGGTTTAATAACCAGAATTCACAGAGAACTCAAGTGTATTAGCAAGAAAAGAATAAGTGATCCCATCTCAGGGTGGGCAAGAGACTTGAATAGAAACTTCTCTGAAGAAGACAGGCGCACAGCCTCAAGACACATGAAAAAATTCTCATCATCCTTAATAATCAGAGAAATGCAAATCAAAACCACTTTCAGATATCATCTAACTCCAATAAGATTAGCCCACATCACAAAATCCCAAAACTATAGATGTTGGCGTGGATGTGGAGAAAGAGGAACGCTTCTACACTGCTGGTGGGAATGCAAATTAATACGTTCCTTTTGGAAAGATGTTTGGAGATCCCTTAGGGATAGACCTGCCATTCAATCCTGCAATTCCTCTACTAGGTATATATCCAGAAGACTAAAAATCACTTTGTAACAAATATATTTGTACCAGAATGTTTATTGCAGCCCAATTCATAATTGCTCAGTCCTGGAAGAAGCCCAAGTGCCCATCGACCCATGAAACTCAGTCCTATTGCCTTATTTTTATATCTAAAGTACTTCCCCTTGCTATTCTTTTCATATATTTGTCTTTATTTTTTGTGGCTTTGACATGCTTTTCATTATTTTGGCTCTAAGTATTACTTCTGCAGCCTTTCATCAAGGACTTTCTCTAGCCCCAGCTGTCTATGCCACTAAATAACTAACTCTATGACCTCCCCCCAGCAAGTCCCTGGAGCCTCCACAAAGTCAGTTTCTTCATCCATAAAATGAGCACGCTGGCTTAAGCATCTCTGCTTTACCTTTAAGCAGTAAAAGCATGTGATTCCTTATAAGGGAAACCTTTGAGAGAACTTCTCCAGGACAGTCCTCATGTGGGAGGCATAGAAGGCAAACCCATTGGAGGGATGCTTCGCCAGTGGGGAAGAGAGCCTCGACAGTCACTGCACGGTCTGCAATAGATTTTATGTCAGTTTTCACTCCCTTCTGAGGCCCTCTTGATGATGAGTATGAGCCTTTATTTTCTCATGGACAGGTTAGAGGAAGCAACACTGGTCCTTAGTGCCCTTTGTGGGGGCTTTGAGAATCAAGCCCCCCTCCTTGGGAGAGGCTTTTCCTCTTATTCCACTCATTTCTCCTTCTGCTGCTTTTAGGAAACTCTTTGTCTCTCCTGGGGAGTGTCAATTCACATCTTAATCACTTTGTGTGTAATCTCATTAGGGATAATCCCATTTGCCAGAGTGTCAGTATCTTTTCTTGGTATAAAAGAAGGGATTCCTATCATTTGATTTGGAAACCCAATCTAGTGTGGGTTATAAATAGAGCAGTTACGGGTAGTTATATCTGAGTTGTTCTTTTGACTTTTGATGCTGGCGTTGAAATAGAAGAGAGGTATATTTTTTAAATTCCTCACACTAAATCGTTATCAATCTTGGCTTTAGACAGAAAGGACATAATATTTTTGCCACTTAAATAAAGCAAATGTTTTGTTCATTTACAAAAAAAAAAATCCAAAGTGGTTTTAATTAATTAATCTAGTAATGACATCCTCTTATGATTACCCTGTTTTTGTTTGTGGGGATAAAATTAGATACAATAAACAAACAAAGAATGAACAGATATAAAACACACACATATAAACAAAACACTTCCCTCCCCTTGTTTTACTTAGAACACTTGCCTTAGAGGGACTCTTGTCAATCAGTTCTGAGATGTTAACATTCCAGTCATTCAGCAACCACATTTGATGGTTGACGGCTTGTTTCAGGGAGGCCCAGGATGGATCATATGTGAAGCTTGATGATGTGAGCAGCAATCAGTTTTTGCAGGAAACGCCAATCCATATGGCTCAGGATTGTCATAACATATATTGCATTAAATGTGTGAAGCAACTCCTCTGGAAACTTCATATCTCTCTCTCTCTCTCTCTCTCTCTCTCTCTCTGTCTCGTATCCCTTTCCCCTTATGAAACAAACTCAAATCCTCATATTCTTAAAGTGGGGGTTGGGAGTGGAGAGAGAAGAGCAGTCATTCTCATTTGATGGTTTGAAAAAAAAAAGAAAAGATGTTGGTACCACTCACTGACTGGCTAATGAATAATCAGATTTCACAGCATGAGTGCTGGGGTGGTAATTTGGTTGCACGCCATGCTCCAAACCCATGGAATAGTGCTTCATTAATGTGAAGACCTGTATAATCAAACAATTAACAGTCTCTCTGCAACGAAGGCAGCTTTTCATCAGCATATATACTTCGTCAAAAGATGAATCCCAAATCAGTGGATCTGACAGCAACTAGACGTATTCTAACAGCAACCGTGACATGGAGGGTGACATTGATACTTTTCACCCTTACCTGAGCTAAGAATCCAATGGCAATTTCTGTTTCAGCATGACTGAATGGTAGCAAACATTAGTAGGAAATATGGGATTAAAAGTATGCCTTTAAATTTTATTTATGCTACATATAATCAACTTTATAGTTGATTTTTTTCTCAGTTTGTACTCTTTGGGGTTATGAAGCTTGGAAAGATACTTGTAATCATCATGGGGAAAGAGAAACTTTGATCATTCTTTTATTTTGCTTATTTACATCAATGATTTGTGTCATCTTCACTCTAATATAGCTGATTAGCCTCCTTGGAGACTTTGGTCTTGGTAACCATGGAGAAAGGGTGCTGTTTTTACAGCAAGACTCTCATTCGCTTTGTTGACTAATTCACATCAAATGAATGCCCAACAGGGATGCTCATAGTACCGGGAGGCAGAGACCTTGGGTTCCTGGTGCCCTATGGTTTTGAGTCTCTTTCTACCCCCCTAAACAAGCCCTGAATATATTGAGTTGCTTTTAACATATTGCTCAGTGGCATGGAGAAGATAAGTACTAAGTCAGTACTTTTTTAAAAAAAGGGTAAAATGTAAATTATCAGCAAACTTCAGTGGATTTGTGACTGCTTCATGATTAGTCTGGAGTAGCAAATGTTTGTATAGAAGGCTTCTAAATGTTTCTAAATCAGGGGTAGCAAATGTTTTCTGTAGAAAGCCAGAGAGCATATGCTTAGGCTTTTCAGGTCAAGAGGAAAACCGGAGGTCCTTTGCAGGTAGTCATAGAACTATTTGAAAACCATTCTTAGCTTGTGCTGCTTACAAAAACATGCCACAGGCTGAACTTGGCCAGTGAGCCATAGTTTGCTGATGCCTAGTCTAAATAATAGGCTTTAATTTTTTTTTTCTCTGTGGTTGAGTGCAATAGCTTCTGTATATCTGTTATTGTTTAGATATGATTTGTTCCTCCCAAATCTCATGTTGAAATTTAACCCCCCAGTGTGGTTGTGTTGGGGGGTAGACCTAGTGTCAGGTTATGAGGGTGGATCCCTTATGGATAAATTAATGCTCTCTCTCAGAGGTCATTGAATTCTTGCCCTGTTAGTTCCCCTGAGAGCTCTAGTTATTTTAAAAAGATCCTGGAACCCCCCCCCCCCATCTTTCTCTTGCTGCTTGTCTCACCATGAGCACACGTGGGCTCCCCTTTGCCTTCTGCAATAAGTGGAAGCAGCATGAGGCCCTCACTAGGTGCCCAGTGTTGAACCTTCCAGTCAACAGAATCATGAGCTAATAAACCTTTTTAAAAATAAATTACCTAGCTTTAGATATTCCTTTATAGCAATGCAAAATGAACTAAGATAGTATCTTCATTTACTTTCATACATAGTGGTTATTTTATTGGAAGTTATGAAAATTTTGCAAATGTGTGTTTGTACAACAGAAATTTTTAGCCATAATTAACAAAAACATATGGAATGGCCACAATTCACTTGCAAGAGGTAACAAAACTGATCAAACCTGAAACACTTCCTTAGTGTCTTTTCACTGATTGAGCAAGATAAATCAGTTCGACTGGTGGAGCATGACCCCCATAAGGCCATGGTTTTGATTCTGATCTCTGGATAGGTGCGATGGTTTCAGATACAATAAATATGGTGCTTGCACAGTTACAACTGTATCTTTACTTAAGTCAGTTCCTAGGAGTGCTGGACAGATTGTCTATGAAAGTGTAGTTGTACTACAGACAACTTGCATCAATCCTGGAAAGAACATGGCCCTCTTGACTGAAGTCTTAGGTCAGATTCTAGATTTGAATATTAAAGCAATTATTTTTGAACACATTACTAAAAGCAATTGGATGGATCAGGGGTTCCAAGAATACATTATGTCCTTGGAAATGCCTTCTAAACAGGAATAAATCAGGTTCATCCAAAGGCCTTCTTTGACAGGTTATGCATGGGGTAAATCAGAGAAATATGGTAGATGTACTATTTCAGGACTCCAGCAGGGTGTTCTAGAAGGTCTTTCATGAGATTTTTACTATAAGATATGGCATTATGTGCTGGAAGCTCACGCGCTGAGCTAGTTAACTAGTAGGATGCCAGAGTTCAAAGAGTGCTGGCTAACGGTTCCATATGGCGGTGGATAGAGATTTCTAGTGACTGCCCACTGGGTGTTGTTCTCCACCCTGTTCTGTTCCAGATTTCTACTAAGGTTTACATGAGGACACAAGAGACATTCTTATGAAGTCTGCAGATGATGAAAGGCCCTGAGAGTTCTCAACTTCTATGGATGACAGAGTTAGGGAATCAATAAAATCTTTACTGCTTACTAAAATTGTGAGCAAAATACAACAAAATATGAAATAATGGGCCATAACAAAGTCTGTCTCAAGACTTTCTTTTTTTTTTTTTTGGAATAGAGCCTCAAGCTGTCCCCCTGGGTAGAATGCTGTGGCATCACAGCTTGCAGCAACCTCCAACTCCTGGACTCAAGCGAGTCTCCTGCCTCAGCCTCCCAAGCAGCTGGGACCACAGGCACCCACCACAACACCCGGCTATTTTTTTTGGTTGCAGCCATCATTGTTGTTTGGTGGGCCCAGGCTGGATTCAAACCCACCACCTTAGGTGTATGTGGCTGGCGCCTTAGCCACTTGAGCCACAGGCGCCAAGCTTATCTCAAGACTTTCATAGTGACCTACATGTAATTGAAAGTGGGGTAGGTATGAAATTTATTATTTGAATTAAAAAACAACAACTATAACAGTAACTATACAAATCCTGAATGGAAAAAAGTCCTTCCTTAGCAAAAGTGGAAATGAAAACTTACTCAGTTTTTAGTAATTTCAATAGGTCCACAGGGTAAGTGACATCACCCATGACTGCATCCACAAGATATAAGCATCTAAACATGCTCACTTGGAGGGCCAAATTTTACTCTATTCCATTGAGAGCATATGTAGATGGCTTTTTAAGAAAGGAAAAAGATAAAATAAAAGTAGTTTTGATAAAGAACTATTGCAAAGTTGGAGATGCAAAGCTCATATCACTATTGTTGAACGAAGGGCAGTGGAAGAAATTGTGTGTCTTCTCTCAGAATTCTGGGTTCCGCCACAAATCTATAGAATCAGAATTCCTAAGAGTGGTGCCATGGATCTGAAGTTCTACAAATCAGTCCAATCATCCTGATGAGAAGCCAGATTTGGAAGGCCAAATCCTCGATAAAGACAGACCTGTATTTAACTAAGTGAAATAACTTGTTAACAATTTGGATCTGATTAGTAAGTTTTTCGCTTTTCTTTCCCTTGTGGAATCTTAACTCTAGGCTAGCTTGTTTAGGAACAAAGAAGTTAGGGTTTATGATTTTCTGTCTGTCTGGGCCAATTGACTTTGCTTGTTGGTAGGCTCAGACTAGACCCCTAATTCTAGTTACTTTGGATAGATATACGTAGAGGAATTATTGAGCCTAAGATTTGGATTAATCAAGGTAAACCCATCACTTTAGCCTGGGAGAACATTTCAAAGTTATTTTTTCCTACAGACAACCAATGGGAAGAGGCATCCACATGGGGAGACACAGTGCCTCTGGAGTTGTGCTCAAGAACTAAGACAGTCACTGTTGGAATAACATGAATTGGATTAAAGGCAGAAGCTTTTGATGTACAATGTTATATGGCAACCAGGAAAAGAAAAGAAATAAACTGAACACCTAAACCCTTCATAAATTAAATCTATGCCAGAGTTATAAGAAAGATCAGCATGCTTGCTGAGGCCCACTGTAACTTTAGCATCATCATTCGCCTCCTGTTCTTTTCCTGATAACACAGCCAGCTCCTTATGTAGCCAGTGGTCACTTTCTAGAAGGACTGGACATTGGCCCCCTCATAGCATTCTGCTTCCTACACACTTGGGTTGGCACAAAGTGAATGTGGGCCAGTTCACACCCCATTTTGTGGCTTAGGCCCTTCACTTCCCACCCCATCACAGGGCCTTTTGGAACACATTAAACTTACTCTGGTTCAAAGGTATGTGGAGGGTTACACTAGAGTAAGGTAAGCAGTATGAAGTGGACAGTGGACGTTCTGGATCTTAAAGGCCACTTAGACACCTCTAAGCTCAAACTCCAATCTCCTGCCATGTTATTACTCCCTTCTTCTGTTCTTCCTATTTCCAAATTCCCAACCATCTCTCATCCAGAGCAGTTAGATGGTTTTTTGTTTCTGTCTTCTATGCTTTTTGCTTTCCTGTGCAGAGTAGAGAAAGACAGTTTCTGTTCTCAAAAGTATTTTTGCCTCTCAGTCTATGACACCTGCCCCCCACCCCCAATCATAAGTAAATAGAAGACAGATGGAGTCTCCGGAAAATCCTGGACTTGGGGTTTGTTCTTTCACTTCCTGGTTTGGAGATCAAGCATTGTGTCCCAGAAGTGGGTTGGCCAATCAATTTAGTTCTTGAGATTGGAACAGAATAAAGTAGAAAATATCAGCATATTCCCATCTACAGGAAGGGTGAAGTACTGGCTTTGTGAGACTTGTTTCAGCTGTGTGCTTCTGCAGGTATGCCCGGTGCTGGACTATGACAGGTGCTTATGCTATTAAAGGCAACTCTTTAAATTTGCTGAACCTCAGTTTCCTTATCTTCCAGCAAAGGGAGAGAAGGGAATTGGAATGAGAATATCGTTTCCTTCTTGCCATCTCCCTGGATCCCTTCTAGGTGGGCTTCCTACTGAGCTCAGACTGAGACCCAGATTTCTGACACAGTTATGTTGCTAGTCATGTCTAGTTTCTAGTTTGAAATGCAAACGGTGTGACTTTAAAAGGAAAGGGAGTCATTAAATAATTCTTACAATTTTTGCAGAACTTAAACTTGTTATTTTGTTCCTATCCAAGGACAATGGGAAAGCAGAGCCCACTGGATATCTGGGGGTGGGGGATAGGGAAGGTCATTGGTGTAGACACACAACCAAGCTTCCTGGAATTGTACAAATTTTTCTAAAAGATAGGCTTGTTTATTTGTCTTAAGAATTGCCTTTCTGAGTTGCAACAAAGGAAGAAGAAGTATTTGTCGCTGACATGCTTATGAGATGTAAGAACCGATTCTTCTTCCTTTTCTTTTTCTCCCTCCACCTCACAACCTGCACCGTTGGGAGCATGGAAACTTTGAAACTAGAGGTTCTATTTTGTTTACTGAATTGAACCCAGGCACCTTTAAACCAGTGGCAGGATTCTATTCCTAAATAAGCATCTTTCTTTCTTCCAGACTCTTACCTGTTAGAAGATTATACCCTGTTCTCAGAAAGCCTGGTCCTTGATGGGGATGGCCCTTAGATTATGCAAGGCCTATACCTAGCCTATACCCCTAGCCAGGGCCTATACCCCTAGCCAGTCCTTATTCTCCAGTAATATACCTAGTACACTCCAGAGAAATGAGGATTTCTTTTTTCCTTTAATTCTAGCAAGCCCAGTCATTTCACACACAGCAAGTCTCCTTCCCTGAGGAAATCAGAAAGAGCAGGATGGGGCAGCTGTCTATGCCCTAGGCCCATGGCATCCTTGGGTAGGAATGAAAAATAGAAAAAGCAGCCCAAGCTTAAAAGTACTCAACTTGTGTGTATTACAGAGAGGTGCTGCAGTACAGAAAATCAGCGCAGGTTCTAATATTGGGAATGTTCTCTTTTCAGTACCTGGTGTTTCCGTAGAAGGGATATTTTAGGGCTCATATGCAATGACTGGTTCATTAAAAACCAATTTCAAATAGGAAGCAGAGTAAAGATGGAATGGCAAGGCCTATCTATTTGTTTTGGGGATGCCACAACACAAGCTTAGATCCTTTGAATTAGCCAGGGCTCTGTAATCCTCTTAGAGAATGCTTTATAGGAGAGGGACCCTGGACAACGGCAGCGCCTCTGGATGCCTTTGTGAGCATTTCCAATAGGCACGCCGGCCGCTGTCCCTAACATGGAGCCTGACCCAGCATCAGCACGAAACAGGGAAACAGATACACAAACACAGCGATCACCAAGAAAAAAGGAGGTGGAGACACAGACTCCGCTTCTGAGGTTCACACATGACTCATCTGCAGAATCTGTTAGGACAATAATATTTAAGGTTATTTTTAAAAGTTCCTTTAAAATATAATTCCTCTAAAAATCATTGAGAGAAAATTTAAAGGTTGAAGAATCTAAATATTTACTTAATACCTCTCTGTCAAGCTTCAAACCCATCAAACCTGGCAAAACTGCCTGCTTTTATGTTGACACAGCCATGAATATAATGCGACAATGTAAGAATATAAGAAAACAATGCGTTTGGATAGCTCAGTTTATCACTGGGGAAAATGCATTATTATTCACTTACGGTGGATAAATATTAAAACCGAGAATAAGTTCCGGCTAGTCTTTAATCATAAAACCCACCATTTTCCTTCTCTTCTCAAAAGCTAGTAGAAATTCCTTTTATTTTATGTATTTTTTAACTAAGAGAAATTTTCTTTTATTTTTAATTTTGCAAAAACCTTTAGATTTACGAAATCCTTGCCATGAGCTAACCCACATTTGAATCTAGAAAACGTACTTGGCCTTATCCTTCTCTGTTCACATATATTTGAAGTAAATTACATCAAATTGTATTTGAAATACCAAACTGGCATTAATGGAAGCTTTTTTTGCTTCAGGCACCATTTTAAAATAGATGAGCATAAAAATGCAGTCTGCATCATTAAGTTTATATGAAACTAGTGAGAATAAAAATCACCATGTAAGTTCTAATAAGATGTGTTTTTCATTCCAGTTTAATAACCCAAGACTATATTCATCTTCCAGTATAATAAATATACCAAGAGGAATGGATTCTTTTGTGGGCGAAACATGTGGCTGTTCCTCCTCCATCCCCCCACCCCCCAAGAAGATAGAGTTTTCTGGGAAGCTGGGTGAAGAAAATTCTTTAATATGGCAGTGCCGAGTATTATTATCATAAATAATTAATGTGCACAGCAGAAGAAAGCCGAGCTTCATTAATAATTCTTATTTTTAGTTGGCATAAGCTGGAGGTGCTGTATCTTCTTTCATCCTATCTACGTCAATTTCCTTGATTTTAATTTAATAGATGTTAAAATTTTTAAAGGTATGGTACATTATGCAGTGGGTTTTTGTTTTTGACTAAATAACATCCTACTGCTAATTCTTACCTGCCGAGATATTTTTAGAAACAGGCAAAGGGAGTGGGGGTGGGGAAGTGATGATGAGGCGAGGTAGAGTGGGCGTCCATGTAGTGCCTTTCATCTGCCATTTCCCTCCGGGACCAGTTAAGATGCTCCTTTGATTAGAACCTCAGGAAATATTAAGAAGCTCTGCCATGAATTTGAGCTCATCAAACTCGCCTGTTTATTTTTCCAGTTCGGGACTGAGCCACCCGAACTTGTGTTTTCAAGACATAGAAAACACAAGTTCTCCCTGACACAACCTTGCATTTGTGATCAACTAAATCACTTGTCAGAATCTCCCAATCTTTGATAACAGGCGTTTGTAATTTATTAACTCTGCCTCTGAGCAGGAAAGCAGCGAAGTGTTTCTGATGAGCACTGAGGAGGCGGTAAGGGGAGACTACAGAGGGCTGCAGGGCGGCACTTTGCTGGGAAGAGCTAGGAGCATGCGAGCCATTCCAACCTGGGAGGATCGATATGCAGCCGGAACAACCGGGAGGGAATCATTCAGTGTTATTTCTCGCGAGAATAAAGTCAGGGACATGGGCAATTGCAACAAACCTCGAAGACAAACAATTCTGATACGGATTAACTGGAATCTTAGGCCTATGCACTTTTGCAGCCCTTCCTGTTGAGCTCCAGGGCTGAGATTCTTATTCGCAGCCACGGAGCTCTACTTTCACCTCGCAGGTATCAAGTAGCTTTCCAGCTAGTTCAGCTAAGGTGAAGACAGAAATCCAAGCGGCATTTACAATATGATCTGAGATACGCTTGCACCCATCTCCTATGTTCAGGATAATTCAAGCGCTCAGTTGAATCCTATTTGCCTGGGTATATATCCTTGGTCCTAGAAGTCACTGCGATTGCCAGATGAGTGTAGCAATTCCGCACGCTTCCTTACGATCCCGCAGCCACACCTGGTGCTTGTCCTCCTCCTTAGAGCCCCACCACAAGCTCCAGGGAGAAACTGGGTTTAAGCAAGATCCTCTATCTGCTTCTGGAGTGGATTTTGCATTTCCTGATTAACTGCGGGGTTTGAGATAGAGGACCCTGGATGGTTAACCCTCAGTCAGTTGAACTGAGGGGACTGAGCAGTTGTAAAAATGCTGTGCACTGTGTCCAGCACCAAGTACGTGCCAAGCATCGTGCAACTTGCTGAACACATGGCACTTACCTAATTCTCACAGCGTATCTTCAATGGGAAAGTTAATATTACTAAAGATCACATTGCTTTATCTGCAAAAGGGGCAGAAGTTTAGTTTTTTGAGGGATTCAATGACTTTCTATGCTCATTTACATGACCAGGAAAATTTTTAAGCTCAAAGTAGCCTCCAAATCTATTAGGAGATACATGTCCACGTTTATGTCTGTATACATATGTCTATCTACCCGTCGAGTTGTAATGAAAATGTATTGTGTTTGGCATCACTGACCTTTCATTTTCCAATAATTCCTTGTTAGCTTCATGCCACCTTTCTCTGCCACAACTTGTGTTCTCAATGAATACAAACTTATCTCAATATCAGTAGTTGATGAGCATTTAGGGAAAAGTTAATCTGATGTCCAAAATGTGTATAACCCATAGATTTCAAATGTGCTGTCAGCAGTTCCTGCCAATCCCGGCATCCCTGCCCTGCATCAGAGGGCAGTCCACCTGCAAGAGTGCGGCCATCTTTCACCCAGGGCAGAGGTCTGTGGGGCCCTGGTTTCCTGGCAGCAGGAACTGAGCCTGGGTGGGGAGCACACAGCCTGTTTGAGGAGCAGCCTTTGCTCTTAGGTGACATGCCCAGTGTTGTAAATGTAGCTGACTCTTGTCAATCTGGTGGACTCCGAATCTCACCAGTGGTCATCTTGTTCTTGCAGATGTTGCTACAAACACAGGTCTTAGACTGAACATGCTCTGAACTCTTTCTACCCCAAACTGTGTTCTTTGCTTGTATCCCTGGCACTGTTTTCCCACCTCTCCCAAGTGGGCCTTCTGTTTGGAATTCGATTTCTGGCTGACTTGGTTTCCTGAGTGAGGCTACGTGTTCCTTGAGAATAGGGGATAGCTCCTGTGTTATTCAGTGCCTGGAATATAGTTTGCCTTCAACCAAAGTAAGTTTATGTGAATGAGGACTGCACTATGGAAGATTCCCAATCCTTTCAGGCTAGTAGGTCTCCCACTCCTGGCCCTCCGTCACTAACCTGCTGTTATTACTGCCTTAACTCTTGAGGGAGGTCAAGTAGAAACAGATTGGGTTCTCTGTGGTCTGGGTTTGTCTTCGTCAGTGTGATCCTCCCCATGGGAGAGGTCATCCCTCACCTAGTACCTGTGGTCAGAGAATCTGTTTTACCCACTCCTCTGTGCGGGTGCCCCCTGCTGGGCACACTCAACTTCCTACTTTGTCCTGTTTAGTGATACAGTGAGGAAGTTACATGGACCCACCTGGTACTATCTCAGAAATTCCATGGCAAGGTTTCCAATGAGACAAACACACCTGTGTTTCAATTGTATATTTGCTTCAGGAACAACAGGGAAGAAAAGTTTTTATTTATCACTTCTAGGGGCAATAATTGGCAAAGGAGAAAAATAATACATAGTAAGAAGAGATGAAAGTTGCCAGCTATAGCGTCCATCATGAAGAACAAGAATTGAGGCTGGGTTCCACCCTTCCCCTGCTTTCTCTTGGCCAACCAGTATATCTGCACGGCAGAATATTTAACAACTCATAATCAGCTTGGCAATGGAAATCCAGGGGTTGATCTAGGAATGAGTGTTTGCACTAGATGTGAAAATCCTGAACTTAGACACAGTGGAGTCATGAAAAATGATATATTTCTGAATACCAAAGGAAGAAGAAATTTGAGGAACTGCTATTCTGAAGAAGGAAGTGTATAACTCAGTAATTTTTGTCTGGATTGGCTGGTAACTAGCATAGACTACTCAATAAGACATTTATTTAATAGAGACCTTTTTCTCTTATGATTGGAAAGATAGGCTGACAACCTAAATTGCCATAGTTCAAATTTTCACTATGGTTTTTACCAGCTGTGTGGTTCTGACAATTTATTTAACTTCTCTCTGCCTCCATTGCCTCATCTGTAAAACAAGGATGTTTTAAACTTTAAGTAGTGCTTAGGTATTAGGAATTATATGTTAAGGAATTAAAATATAACACGATTTCTATTTATCATTATTTAATCTTTCTTGGGTAACATACAGAGACATGCAATATTTTGGTGTCATCAAATTAATTCTCTTAGTTAGGAGGTGACATCAATTTGAGCTTCACTGCATTGGCGTGATTTAGGGCTGAAGGGCTCGCGTCCCCCAGCAGTCATCTGACTTGGATGAGATAAATCTGTGCCTGAATGTCAGTTTACTAATTTATAATGGTCACAGTTTACTACCAAATGCTATATTTGCATGGTCTAATCAACTTAATCTCTTTTATCAGGAAGTCAGATTAAAATTCTATGGCTGGCTTGTGAAAGTAGGGAGTTGAGCGGTCATCAGCCAATTCTGGGGAACACTGGTGGCTTATTGAAATGCCACCATCCTTGAGGTCTTTCAGTGAGTTCTGTCCTTACACTGTCAGAGAAGCGGTAAGCATTTCTTACTTTCCACCTCTGCCCTTCTAGATTCCATTTAGATCCATGCCTCACAGATTCATTTGCTGTGGCAAAACCCCTTCAGATGTCAGCCTAGAGGACTGTTCTCCCAAACCGGTCACTATTTCAAGTGTGCATGGATGAATTTTTCACTTCAGTAACATTTATGGGGGTACCTTAATCTCTAGTATTAGAATGCCCCAGAATCAGAGTTTGTGATCTTACAATAAGGAGAATTTTCTTCTCCTCCAAAAGTGCCACTTTCTGACATTTCTTGGTTACCATCTGACTTTTTGGCTGATAACCTGTTATTCTCTGTCTATCATCATTGTAAGCATCAGCTATTATTTTGCTGGTAAACTCTGAAGCGCCACTTGCTAGATTATTTTGGTCAAGAGAATGCTCCATAGACTAGATTTACTGTATCTTTTAAAGCGGTCAATAAAATAAAATCCTCTAAGCCAGACCAGAACATGGCTTACAAAAGAAACAGACCCACGGAGGTAGAAAAGGGGCGTTGTATTATTCTTAATGTAACTTAGGGCCTGTTTATTATTCCACTGACATTCCAGCAAAGAAGAAGCACAATAAGCCCCATCCACCCCTCTTTTTAGGAAATGTACCTTGCTCCAGAAATTTTTTCCAGAAAGGACATAGCTAAAATGAGGTGTTAACAATATCCGTGTCCTACAGTGTTTCACTTTTGATTAACACATATCACACTTAAGAAATGATTGAACAACTGGTTGGAAGTCACAAAAATATTAACTATAATGAGCTCATTTAAATAGAAACAGACGTGCTACCCCGCTGGTTGTCAAAAGTTTTCAAAGACGGTTTCTCTCGAGTAAGCAGGGTCCTGCAGACTGCGTCCATCTGTCTTCACGAAAGAGCATTTACTACTCTGGAAGGAAATGCTCTTGTAAAAACACCAGGTGGAATTATTGATCTCTTGATCACTTGTAGATCTCAGTAGGAAATCAGCAGCAATGGGCTCAGATAGGAATCACCAGTGCCAAGAACATTTGAAAATTTTTTGGATTAATAGGTGGCTGGAATAAAAATAAAATCATATTTATTAAGAAGGGAACATGTTTCTCTGCTCTCTTTCAATCACATCATGGGATTTTGTTCCAGTTTTCCCAAAGACCTTCTTGTTCTTCCCTTATCATAGTGAAAAATCTGTTCTTCTGCTCCCAGTTCCTAAATGCCTGGTCTTAGCTGCTGATGATTCATGCTCGGTAGCTGAACACTTAGTGGGGATCAAATTCATAAATTCTGTGTTCTCACTTAGGTGTTTGCCACTAGTGAATTAGAAAATGCATGACTCTTGAGAGCGATTGTAAAATACTTGATGAAACAATGTAATTTATGTTGCTACTATTAAAATATTCACTTAAACCTAGACCATGGAGTTTCTAGGGAAGGATGGAAGCTTGGTTATCATATTTACTCTTCTTTCCTTTTACAGAGAAGAAATTAGGGTCCAGAGAAGTAAAGTAAGATCTCTCAGGGTTTTTTTTTTTTTTTTTTTGGGAAAATATCTCTTAATTTGATAATAGAGAAGTCTGGCTTTGTAAAATAAGTAAAATATAAAGAGATTGGTTTTGAGTCTATTGAAAAGCAAACCTAGTGTGTTATCCTTAGGGTGTGATTCTATATAGGTTTCTGGTAACTAGAGGCACTCACAAATGTTTGTTGAATGACTGAGTGCCATATCCCTAGTCTATATAGCAAGTTCATGGACAGTGGTGATGCATAGAAATGTGTGAAATAATGTTAAATTTCAAAAAGAAAAGACAAAATAGTATGTGTTCAGCCATTCTGTTTACAAAAGTATTTATGAATGTTACTGAAGCACAGAAAAGAAGGTGAAGGGATGCAGGATTCAAGGTTTTTTGAAATGTTATTTAAGTTTATGTTAAAAGGAATTTGGCTTCCACTACCTAGCGCCTGAACTGTGATGCCCATTGCTTTCCTTCATATTCCTTTTTCTATTTTGCTCAGAGACACATATGGAGGAAAACAAACTAACTGGACAAATTTGACAAAGTGTTGTTGTTGAGAAACTATGGCTGGGCGTGGTGGCTCACACCTGCAATGCTAGCACTGGGGGAGGTGTGGCAGGTAGATCGCTTGAGCTTAGGAGTTTGAGACCAGCCTGAGCAAGAGTAAGCCCCCCATTTTTACTGAAAGTAGAAAAATGAACAGGATATTGTGGTGAATGCCTATAATCCTGGCTACTTGGGAGGCAGGCATTCAACCCAGGGCTACAGTGAAATTTGGAGACAGTGAGATTCTGTCAAAAAAACAAAACAAAACAAAAAAAAAAAAAACAAGAAAAAAAAGATTCCTGTGAAGAAGAACCAGGGGATACACATTCACCTGGTGTTCGTCCCCATCAGTAAGGAAATACACGGCCCTGCCTTGTTAGCTGCTTTGGGCCCTTTGAGACTCCCAGGGATGGTTTCCACTACATGGGCCATCACATGTACTTTCCCCCTGGTCAGCTCAGAGATTGATGGAAGTCGTGTCCGGGTAAGAGTATCATCTACAGCTGTCGTCCCCAATCCCCAGGCTTAGACCAGTACCAATCTTGTTAGGAATCAGGCAGCACAGCAGGAGGAGAGCCTCGGAGGAGAGAGAGCACCCATCTGCGGCAGCGTGTAAGATTCTCATAGGAGCCCGCACTCTGCGGCAAACTGCGCATGCGAGGGATCTAGGTTGCATTCTCCTTACGAGAATCTAATGCTCCATCCCTCACCTGTGAAAAAAATTGTTTTCTGTGACACTGGCCCCTGGAGCCAACATGGTTGGGAACGGCTCAGCTACAGGAAACACAACTGATGCCTGTCTCAGCCCAGATCACTTCCTGGGTGCTGCTGGCCCCTGAGGGCCTTGCATGAGCTTTCTTCCCATCCAGGACTCTGTTTACCCCACCTGCTCAAAGCCACTTTCACGGCCAGTCCTCCCAATTCAGATCCTCCCAATTCAGAAAAATAAAGCAGCCTTTACCTGAAATGAGCCACAGCCAAGGAGGCTGGTTATACGAAGCAAAGACACTCGAAATAAAAATGAATAGTTAGTAGAGAGGAATGAAGTGTTCCATTTCTCCGTATTTTGTGTTTTGGATATCATAGTTTTGTCGGCTTGGCACGAGGCTGCCTCTGTAACGGAGCTGAAATGGGTTTGAGAGGGATGAGGCTTCAACAATGCCTGAGAGACCGGCTGGGGGAACGGCCTCCAAGGCAGACCCATCCAACTGCCTTCAGTCATTTCCTATTTTTAATATTAAAGGAATATGGAGAGAAACAGGACAGAACATAGCGTTCTGGGAAACCAGTAATCAAATGGCCTAAAGCTAATGTTTACTTTTTGGAATGTTTTACGAAGGCATTACTTGGAGATGTGAAAGAGAGAGAGAGCACCTAATAATAGCCTTTCAGTTGCAGAAAGAGAAAGCGGCACAGACGTGATAATTGAATTTGGTTTGGATGGTCAAAATCTGTGTGATCCTACAGCTGTATTTTCTAAACCATCCACTTGACTTTTAATACATGTTCTACGTTTTGTTTCCTTTGCTCATTGCCGCATTTGAAAATGGCTAATTACCTTACCAGCCTGTTCAATTTTCCTTTGCTACTATTTTTTTTTTTCTTTCTCTCTTACCAACGAAGATGCTTGGCCTTCATTACTTCTCAGTCCTTGGTTCTCTCACCTAACCCTCAAAGCCGGTCAACAGGGGACTTAGGTCAAAGTAAACCCTGAAATTGTTTTTTTAGGGGGGGAGGTTGCGGGAAAAATAAGTCAGTCTAGCTCCACCCCCCTGGAACTGAGGTTGAGGCCCGTTGCCATTTGCTTCACGTAATTCACTTTAGCACAGAACAAGCAAACCAAGGGCATGGCAGAGTTTGGGCTGCACTTCAAGATGAAATACTATCTGAATTCCACAGCTTGGATTCCAACGTCGTGGTATAATTTTACTTATAAATTCCGATTCTTGATTATGTTTCGTATAAATATTTACATCCCCAAACCTTTTATGGAGTTATCCAAAAGAAGAATCTCTGCCTGTCCCAGTAGAGGCTGGGATTTGACCTTGGATTGCTCTGAAGAGAAGTGCCATGCCCTGGCTGTCATTTAATATTGCACTCTGATGTTTATGTTATGTGTTTGGGACATGTGGGAGCTCCTAGGATGAGTCTGGAAATTAAAAATGAGTCCTATATATATGGACTTGCATATACTTGCAATATTAAGAAAATAATAGACCTATTTTAGTTGAACTCATAAAAACTATTTGTGTTCATCGTCTTTACTCTTTGTTTCTTGGCAGCTCAGAATAATCATCTCTAACATATAAACAGAATGTTTATAAAGTATTTCTGAGTATATTCTCCACTTGATCAACATAATCACCATCTGATTTAGGGTGCTATCTCTTTAGAACTCTGAGGCTCTGGTTGGTGAACTGAGTTACCCAAGGAAAGGTGGCTGATAAGGGATAGAGCTGGCACAGAGCGCCGCTCATGTGTTCATTCACCAATACAGAGGCACATAATGACGTTTCGGTGGTCTCATGAGATTATTGTGGACCTGAAAACTTTCCATGGACCGGTGACATTGTCCCAAAATGCATTACTCATGTGTTTATGGTGATGCTGGTGCAAACAAACCCTCTGTGCTGTCAGCTGGATGAAAGTATAGCACCTACAACTATGGACAGCACATAGCACTTGATAATGAGAACAAACAGCTACATTACTGGTTTATGTATTTACTATATTTTACTGTACTTTACTTTTAATCACTACTTTAGCATATACCCCTGCTTGTTTATTTAAAAAAAAAAAAAAAGTTAACTGTAAAACAGCCTCAGGCAGGTCCTTCAGGAGGTGTTCTAGAAGAAGGAATTGTAATCACAGGAGATGAGAATGACACACGTGTCACTGCCCCTGCAGGCCTGCTGCTGGGACTGGATGTACAGGTAGAAGACAGTCATACTGATTCTCTTGAGCCTGGGAGGCCATGCTAGTTTGCATGTCTTAGTTGTTTTTTTTTTTGTTTTTTTTTTTTTTTTGAGACAGAGTCCCAAGCTGTCACCCTGGGTAGAGTGCTGTTACATCACAGCTCACAGCAACCTCTAACTCTTTGGGCTTAAGCGATTCTCTTGCCTCAGTCTCCCAAGTAGCAGGAGACTCGTCACAACAACCGTCTATTTTTGGTTGTGGTTGTCATTGTTGTTTTTGGCAGGCCGGGGCTCGATTCGAACCAGCCAACTCCAGTGTATGTGGCTGGCGCCCTAGACACTTGGGCTATAGACGCGGAGCCCATGACTTAGTTTTTTAAAAGAAAAATTTTAAAAGTAAAATATTAACATTTTAGAAATAGAAAAAATCTTATGGGATAAGACTATAAAGAAAGAAGATATTTTTGTATCACTGTACAATTTATTTGTTTTAGGCTGTTATTACAAGAGAATCAAAAAAGTTAAAAACATTAAAACATTTATAAAGTAAAAATGTTATGGCAAGCTAAGTTTAATTTATTATTGAAGAGATAAATATGTTTAAGTTAATTTAAGTAAATCTAATTGTGTGCCATTTTTATAAAGTCTGCAGTAGTCACAGTGATGTCCGAGGCCTTCACCTTCACTCACTGACTCACCCAGAGCAACTTCCTGTCCAGCAAACTCCATTCGTGGTACATGCCCAGTAGAGGCAAATCATTTCTTATCTTGTATGTCATATTTTTGCTGTACCTTTTCTATGTGTAGATATCTTTAGATATATTGTGCTACAACAGCCTACAGTATTCAGTGCAGTAAAGGGTGTACACCATTTGTAGCCTAGAGGAAGTCATAGGCTAAACCATGTAGCCCACATGTGTAGTAGGCTATCCCACTTAAGTTTGTGTTAGTACACTCTGTGATGATCACAGAAGGACAAAAATCATCTGATGAGGCATTTCTCAGAACATATCACCATTATTAGATGATACATTACTATAATTATTGAGCACCTACTATATACCAGGCATGAGTTAGGTCAGCACCTATTACATGCCAGCCTCAAAATACAACCCAATCTCTGTCCTCAAGGAGTTTATTGTCCCCAGTGGAGATGATAGATAGACACCAAAAATTAAATGATTTTTTAATTATACATACTATGAAGGCAAGGTATCATGAATAGTACAGGAGGAGGTCTGTATTAAATAGTTGAAGGAAACTGGATCTGCTCTCCTAAGCTTAAGAAAAAAGGGATCTGTAATAAGTCGCGTACAGAAACTTAGCGAGGGACAAAGAGCCAGGATGTGACCACCAGAAACTCCAGCAGCCAGAAGGAGCCTCCAACCTGCATTAGAATGACTCTGGGACCCTCAGTGCTGCCATCTCTTGTTACTGATCATGAAGTTCCTGCAATGTTAGAGATCCAAGAGCCTGGATCAGAATCCTGACTGCAAAAGGACCAAATGTTTCTGCAATTGTGTTTGTAAGAAGAGCTAATGAACTTGGTCACCATGTCTCAATCCATAATATGGTTTTACCTATCTCACTTTCTCAGCCACATAGATACTTCTTCTCAGCAAAATATGGGCTATATCACCACCTTATTGCAAGGAAATGAAGTATTTTTGTTTGTTTGTTTAGCTTTCTATCATTTGTGTACAGGAAAGACACCAAGATAGAATTTGGGATGGGTATTAAGCAACTAATCAAAATTACTAACCTGGTATGGAGGCTTATGATTTACTTCCTTGTCACTTGAGTTCAGCTGATGCTGGAAGGATATAGATGAATTTGGGCTAGGTAGGTATTGGGAGGGAGGCCTGGAGAATACAAAATTCCATATGTTGGGAAAAGCCTGTTGGAAAGTCCCAGTATAGAATATGGGTCTAGATATTAGGGTTGTTGAAAGAAGGCCAATGTAGCTGGAGTACATGTATCAAGATAATCAAGAGTCCTGAAGAACTCTTGGAGCAGACAAAGTCATTTGGACTGCTTCCTAAGGTCAGGGGGAAACCATTATAGGGTTTTAACCACAAGGTGACCCAGGTCTTCAGAGTCTTACTGCTTTTATTGTCTGTCTTTCCACTCTTCCCCATAGAGCTCATGATGTTACAATATCATATTCTCAAAGTTCGTTACTGGACTCTTTCTAGAGAAAGGGGGGTATTTTAAAAGCTAGTCAGACCAACCTTCTCAGAGAGGGGCAGGTGAGGGGATGTGATGGACTGACTCCTACATGTGGCAGTTCAGTCAGTCAAGCATGGTGCTCACTTCTATGGACTGAATTGTGCCCTCTCTTTCCATCTCACCCAAATTCATATGTTGGAGCCCTAGTTTCAATAGAGTGGTATCTGAGGATGGCAGCTTTGGGAGGTAATTAGGTTTAGATGAGGGGTCATAGGGGTGGGGCCCTGGTGATGGGATTAGTGCCCTTATAAGAAAAATCTAGAGTGTTTGCTCTCTCTTTGCCATGTGTGGATATAACAAAAAGGCAACTATCTGTAGGCTAGGAGGGGAAGCCTCACCAGGAGCCGAATTAGCTGGCACCTTGATCTTGGACTTCTCACCTTCAGAGCTATGAGATTGATTTCTGTGGTGTAAGTCACCCAGGCTATAACATTGTGTTAGGGCTGCTATGGTTCAGAGGGAGGCACTGAGACATGATTTCATTGCATGGTGGTACTGCCAAGGTTTTCAGATTCTGTGACTGTCCCCATTCTCAATGTCACATCTTCCTGGGTTCTTCTCATTAACCATTTCCTTAGGGGAACTTGGCAAAGTCAGTTCTTCATATGCAGTGGAATGGAGGTAGTCCCCCTTCTCTAGTCTGGAGGGGAAGGGAATGTCTGCCTGGAAGCCCAGCAGAACCTGGAGCCCACACTGACAGCTATACTGTGCTCATCAATAACCTAATAAAGTTCTCACTGTCTCTTTTTAATGAGTAGCATTTGGAACATCTTAAAAACAAATGGCATCTAATCTATTATAAAAATCTAAATTTTCACGTTTTCTCTCTGAGGGTATTCTAAAGGTAGTCTCTTCAATGGAAGGCAATGGCTAACCTGGATACATATATTCTACAATTTCAAATCAACAGCATTCAATTTCATTTACTTTTATAAATTCATTTTTTAAAATTTATATGAATCCAGTTGCTTACACTTTTGAAGGATACTATACATCAATAAGATGTGGCTCTGAAGGAAATTAAACCCCGGGGCCATTTTTATTTTAAAATTCTAACAATCTATTGTTGAAATTTATCTTAAACTTCTAGCCTCCAGAACTGTGGAGGCAAATTATTTGGAAAATTTGCTAGAATTCAGATAAGTTAGTGATATTCTCATGTAGCTGCGAAGCCAAGCTTAACGGATGGTGGCCCCGTTAAATTGTCCTAAATCGTGTCAGTTCTCCTGTATCCATAAGCTACATGAGGGCAGGGACTGAGCTTGTTCTCTGCCCTGTGCGCTCTGTCATAGGAGCTTATTCAACATTTGCTGAATGAATAATGGAAATTGTTCAGCTCTGAACATCAGCCAGTAAAATAAGACTATCTTCTTCCTCAAACAGGACATCTTTGAGAAGTAAGGACTCTTACCTCTTCCAAATGGTGTTACTCTTGGAGTCCTGAACATGTCAGGAGAGACTGTAATAAATCTTCAGATAAATAAGCTGACCCCCACAAAATGCTTCAAACAAAACAAGTGAAACAATTGCAGAAATAAAAGATATCTATGCAGCTGTTTGTCTGCAGTGATCCTTTGAGACCCAAAACAGTTCTCCCTGGGAAATGGCATCAAGGGCAAAGTTCTCTTTTTAAAACGAAAGGGAAAATGTGCAATTATCAGCAGGAAGACTAAACTCTTTTGAGTGGATCTAGAGGCAGTCCAAGCTGGGGGTTTGAATTGACAAATTGTCTTGCAGTGAGTCGTCCAAAGGTGGCCTGTCTCACCTTGCAGCATAAGATATTTCTGGTCTGTATTCAACACTAACAAGTTTTTATAAAGATCTGCGGAGAGGGGAAAATGTTCAGAATGACATGAGGTAGCAAGCAGGCTGATGGATGTAATGCATTATTCTAATCTTTGTAAGTAATATTTTGCTGATCTTATTTTACTGGTGAAAGTTATCTTCACCTCTGCCCATCACCTCCTGCTTCAACAAGAGGTGATACTGTGATACTTGTTGACACTTCAACAAGTGTTTTACCTGCCCTGCAAATGAGGTCACGGTGCATGACCAAATAACCAGTAATCCCCAAATACCTCTGTGATATTCTATTGATTGCAGTTTCCCTCTCCAGCAGAGTTCACTGTGTGGGAAGTCTCTTGAGTTACGTGGGAATTTACTTGGGATATTTTTATGTTTAATAATGATGACAAGTCTAGTCTCTTCTCATGGCCTTTTACTCTTAAGAAAAAGAAAAATGTAAACATATCCTAGTTTATTAGATATTTTTCTTTTACTGAGACATAATTTCATTTGATATTATAGTACCCATGAGTTTGGTTTATTTGTTAGCTAAGAATAAAGACTGGTTTGATTTATCAAGAAAGCTGTATAACCTCCTTCAATGGGTGAATGGTCTATTTGTGCAAAGGAATATAACTCAACAATGAAAAGGAACAAATGATCGATTCATGCATCAATGTGGAAGAACATCAGATGTATTTTGATAAGTGAAAGAAGGCAGACCCAGAGGCCACGTACTCTATAATTCAATTTATAGACATTCTGGAAAGGCAAAACTACAGGAATGGGAAACAGATAAGCAGGTCCAGAGATGGGGACTGGGCAAGGGTTTGACTATAAAGAGACAGCATGAGGAAATTTTGGAGATAATGGAATTGTTCTGGTCATGACTATGGAGGTGGATCCACAGCTGTACGCATTTGCCAAACCCTGTAAAATGTTGCACAATGAAGAGAAATTTTACTGTCAATTAACCAAAAAAGCTGTAAAAATGTAGAATCAAATTAAACATTATCAAGAAAGCAAGCAGCTTTGTGTGCCAGTCATTCTTTGGATAGGCTGAAGTTGAAGTTTCCCAAGATAGATATATATATATATAGAGAGAGAGAGAGACATAGACTACAGGAATGTCTCCCAAACTGCTCTGTGGAACACAAAGATCCTTAATATGTCACTAGATGTTGTTCAAAAAATGTATTCCAATTGCTCCTCAACAAAAGGATTCTGTGTCAAATAAATTAGGAAAACTTTGCATTCAGAATCCTATTTCTCCATTGGAGAGTTATGGTATGTAAGATTAAGAGATGTTCTGCAGAAAAATAAATAAATGAATGAATAAATAAGTAAATAAATAAAAAGCAAATGAACACAAACAATAAAACCAATAACATTTAACCTAGTAGTTTCCCTACCTGTTTAGAAGTGAAACTGTTATTGATAGGACATCAGTTAGCATCTAATGGACATTTAAGAAATGCTGATCTATAATAGAGTGACATTTTATCACCGAATCATGAAATCTTAATGCCAAAGGGAGCCTCGGGAGGTCATCTTGTCTCCTGGGCAGACACGCACCATTTTTGACAGAGGAAGGCATATTCTGTTTTTAAGATTGTCCAGTTCCTAATTTCACAGGTTTTGTTATTTCTTGGGAGGGGGGTAACCCATTTCACATTTAACAATTTTTCTCTGTCTCAGTAATATTTCCTTGAGTAAGGCTAAATGATTCTTACTTGAGTAAAGGGCTGTTTTTTCCTTTCTTTTGCACCTGTGGAGAGAGATGTGCCTCATTACCAGGGGCTACAGCCACCAGGAGCTCCTCTTAGAGAGTCGCAGATAACCTCCAGGAGTGACTCAGAAGGACACCTCCTAACTGGCAGCTGCTCCTGAAATGTAAGAGCTGACGGTCACCCAACGTACCTGTGTTGTGTCCCTGCTCCTGCTCTCGGCCTCACAGGTGTTACCGGGCCACTCACAGAACTCAATAGATTCTCTGTCCTGGGGGCTGAAGAAAAGATTCCTCAGAATGGGAATCCTGATAAACCTCTGAAATTATTACAAATAATCAAGTCACCTAACAGCAGGGTCCTAGAGAGAAGGTCTGTGGTATTTTCCCCCTTCCTAAAATTTGTCTTGTTTTGTTTGTTTGAACTTACTTTAGCATTCAATGAGTTATCCCAGTAGCTTCAAGTAAATTCCCTTTTAGCTAAAATCAGTTTCTATTACTTGTATCCCAAAGAACCTACAATACCTCATCTGGTTTCCAGCAGTGTATGGTGACAAAATGAGCAAACATTGTTCAAATTTTCCAAATTGGGCATCTGAGGAGCCATTCCAGTTTCCCAGGAGATTAAGTACAAAATCGGATTGGTGCTCTGGTCTTTCCCCCTCGCCCACTCCAGATCCAGGTTCCCTGTGCCCAGGGTCCTTCTCATTTCCTCTGATTTCTAAGGGCTGGTGTGGGATTTCGTTTAAAACTGCCCAAGAAGAGCTTTCAGTTTTCACCTAGTTCTCATCTGGGAATAGAATGGTTTCCTCTATTTTTTTTCCTTTTATTTCCTCTTTTCTAATTTTTTAGACAATTTCAACTTCTCTGCAATTCTTTCCTCAGTCCTTCCCATGACACTGAATACATAAGAAGTGACTTAGTTATGTGGAGATGTGGATAGAATTGTCTGGTATGGAGATCAAGAAAGGCCCTGATTTTATTTCAACATCTGGATAGGTGCATTTAACTAAAGTATGCAGTTTGGAATGGTTCCAAAGCACCTGAGGGTAGTTGCAGTACCTTCGAGGTTTGTAGTAATGCAAAGATTTATATGCAGCATTTACCCCATGCTGGTTCGGAGTGTTACTCTGTTTCATCATTTGATTTATAGACTTGCTCAAAGTTTTTCCGACCGTAGGTGCAGGCTCTATGTCAGCCTCTGCCTATACACTGCTCAGAGGACAGATCTTGTCTTCCATGGCCCTACAGTGCCCGACACATAGCCAGGAACAGCCTTCGGGAATGATCTTAGAATAGCCATTGTATTTGCTAAGACCAAACCAACAGCCATGGTAGGGGCCTGAGCCATTGTATTATTGAGCATTCTGGTGCTTCACCAGAAAGGCTGGTGCTTCCAACTTCACCAGTCCTTAAAAGAAAAACACACACGCGTCTACACCTACAACTAAACCTTTTCAGATAGGGCAATAGCTTTACACAAAGAAAGTTTTAAAAAATCTAAAATATTTCTGTGCAAGTTTTCTGAGTTTCTGCTGTGAAGCTCAGATTGGCTCTGCTTTTTGAAATGTGCCCCCTTCTTCCCATTGCTCCCGCCCTGCAGCTAAGTGAACTGCAGTCACTTAGTGATGCGCAGTTTGGTGATACTGGTAGGACCTGCCAATGTCCCCCTCTGGGCCTCCCCATCTAATTCTCACCTTTCAGAGAATGAACGAGGAAGTTCTGTAATCCTACCAAGGATTACATTTTGAAACTTTGTAGGAAATTAGCAGTGGCATTTGTTTTATATTTAAATTTTAGGTTCTTAAGTAGGAAGAAATTATACAAATACATTTAAATGATTGGGGGCGGGTGCAGGGTGGAGTGAGACAGAGAGGTAGATAACAAGCGTCCCCACCTGAAAACCATTCTTTCATGGTCCATTAGATTTTGGTCTTGAACTGAGGACACCTTTTTGATATTGAGGGTGGAGCTGACAAAAGTACAGAAGTGATACAGTAGAGAGAGGCTGGCACTCTGAACCTCACCATTTATTGGGATTGCTGTTATGTATTGAGTGCTTGCTATGGTTGAGGCAAGGTGTTAATCACATTACAATTCCTGTCCCACTGAATCCTGATAAACCTCTGAAATTATTACAGATACGGAATCTGAGGCTAAGAGAAAAACTTAGGTGACCCCAAAGTATGTCTTTGTCCCAGAGCAGACCTGGGGTACAGATCTGAGATGAACTCTAACATCTCACTTCATTCAACATTGTTTTCTTACAACCTGAATGAGGAGAAACACGGATCCCTGGCTGGGGCCTGTCTACGTGGAGTTTGTGGGTTCTCCCATGCTGTACAGGTTTTTTCCAGGTACTCCATGTTCCTCCCACATCTCTGAGAGTAGGTGTGAGTGTCCCCTGTGATGGCCTGCATCCTGCCCAGGACTGGTTCCCTCCTGGTGCCCTGAGCTGCTGAGAGAGGCTCAAGCCATCTGTGACCCAGAACTGGAATAACTGGGTTACAAAATAAATAAATGAATGAATACAAATTATTGCTAAAAATTCATCAAGTGTACAATAATCATACAAATGAACAGCAGAAGGAACGTGCTCAGCCAGCCGCCCTATTTGTCATTGTTTGTTCTGAACTGCGTGGTGGGAGGAAGGGTGACCTTGGTAGCTTCCTTGGTGGAACACACCACTAATTTTTAAAGTTGGTAAATCATTATTTTACTTGTTAATTTTTCTTAAATGTATGTATATAGCTCATTTTTTATTTCAATACTTGATATTAGAAGTGCTTTGGTCTTTATTTAGAAGATTAGTGATAACTTTTGTGACCAGAAATTTGCCATAGGAACATGACTCTTGTTTATATCAATTAGCTTATGGCCAGACTGGTTTTGGTGTATGTCAAGGTTAAAGTCATGGTTTCAATTCTATCAGCGATGTGGTCTGAGGACTTACTGTGCACACCTTTGACCCTAACATACATTTCATGGCAAAGATGGTTACTTACAAATTCCAGGATGTTGGCCAGGCAGTTTAGTCTCTCTGAGCCTCAGTTTACTTGAAGCAAATTTAGGAATGGCAATACCCAACTCAGCTCACAGGTTTGTCTGGAGGCTTAAATGGGATGACAAAGGGGAAAGCAGGCCTATGGTCCTGACACATGGAAGGGATTCAGTGAATTTTTCCTCCTCTTTAGTGTTGAACATGCATTAGGCATTCAAAAAACTGACTGAGTGGTAAATATGCTGGCAGGAAGACAGAGGTGGCTTGATTATCCCTGGTCACTGTGGTGCTGGAGTGAGCCTGGCGACTGCTTCTCTTGACCATGGGAGCACACATAGGTCAGGAAGGTCTATAGCCTGCCCAGGCATGATTTAATAGTGGGTCATGATGCCAGAGCCAAGAGCTCCACTCTTCCCTTGCAACTCTGCTATTAGGGTAGAATCGATAGGTACATGCCAATACGTGTGTGTGTGTGTGTGTGTGTGTGTACACGCCCATGTATACAAAGCACATCTTCCCATCATCATTGCCAAGACTGGGGATATTTGATAGCTTTGATTTCACTGAACTTGTAACTTCTGCTTGACATGCATTCCGTGAAAGAAAAGTGGGGGCTGATTCTTAGGATAGAGTTCAAGTTCTAGCTCTGACTCAGAGCTATATATTCAAGTTCAAGCAGAAGAAAATCCTGATTTCACTTTTACCTTCTCTGGGGACTATGAATGAGTAGCTGGGACTAGTTAGTCCACTGTTTTGCTCAGCACTGCACCACGGTTATCTGTAACAGCACCTAGCCCAGAGCAGTGCCCGGTGCATAATTGTGTGATGAATCTCAGGGTCAGGGTGACAGCCGCGTCCATTTCCCATACTGTTTTGTAACTACCAGCTCAAGTCTCATTCAGTCACTAGCAGTTTTCACTGAGGTCCACATGCTCACAGACTTTTACATGAGTGGTGAATGTGCTGGCAAGAAGACAGAGGTGGCATGATTACCCGTGGTCACTGTGGAGCTGGTGTGAACCTGGTATTCTTTTGTTTTCTTTTTTCCCCCTATATATTCTTAGTCCCAGTACAAACGTGGCCTCACTGTGAAGCTTCCCCTCTTCTTCCTTGGTAGAATCAGTGGCATTTCTCCTGTTTCTGAGGTTCCTTGTACCTGCCTCTCTCCTACTCCTTGGTTCTGCTCTTCATGATGTTGAGTAGGTCACCAACTTTGTGTTGGTCTCTCCCACTTGACCCTCGCCTCCTGGAGGGGCAGCTTCTTCAGAAACTTACAGAAACCGTTTGTTGAATGACTAAGTGAAAAAGAGAGGGTTACAGGAGGCAATGAATTAGATTGAAAAATGTAAAGGATAGGGAATGTTGTGTAAAAGAAGGCCTGAATCAAATTACCTACGTCAAGCATCTGCCTCTGTCGGTGAACCTGATGAAAAGACCGTGTGTGTCAGAGAAGGCCTTTTCCCTTTGTGCACGCGAGGAACATTCAGCCTTAGTAAGACTAATTACAGGCCAGTCACAAAAAAGCAGTTAGAGTTTACAGTTCCGAGACACCCTAAAAAAGGGAGAGGAGAAAAGAGGGAAATTAGGTCTGAGAATTTCTAGTTCTGCGACCAAAAAAGGAGAAGCTGAACTGTTGGTAGCGAGTGTCTGAGAAGAACGGCAAACAGAGTTAAATAAAGGAAACAACTTTTATTCAGAATTTTCTGAGCAATGACTAGACACATAACAACTATTTAAAGTTGTTTGAGTTACAGAGGACATGGGGCTCTGTTCATTTAGCCCTTTTCTCTTCCCAGATTCCACAACCAGTAGTTTCTGTAGAGACCAGTACCTGTGGTGACTGTGAGCTGATCTGATGCCTGGGGACGGTGGAGGCTGCTAGGTCCGTGTCATTCCCAGTGGTTCAAGAACCCAGACTTAAGGGTGATTCCCCAGGGCCCAACTAGGCCCCTCTCAGCCTAAAGGAAGACAACTGGTAGACCAGATGTCCAGGCATCGGCACTCGCAGGCTGGGTGTGGGATTGATGGAGCCCTCACACAGACTGATATCAAAGACAAATTCTGAAAGACAGCTCAAAGCGGAGCGCATCCTAATTTGTCTGTATTATCTTTGAGATGTGACTATCTTCCTCAGCTTTCTGGCAGCTTGCCCGGTTTTCTGAGGGAAACTCGGTTGGCCGGAGTTCACCTGGGTTTATCTGTCCCCCAGGGGAATCTGTTTTCTCTGTGTGCTGCTTTTGTTATTCTGCGGGATCTGGGTCAGCTTTTCAAGAGTGGAAATGTCAGAGGAATAAAGAGGCTCCCTTGAAAAGATCTTTGCCACCAAGAAAGGAAACATCTCAGCATATCCCTTAAACAACAACATACAGCGTGACAGCCTTGCTTCCGACCCGAAGAAAGAAAAGAGGCCGAGAACACTGGCCGACATTGACACGCGCCCCTTTGTTGGGGAGACAGCTGGGCTGGGGCTGTGTCATCCCAAGCGCTGAATTAAGGGAACGGAAACATCCACTCTGTGGAATCTTTCTGGATGGCAAAGTAGGCTAGAAAGCAAACAAAGGAAGGCTTTCAGCAAAAGCCTGATTTTTTTTAATATTGCAGCACACTTTGAACATAGGGCTGCTGCCCTGAGAAGCAGGAGTCTGTGACTGCTGGAAAGAAGCCTCATCCAGACTACAGTCTGCTCTGACCCCAGCAACAGACAGAAAGTCATTGTAGAGGACAGGGACCTGCAGCTGCAGCAGCATGGTCCGCAGTTCTAGAGAGAGGCCACAGTCACACCAGCTCAACCCGACTGCTAGAAAGGTACGTTTTGTAAACTTCTGGCTGGAGACCACGTGTCCAGTTGCATCATGAGAGTGGACAACCACAAGACTAAAACCTGATTTACAAACTTACGTATGCCTGCCAAATTCCTTCCCAATTACAAAGTCATTCATGGTCCCAAGTTTAACACCACCCTTAGCCAAATATACCATCCCCACTCAGCAGCAACCCCTAGCAAGTAGAACTGATTGTTATTAAGAAACAAGGGAAGGGCGTGTTGATGGTGTTCACCCCTCAGGGTCTCAGCTAGTGTTCTTTCTTCCTTTCCTGAACCTGATAAGCTATGCAGTGTAGTATCGGCCAATTTGCTCTGTGAAAAAAGACCTTTGCTTGCCAGGGTTCTTCCTTTGTGTGCAGCAGGGGCTCAAGAACGTCCACATCTACCCCTTTGTCTAGTATTAACACATTGGAGATCAAACAAACACCACATTGCACAGACAGAGCAAATAAGGGCAAACTGAAGAATCTTAACTCCAGTTGATTCTGCTTGGATAAAAGGGAAGGGCAAGATGTTACTCAAAATCCTATCCAATTCTGGGAAGAAGATCTGAGATGTTTGTTACAGGCCTTGGCTCTGAGCACCTCCTGTCAAGATGCCCTCATCATGGCCCATTCTTAACCCAAGTTTTCTTAAGCACAGGTGACATGCTACTACTTCAATAACTGACCTCCTGGGCATCACAGGAGTATTTCTCAAACCTAGATTCATGTCAGAATTAGCTGATGAGCTTTTTAAAGGTAAAAATTCCTGGCTACACCTTCAGGATGGGATGGTATCTACACACGTCAGTGGGGTCAGGTGTTTGGGAATGATTGTGGCAATCACACCAGATGCTGAGATAGAGTGAAAGGCATAGGGCAGGGATAGTGCTGGTGAGGTGGTTCTGTGAAAAATATTCCTCATGCTTCAGATACACTCCTTTCTGCTGGGATCACTTTCCCCATTTGAGGACTACTGGCACTTGGATTAAAAATGCCTTAGACTAATCCCGGCTCTGCCACTCAGGAGCTTTCCCATGGCCTTGAGAAAATCACTTTAGTGGCTGCTTGTTCCTATTTATAAAATAAGAGTGTTAGTTTCATCACAGTCACTGTCACTGCTTATCAGAATCATTAATATTTGGAGAGTCTTTATAATATCCCAATGCTCGGGCCCCACCCACAGGAGGGCGTGAGGCTGGTGTGAGGCTTTGTTGCTGCTGGGTATTGGTAAAGCCCCGTGGGTGATGCTGTTGTGGAGACAGCTCTGAGGTAGCAGGACTAGAGTTCTCACTCCTTACCCGGAGCTCTCAGCAAATGATTAGCAGCCCTCTCTGTGATGTGTCCATGAGACTGTTTTGAAGTCCTGTGAAGGAGTAGACTGGTGCCTATTTGGCCATTTGCGATGTTACCATTTGTAGAGAATGAAAGAGTTGCTTTATTCAATAAGGGATGATGTGACAAGGTGTTTGCGATGGTTAATTTTATGTGCCAGCTTGGCTGGGTGAAGAGATGCAGAGATAGCTGGTAAAACATTATTTGGGGGTGTGTCTCTGAGGGTGTTTCTGGAAGAGACTAGCATGAATCAGTAGACTGAGTAAACAAGGTCCACCCACACTACCGGGAGAAGGCAGATCCAATCTCCGGAGGGCCTGGATAGAACAAAAAGGCAGGGAAGGGCCAATCCCCTGTCTCTGCTTGAGTGGAGCTGCACATCTTCGCCTGTATTTGATATCAGCACTTCAGGTGCTTAAGCTTTCGAACTTAAGACAAGAACTTAGACCATTGGCTCCTGATTCTCAGACCTTACGCTGAATTATACTATTGGCCTTCCTGGTTCTCTAGTTGCAGACAGCAGATTATGAGACTTGTTGACCTCCATGATCACATAAGCTAATGCCTACAGTACATCTCCTATGACAGAATGTACATGTAATACAGTAGAACCTCCACAGCTGACTACTTCCCTACAGTGACCACCTCCTTAAATTGACCTAATCTCATAGGCTGGACATGCACCACATGTATATACCAGTATAGCAGGCCTAGTTCCCTATGTTGACCATCTCCATGTGTTCACCAGTTTGTTACAGCCCCTTGGGGGGTCAGCTTACAGAGGTTCTTTGGTATAGCCTATTGGTTTGGCTTATCTGGAAAATCCTGACTCATAATTCTGCACAGATTTTCTTGATGCTCT
Organism: Otolemur garnettii; assembly: GCF_000181295.1. Lineage (NCBI taxonomy): Eukaryota > Metazoa > Chordata > Mammalia > Primates > Galagidae > Otolemur > Otolemur garnettii. Next base: position 15,878,599 of record NW_003852421.1, on the reverse strand, counting down.
TTAATATATTAAAGATTCAGAAGCAGTGCAGTTTTTCACAAAGCCTTTCTCCAAGATAATTAAGATATATTCTGCTTCTAAATCCATTTCTTCTTGTGTAGCAAGTATCACCACGAGATATGCTATAGTTTGTGTGAGTGGATGTGTGTGTGTGAGAGAGATTTTCCTGCTATAGCAGCGATTTTCAGTGTGCCATTAGAGGATCTTAGCTGGGCCATGAAAATTTTTAAAGATCATTGATTAAATTATTTTTAAAAGAATTCAAAGCTCAGTAAGTATATCCTTATTTTTACTCTTTTTCTTTTTGATCAACATAATGTAAGTTACCACGGAAGTTTAACTATAAGTTCAAGTGTGCTGTGAGATAAAAAAGGTTGAAAACACTGTGCTATAGAATCGACTGGCTTCCGGGAGGGGCTCCCTCAAGGGCTTGGTGTTTCACACAGTGATGGTTTCCCAATCACTTCTCATGTTTGGATAGTAGCAGAGAGTTACCAGGGACAGAACCTGTTGTGAACTGAGCATGACTCTGAGCACTTTAATTGCTAACCTCAGTTATCCTTGCCACAATTCTATATGGCAGTAATATTCCCATTTTCCAGATGAGGAAACTGAGCAACAACACATTTCAATAACTTCATTGAAGTTACTTAGTAAACGACAGAGGCAGGATTTGAACTCAGGTATCGTGGTTCCTGGACCTGTGTCCTTTATTACTAAGGAGCATCGCTTCCCATCTAATCAGTAGTTGTGTGTTTGTAATCAAAACTGGCAACAAATCCACGATTTATCATTGCTTTTCCACCTCGTGGTTACTCTTAGCTATTCTCAGGAGATGGATATCACGGGGTTTCTTAACAGCCGGTTTTGCCCTTGATTTTGTGAAGAGTGGAATGAGACGCACCAGCTGTGCGTGAGGACCTTTTGTGCCTGGTACTTGCAAATTTATCATCACGTCCCTGTTTCTGTGTGAGACCTGAACCAGACTGCGGAGCAGCTGATCTGCTCTCTTCAGCCCACTTCACAATTCACACCTGTTTGGAGGCTGCTGGAGCCCGCCCAGGGCTACATCCATCACAAGGTGGCGGCTGTGGTGACTCAGCCGGATTGAAATCTGGTTCATCCAGCTGCGTTTCCTTGGACTTTTGCCTGCTGGAAAGGCAAGACAAGTAGGTTCACACACCTCTGTTCACTGATGTGAGCTGAGCTGTTCCTTTATTTCTTTTTTTAATTCAGAAACTTAGGAGTTCTAAGGAGCAAAGTGATATTATGTGCATTTCCCCTGTTTTGTGAGTTTTGCTCCATTCTTTGCACTGTGGACCCAAATGCAGCCAGCTGCGGCACTAAGGGCATGTATATTTCCTTCTTCTTCTTTTTCTTCTCACTCTCTCTCTGGTTAATGGCACCATTTTCTGTATGTCCCATTAACTTAAAAGCTCCCTATTACACCATATTATCATTTTATAAATTGCATATTTTTCTTGTTTCTTTATGGTACAAGTCATAAAATGTAAAGGTGGTTTCTTACTCATACTGAAAATAATTTTATGATGTGTTCAGTTGAGCTAAGGAGGGCTGGTTAATGGATGATGGGGGACATGGGGTCATTCTGTGAACAGGAGCAGCTAAAAGAACTTTGCACCATAAAAGTTAATGAGAAAACGTCAAGAGTTAGGGGTGTGCTTATGTGTGAATCTTGATGAACTGTGCATTAATTTCTCTCTGGGGTTTAAGCATCATTCAGTCCAGAGAGATACTGTAGAATAAATTCACTCAACTATTCAGAAATCTGCCACCTTTCCTTTTAGATATGAGAGGTTCGGATCTGTTTCTTAGTCAATATCCTCCAGGATAGATCGGCCATTTATCGGGTTGCCTAACAGTTTACTAGATACCATGGAGACAATTCACTGGTTGGGGGGAGTTTGTAAACATGTAGTTAGTGTGAATATCCTTCATAACATTACATGTTTATTATCTATGAACTAATAGTACATCACAGAATATGTGTAGTTAGGGCATAGATGCAATGAGAAAAAAGATTACACTTTTCTAGTCTGGCCTCATTTTAGGGCCTCTGCTCTGGAAATGTCCCATCATTTCATGTTCTTCCCTTCAACTCCAGAGCATGGATTCCTCGTGTAGTCCTTTTGATCATAGTTTAAAGGCCATCTCCTCAAAGAGGCCTTCTCTACCATCCATTTAAAGAATCCAGTGGATAAGTAAAGTCTCCATCTTTCTTTAAGGCTGCATAATATTCCATGGTGTACATATACCACAATTTATTGATCCATTCGTGGGTCAACGGGCACTTGGGCTTCTTCCATGACTTAGCAATTATGAATTGGGCTGCAATAAACATTCTGGTACAAATATCTTTGTTATAATGTGATTTTTGGTCTTCTGGATATATACCTAGTAAAGGAATTGTAGGATCGAATGGCAGGTGTATTTTTAGTTCTCTAAGTGTTCTCTAAACATCTTTCCAAAGGTAACGGATTAGTTTGCATTCCCACCAGCAGTGTAGAAGTGTTCCCTTTTTTCCACATCCACGCCAGCATCTCTGGTTTTGGGATTTTGTTATATGAGCCACTCTTACTGGAGTTAGATGATATCTCAAAGCAGTTTTGATTTGTATTTCTCTGATGATTAAAGATGCAGAGCATTTTTTCATGTGTCTGTAGACCATGTGCCTATCTTCTTCAGAGAAGCTTCTGTTCAAGTCCCTTGCCCACAATGAAATGGGATTACTTGTTCTTCTCTTATTAATAAGTTTGAGTTCTCTGTGGATTCTGGTTATCAAACTTTTGTCAGAAGTATAACCTGCAAATATCCTCTCCCATTCTGAGGGCAGTCTGCTTGGTTTATTTACTGTGTTCTTGGCTGTGCAGAAGCTTTTTAGTTTGATCAGGACCATACCTACGGTACATCTTACAAGAGTACATGTGAAACTTACTAAATGTAGAATATAAATATCTTAACACAATAACTAAGAAAATGCCATGAAGGCTATGTTAACCAGTTTGATGAAAATATTTCAAATTGTATATAAAACCAGCACATTGTACCCCATGACTGCATTAATGTACACAGCGATGATTTAATAGAAAAAAAAGAATCCAGTGAACACTCCTCATCACGTTCACTACCTATACATCCACCCTCACATGTCTGATAGTTTTCTTGTTTATTTATTTAATAGTGTATTGTCTGTCTCCACCCTTTAGGATGTAAACTAAGTAAGAACAAGACCTTGTCTGTCTTGTTTATTTCTGTAACCCAGTTCCTTAAAGATTGAGTGCTTGGTATACAATAGGAGGTCATTAAATATTTTCTGACAGGGTGGAAGAAATTTAGGGAGGGAGGGAAGAAGGAAGGAAGGAATCCTGGGAGCAAGAAAGGAAGGTAGGAAGGATGGAAAACGTGAGGGCTGAGCTTAGGTATTAGATGTAACTTGCATAATCAGGGAAAGCTAAATGACGTGACTTGAGTTATATCTTAAAAGAAGATGGGGTGTGGTTATGGGTGGTAGGAGGAGGAGAAGCAGATATTCTAGTTAGAATCTCTGGACAACCAGTTATATTAGAGAGAGTGTGAGTGCTCACTGGGTGTTACCCAAAATTCAGAAAAGATACCAGGGGCCTTGGATCTGAAGAAGTGGCAGGTTAAAAGGGTTTTGAAGAAAGGAACTCAAGGCTTATATGAAAATTGTAGGCACGACTTTGAGATGAGGAGGGGGACAGATTAGGATACAGTTTGAAGTGAACTAAAGGAAGGGCACGCTGGGTTGCAGGATTAGAGGTGTCTCTTAACCACTTTCTTAACATGACTTTCAAAGCTGATTGACAGATTGGATGGAACCTCAATCAGGACAATCTACTACAGATTTGGTGGAAACTAGGCTTTTACCTCCGAGGCTGGGAAGAGACTGCTTTTGCATGGGTACAATGGTTGAATAGCTATATCTGCTGTTGCTATTTGGATGGTAGAAAGTACCATGGAAGGTGTGTGGCCTGGGTGGAGCTGACAGTTAAAAGGTGGTAGGAAGCTTTAGAAATTAGGATTCTGTTTTGCTCAAAAGATGTTCCTGAAAAAAGTGAAATTTCCATAATATCATTACTCTACCCTCTCTAGTTCCCTGGCATTTCTATATATTTCTGGAGATAGAAAATATTATATCTCTTGGGGTGGTACCTGTGGCTCAATGGAGTAGGGCGCTGGTCCCATATGCTGGAAGTAGCAGTTTTAAACCCAGCCCTTGCCAAAAACTGCAAAAAAAAAAAAAAAAAAAAAAAAGGAGAAAATTTTATATCTCTTGATCATTTGAAAATTGAGGACAAGAATAGGAAAGGCCTTGAAGGTTTAGAAATACAGCTCCTGTCGTAAACTGTTCAACGATACTGATTTGTGGTATAAGCAGAATTTGAAGCAGTGTTTATAATTATATTAGCTCCTTTGGGTAGCAGGGGTGGAGGTAGAGACTGCCTTTGCAGTTCAACATGCATGCCAGTGCTGGGTAGGTTTTGACCAGTGGTTCTCCACCTCCAGTGTCCCTTATTGTCTCATCTCTCCACCCTCCATGTGGCCTTTCATCATGAGTCCTGCTGACTTCCCTTTCCCAATATCGACTTAGCTGTTAATCTCTTCCCTAAGCAGGAGGCCCCTATCTTGTAAGCTACTTGAGTCTCAATGCTCTGCTGGCAACTAGTCTTCTCCATTGGATTCTGGATTGCTCTACATTGCCTCCTCTGTCCCAATATTTCCTAGATCATCTTGAACATGACTCTTCCATGGTTCATTGTTTGCTACTGGCAGCTCTGGAAGCCCCTTACAAACTCCATCATGTGTGCTCCAACTTGGCTCTCCATCAAAATTTGGCAGTGCAGGTAATCATTCAGGCCACAGAGTCAACTGACTGTCAATTCCTTCACATGTTTCTTTCCCGATCCAGTTGGTTAAAGCTACCACCATTCACAGTCTACCCTCTTGTTTCTTTTGTCACACTCCCCTGGACACACAGGAGCCTCTTTTGTCATGAGTAGTAAATATCTGCATTGTTTTCTGAATCAGCATGGTCCTATCTTCATTCCTGTTATGCCAAGCCAGGAAGCAAAAAAGAAGATAATCTCTCAACCCATTGTCATAGTTTTTTTTTTTTTTTTCCTTTTTGCTTCAGTTGGAAACTTGCTCCTATCTCACTTGGATTAGGATGAACTTATTTATATTAGCTATGCTGCATCCCCCAAATTAGGCAATGGTAAATATCATTTGTGTCATAAAAAATTAATTTTGTGATCCTCTAAAGTTATCTGGCCTGCTCACCATTGTGCAGGTGCCATTGACATTGGCTGTGGGTGGGGGTGAGGGGAAGCCATGCTGCCTCCTGCATTTGGGCCTTGGCAGGTTGCACGGTGGTGCGCACAAGGAAACTGAACCGCATCTGCATGGCTCACTGCTTATCAGGAGCGCACACTGGCTGCCATGCTGTAGGGCAGCAAAGGAAAACAAAACAACAATAAAGGGAGGCCTTTGTCATGGATTAAAAGGGTTTAGAAACATCTGAGCCATGCAGTTTTCGAACACTAACACTGCCAATGACTTCATGACTGAATGCTAGAAAATGTGCTAACTGGGTTAGATAGAGTTGGTGGAGCCGCCAACACTCATGCTTTTGTTAATGGCCTCTTATCTGCATGAGTGTGTGGATGCACAGTTCACAGATAAAGTGACCTTTTGCAGAGGAAGAGGAATGAGGTTAATGGCATTACAGTATTGCTGCTTGTGATTGTCGCTAAGGGTGTCCCTAAAGATTGTCAGTTTTGGACAAATTCTTCTTTTTCAAGTGGGTTGAATTTATGTCTGAACTTCTCCCATTAGAAAATTTATCATGGGCACTAATGGGCAGGTCTTATCTTTGTGCCTAAGTACAATAGTCTGTTACGTAACTGAGTGTGCTCTAGGACTTGGCAAAGATCTCCTCCCATGCACTGAGTTCTATACCTGGGATTCATTCCTTTGTGATAATAGATGCTCCCTTCCCTCCTCTCAATTCTTTCTCTAAAAATATAATGATGTAGCCTTTTCCTTTAATTTGGTTACTAAATTCACTTCTAAGTGTCTTTGGATGAATTTATTTCAAAATAGTCAGAAATATCAATATGTATCAATAATTGTTAAATAATTAGGAAGAAAACATAAAAATTATGAACAATACTATCAACCAACTTGATCTAATTAACATTTATAGAAAATTCCCCTCAACAACAGCAGAATAACATTCTTTCCAAGAATGTCTGCACATGAGACACTCACCAAAGTGTACCATATTTGGGGCCATGAGACCATCTCAATAAATTTAAAAGAATTCAAATCTTACAAAGTGTATTTTCCATTCAAAATGAAATCAAATTATAAACCAGTTAAGATCTCTGGAAAATCCCCAAATATTTGGAAATTAAATCACACACACACACACACACTCACTTCTAAACAATCTAATCAGTTAAAGGATAAACAAAAAGGGAACGTAGAAAGTATTTTGCACTGAATGAAACAAAAATATAACATATCAAAATTTTTGGGCTGCCACTAATGCAGTATTTAAGGGAAAATCTATAGCACTAATGCCTATATTTAAAAAGAAAAAGAAAGCTCTCAAATGAAAGACTCCAGCTTTATTTTAAAAAACTAGAAGAAGAGCACACTAAACTCAAAGCAAGTAGAAGAAAAGAAATAATAAAGATCAAAGCAGAACTAAAGAAATAGAAAATAGAATGCAATTAATGAAAAATGAGAAAAAATTCATGAACCCAAATCTAATTCTTTGAATGGATAAAAAAGTTGAGAAAGCTTTAGTGAGATTGAATCAAAGGAAAAAGAGAGATCACACGGATTATCAAGAGCAGGAATGAGAGAGTTGTTATCAATACAGAATCTATATATATTGAAAAGATAAACTAATTTATGCTAATAAACCAAACATCCTAGATACAATGGACAAATTCATTAAAAGACTCAAACTATCAAAACTCATTCAAGGGAAAAAAATGGGCAAATTGAGTAGCCAAAACCTATTAAATAAATAGAGTTTTAAGTCAAAAGCCATTTCCCGAAGATTATTCCTTGTCCAGATGACTTTACCATTGAATTCACCAGACATTAAGGAATAACACTAATTTTATACAAGCTCTTCCAGAAAATTGAGAAGGGACTATTTTCCAACACATTCTATGAGACCAGGATTACCCTGATACCAAAATCTGAGAGACATACAAAAAAAGAAAACCATAGACCAATATCTCTCATAAACATAGATGTAAAACTTATAAGCAAAGTTTTAGAAAATTGAATCCATGTATGAAAAGGATTATGGTCAAGTGAGGTTTATTCCTGGAATAGAGGAGTAATTTTTAAATATTAATAAATGAACATAATTCACCATTTTAAGAAACTCAAAAAGAAGAAACATAGTAGCTTCTCAATACATCAGAAAAGCATTTGACTAAACCCAACATACATTCCTGAAAAAAAAAAATTCTCAGTGTATTAGGAATAAAGGATGACTTTCTCAACCTCTAAAAGGACATCTACAAAGAACTTGCATGTAACTTTATATTTAATGGTGAAAGACTAAATGTTTTCAAGATCAGAATAAGGGCAAGGATGTCTGCTTTACCACCTCTATTCAACATTGTAAAATAGAACACTTTTCTATTCTATGCAAGGCAACAGGAAAGAAAAGAAATAAAACCATCCATAATGAAAAGGAAAAAGTAAAACTGTTATTCACAGATGGCAAGATTGTCTATGTAGAAAATACTTTAAAAAAATACTAGAACTAATACATGAGTTTAACAAGGATGTGGACACAAGATCAATATACAAAATTAATTGCCTATACTAGCAATGAACAATCTGAAGTTGAAATTTGCAATAATATCATCTAAGATGGCATCCAAAAGAAAACAAAATACTTGGGGATAAATACAACAAAAGATGGCTGTATGCTCTCTTGCATACTAGAAACTAAAAGAGTGTTTAACAAAATTAAGGAAAATCCAAATGTATGGTGAGATATACTGTATTCATCAGTCCAAACACTCAATATTGTTAAGATGTCAATTCTCCACAAATTGATCTATAGATACACTGAAATTCACAGAGCAGAATTTTTGGTAGAAATTGTGTATGATTCATAGGTAAATGGAAAGAATCAAGAATAATCAAAACAATTTTTAAAAAGAAAAAGTTCAGAAGACTAATACAACCTAATTTAAAGATTATTATAAGCTTTAGTAATAAAGACAATATAACAGCATATAATAGCATATATGTGTACACATATACATATATGTGTGTATATACACACACACCCATATACGTATACATATAGATAAATAGATACATATCCAACTGGTTTTCCACAGAGGCACTAAAGCACTTCAGTGGAAAAAGAATCTTTCCACTATTGTATCTTTCAATGCATGGTACTAGAAAACTTGGTACTGAAATAGATACAAAATAAAACAAAAATGAAACAAAAAACTTCAATCCATATTTATACCATATACACAAATTAACTCAAATGGATTATAGACTTAAAATATAAAACTATAAAAGTTCTAGAATGTAACATACCAAAAAATGTTTGCAAACTGGGGTTAGGGAAAGATTTCTTAGATATGACACCAAAATAAAAATCAATGAAAGAACAAATCAATAAACTCCATGAAAAACTTTTGGTCTTTGAAAGAGACTGGTAAGGCAATAAAAAGACCAATTAACAGATGAGGGGAAAATATTTGCAAAGCATATATCTTACAGAGGACTTGTATCCAGAGTAAACTCAATGATAAGAAAACAAACAACCTAGGGTGGCACCTGTGGCTCAGTGAGTAGGGAGCTGGCCCCATATACCGAGGGTGGCGGGTTCATACCTGCCCTGGCCAAACTGCAAGAAAAAAATAGACAGGTGTTGTGGTGGGCCCCTGTAGTCCCAGCTACTTGGGAGGCTGAGGCAAGAGAATCACCTAAGCCCAGGAGCTGGAGGTTGCTGTGAGCTGTGGCTCCATAGCACTCAACCAAGGGAGACAAAGTAAGACTCTGTCTCTTAAAAAAAAAAAAAAAAACTAACTGAAAAATGGGCAATAGATGTGAACAGACACTTTACCAAGAAGATATATGGATGGCAAATAAGTGTATAAAGAGATGCTCAGCAGCATTAGTCACCAGAAAAGTGCAAACTAAACTCATGCTGAGGTCCCCCTTAAAACTCAACTTAAAAAAAATTTTACAAAAACTTTACCAAAAGAAAGAATTGAAGAATTCCCCCTGAAAAGTGCTTTGTGCTATTTAAGGACTCAATAAGAATTCAACAAAACAAAGACTATGGCAGATGACATGGCAACAACAATAAAAAGATTAAAAGGACAAAGTCCCAAAGCTAAAGATGCTGGCAAGGGTGTGGAGGAACTTTTATACTGTTGGTGGGGTTGCAAACAAATACAGATTCTCTGGAAGAAAGTATGAAGAATCCTCAAAGAACTCAAAATAGACCTTCCATTTGATCCTGCAATCCCATTTCAAGTATCTACTCAGAAGAAAAAAAATTATTTTACCATAAAGACATCTGCATTAGAATGTTTATCACAGCTAAATTCACAATCACCAAGATGTTGAATCAACCCAAGTGCCCATCTATACATGAATAGATTAATAAACTGTGGTGTATGTATATCATGGAATATTATTCACCCATAAAAATGGAAACCTTACATCTTTTGTATTAACCTGGATGGAGATGGAGAACATTCTACTTAGTAATGTATCACAAGAATGAAAAAGCAAATCCCCAATGTACTCATTACTAATATGAAACCAGTAGGCAAACAAATCCATACCCACACAAGAGGAAAAAAAATTAAACTCAAGTAGGGGGGGAACAGAGAGGGAGCAGGACAGAGTGAGGAAAGGGGGAGGGAGATTGGTGTGCTTTCATCTGACAAGCACAATGTAAGGGTATATGGCACACCTCCTGGGTCAGGGGCTCAACTACAATTTGGACTCTACCCAATAAATGCAAACAATGTAATCTAATCATCTGTACCCTCATATTAATCTGAAATTTTAAAAAAGATTAAAAGGAAACTTGGAGACATAAGAAAAATACTGAGAACTAAAACACCGACATTACTAATATAGTAAATAGTGACAAGTTAACAGAACAGGCACATCTAGAAATGTCTTAAAGAAAAGACTTTGGAACAGTCTAATTTCACTCAAATATTGAATGAAAAAGAGAATGAAAGCAGCAGAGAAAGGATGATTGATATGAAGGAGCAACAAAGATGATTCAACATGAGGACCAGCCAGCTTCCTTGAAGTAGAAAACCACAACAAATGGATATCACATATAATATGCTTCAGTTGTTATAAAATTGTTTCTGTTTTCCAGGTAACCATTTGTGTGTTACATGCGAGAGGACATCTTAAAAAGAAGGGCATGAAACTACCATTTCTAGAGGATTGGATTTATTGATTTCTTTATTATATTGTCAGTGTTGTTTACATTTTAAAAAATCAGCATGCATAATCTTTTAAAACAATGATAATGTAGTTTTTTAATTTTAAAGGAGAATTAGGATAAGTGAAAAATTTGAAATAATTATAATGCCTCAATACATTTAATTTTTACATGGTCTATTTGAATTCAAAGGAAGCAGAATAGTTTGTCTTTTTAATTTCTAGTAGATTGATAGTGAGGTGCAGTGGGATTATTTTCATTGTGGTTAAATCTTAGGCCAATTGCACACATAGCCTTCTACTTCTCTTCCTGTTACTCTACGTGGTATTTCATTGTGAGTCTATGTCTGCAAAGAAATTTAGTCAATTTAATCATTCCAATAAAGCCCAACATTGGCATAAATAATCAAATAGGATGGTACTAGGGTCTAACTGCAAGATAGAGCATGAAGTGGGTTGGGCCAGGGGTCTGATAAGCAAGCTGCTGAGGTTTGGGCATTATCCAAATGGAGGCAACATCACCGCTCTGAAATTGTGAAATTAATAAACCAAATTTAGATGAGTAAATCCAAAATCGATGAGTCTATCCTCAGTTGAGTAGAACCCTAGCCTGTAATTTATATCTGAATAGAAAATTAACTCAATATATGGCAGACGATGCACAGCTATATGGGGTTATCTCGTGGGGATTGCAGGTGGATCTGGATTTTCCCCTTAGTGGGGCTCTTCTTGGTACTTTTTGAATGCCTAGAATTTTAGTAAACTAGTGCATGCCTCAAGAGACTAAATAGACAGGCTGAAAACACCTGTCTTAAAAGCTTCTAAAAATAGGTCAGTATAGACATTTAATATGACCATTTCACATTTAATGGAAAAGAATAAAGGAGCAGAAAATCAAATCATTCAGTCATTTGGGTTTCTTTCAAGACCATAGGTTAGACAAAGGCAGAATGGAAATCCTGGGTGGCAAATATAGCATACCTTTGGGATTAGTATTACAACATATCACTGCCTCTCTCATCCCTGGTTAATCCACTGAATTAATTTACTCATTCCCAAATACAAATGTATCTCCATCTACCCACATTACCTCTACAGCTATATATGCTTCTCAACTTACAATGGTACTACATCCCAATCAACCCATGGTAAGTTAAAAGTGTCCTAAGTTGAAAATACATCTAATACCCCAAGAAGCCCATGGTAAAGTCAAAAAATTTTAAGCCAAACCATCGTAGGTTGGGGACCATCTGTATATCAATTTCTGCATCTGTAAACAAACATTCATGTCAACTTAGTAAAATAGATTTGTCTTGGTGGTTGCTTGGTACCACAATGACAAAATGACTAATTAACCGAATATTTCATTCTTTAGCCAGCAGTTGAAGATATAGGAAAGAGTCAGAGAAACAGAAAGACAGACAAAAAGAATGTCTATTTATCTTTCTCGAGCAGTCCAAGATATCATCTTAAGTCTAGCAGCTCCATTCATATATAGATAGAAACAGCTGGAACAAAAATGTGTCATGCTAAACAAACCTACCAGTTCAGTATGGCCATGGAGAACAAGGCAGACCACAGTAACCATGGCCACAGGCCCCTTGGAGGATGGAGGTAACACAAATACAAAATGGCTTCAGAAGTGCTCCAGCGGCATCTCAATCTCCTCCTGCTAAAATTCCCCAGCCTGGCGTATCCAGATCACATTCAGCTCCTGCCCATTTAATAGCAAAAGTGCCATGATCCCAACTTACTTAATGAAGAAGTACTTAATGAAGAATCATAATTATTTGCATAAAACCATGAGATAGAATTGACAATTTGTTTCTCAATCTTGAAAGACTATATAACTTACAAATATGAGCACTTGTAAGTTAACATTTAGAACCAAGATATTGATATAAGGATTGAGTCCAAGATTTGAAAAAATGTGCTTTGCTTGTATTTTGAGTATTTTCTTTGTAAGAGATGGGTTGTCTTCAGATCACTCCAGAGATCTGGGAAGGAACCAGTGGCAGTAAAAGAGAGCACTAACTCCCTTATGGTCCCTGCTCTAGACTCACCGGTCACTTCCACAGGTCAGTAGCATCTTTTTTTTTTTTTTTAAATTAAATGATAGCTATATACATTAATGTAAACATGCGGTACAGTGTAGTGTTTTCATATACATTTTGAAATACTTTCATCCAGCTGGTTCACATAAATTTCATGTCATTTGCATAGTCATTGTGTCAAAACATTTACATTCTAGTTCTAGAAAAGTTCACTTGTACCCTTGTTAGACAGAAATATAGGTGATCTTTCCGGTCAACCTCCCACCACCCAGCCACCCTTCTCCCCTCCCCTTCTTCACCCCCTCCCCATATTCTTGGGCTAGAATTAAGTTGTTTCTTTCATTTGAGAAGTATATATTAGTTTCATAGAAGGGCTGTGTACATTGGATGCTTTTTCTTCCATTCCTGTGATACTTTGCTAAGAAGAACATTTTCCAGTTCCATCCATGTAAACATGAAGGAGGTAAAGTCTTCGTTTTTCTTTAGGGCTGCATAGTATTCCATGGTGTACATATACCACAGTTTATTGATCCATTCGTGGATTGATGGGTACTTGGGCTTCTTCCATGACCTGGCAATTATGAATTGTGCTGCAATAAACATTCTGATACAAACATCTTTATTGTAATGAGATTTTTTATCTTCTAGGTATATACCTAATAGTGGAATTGTAGGATCAAATGGCAGGTCTATTTTTAGTTCTCTAAGTGTTCTCCAGATGCCTTTCCAAAAGGAACGTACTAAATTGCATTCCCACCAACAATGTAGAAGTGTTCCCTTTTCTCCACATCCACGCCAAAGTAGCATCTTTAAATGTTGGCAACTTGGCTATTGTTCTCCTAATAATGGGCTAATTGTCCAGAAATCATATCTACTATTTCAAGGCACTTCAGCGTCACACTATTTAGTTTTCATTTCTGACAAAGGCAGTCTTACAGGAAATAGAATACTGTGGTCAGGGAACAGTCTTCTCATTTTTGAATGATGCCGGGAGATTCTACCATTAGATCACTATCTCTTTTATATATGTCTTGATTGCATAGGAAAATTCAAATTTTCCTGGAAAGTGTTTCTCATTAAATATTTTGTTTCTGAAAAATGTGATCATGTATTCCCGGACTTAAAATTTTTCATATGCGCCCATCCTCCATGAAGTCTAAAATCCAATGCAAGGTATGGGATTTATGATCAGGGCCCATGCCTGGGTCTTCTTGTATTCCCCAGGCCTTCCCTTCTGTCCAGTGCCTCCCTCTCCAGTCATGTTGCCCTACACGAATTTCCCTGAAGGCACCCTGCTGTCCCAGTCCTCCTGCTGTCCCAGTTCTCCTACTGTCCCCCTTGTTGGTCGCCATGCCTGGAGTTCACTCATTCCTCATTGCCTCAGTAGCTGTCTCACACGCTCACCTTTGTAAACCTTTCCCTGCCTCCTGCAGGGGGATTGGAGAACTCTGTTCTCTGCTTTTGTCCTATGTGTGTCACCTTTGTTAGTTTTTTCAGTATCACATAGAATATTACACCCATTATTTTTCCTAAAGTGATTCACTTTAAAATAACTTCCATGAAAACAAAAGCACATAATTGCATTGAACAATTAAAAAATGAAAAATAATTAAATACAAGCTATATTCAAATTGATCTTTAAAAATAGGTGCCAAAAGTGGACATTAAATGAACTTATCTCTATTTGTCAGTGGCAAAGGATACTTGATTCTGTATGACTTAGTTTATGGTGAAGATGAGGATTTTAGTGAGTAAGGTAACTGTAGCCTTAAGCACATTCCAACTCACATGTATATTACGGGGAAGGAGGAAAATATTTAATTACTACTAATTGGGCATGTGGGGAGGGGCTGGTGGTTTTTAGTTGCAAACAACAGAATTTCGTGTGGCTGCTTTAAGCAGGAGAAGAATCTATTTAAGGGTTTTTTTTTTTTTTTTTTTTTATTTAAGGGTTTTGAGTGAGGTCCATGAGGACCAGAATGCCAGATTTTGAGGCTGTGCAGCTGTGACTAATGACCGATCACTCTGAGGTGTCTCTTGAGAAACGTGACCACTGCTGATAAGCAACCATAGCTCTTAGCACTGGACACTGTTGCTCCAGAGAAACAATATATTTTGCCTTTGTGCTTGGCAAATGGTCCCTACCCCTGCCCCCGTCACTTCCTCATGATGGTTACTTCTGAATCCAGGTCTCTCATGGGTGTCTAACTGGCTGAAGCCAGATCAATCTTGTATACCCTAGTGCAGGGCATTCTGTCAGTGTGAATTCTCCCTAGCTTTTACTTGTACAGAAAGTTCAAATGTCAGAAGAGCGCTCAAAAATGCTGGCAGTTGCAAGTGTTGAATGTTTACTATCCTAGTCAAATTTTTCCAGGTGACTTTTGTTTCAAGAAGCTCTTCAAAGTGATCTATTCTTCTATAAAAGGTATCAAATTATTTGGCAATGCCTATGAAGTGGTGGGAAAAGCATTGCTTATCTTTCTCTGCTATTGAACTAGGGAAAGGCTTGCGAGGTTCTTTCATCGGATCTTTCAAGGGTTTCTTAACAAGGTTGAACACATTTTCAGCAAATATGACAGACGAATACTTAACCAGGTGGTTCTGTCCATGGAAAGAGTCCAACTTACCTGCCGAGGGGCAGCTACCCTAGAACTCTGAGTAAGAATTACAGTGTTTACTTTGACATTCCAGGTGGATGACTGAAGTGAGCTTGCCTTGTAAAAATAGTCAAAAGATGCTAATTTGCAAAGCCATTTCCAGTCATGCATACAATCCACAGATTGAAGATTTCATTCAAAAGCACTTGTAGATTTCACTAACTCAGGAAGGTGACTTGGCTATTTCCCTTGCTGATGAAGATGATACATTTTCACAGATTGATCTGCTTATCTCACTGAACTGAGAACAAAATTCTAGAGATCAGTAGGTTGCCCTAAACTGATACAATTTTAACTCATTTGTTAAGGATTCCTCTTATATTTTCATGGATGTTGTAAGTGACAGGTGCTTCCTTGTATATTCAAAAGAGAACAGATTTTGCTTTGGGGACACATCGTTAACGTCTGGAACAAGTCCTCATTTTGAGCCAACCTGGCATGAGTCTCCTTTCTCACCTGTATTATTTTCCCTATATATGTTAATTGTTTTGTCCAGGTAATTTTTCACTAAGTTGTAAATATCATCCAGTTTCAATTTTGACTTCTTATAAAATCACAGCACATTTGCCAAAGCTAAATTGTCACATTGCCATTGACTAAACCCCCAGCTTCGTTTGAATGTCCCAGTTCGGGGGACACCGTGCTGCGTTTAATCATCACATCTCCTCCAGTCTGTGATGGTTTCTTAGTGTATCTTTGTCTACGTGATCTTGACTGGTGATGTGTTTTGTAGAAAATGCACCAATGTGGGCTTGTTTGATGTTTCTCTCCTGATTAGACTGAGTCTGTGAGTGTTTAGAAAGAATGTCACAGGGTAAATGGCTTTCTCATTTTATCGTATCGGGGAACGCACAACATCAACATGACTTATTACTGGTGAAGTTAAACTTGATCCATTAGTGGTATTTGCCAGGGTCATCTAAAGAAAAATTACTATTTCTCCCCTTTCCAAACTCTATTCTTTGGAATCAAGTTGCTAAGATTGGCCTAGTATCTCTCAGGAGGGGATGTAGCTAGATGTAGTATTTGGCAATTACCACTTGCAAATTTCTGTATGGATGATTTGTCCCTTCTCTCTCATTTATTTATTTTTTACACCATCTATTTCTATCAATATGGTGCCATGCATACTTATTTTATACTCTGGTTTGTTATCCAATGTAATGTTATTTATTTTGTGACCCAAATTGCTCCACCTTTGGTCACTGGGAGCTCTTTCTGGTTGGGCTTTTTTTTTTTTTCTTTTTTAAGATCTTTCTTATTCTTAAATGATACTTCAAGAACATCTTGTGTTTTTCTTTTATCATTATTGTTTTTGTCTTATGTTTTTCTTGACCACAGCCCTAGCATCAGCCATTTCACCCAGGAGCCTTGGTTCCTTTTACTTAAGAATGGTACAAGTATTTAGAAACCAAAATATAGGTGTTGTGTGCACTCACAGAGAATGATACAAAGCAAAATGTCTTAGACTTCTATTATCAGACAAATACCAAAAGACTAGCCAAGTTCAAAGTAATTTTGAATGCTCACTTTGCATTGAATAGCATCCTTTTGGTTATACTCGGGATAATAACCACTACTTTATGTTTTCTGTGATGAATTGTTTTATTTTGTGGAGACCAGAGGTTAATGGGAGGGAAAGGGAAGAGCAGGAGAACTCTGGGCTTCAGGGAGGGGAAGTGGAGTAACCCAGGTCCGTGGAGAAAAGGTACTCTCCGTGGGGAGAGTGGGGTTGCCACCTGCAACTTTTGTACATAAATCATTTTTTAGATGGGGGGGCCTCATCGCTGTTGAGAGTATTTGCCAGCAATTCTGGGCTTGTCCCTGTCAACTAATCAATTCAGGTTTTGGTTTTAGGCTACATTAAATCATCAGTCATTTTTCATTAGGATCAGGTGGCTAAGACAAAGAATCACTTTGCTACGAAAGAGCAAATTATCCTTATTTTAGCTCTACCACGGTGTCTTCTTTGTCTTGAACAAATCTCTTAATCACTAGCATTTGCAGTGTCATAGTAACGTGACATATTTATCAGCCTGGGACTTACATCATGTCTAAGAAGACACGCAGAGCAGGCTGTGAAACTTCCAAGGTGTGCAACCTGGGCCAGTTAGTTTCCTTTTTAAATCTTTAGATTTTTTATTACCTATAAAAGGTAATAATAATACATAACACCTAGCTCATAGACTTGTTATGAGAATTAAATTACAGGATGTTTATAAGCACTTGGTACAGTATGTCTCATAATAAATAATAAATGCTGGCAGTCATCACCGTTATTTAGGTTAATCTTAAAACGTTTTCATTTTCGGGGCTGTTGCATACATACAGTAGTGTGTTGAGAGTTTGGTCTTCTCCCTCCTGGTCCCTGCCCTTTGCTGCTGCTTCTTAAGCAGAAGTTGGGCGGTGCTTCCTCTCTCCTGGCCTGGTGGAGGTTCAGGGCCTCCCAAGGCACTTTCGATGGCCTCTAATTCTCCTTGCTGACAACAACCAAGAGACAAGTGTTGACTTCTCCAAAAAGTCAAACCCCAAACCCCAAACCTGAGTGTTATGCAGAAAACTCCAGCTGACCCTTTCTGGGAGAGTCATTTTTATGTTCTTCAAAATACCAAGAGATCCTGTTGTAAAATATGCAGCCCGCCTTCCCATAACAGTGGTTATCCTGGGGTATGTGGCGGGACGGGGTTTCTAGCTCATTCTGAGCTGCTGCAGTTCTTGTGTTTATGACAGGTAAGTCTAGTTGGGTTTTTCTCTGTTATGTTATATGAATAGTAACAAATAAAATGAAGTCCATTGCTTTTTTCCCATTCCATCTAGAAAGTTTATGGGCTATTTTTGTTTACGTATGTGTCTCATGTGTATGTAAGTATGAATATGCATGTATGTCTGCTTATTTCAACATTTCATGGTTCACTGTTAAAATCTTACACTTTTTAGCTTTGAGAACATTGGCTAACATTACAGCCTCCAGGTGGTAGAGGTCTGGGGACAGAGATCTACAATGTCCTCAGGTATATCTGCCCAGGCCAGCAATTAACACACCTCAGTTATGTCTTGAATCTGATAGCAACCTAATTTACAGAATTGGCCATCCCATCCACATTCCATTTTATTGTGTTTTATTTAACATGTTAGATTCGAAGGAAAAACTGTTCTCTGGCCTAGACAATGTCAAATAAATGATGGGCTTGAACTAGCCACTTGTCAGTAGCTCCTTTTGGTATTATACAAGCTCAGTCATGTAGTCTACAGCAAAGACTAGAACTTTGAATCCATCTCTCACATCTAGGAGGGCACTAGTGGGTGTCCTTTCTGGAAATAAAGAAGTAAAGAAGTATTCAACTATCTTCCAAGGTTTTTCTTGAATCTAGACTTACGTCAGATTCTAGCAGGAAATTGCTAGTTATCTTCTAGGTTACTGACTGAAAGAAATGTTTCTGAAGTTCATTTCCAAACTGCCTTTATACAGGCAGAGCTAATCTATGGTGTCAGAGGTCCAGACACTGGTCAGCCTTTGGACAGCATTAACTGGAACAAGGCACCAGGGGCCTGCTGTAGCACTGGAATGATTTGCTTCTGGATCTGGGTGCTGGCTACACAGAGATATCCATTTTATAAAAGTTTATCAAGTTGTATACTAATTTGATTTGTGCTCTTTCCTATATGTTGTGGTCTATTAAAAAGTTTGCTTTTTGTGGCACATCCAGACAATGGAATATTATTCAGCACTAAAAAATAAAAGAGCTAGCAAGCCATGAAAAGTCAGAGAGAGAACTTAAATGCATGTTACCAAATGACAGAAGCCAATCTGAAAAGGCCACAGACTTTATGATTCCAACGTATAACATGTTGGAAAAAGCAAAACTATGGAAAGCGTAAAAAGCTCAGTGGTTGCCATGGTTGGTGGGGAGAAAGGGACAAATAGGCAGAGCACAGAGAATGTTTAGAGCCGTGAAACCACAGTGTATGACACAGCAGTGGATACATGGCCTTGTACCTTTGTTCAAACCCACAGAACATCTAGCACAAGGGGGGCTCGGGGTGATGAGGATGTGTCAGGTAGATTCATCTCTATTGTAATACATGGACCACATGTATTGAGTTGATGGGGGAGAAGGTTGTGCATATTGTGAGCAGAAGGTATATGAAAATTCTAGCTACTAGCTACTCAGGTTTCCTGAAAACCTAAAACTGCTCTTAAAAATATTTTTTAAAAATTACACACACATACACACGAAGTTTACTTTTTAATGAGAGTCTTTCATTTTTATTTTAAATAGAATTGCCTCATTCCCATTGCCCAGACCAGCAGGCCCTGTTATACAAAAGGTGTGTGAAGGGTGGTGGGCGTGGGTGGGAGACAACCGGGGCCTTTTACAGGCTTGCTTTACCGCTTTGAGGAAGGCTGACCTCTGGAAAGGGAACAGACATCTTTTGAAATAAGAATTGTTTTACTACAGAATAATTTGCTAATATTCATTATTCAAAGCAGCAAACAAAATACTAGATTAGGCCGATGTTTCCCTGTATAAATCATTGGTTATAAAATCTCCAGGCCTCTGCTTGGTTTATGATTATGTAATGTGGTTTTAAATTACCTGGAAGAGGGTTGGGCATGGTGGGTCATGATTGTAATCTCCTAGCACTCTGGGAGGCTGAGGCAGGTGGATTGCCTGAGCTCAGGAGTTCCAGACCATCCTGTGCAAAAGCCAGACCCCATTTTTACTAAAAATAGTCGGGCATTGTGGCAGGCGCCTGGAGTTCCAGCTACTCGGGCTGAGGCAAGGAGATCACTTAAGCCCAAGAATT
>NW_003852421.1:15804480-15858492 GCF_000181295.1 Otolemur garnettii | reverse complement strand
AAAAAAAAAAAAAAAAAAAAAATTGCCTGGAAGAAATAGTGGACAGGAAGACCAACAGATGCAAGTGATACTGAGCTGAACGCTCATGAGTACTAAACACTCCTCCCAAGTCCTAAATGTTTAGAAACTTTAAGGCCTGTTTTTAAAAGCTGAGCAAATAGGGATAACACAACAAATGAATTTCACTGCAGGCAAATTTTGATGGACTGTGAACCATTGACTCTTCCTTCATATGTAAAACTATCAAGTATTTGCCAATTGTTGTACAAGGTGCTGGGATTCCTGCCCACCAAGAACTCATCCCTGTGGGGTGAGGGAGATCCATAAAAAGCCCACAGGGCAATAGAAGGAAGCACCTGCCATGATAGTGTCAAGGAGCTGGAGGAGGGCCCTGACCTAAGCCCTCTGGAGACCTCATGATAGCATCTAAGACAGGCCTTGGCACCATTAATGGATCTCAGAGTAACTGTATATTGTCCCTTTAAAACACAATAATAGAGACTGCCCTGGCTTCATATGTACACAGCTCTGGACACACAAGAGCAGATGGTTGCTTAGAAAGGAGGAAACTCCTCAAAACCATTAAGTACTTGTCTGTCCCCTGTGTGCAATTCTAGACAGTTCAAGAAAAATATATAAAAGTTGGAGAAGCTTCAAAGAAGAGTAATTCAAATAACAAGAGAGATTAACCTCCACTTGGGGACACTGCCTGCTGCAATGTATGAGCGGATCTCATAGACTACCTCTGCTGATACTTGACCCCTCCTCACCATTCTTTCCTCTACACCCCCAACTCCAATCACTGCTGCTGCTGCTTCTACTGTTGCTGCTTTCATAATAGGTGTACAGAGATCTGCCAGCTGCAACTCTGTGTAAGCAACATTCTGGAAAAAAGACATCCAAGCCTTTTTAAGGGTCTTAGCAGCAAGACTAAAGTTGATCTATGTGGTGAATAAGGCTGAAATTAGAATTTTCAGGTTGGAGAATTTATGTCTTTTTAAATGTAGCTTATGTCTTCTGATGTTGTAACAGAGTAAATAGAGACTGGTACTCTTCTTAATCTGAAACATTGAAGGTTGAAAGGAAGGGATTTGGTGACATTTGATAGAAATTATACAAAACCGACTTGGCCTGTCCTTCCATGTTGCACAACTCCAGGGGGCGTCATGCATCATTTACATTTTGATCAGCACCCCAGGGGTCAGGCAGTCCTGGAGATGGTGTACATATGTGTTACAATCTCTGGAGATGGTCAGGCATCCTGGAGATGGTGTACATATGTGTCACAATCTCTGGAGATGGTCAGGCAGTCCTGGAGATGGTGTACATATGTGTCACAATCTCTGAATCCTGGAACTATGTATCATGGAAGCTGGGGAAAAGTTAAGTTTTAGATAAATGGAATTATTTCTACCTCATATAACTGACCAGAAAACTTGTGATTTTAACTTCTCAAAAAATCATACAGGGTTAAAAATGTAAATAGTAACAAAATGAATAATGACAGTATTGCCTTGTAGTGTAAAGTATTGCATTATGGCCAAAAGAATAAAAATAATGTCCATGGGTTTACACTGATAACAACAAATGAATAAATACTTAAATGAATAGGGAAAAGAGCTAAATTGATACTTTGCCTTCTAGATGGGATCACTTAACTCCTCTTCTCTGAAGTGTAGGATGGATTTGATGACTCTCTTCCAAAGAATAGAGCATGGAAAAAATAGAAACTTTACAGTGGAGAAACTTGGCAGATACAACCTTTAATAAGTGATCAAGATTAACATCACTGGCAATTAGTCGTGTTGATATCACATACCCTCTGATATGACCTAATGAGAAGGGCATCTCACCCTGTGATGGTCTTTTCAAAAATTGGCATCAGTCTAATGAGGAGAAAAACATTAGACAACCTTAATTCGAAGGTCATTCTACAAAACACCTGAACTGTATTCTTTAAAATTGTTAAGGTCGGGAAAAACAAAGAAAGTTGGAGAAATAGACCAGAAGAGACTAAGGTTGACAACTAAATGCAATCAAGGATTCATCAAGAATTAAAGTCAGTCCGATCTTCCACTTACCAATTGTATGATTGTGTACAATTTATGCTCTTTTTCTCCAACCTCAGCTTCCATGTCTTTAAAAACTGGGACACTATTTACTTTCCAGGATTACTAAGGGAATTAAATGAGATAAGGTATATAACGTGCTTAGCACGGTATCTGGCACACAGTAGGCATTTATCAAATAATGCTTTCCTTCTTTTTCTGTAATACTTGTCTTGGGTCATCACTACCAGAGTGTTATGTTTTCTGCATCTGGAGACTAACCCCCCAAATGACAACTTTGATAGCAGAATGCTTTATTGATATATAATAGTTGTGCATATTTGAAGGGTACATGTCACATTTGGATACCTGTATCCAGTGTGCAATGATCAAATCAGAAGAGTATTCTCAGTGTAAGGATGAAGGTCACAAAGGCAGTTTGTCCTATGAGAAGCTGTGTAGTCTGGTGAGACTGACTGAATATAAACCAAAATCTCATTAAAAAAATAAGCACAGAAATAAATAGAAAACCAATCGAGACATTAAATGTTGAGGATGGGTAGTGAAAAGTAGAGTTAAAGAAGACTTCCTGGAGGAGGTGACACTGTGACAGTGCTGGGTGTGGGCTTAGGGAGGATCATGTCAGAGATGAAGGGGGAGTTGCTTTTGAAACCAAGGCTTAAGTGCTTGGCCCAATGACCCATGGGTAAAATCACAAAAAAACCTCCATGTATCCTCAATGGCCTCTTCCCCTTACAGAAAGGCTCTCCTTACTCCCTCTTGGATTGGGCTTTCTCTCTCCCCTTATCTCCTAGGACCCTTGTGGCCACCTCCCAACTGTTGAGGACCACACCCTGTGGGATGCTATCTGGGCCTGCTCTCCCATTGTGCATGCAAAGTCTTCCCAGGTCTCTGGCCATGTATCATATGTGGTCAGGCTCATGCCCCTGTCCCACAGGGTTTTCTAGGCTTTATGAATGTTTGTGACTGGTTTAATATGTTTTCCTATAGAAAAAAAATTTTTTTTTCTTTAAGCATTTTTTTTATCCCAGTGAGCGATTGAAGTAGAAATTGTTGTCACTGTTATGTGACAAAAAAAGAAAAAGTAAAAAAAAAAAAAAAAGAATTTGGGGAAGAGTCAAAATTTGTGCATGTATATATATGTAGCTTGGCTGAAGCGTGGGTCAAAGAAAGAAAGCTTAGTAAATACGGTAGATGAGATGGGAGAAGCCAAAGAATGAAGGAGCTTGGAAGGGCAGAGTGCCACTGGGAGCGTGAACTGCTCGCAAAAGCAGCTCACCCAGAGCACCTTTCTCAGTCTCAGCACTCCTGGCATTTTGGGCTGGATGCTGCTTTGCAGAGGAGGCTGTCTTGTGAACTGCAGGAAGTGTAGCAGCATCTGTGGCCTCTACCCATTAGACGACAGTAGCAATCCACCCCCCAAGTTGTGACAACTA
Organism: Otolemur garnettii; assembly: GCF_000181295.1. Classification (NCBI taxonomy): domain Eukaryota; kingdom Metazoa; phylum Chordata; class Mammalia; order Primates; family Galagidae; genus Otolemur; species Otolemur garnettii. Next base: position 15,854,987 of record NW_003852421.1, on the reverse strand, counting down.
AAATTGTGTCCAGATGTTACCAAACCTACCTTGGTTTAGAAGTCCTGGGTTAGAGGGGCAGGCTGTTGTTACCGTGGACGATCATTTGTTTTGTAGGTAATTCAAATTTAATTTCTAAAAGAATATTGTGCTCAGAGCAGGTGTGTCTCTTGCCTTGGTAGCTTAATCATGCTCTTGTTTTTAGGTAGGATCAATAGACTGAGAGCAATGGTGTCTTTTAGCTAGAGTCTGTGAGTTTTCCACATTAAGGGGATATACTCTTATTCATTTTCTCATCAGGAGTAATAGTTTTGCAGGCTTGGGTACGCTTTATGTGAAAAGAACAGGAGACAAGTTCTGGCAAAGCAGATTTCACCTAAGGTGCACAAAGTTTCTGACGTGCATACCGTAGGTCTTCAAGGAGAACTTCAAAGGAAAATGTTCAGATTTGCAATTAATAAGCAGATCTAGGATTCGGTTCCTGGTGCTTTTTTGGAAAACCTTCACTTTGCCTAGTGTGGTCGTGATGCTCTCATGAATGACAGACTTCCCAGGGGACAGGATGGAGCGCCAGAAGGGGAGGCACGGCCACCGTGTCCTCTGTGGGTTTTCCCTTGCAGGGTATTGTCTCTGGTCTTTCACTCTCATCAGTATTCAGGAGACTTGTCTTTGAGATGAGTATGAAAAAATAGCATGACATTTTGAGATTGTCACTTTATTCTAATTCTTAGCAGGTAACAACTGTGGTGACATTTCTCCCCAGCCCCTACTAACCTTTGTCCAACTTTTATTCTTTTCCTCTTCCTCTTCTGTTCTTTTTTAAAAATATATAATCACATTATTTATTTAAGAAATAATGTCTATTATGTCTACAGCCTGCCAGACCAAGGATGGCTGGTACCTGGAGGCTGTCCTTGGGCTGCCAGGTGGGGCAGGCCACCTGGGCAGGTGTAATAGCAGGAGGTATAGGGGATGAGCAGGGGAGGCTGGTGGCTGGATGTGGCAGGGGTGCCCCAGCCTGACTTAGAGTCAGGAATCTAGTCCCCTACAGCAAGCAGGACTGGATGAGACCAGTCCTCAACTGGCTGAGACCCCAGATCTTTGCCAAGGGCAGGAAAGCCCCTGCCGTTGCTGCTCCTGCTCACTGTCCATCAGGGTGATTGATACAGAGCTATCTCAGCGTCTGGCCTCTGCTCCTGACATTGCAGTGGTCTGGGAAAAGCCTTCAGGAGTCCAGCATCCAAATACATCTTTGTGCTAAAGTTAGAAGAGGGTAGAGGTTTTCTTTTTTTTTTTTGAGACGGAGCCTCAAGCTATCCCCCTGGGTAGAGTGCCATGGCATCACGCTCACAGCAACCTCCAACTCCTGGACTCAAGCGAGTCTCCTGCTTCAGCCTCCCAAGTAGCTGGGACTACAGGCGCCCGCCACAACGCCTGGCCATTTTTGGGTTGCAGCCATCATTGTTGTTTGGTGAGCCCGGGCTGGGAATTCGAACCCGCCACCTTAGATGCATGTGGCTGGCGCCTTAGCCGCTTGACCCACAGGCGCCGAGCTGAGGGTAGAGGTTTTCGACAAAATAGAAAATAGAAGAATGCAGGTGGCCTGCGATTCTCAGAACTCTGGTACCTAGCTTGCCTGTGTCCCTACAAAAGGGTGCTTGGATTATCCTGTGTGAGTGCGTGGACATACGTGTGCATGGAGGTAGCATGGGCTTGATTGCTCTTCTGATGCCACTAAAGTCTCACAACATAGCCATTCTCTGCATCAGGGGGCTGTGGCTAGGCTTCAGGGAGTCTGTGAGTCTCTGAAATTGTAAGTACTAGAGCATTTTTTTTTTTTTTTTAGCAAAGAGGTCCACAGCATTCTTCAGATTCCCAAGCAACTTATGACCCATGGAGTTTGAGAAGAGCCCCAGAAAGAGAAATGGGACTCTGGGAGCCAGATGTGTGATAGAGAGAGTCCTCTCTTCATGTCATCTCCTGCCTTACTTCAGTTTCCTGCCTTTTCTTAAAGCTCTCTTCCGGCATTTTCTCCCTTCTAGCGGCTATTCTCTCAGAATCCATTATGGAACACAGGGGAGTCAACAACACAGGGCCTGATGTGACTCAAACAACTTTGGGGACTCGCATATGCCAGGCCAGTGATTTTCATTCACACTATCTTAATTCTCACAGCCAGGCTAAGAGAAAGGTCTTAGTCTTCCCTTCTTACTGACACAAAACAAAACAAAACAAAACAAAACAAAACAAAAGAAATTGAGGCTCAGAGAGGTAAAGTGACTTGTCCAAAGACACACAACAAGTAAATATCACAGCTGGAATACGAAACCTTTCCCCTGATGCTGGGAACAGCAAGCCCTCTTTCCACTTCCTCACAGTCCTGCCAGGCTGGAACCGGGAGACACAGACCACAGTGACCAGAGATTTACCCAGGATGTTTTAAATGCTGCTGATAATTCTTCACAGCTACAGAAGTTACATATCTTACATTGCTGCTCCTTTAACCCATACGAAACTGAGGCCATTATCAATAATGTCTACAAGTACAAGTGATAGGATTTCTTGATCTTTGTTTCTCCTGAGGCCTTTAAACAAATGACAAGGATGAAGAACAGCTATTAAAAATTAAAACCCACTGTACAAAAATCTGGGTTGATAATCTTGGAATTTGTCTGTGTCTTGCTGGTTTAGCTGGTGTCCAAATCCCACGTGAAAGGAGGGGCTGCCCAGCTGAGAATTGAAGCGGTTATCTGATCATTCAAGGTGAAAAAAACACTCTGGCTTCTCTCACCTGGAGACTGGAGGCATTTTGCTTTTCTTAAGAGGTTTCTTGGGTCTGACTTATCTGAATAGTCTTCTCATTCTGAGCTTTGTTTTGCGTGGTGTCACTCTGATCATAAAGGAGCTGATATTTCTGCAGCAAAGCCATTTACGAATTTTATGGAAATGGTGCTATAAAAAACAATTTTCAGCAGGGCAAAGCCTTCTTCTCTTCAATAGGCTCCTCAAACACACACTTTTCTTTTTCTTTTCTTTTTTTTTTTTTGCTGTGTGCAGAACACCTTTATTTTACCTCTCGCCTCTCCTCTTCCTTCACCTGATGCAGGAATTCTGTATAATATAAACAGATCTTGCTCAGGATCAGAGAACCTTGCCCCATTCAGTGATCTCCCCCTCTCTTTTTTGCCCCCTTCCCTCCGGCATTTCTTTTCCGCTGTACAGGGCTGCTAAAAGGCCCAGCGAATATCTGAAGAGCTGTGATACCTCCAGTAAGTCCTCGTTCTGTTATGAGCTCGCAAGACACACAATGCCGGTGCCGCTCAGTAATCTCCCTGTCAAGCCTGCCTCTCTCCCTTCCCATCCTCATTCCAGGAGCCTATTAAATTAATGAGATAGAAGTCAGTGCTTCAGCGGGCGACATGTTATTGGTGTACAGCGCCGGTGCTGTTACCGTGTGCCTGTTTTCTCTCCTGGGACATTTAATTTCCGCTTCTCAAATGAGCTGCGAAGCTGTGAGGCCTGGCAGTGTTCGTTCTCGGCACTCTGTGATGCAGATAATGAGGGTACTGATAGGTGCCTAGGAGACTTCGGCGGCTCCAAGCGCAGCCGTGGTCTGATAATGCTTTATGCCAGCAGTGTCACAGCGGAGCCACTATCATCCCTCAAGGAATGGTTCATCTTTATGTGTAATACAGCAGCTGTCACCTAAATGGCTAATGGGGAAGCAAAGTAGAACCTTAGTGCTAGTAATCTTTGTCACTTAATAATTTTAAAGGTATCAGACTTCGGAGGCTCCTGCAAGTTCTAATAAAAGTGCACTTGCCGATTTTATGTTGTTTGTGGTGGATTAAATGTAAATTGAGAAATCCGTGGTGCTGTTCTGTGCAAATCTGATTTAGTATAATTTGAATAGCCAAGTAATTAAAATGTATTATAGGTATAAGATGCTGGGATGGTGGAGTGCCTGCATTTAAGAGGAAGATTTATTGGGCTCGCGGCATCCACAGTGAACCTTCCACAACCACATTAGCTAACATCTGTTGGAAAATGTCGAGATGCAGGGCAGAAGATGTGCACACGGAATAGATGCTTTCTAGAGTGGGAACGACAAACCGGAAATTGGGGGCGGCCCTTGCAAGTTAAATTACTCAGTAATGGGTCTAGCCTCTGCAAGGCACATGTGTGCACACCAGAGGGGCATGTGAGTGTATGAAGGGACGTACACACAGGTACATACCAACATGCTTCCTTTCTAATTAACATCCAACCCTGCCAAGTGGGAATTGAAGGTTGATTGGATGTAAGGAGCATGGCAATAATAATAGGGCAGTTAATACAGACGATGTCTGTGTTGACACTGCACCATTAGTGTTTCCTGGCAGATTATTTTGTTTGCTTTGCCTAAGTGCACAAGATTATAGGAGGTGATTTAGTAGGCTAGGGCACTGGATTCTGAAGGGAAGCCAAGCTAATTTCAATCACACCTACAATCAGACTGTTAGTCTTTGGGGAGTTACTGCACCTGTGCTGGCAAAGGTTAAGAGGCAAGAGATTCTAGAAGGCATAGATAACGCAGTTGTCCAGAGGAAGTAATGGAAGGGATCCATAATTCCCTTAGGGGGTAAATCAAAGGACATTTGGAAATCTGAAAAATGTCCTTATAGGTAAGTGCAAGATACACGGCCCCAACATAAAACATGTTGGATGCAAATATTGGGTGTGGACAGTCGAGAGTGCTTGCTAGCAGCCAAAAGATATTCAGAGGCATGGGAAACATGGGGAGGGAGAGTACACACTACAGTCTTCTTTCCTCATCATTGAGTGGCTTGGGACTAGTGTCAAAGGCAAGTGCTACTAAGTGAAAAATAACTACGTGGCAAGGAGGCGCTGGGGTTCTTGGATGCTACATGACATTTGCCCGGCCTCTTTGACTTCTGAACTGTTCTGCTTTGCTTTTCCTGAAACTTTGGTCCAATAGGAGCAAACCTAATGGGAGGTTTCAACCACATAATCCCCTTCCCTTAAAAGACTAATCCTACCCGGCTGAACTCACTTATTGGGGTGCCCTAGTTTGCTAAGCATTAGGGGTCCACTAGTAGAAATATTTTGTTTAGAATCCTTAAACCTCCATATTATTCACAGCACATCTCAAAAGGATGCAATGACAGCTGACTGTTTTGAATAAATATGTAGATTTTAAATAAGGTTTTTAACAGCACCCTCTGGTTTGTGATGTCTGAGCCAAATACAGGTATTGACACAAGTGCTGGAAACATTTACTAACACCTGCAGGCTGTCTCCTCCATCATGTGGCTCTCAAGTAAGAGAAGAAACACAAATACAACAGTGTCATCGAAACACATTAGCCTGGTAATGCAAAAATTTTCAACGGTTGCTTTCGTCTAATGTAATAATAACATGATATTCAACGGACATTAAAGTTGGTCACATTTCTTTGGTATGGATTAGAAGAGTATTAATCACCAAGAGCTCTTGGGGGATCCTTATGGATGTAATTCATAAGCTCTATGAAAAATCCATTTGAATTCAGCATTCATTGAAGTCCACTTCATATAAAAGTCGTATTTTAGGTCAGATCTTCATTTCTTGGCCTTTTCAATAGGAGGCACTCTATTTGTACTTTGAAAATCATTGAAAAGATGGTTTTTCTAAGGAGGGAGCTTGAAAGTCAATATTGTCAGTATGATAAAAAAAAAAAGAAAGAAAGAAAAAAAGGAAACGAACATATCAAATGTCTGAGTCCTTCTTCTCTGATTTATTCAAACCAAAGGTTTTGCCACACAGAGCGAGCAGAGGTAATGACCGTGCATCTGTTGCTGTAATACACTGAGCAGGGAAGAACTAGCTATGTGCAATTCAATAAAGTATATTTAGCATATTTTCATTGCACCAAATATCAGCTGATCCACCTCTTATTAGTATAAATGGCATAGATTAGTGTCAGGCATTTTCAACAGTGAAGAAATTACAGGAGTCTGCAAGGCTCATTAAGTTCTGGCTGCATGTTAACGAGGGGCCAGGCCTTATTAATAAGAAGAGGAAAAGATAAAACTAAGCTGCGAGGGAAAAAAGGGACAAAACACTCCTTTAAAAACGGAGCAGGCTGCCCTGGGAGATTCTTTTCTTTCCTAATCTCCTAGGCATTTGCGAAGTTGTCTATTTTCCTATATGGTTGTTATTTTTTGCCACATGTAAAAACTGTTTCAGCTCATGTCAAATACGTACAGAAGCCATGCTATTTTGAATGGGGGATACGGTTGTCAACTTGAGCTTCTGAACAGCTGATCTGGAGCAGAGTTCAGATGTTGTGTTTACAGCTCCTTTTCTCTCATCACCATCAGTTCCTGAAGGGAGGTAAACCTGCCGCCCTCAGCCTGGAGAAAGGAAAGGATTTGTGTCTTTTTCCTGCTTGCACATCTGGCTATGTTGGAAAATCGGGGGGGGGGGGGGGCGGACAGTATCCACAGAGCAATACTTCCTTGGGAAGAAAGGTCAAAAAGCGATTTTCTGTGGTGGTCCACCTGAGCAAGGCAGAGGAGGACTCTGTGAACCCAAAGGTCAGTGTGATAAATTCTGATTGAAAACAAAGATATAACTCTGTTATTAGCATTTTACTTAAATGCTGAGAAATGAATCAATAGAGCCTCACATCAGAACAGAGCCCAGAGAAAAAGTGAGAGGCACACGGAGAGCGGTAGAAACAAGGGTCCTGGCTAGAAGCTGTCCTGATTTGAAACCTTGTGGGACAGCAAAGGAGAGCAAAGGGAAGCTCTCCAGGCCTAGTACGTGCTGAGGTGCTTTTGAAAAAAAGAGAAAAAAAATAGTTATTTGTTACTGAGTCTTTAAAAACTATGTATATCCTATGTGTGTGTCCATGGAGCAATTTTATTGCCAAGACTTTAGAAGCAACACCAGAATGTAAATGTAAATTGGTGGCTCTTAATGCAAAAATTCAAACTGGTCATGTTTTGCATTTCTGCAGGGTCTTTTGGCCCAGGATATTTCAATGTTTCTTTTAGGCTGCGTTGCTAAAACATGGTAAGTTTTACATGAAAGGAAAGATAAATGTGCGAAAGTAATAGTCTATTGTTGAACAGTCAACAGTAATTAATTTAGAATTTCGGGTTGTTTTGAGTCATCCTCCATTATGTTTATAATATAATTCCCAAAGCTTAGGAATTGCATTTCTTTTACCCTCATTCTGATTCACCTATTGATTTCTCCCACTGTGTTCAAAATGAAAGTTAAATGAACTTGACTCGAGGTTTGTTTTGAACCACCGTGATCAGGAGCATCCTTAGAGTTCCAGAAGCACTGCCATTTTTGGTAGATGGCAACAGCAAGGGGGGCTGGATAGGTCTAAGCACCAGACCCATTTGGTGACTGTCTGTATCAAGCGCACCAACAGGGAAATGCTTGGATTCTGGGCTGAAAAGTGATAGGTATTTAAGGCCCTCCGAATTATGCTTTGTCTCAAACGGGATGATTGAAACAAGGCTGATTGTCGACCTATATCTGTGTTAATAACAACAACAAGACTTTCTTTCCTTTCTCCACTTCAGCTAGGCTGTCTTCACATACCAGTAATTGGTTGCAAGTTGTTACAGATGGACAATAATACGTGTAGAAGGGTTTCTTCTAATATTGTGTGTAAACACATACCCACACATATTTGAATATATTCTTACATAGCACTGTGGGTTTTAGGCACTGGATAAGGCATTTTCTAAGATAGTTAAATTTCTGAGATGGCAATTTTAAAAATAAGAATTACATGAATGTATCTGTTTTAACCATGTCAGTTTCATCAAGGCAACTTCTGTGAAATAATGGCACAAAAGTTTCTCACAGAGTCAGTGTGAAGAGAGGAATCGTTTCTCTTTTCTTTTTAATCTTTAATAGGGAGACATAGAAATATTTTCTGGTCATCATCTTTCAAAGGAGTCGCCAATAGGACTGGAATCTGTCTCATGGAACCTTTGCAAAGCTCAAACCTCCAAAATTCCCATCCTGAAAGATCGCGTGTATTACTTGGTTTTCTAAAGTGACAAGACGTACATTAAAAAAATATTTCTCTTATTGTTACATTTCAGGCACGTTTACTGTTAGCTGCTTGGCTTCATTATGTATCATAGTCTGAATCTACAAATCAAGTATAATTAGACTTAGCGAACTGATTGGATTTCTAATTAAGCTACATTGGAAACAATGCACAATCAGTAAATATTCTGACTAGGTACATTTTAAAGAGCAACTCTTGGGCTTTTTGCTGATGACTAGACACCAGTGTCATTAAATTTGTTGGTGGCAAGCAAATTTTAAAGCTAAAATAGAGGCAATTAGTAAAGATCTTGAAATATTTAATCACGTTTGTCCAATTAGTGTGCAATTAGGCAGTGGTGTGGCGTGGGACAGGCATTCTGCTTCAGTGCTTGGTGCAGAAGGATCCCTTTGAAATTTTGCTGTTTAGTTTATTGATATATAAAAAGGAAGTTATGGTTGTAATTTCCAATTTAAAAAAAATACTGTGCAGATGGTCTGACTATATATTTAACAATGTTAAACAAATCCAAACAAGGGAAGCATGTTACCTGAAATTACACAGCTGTGATCTGTGAATAAGCTCTGGATCATGGTAGATTACAGCTGTGCTTATCTCGATCATTGAAACCGCCAGGCATTTTATACTGGAGGAATTGGGAACCTGATAAGCTTGCCCAACAGGTCTTAAAATGATTGGCAGCTTCTTACTTGCCCAAGTGTGTGCTTCCTGGTGGTTAGCTCAGCTCCTCTGAATTCCAGGGGTTTCCATTTTAAGCAGAAGGAGAGATGGCGAGAGATCCTGTAAAAAGTTGATTTGGGGAGGCGGGTAGGCTGCCCAGCAACACGACCTGGTGTTCTCACTGCAAACCGACTGCTCCTGTTTACTGAGTGATCGTGACCATGTGAGGGGAGGCCTGGCATGCTCTCTGCAAAGGGAGGAAGAATGTCTCTTATTTTCAACACTTAACTGGATTTTCCCGGTCGTAGAGACAGAGTGCCACTCTCTTTACTCTGGCTGGAAAGCAAAGAGTATTTTCCTGATATTTTTCTTTAGAGATCTTCAGAAAGGCAATATCATTCCGCTTGAAGAGGGCTGTGGAAGGGCCACAGCACCCTGTGTGTCTCAGACAGAGGTCATTCCCAGGGCTAAATGACCTTTAAGATGCCTAGGGAAATGTCATTCCCAGAGTCATTGGCTGAACAGGGGAGAGAGCCTGAGAGGAACCTGATGTGTGTACCCAGGTAATCGGTGAAAGAAATGTCCCCCATTTTCTTCTGGGGTATTGACTTCATTCTCAGCCCAATTAAACTATCTCAATATATCATTTTAACTGGGTCATGAAAGGATGTTCATAAATAAACTTCTTTTTCTAGAGCTTGGTAACCTAGTAGTATTGGATCTCAGGAGTCTAAGGAGGATTTCCGGACGTGGAGCCAGTTCTCCCAGGTAGATTGGCATTTCACACTACCAGATGTAAGCATGTTCTGTTTGGATAACTTCTGGAAATCAGCGGGAGGAAATCTCCTAGGTATCTACGGAGGTAGAAGACAAAAGAAAAGTGAAATTTAAAGTGTCCTTGAAAAAACAACAGGTGAATTTATGTGGAGGATGAGGCTAAGGGTACAAAAGAATACAGTACCTTATGATAGGGTTACTGGGAATTTAGTTTAAGAAGGCTTCATCATATGTACCTTCCTATCACTCTTTTTCCTTAATTTTAAAGGCATTTTTTCCCCTACCTAACTGACTAGAAGCAGTTGAAGCCAGTCATTTTGAAATCCTGGAGTAGAATTAAATTCTATATCAAGATTTAATTAAATTCTTAATTAAATCCTGTATTTAGAATTTTCATAAATTTGCATTCCTAAATAGGGCAAATTGTAAGTTTAAAAAGTTATATTAGTGAGCAAGTTAGCCATGGATTACACCTCTACCTACTTCTTACTAGAGCAAGAATGTGATTCTAGACTGAAGCCATCTGATGCTGGGGATGGTCGCGGTAGAGTCTCAAGGAAGTCTAGCCACCGTGCCTTCTGCCATCTAAGCTGGTAGGAGGGGAAACTCTGTTGACTCCTAGGATATGGCAGAATGAAAAGTTACATGAGTTTGGTAAGTCAAATAATTTTGTATTGGGGACAGCCATGCTGTGCTTTGTGATGGTTCCCAGTATTGCTCATGCCACCCTCCCCCCCTGCCCCCGGGATCCCCACCTCCCTGTGCCTTTTCCACACTTTACTCCTACAACCTGCTCTCATGAAGTCTTCCGGACAGAACTGGCTGGACTAGGCAAGTCAAAATATAGGATATGTAGTTAAAATTGAATTTCAGATAAGGTTGTGAATACTTTTTGTAATATCTATATGTATATATATATCCTAAATTTTGCATGGGATATATGGGACAGACATGTACTAAAAATTGTTTGTTGTTTATATGGAATTCAAACTTACCCGAATGTCCTGTATTTAATCTGGCAACTGTATTTCTGAAACACATTCACACTAAGATATAAGTAATTGAGAAAAGCATCATCTCTCTCTCTCAAGAGCAGAGGCATTTTTGTGTTAATCAGAAACTTAGGTGAGAGGTAGATAGACTGATCTTTAGATTTCAGGTATCTGTTAAGATACTGGTTCTCAGTTTTGACTGCATAGTGGAATAACCTGGAGAGCTTTTAAACCCCTCCATGGCCAGGCCAAAACCCTGCCTAATTAAGTCAAAATCTCCAGGGGTGAGATCTAGGCGTCTGTATTGTTTAAAGCTCTCTGGTGATTCCAGTGTGGAGACAAGTTTACGAACCCCTGAACGAAGGAGGAGTTCTCAACTATGGCTGCACATTAGAGCCACCTAGGGAATTAGAAGACATATTCATGTCTGGACCCCAACCCCAGAGGTTCTGAATTAATTGATCTGGATGGGAGCCTGGCATCCATAACTTTTAAACCTCCCTGGGTGATAAAGAACCACTGAGTCAGAGAATACGCAGAAGGGTCTTTTGAAGACCGACGGGTCATCCTTGCACTCTATAAAATTACACCAGAGTCCTATCTGCCCACCCGTAAAGCCATCTATGATGCCCAATTGCTGCTAAAGAGGTCTCATCTTCCCCTAAGGGATCAAGTTTATCTTCTTCCCAGTGAAAATCAGGGCCTTACATGTCAAGGGCACTTTGGATGCCCATGACAGTTGCCTCAACAACAACAACAAAAAGATGTCACTGTGTGACATTGAAGCTAATTTTTAAAAAAGACTATAATAAAGTGTATCTTACTGGGCTAGTTGTGTAATCAGTCAGAGTTGCCGTGAAATAAATGATTATTAGGCAATTCAGAAGATTGAAGGTTGGACATGAGAAAAATGGACAAGAGAAAACAATTCCACAAAATGTTTGAGTGGGATGGCAATGAAGACATTAAGAAGAAACAAGAGTGAGAGCTCGTCTCTACTAAAGTCCAGGTGTGAGAGTGCACGCCGCTAGTCCCAGCTACTGGGAGGCTGAGGCAGGAGGATCACTTGGGTCCAGGTGTCTGAGTTTGCAGTGACTACAGTGACATCACTGCACTGTAGCCTGGGTGACAGAATGAGACTGTGTCTCAAATATATATCGATGTATGTATATATATAAATATATAGGATCCCGTGGAACCCAAATTAAGCTTATTTTGGCAGGAGGCTTCTTCTTGGCCATAAACTACAGCAAATCCTAAGAATCTGACATGTGAGGGTGACAGGCAGCAACTGCAAGCGAAGCCAGCTGCACATCGTACTGACGAATGCTGCTGAGTGAACTGACGGGAGACGGCTGACGGACATCAGCTCCGCATCGTTTGGGACCCGCATGCCCCGACAGCAAAACGTATTTGTCCATCTGTCAGATATTGTGTGGTTTAGAAAATGGGCACCAGCTGTGACAAGAGTCATGAAGGAAAAACAGTGTTGGCGGAGGTCAAATGCTGGGGTGGACATAGAACAGGTACTAAAGCCACATGAAAGGGTTTGAGTGACTAGGAGCCGGGCAAAGGTCAAGGACTGATTGAAAGAAGGTGCTGAGCCCTGATGTGTGTGAAGGTGTGTGTGTGCCCGTGTGTGCTTGTGTGTTTGCATGTGCCTATGTGTGTTCATGTGTGCCTGTGTGCATGTATGTTTGTGTGTGTCCTTGTGTGCATGTATACATGTGCCCATGTGCCCATGTGTATATGTGCATGTATCCATGTGTGTGTCCACGTGTGCATGTGTATTTGTGTGTCTATGTGTGAATGTGTGTTTGTGTGTGTCCTTGTGTGCATGTGTACGTGTGCCCATGTCTGCCTATGTGCCCATGTGTGCATCTGTGTGTATGTGCGTCCTGCATGCATGTGTGTCCATGTGCATGCATGTGCATACATGTGTGCATCTAGGTGTGTGCATGTGTGTGCATCCATGTGTATCCATGTGTGCAGTGCTTATATGCGTGTGTCCATGTGTACATGTGTGCATATGTGTGTGTGTCCATGTGTGCATGGGGGGCATGTGTGCATCCATGTGTGTCCATGTGTGCATGTATGTGCATATGTGTGTGTGTGCATGTGTGTTGAGGATGATCTGGGAGCTGGGTTAGGAGGAGTCAAGAAGCAGGTAAAATAAGAAAAGCTGGGAAACTCACATTGAAGATCCAGCTTCTGCCTCCTCCTAGGCAGAGACGAATCTAGAAGTACACCAGGCCCCTTTGCAGCGCCTGCTCAGATGGAGTCTCTGGTCATGGCTGTCTTGCTCAGAACCCATTACATAGCTAGGGAAGGGCAGAAAACCCTCAGACTAGACAGCACCCTTGAGCCTGTTCAGAAGAAGACAAGCTGAACCAATCAGATTTTCTCCTGGAAAGATGAACTAAGACATTCTAAGTCATGTATTCAGATGGTTGGGAAGGGGGCTGCTCGGGGCGGAGCTGGGGCAGGAGGCCATGGTGCATTGTTGTTTAAGGGAATTGGAGACTGATGAAGCCGAGGCAGCCAGTTATAGAAAAAAGAGAAAATGGCAGAGATATGCTGAGAAATGAAGAGATGCAGAAAGAAAAAGATAAAGCGCCTGTGAGAGGAAGAGCAGCTGATCCCTAGAGCTGCCTGGATTCCTAAAGAGCTTAGCTGTTCATGGTCCGGCGCCAGCCTGCGAGTGTGCCTGCAACATTCAGAGCCTTCTTGTTTGTATTCTGAGTGGATCCCTGTTGCTTTAACCACAGCACCTGACTAAAACAGAAGGACACAGGCAGTTTACAGTTCCCAGTGTGTAGAGTTGATAGGCAAGGAGCACGTGAGAAAATCCCCTCTTTTTCAACATCCTTAATGGTTCCCCCAGAGACAGTGAGGAGGACTGCAGCGGGGCTCCGGGGTTCTTCTCAGGGCTGTTTGTTCTCCAGCTCTTCAGAGACCTCTCCGCCCCACTACACCCACTATTTTCCTGACTTGTAAATGTCCTATCAGCTCTCCAGCTATAGGTTGCTACAATTTATAATCTTACAATAATATTTATTCTAAAGCCTTTGTTGATTTAAAACCCAATCCCAAGTAGAATGCCTACTCAGATGGTCTTGGGCAGTGATTCAGGTATCTGCAAAGCTGACTCTTGGGCTTATAGAAGAAAAGGTCACGTCATCTTGGACTTATCCTCTGCATCTTACCTTTAAAATGTGGACAGTAACTATAATTGTGGGGAACTAAATGAATGGACAAATGCAAAGCAATTAGAAGGGTGCCCAGAAATTGGGGAATTGTAAGCCCTCGTGGTATGTGAGCTTATGTTACACATCACCCTCCACTCTCAGGGTCTACCCTTCTTTGCATAAATAACACTCCCCCAAACTTGGATATCAATTAAAGAAGAAGGCGTCCCTTTGGGGTTTGCTTAAGGTCTGTGACCTAACGCCCTCATTGTGCTGAGTACCTCTTCCTTCTAGTGCTGAAGCTTGGCTTGCACTAATCTCTTGTCTGGAAGATAATGTTCTCATGGAGAGGTTTCCATTTTATTTTTGACTTGCTAGGAACAACATCCCAGCTTTGTTACCCAAACCCTTTGGAATTCTGATGGATGTTCAGGCTACATGGAGTGGGATTATCTCGGACAATACTACACTTGAAATGAAGAAAGACTATCAGCCTCCCTCTTTTAACCTAATGGTTAATTTGGGCAGCTTGACCATTCTGTGTACATCTGAGCTCAGAATGAAGCCATACTGAACGGTGTATCCTTGGTTATCATCTGGATTGCTAAAAAAGCAAAAGCCAAACAAAAGAAAATGACCCATCACAGCAACAGCATCAGCAGAATAACAACCACTTAGCATGTACACCAACCCAAGGCAAGGCACTATGCTGACTGCTTTATGAAAATGATCTTTAATCCTTCAACGAATCTGTGCAGCGTACATTTTCAAATTTATCTTTATTGATGAGAAAACCAAAGGCTCAAGACGTTAAATGACTTTTCTAAGCTGAATAGTTAGTAAGTAACAAAGCCAAGAACTGACCCCATGTCTGCCTGCTGAATAGTTAGTAAGTAACAAAGCCAAGACCTGACCGCAGGTCTGTCTGCTAATGAAGTCCAAGCTCCCTACTTCCATTCTGCCTTGGACCTGAAATTTACAGGTTCACGATTTGGTAGTTGTGTAGAAGTTTCAGACTACAGATGTGCAAGATGCATTCTAGAGCCTGAGACGGAACCACAACAGACTTTAGAAATAAACAGAGGTACCTTGAACTCATTTGTGTCCTCCCCCTCCCCTTTTTTTAGTCTTCTGTCTTAAGGAGAATGATAAGCGAGGGCTGGCACAGTGGTTCTCGCCTGTAATCCTAGCACTCTGGGAGGCCAAGGAGGGTGGATTTCCTGAGCCTGGGAGTTAGAGACCAGCCTGAGCAAGAGTGAGACCCCATCTGTACTAAAAATAGAAAAAGTAGCCAGGTGCTGTGGCAGGTGTCTGTAGTCCTAGCTACTTGGGAGTCCGAGGCAGGAGGATTGCTTAAGTCCGAGAGTTTGAGCTTTCTATGAGCTATGACGCTGCCAAGGCACTCTACCCAGGGTGACAGAATGAGACCCTTTCTCAAAAAAAAAAAATAGGACAATGATAAGCAATTGAGCAGGTTCTCCTTTTTCGACAAACTGATTCTAAATAATCAAGCTTATGTTTGGAAAATCCGAAAGCATCACAACAGACATATATAAACAAAGCAAGTCATTAATGAGAGATATATTTTAGATGCAGTTTGTGTGAATTTTACTTGTCTTTGAGAATTCTCAGTATTTCCTGAGGCCCCTTCAAGTAAATGATGGTTCTCTGGAGGGTGGAGAAAGTTGGGCAGGAATCTTGGCATCCTCTCCCCACCTCCCCTCTTCCCTCCCCATCCCATATTCCTGCATTTTTGTTATATGCTTTTGGAAAGGAGGGCGTGGTCACATGATTCAGCTTAAATCTGATTAGTGGAAGCGTGTAGTCAAGAGGGAGAGGGGAATCACTTTCTTTCTAAAAGACAGATGCTTGACGTAGCTCTGTGGTTTGGTCACCAGGCTTCCTCAGTGTGATCTTTCCAGAACACTGAACACAGTGCCCATAAGTGTCACAGTTTCTGCTGGTCCTGACTTTTTGTGGGGAGATATTTGTACATCAAAGCCGATCTCTCATTCAGCCACGGCAGTTGCCTGCCAATCTTCTCAGCTGGTGTGGGACTCGGAGGCTACTTTGATAAGAAAGAGGAGAGAAGATGGCTTTCTCCTTCACCCTCCCCCTGCCCCGGTCCCCCTCTTCCTGGCACTGCTGCCACCCCCCCTCCCATATTGTATAAAACCATGTGGATTTGCTGAACAGGTCTGTAAAATTAATTATACCGTGAGTGCTTGGTAACCAATGAATTGTAAATTGTACATTATTAAAACAGCATCAGAGCTCTGACTGATCTATTATTCTTCAGGGAATGAATGAAGATAAGAGCCTTTATGCATTTTAGAGGTCTTTCTTGCCACCATGCAGCAGTCATGGAGAAAAAATATGGAGTAGTTTTGTGTGTGTTCTGTTTTGTTTTTCTGCAAGTAGGATTAAATAGAAAGAGTATCATTTTTTTCCCCTGTTATTAAATTGTTATATGTGCTCTCACATGCCTGTTAGTAGCATCTAACAGGGTTCTGGGCACTCAATAAATGTTATTCTGCAGGGATTGTGATAATATGTATCCATCTATGCTCATCCATAAACCCAGCTCCATGTCACGCTAATGTGGACAGGAGATCTCTGATGTGACATGGCACCATCATAAAATAAACTGTGTTGATGTAGAGCTTCTCTGCAAAAGCTCAGGGAGAAATTCAGAGTAAACATCAAAAACATTGGCTGAGTATGTACCAGGGGCCAGTGTGGCTTCAGTTGAAATGGAAGAATCGGGAAGAAATGGTTTTTCTTGTCTCTTCCTCCCAGACACAACAGGATCACCCCTGGGAGTTGCTTCTGAACCTCTCTTTTTACTGAACTATCTCCCCTGTGCAGAATTTCTCAGCATCTTGCTACCTGCCATGATGATTCCTTCCAGGGGCATCACACAGTTCTCCATGGAAACTTTCTCTTTCTATAATTGACCGAGCCTGCTGTCCCTGGGTCTATAACTGCCAGTCAGCCAGGCAGCATTGCCCTTAGAAGCAGGCTTTCTAGCTAAGAGAACCCAAACAGAGAGATACCAGGCAAATCGCATACCAGTCTACCTCCAGTTCAAACAAACAGTTAACATCCACCACTGCAGTGGGAAATAGGACACCTCCCGACTGGGTTATCCCTCGGTGTTGGAGAGATACTGCTACATAATCTATGGGGCCTATGCAAGAAGAAAAGGCAGGTCCCTTTTTAAAAAAAATATTATACATTTCAAGACAAGTGGTAGCAGAGCATTCAATTAAGAGCTGGCCTGTCTTTGTGCAGGACTTTGTTCAAATGCTCAGGTTGTACACCTAGGAAGCCAGTCGTTGGGCAGAGGTTTGTGAGGGCTTCTGTATCTTGGTACATTTTATGTACCTGCTTGAGCTATAAGACAATTTCAGTGCTGCTTCTGTCAGGAGAAGGGCAGTGCCATCCATCCTTTTGGATGGAACTAGGAACTGCAGTGAGATCACCCCTCCCTCTCCATGGCTAGGGAACAGCTATTTGCAATATGGGACCACTAGGGCAAAGAAGCTGAGGTGGAGTGATATTTTATGATCTTGTCTGAAAAGGCTATGAGGGGTGGGCTGGTGTGCAAAGCAGCCTGTGAGAGACAGACACACAGACCAAGAGATGGACATCAGAAAAATAGAAATCAGTTTCCTGATAGGTCTTATTCTCAGCTGTAGCCGTTGTGAGACTTTCCCCAGCACTACATTGTGGCGGCCTCCTTGCCCTCCAGGTAATTTCCATGATGTTGAGGAAAAGATAATGATAGTGTCTTTTTATTTGTGAGAACCTGTTCTTTCATGTAGTCATTAGGTATGAGGAAACAGGAGAGGAGATGTTCAGGGGGCTTGAGGATTGGAGGTGAATGCCATCGACAAAGGGGGTTGAGGAGAAGGGTTGGGGCAAGAGCCATTGTGCTTCTGAGTATTGGAGAATGACCCCATCCCAGCAGAGAGCAGCCGGTGGAGTGGTCGGCAGCAGGGCTGAGGCTGGGTGAAAGCTGTGTGAATGAGCTGTGCCCAGCTTAGCGCGCTTAACTTCCTGCAATGGTTTCCCATGTGCCTGAGGCCCTGGCACACCTGTGAGAACCGCAACTTTTCTGTTGTCCTGGAAGGATGGACATGCTGCACGGGACAGGCTCACAGATGGATTCTAGCATTCTTCTTCCATTCAGTATCTTTATCAGCAGAATTTTGTATCTGGGCACTTCAGGGGGATGAATAGACCAGCCCTAGGGGTCAATCATCTGTGTGATACATTTGGTTAAGATAAGATGAAATTATTCACAATAGCCAAGATATGGAAACAATGTAAATGTCCATCCCCAGATAAATGAATAAAGAAAAGGTGGTCTAGGGCAGCACCCGTAGCTCAGTGGGTAGGGCGCTGGTCACATACACCCAGGCTGGCGATTTCAAACCTGGCCCAGGCCAGCTAAAATAACAATGACAACTGTAACAAAAAAATAGCCAGGTGTTGTGGCGGCAGATGCCTGTAGTCCCAGCTACTTAGGAGGCTGAGGCAAGAAAATCACTTAAGCTCAAGAGTTTGTTGTTGCTGTGAGCTGTGATGCCATGGGACTCCAGCCAGGGCAACAGCTTGAGACTCTGTCTTTAAAAAATAAAGAAAGAAAAGAAAAGGTGGTTTAAACATACAATGGAATACTATTCAGCCTTTTAAAAAGGAGGACAGCTTGTCATCTGTGACAACATGGATGAAGCTGGAGGACATTGTATAAAGGGAAATCAGCTGGACACAGAAAGGTAACTTGTGTATGACCTTCTTAAATGTGGAATCTAGAAAAGGAAAACTCGAAATAGCGGAGTTTAGAAGGGTGGTTAGGGGGCTGAGTGGGGGAAGGGTGAGATGTGGTCAACAGGATGCAGAGGTTCAGTTATGCGGGATGAATGAGTTCTGGAGAGCTACTGTCCAGCACGGTGATACAGTAATGACACTGAACTGTGGACTTGGCATTCGCTCAGAAGATAGATCTTGAGTGTTCTTATCAGATGCACACATCACACACGCGGTAAGGATGCAAGATGCTGAAATGTTAGTTTGATGGTGATGATCATCTCACAGAGTCTTCATGTATCAAAGCATCAAGCTGTATACCTTAAATACATACAATTTGGATGTGTCAATTTACTTCAATAAAGCTGAAAAAAGAAAAGAGAAAGTAACAGCATAATTTCATAATTTCATAGTTTCATAATTCCTCTACATTTTAGAACTGAGTTTTGCTTTTGCCACGGAAGAACACAGAGAAAGTAGTCCTCCAACAGGGAGTCCAAGTACTATTCTAGCAGGCCCTGGATTAGCCAGGTGGTGAAAGCTGCCCCCAGACAAGGGAAAGAGGCTGACTTCGGGCAGCAGGCCCTGTGTATGAGTGCAGTGTGTCCTAAAATTCAAAAGAGGGCAGCAGATGACTTGCACTGCCTGTAGGACCAGGCAAGCGCGTAACCTGAGGAATGTCGGCCGGAAAATTCGCTGGTTTTTCAAAACTCCCGTCCTGCCAGGGTTAGCTGAACCAGAAATTCGTGTTTCTAGAGCTGTGTGTTTAAATGCAAAAGCAAATATTGGATTAATGGGACCTAATGAGCTTTGGTGATGTTGGGGAACAAGTGTGGGCAGATTGCCCGCCATGGCAGCCTCATGCCTGGTTATTGAGTGATCTAAAACCCTGCAACGGCGGTGTCAGTCACATCGGGGCCGAGCGGGTGGGAGGTGAAGGGGCTGCCTATCTGCGTTTGCGGATTCTCTGCAAGGAGCCAGACCTCTCCTCACAAAGTGGAGGCAGATTCTTTCCTACCCAGTCACTTTTTCAGGATAAAGTAGGTATTGATTCTCTTTGAGTTTTTCCAGTGCTTCTAGAAGAAAGAAAGTTTGTGTTAGGAAGGACAGCCCCAGCTCCTTGGGGATGCAGCGAGTTTGAGGATAGAGAAGAGGCCTGAAGCTCTTGGGTTAAAAACACAAACCGTATAACCTGCTCCTGCAGTGTGTTGGGATGTCATCCTGAGAATCACCTCAGAGACTTCACGATCCATTTTCCTGAAAAGGTAACAGCAGGCCGTGGATCGTACACACAGCTTCACAAAGAAGTTGTTTTGGCTGGGGAGGAACAGGGAACAGAATACCATCTCATTTTAAAAATAAATCTTGAAATGATATTGCAAGGCATAGGAGATCTGTGATAGTCTTTTTTGTTTAGCCTGCTTTTAAGTCATTACTTTAGTTCTTGATTTTTTCTTAATTAAAAGCATTTTAGAATTGTTTCAACCTACCAAGTAAGCATCAAACCACATACGCTACCTAAAAGATGTTGCCCCTAAAAGTTGAACCCTCTGTTTATTTGGAACACATTTTTGATTTCTAGAAATAATTTAAAAAGTTTTTTACTCCACAAGTAAGTTAGATTACTTAAACTGTGAAGAGAGTCTACAGTGCTAAAACTTGGGGAAATGCACCCCTGTATTTTACAACTTTGAAATTAACAGATACAAGGCTATGGAGATACACACCTGATACTAGATAAAGGGTTTCTAAGAAACATACCCTAAAATTTTGAACTGATTTAATATTAAACAATTACTACACAGCTGAGTTAATCAGTCCCTTTATAGACTTTGGCAAACAGAGGATTCTCTTCATATGTATAATAATAAAAACCAGACTTGGCAAGAGCTCACGGGTCTACAGTGATTGTGTATTTCTTTGTATTCTCTAAAATATTGAGGCAGGAGATTATGTTTTACTGGTGTTTCTCATGCCATGAAATTAGAACTACAAATTGATAAACAAATTGATAGGGTCTCTAGTGCCTGTAGGATCATTTGGGACTTCTGGGGCTTTGTAGATAGGTATCCTTGGCGTCTCCTTGTAGAATAATGTAGCCCTGAGTGATCACAAGATGTTTCACCTCAAAATAACTCTCGATGAAAAGACATATTGCTCTTTCCAGAGTAGTCCTCTAGAGTTTCAAAAAAATAGTTTTGTTCTCTTAGGAACATAGCCCTCTCAGGAATAACTCTAGTTGAATTACAAATAGAAAAAGAATGGCTGTGTTTACAGAATTTTTAGGAGAGGAAAACGATCTATAAGAGATAAGACATTTAGGCATCAGAGCAAATAGGAATTTTTAAAAAAACAATTCTTTAAAAAAATGCTACAAAAAAGAACCACCCGATAAAAATAAATGATTCTATGATCTAGTGAACTTAATAATGCCTCCTTGACTGCAATTTGGAAGGCCCGAGTTTTGCTGGCAGCTCTGCCCCAATCTAAAGTCATCTGACACAAGGCACATTTTAAAATGTCACAGCCTTAATTTCATTTTCCGTAAAATGAAGGAATTCCATTTTACTTCAACATTCTATTATTTTCTGATTCACTGAAGTATTGCAGTGGACACAATGAATTCCCAAATACTGTTATCTCTACCCTGTTGAATTAATGCCGGCTTTAGTTTTATAGGGAAGTAAAGCTACCAGAAATTATAAGTATAAATTATAAAAGGTTCCTTTTCCTAAACCAGGTAGAAATATGCACATTTTATGCTGATTTCAACCTTAATCTGACTCTTAATTACCACCTGGTATACTGTGTATCACTCTGGTAATAGGTATTTGGCATAAAATTGTTGCTCTACCAGGAGAATACGATGAGGGTAGCCAGACGACTTGGCCCTGCACATGAGAGTTTATGTGTGCAGTTGCTCCCTCCATTTCCATCCTCAGCATCTATCTCAGTTCTGTAGCCCTTCGCTATATATCAGAAAATGGATCGAAAAGCAAACAAGCATCCTGCGTGACCATGCTAACAGCAAAATCAACAGATACAAGGCCCCTTTTTAATTTCCTGTAAACCATCACCTGTCTCCTTCTGCCTTCTTTTTTTTTTTTTTTTTTTTTTAGACAGAGCCTCAAGCTGTCCCCCTGGGTAGAGTGCCGTGGCATTATAGCTCACAGCAACCTCCAACTCCTGGGCTCAAGTGAGTCTCCTGCCTCCGCCTCCCAAGTAGCTGGGACCACAGGCGCGCCCCAACGCCTGGCTATTTTTTTTTTTTTTTTGGTTGCAGCGATCATTGTTTTGGTGGGTCCAGGCTGGGGATTTGAACCCTCCACCTTAGGTGTACGTGGCTGGCGCCTTAGCCGGTTGTGCTATAGGCGCCGAGCCTCCTTCTGCCTTCTTGCTGCTACAGTTCTTTCTTGCTCAAGACTCTCCTCTTCCTTCAAAGAATTCTTCTTTCATCAACATTTGTATCATTTGTGTCTTTGGTGTGTGGAGAACTTCAGGGTTATTCTAGAGAGAAATAAATGAAACAGAAAATTGCTTCTCCACTGAGAAGTGTTTGTACATTGTTGAAATCTTTGTCCTCCTTTTGGAGCAAGCACACACACATATACGCCCTCCCCCTCTATTCTCCTTAACCCCATTTTCCTACTGGGTGATGGCAAACACATTTAATCCTTCCTGACCCTATGCAGAAAGCATGTGACTTGCTGAAAACCTATCTCCTTGATACAGTAAAATGAATAGGGAGGGACGGGAATAATTCCAGGAGAGGAACTAACAAATGGTGAAGAGCTCATTTGCCTGATACTCTGTCCTATTGTAAGAAGTTTAAATAAGGCTCAGAGAGGTCACAAAACTTGCCTGAGGCCACACAGTCAAAGCTCAGAATCCAATTCTACAAACTTACTGATTTTTTCCTTTTATAAAATATCTTATTCAATTTTAGATGATTTGAAGCTATTCTTTTCTTCATCATTTTTTAATTCATAAAAATTAGATACAATTCCACCAAGATGGAATGTATTATATGAAATTAAGGTACAATTGAACCATATCCTAATCTTACATGTATCTGGCGTTTTAGTCTTGGATGGCCATGAATTAGTGCAGTTCTAAGGCAAACACAACAGTTGGAGTAATGCCACTTAGCCTATTTTTGTACATTGTGTTATAGGCAATCCCTTAGAAGCATATAATATACTAGGGGAAATGAAATATTATTTTCTCAATTTGCTTTTCCAGAAGAATATCATTAAAGCAATCCTGCTCATGGCTGCCTGCACAAGCATACCTTCTTCACTTTTTGGGTCATCACATAGATGTAATGAGAGGAATGATTTGGAATGACAGATAAGGAGGTGGAAAATTTCATTATTTTAGGTTTTTCCTTAGAAAATAGTATGATTTAATGTGAAAGCAAAGTAGGCTATTGTGAATGTTTTGATGCATAGCAAGATTGGAATGGAAATCAAGGGTTCCAAGGGATCAATCAACTTCTTAACCTGCGACCTGTCCCAGGGATCCCGTTCCACACTCCCACATGGGAAGCAGCTTCCTTCTGGGCACCCTTTACCAGCTTCCTTCTTCCCACTAGCTGTTATTGCCACTGCTGTCGCTGTTATATTAACCTTTCCTCTTTACTTGATAGGAGTTCCTGGAAAATTGGTAATTGGTCCAAGAGTAGGAGAAACACACTGTGTGGCATAACAGTATTAGCTTAAATGTACATATCATTTCATAGCTTAATACCGTTTCTCAAAATGGGGTTCCTGGGAGACTTGCTTCGGGTTCATCAGGGAAAACCACCAGTGCAGACTTCTGAGCCCTCCCTAGACCTGAGGAATCAGAGTGTCAGTGGTGAGGAAAAGAAGATTTGTGGAACTCAGGAATCTAGGAGTTTACAAACTCTCCAGATGATTTTTATTTATACCAAGGGTATCAACATTGTTTTATAAAGTATTTTCCTATATCTTACTTTTCACCTTTGTGAGCTAGGTTATTATAATGATATACCCATTTTACAGATGAGGCAATTAGAGTGTGGGAAAGTTACTTGCGGGGACAGGGTGAATAGTACAGGGCTCATCGGATTCAGGGAGGGCTCAGAAGTCTACACTGGAGGTGTAGGTTTTCCCTGATGAACCCGAAGTTCTAACCGGAACCCCAGTCTCCTGGCTTGACCTGACTTTGTGTGCCTTCCCTTCCCCTACACCACACTGTTTCCATAGACTTAAGGGTGAGTCTGCACACACAAATGTAGTGATATAATTGTGGGAGACAATATAGGCTGGAATTCTTTCATGAATCGTGCTTTTGGTGTCATATTTAAAAATTCATCACCAACCCAAGATCATGTAGCTTTTTCTCCTTACATTTTCTTCTGGAATTTTCATAGTTTTTTCATTTCAGGTCCAGGAGTCATTGTGAGATAACCTTTGTGAAAGGTGTAAGGTCTATTTCTAAGTTAATTGTGGACATCCAATTGTTCCAGCACCATTTGTTGAAAAAACTATAATTTCTTCATTGAATTGCCTCTGCTCATTTGTGAATGAGCTTTGCAAATCTTCATCCTTGTGATAAAAGTACTTTACCTCTGTTCTCTTTTTTCATAGGCAGCCAGAGCAGTCCAGCATTTAATAATTATTTGCTTAAGATTTTACCCCGCCTTGGTAGGAAAGAACTTGAGGCGAGTTGTCGATTAGGACACAGAGCAAGATAAACCCCAGGCAGTAAACTGCAATAGGATCCATTCATATTGAGTTGTTGTGGCCCTGGTTTAGAAACAGAGAAACCAGGTTCTAGGCTTGACTCTATACTTCACCTTTTGAGCTTCTGCCTCCCCTCACTGAGAAATGACAGTAATGTTCCAAGACATACTTGAGGTTTCTAGTTCTGTGATTCCATTTCCAGCACCCCAGACAAGGGTAGGGGTAATGAGAACTTCTATCTGTAAAAGGCTTTCCCATTCATGAAGCCAGCTTGCCCTTTCTGGATTGACTTAGGAGGATTCACTGCATTTATTTTAGCTGACATAGCCTTCATCACTTCACCAACCCATGAGAGCGAAGGCCTGAGACACATGCAGAGACTTGGGCGTACAGTGTTTCCCAAGTCCCCCCTGGCCTGCTGCATATGTTCACACCCATCACATCCCACCTCAGTGCTAGTCATCCCTACTTGCTCACATTTTCATCTCAGGCACTGACACATCTTTGTTTATTTATCCCACTGAGGGTCAGTGATGCTTCTTTCTTTCCCGGGAATGCCAGGGTTGGCCTTGCCTCTGTCTCCCCTTCTCACGTTCTCCTTCCAACTCTCTTTGCCTGAGGCTGACCACACTCCTTCATTCTCAAGAACATGCGGCTTATCTATCTTCCAAGTTGAAGGCAGCCAAAGGCTTTTAAAGATAATGAAAATCTCTCAGCTGCAATTTTGAGCTGCAAAGAATCTGCAAGATTCGCTGGCACAGAGAGTTACAGGAATGTTCTCCTAATACTTGTGGTCTGGAATCTTTGGAGGGTCAGGGATCTACCAGGAAAACAGGCATGTGAAAATAATTATCAAATAGCATGGAGGGGTGATGAAGGGTATTTGGGGGGGCGAAGAGCACAGGTATCAAATAATTTTTGCCAAAGAGGTAACAGTTGAGTCTTGAAGCAGGGTTAGGTAGGAGTTTAAGAACAGCTAAGATTGTGAGTAGGGGGTCCAGGGATCCAAACAGGGGTAACACCATGTGCAAAGGAAGGGCGCGTGAAAGAGAACACCACATTAGATGTGGCTGGGTTGGCTCTTTCCCACAGGTAGGCACGGCTGACTTAGCTGGTTTGGCTGTCCAGACAGGTGCCCTCTGCCCCACCCCCTTGTTCTACAGTCCATGTGTGTCCTCCCTAAGGCCCCGCCCTCCTTAACTCTCTGGAAATCAATCATGCTTTGTCAAGACTCAGGAGATAAGCATGCTTTGCTGCCTAGCACACCCAGGACAAGATCTTAGCATAAAATGCATTCTTAAAGACAGCTACAAGTGGGGGAGGGAAAGGACTGGCGGGAAACAACTCAGGTCACAGGGGCCTTGTATACTGGTCTAAGGAACTGCCCTTCTCTGTGTGGTCTGAGGGGGCTGTCGAGGAGTCATGCAGTTAGATTCACTTTGAAAAGGGGAAGAAAGATGACAGGAGGAAACTGGATTAGGGGCAGACAAGCCCAGAAACCAGATGCACAGGGCATAGACTGATAGAGAAGCAGGGATGCCAGGAACCCAGAAGGATCTCGGAGAATTTCAGCAGGAGTTTTTGTGCTCTATTGTGTGTGATGGAGCAAGAGGCAGTCATACTTGTTCCCAGGTTTCTGATCTCAGCAATGACAGGTTCCATTAGTCAAGGTGAGAACGCAGAAAGAGTGGCAGTTTTGAGGGAGACCATCAAATCCTTTCTCATTTGCTGCTTCACAGGGAGGGAGAGGACTAGAAGGCAGGAAGATATATTGGTCTAGAGCTCAGTTGCAATTCAATACAGATGAAAGGGCTAAGGAGTAACTGAGCGCTCTGGGAAGAGCCAGTCCTAAGGAGGAATGAATGCTTGATTTAGTTCAACAAATACTATGCACTCTGTAGGGCCTTGGTCAGGCTCTGCAGGACAGGCAAAGAAAAATCATACATTCTTCTACTATATGTGGCCTACTTTGTTTTAACGATAGACACGGACTAAGGTTTAACAGGCAGGAAATGTGTTTCTAGGAATGATTTGTGAAGGAAAGTGTAAAATTTTAGTCTGTAAGTTTCTATCTGTTTCCCTGGCTTTCTCTGAGGTTCATGTACAAATAGATGCTTCTCCCTTTACTGTCTTCCTTCCCTCCCTCCTTCCTTTCTTCCAGTTTTTTGTGAGGTTTGAAACCAAATTCTAGGATATGGTATCAACATAAAAATTGATTGACTTGTTCTGTATTTCCAACCCTGCCTTATACTTAAATATAACATGTTTGGTTATAACCATCTCAAAAAAAAAAAAAATGGAAGATGCATCTTTATGGAAATTCCCAATCTTTGGAATGAAAAAATAGGGAGAAAATGGAGGAAAGTTAATATCGTTTACTTACATATATTTTAGAGTGGAAAAATCCCTTTTGAAAAATATTTTTCTGTGTGTTGACTATTTTTAGACACACAAACCCAACTATAGACTCTCAATTGACTGATCAGATTGTGAAAAAAGTAGTAAATATTTAAGAAAATGTTTTAAGTATTTCAGAAAATGTTTAAAATATCTAAGAAAATAAGAAACATACTATGAATTGGCATGGAGAACTGTAGATCTGTAATAGTTTTCCTTTGAGAATTAAACTTTGGAATAAAAGATAAAATTTTAAAAGTTGACCCTGACATGCATGCCCAAAGCCCTGATCAGCATTTTATATCATAAACAATTGAGAAACAACAACTAAAAGCAAATAACACCATCTTGCTTCACCAGGAATTTGCATATTTTGCCAGTACTTATAGAATCTCTTAGAAAATTATTCTCTAAAGTATGAGATTGTTCGCTGGAAAAAAACTTCAGCTACCACTGGATTCATGTAGAAATTTGTCTTGGTTCTCTTATTAAACTATCTTGCAGTCAATTCTTCTTTAGTCATATTTTAGCCAATGGAATATAGGTAACGTATTTTGTTCTTCTTTCCCCAGAAATGGATATTTTTACTTTGTGATGGACTCAGAGGGGCTTTTCAAGTTACCTTCAATTTTTACAGCTCTCTTTCCATACCCCATGTGTGAATTTACTGTGATGACTTCTGAATGATGAAACTAATTTCAGCAGTCTCACCAACGACTTGCTTTGCTTTGGTTAAGTATAGAAAACCTTCGGCAATGTGGTTCAGATTTAAATTCTAGCACTTAGGCAAAACTTCTTAGAAGGAACCAGGATATGAATAAGTATGAAGTAAGCCCTTGAATGCAAAACATATTTCTAAAACGTCACTGAAAATTTGAGAGAATTTTCAATTAAGTATGTATGACTGCAGGTTGTCTCCCTTAAACAAATTAGTTCCCTTTTGTAAGCGTTTTCTGTATCTTGAAATTATTGATTGAATCAGTACTCAAGGTAGAACTGTGAGTCAAATTACAATTCTGAAACCTTTTGGGCAATAGTTCTAATTAATATAAGTAATATTTTAGCCAAATGCATGGGGCTGTAATTGAAAAACATCCTTTGGGCCTGAAGAATACCTACTAAGAGCAGCCCTATTAAGATGCATTCTGAGGTGGCTAAATTAATTTCCTTGACTTGCAAAGCAGAAGCAGGAAAGTTTTCCTGTTTCATGAGCCTAGAGGGTTTGATGTTTGGCCCTATTGAACCCCAGGAGCTATCTGAGCTGATTAACAGTACAGCAGTGAGAAAGGCAGAGCCAGTCCTATTTGGCTCTGTGCTACTATGAAATAATTTCTTTCTGTCTACATTATTATTTTTTGTTTGTTTGTTTAAATCTAGTTTTCCCTGGACCATCATCCTGCTGCCTGCTTTAAGAATATTGCTTCATTTCTTAGCAGGCACTAAAGAGTATAGAAAAGCTTTCCCCAGCATTCAAACCAGATTTTCTTTCCATTCTTATCACCATTTTTCATCACATGGTAAGAAACACTGTAAATAATTGAGGTGATCCATCAAGAG
The DNA here is from genome assembly GCF_000181295.1 of Otolemur garnettii. Lineage (NCBI taxonomy): Eukaryota > Metazoa > Chordata > Mammalia > Primates > Galagidae > Otolemur > Otolemur garnettii. The sequence continues at coordinate 15,826,831 of NW_003852421.1, read as the reverse complement.
ACCCATTCTTGATAATGAAAAATTGCATAACTCAGTAAAAGTCAATTAAAAACCACAAACTTCAGAACCTTTTTCTCAGTGAAGATTTATTGTTATAGAAGACATCTAATACAATAGATTTGTGGGGTCCAAATTTTTAAAAGTTCTAAAAATGCAGTTAAAGCTTGACAATAAACTTGAGTAAGATTTATACAATATCAAAGTGTATTAGTTCTTTGAAATGAAAAGGTTTCTTTTTTTCTCTCTTTAACATGAGATGTCTGAGGTGTTAACATTTCATAATAAGGTTAGAAATAACATCCACTGCGTGGGATACTTTTTTTCCCTTGGAGGATTTTAAACGAGTCTTACTCTTTGGTTGTGCCTGTACAACAAAAAGTCTGAATTAAATGAGAGGTCAGGATATTTTTCTTTGCTAAACTAAATATCTGAGTAATTAGAACTACCCAGATAAAGATTCAAAATACTTTTGTTATCTGGTTGCTAGCCAGTATTTTAGTGGAATGTAGCATCTTGTACAACTGCATATAATATTTTTAAATAAACAATGACTTTATTTCTTTAAAGACATCAAATGCTGCTTCAGTGGCCAAGGGGAAAATGCCAACTCTCTGAAATGTAGTATCTGTAACACCATTCTTTTACTTCTTAATGCCTCAAATATAAATTTAACTAAGGAGCAAACTCTATTTCCAAAGCCTAAAAATATCCATTTGTTTTGAAGTTCATAGTCCACCAGTGAAAGTTTTAAACTGTGTCCACAGGCTTAGGTAGGGCTCAGCAGTCAGGCATGACAGATGCATAATTCTAACCAGCAGTGCACATGTGACATGCTTCCTACTGAAATTAAACTGCCAAATAGGAAGAATTGTGCCCTTTTTAATAACAAAGAATGCAATCGTAAGAATTCTTCAGATTTGGAATTCCAGCAGTGTTCCTAGTGTTTTCTTCTTGATGTGTGACAAGAATGAGTAATATCAAAAATAAAAACAAACCTCATCTAAACAAGGAGTCCTTTGACTTTATAAGGTTCAGCATCAAATATACCAAATTCTAAAAATATCCAAGACCAGTAAAATATCAGAGCTAAGGGGATAACATGCTGGAAATGGGACAGATTTTTAAACCTTTTGATTTTAACCTACTAGCATTAATTTTGTTCATTTCTGTTTAGACATTGCCATTTCAACTACTATGGACTGTGGTATTTCATACTCATATAAATATTTGAATTGGACCTCATAAAATGTCCCTTGGGTCTTTAATACTTTTATTCTTGTATAATCTGAAACAAATCCTTTCCTTTAAAAAATCAAACAGATTTACACACAGTTGACTATTTACAAAGCACCCAATTAAATCCTACTTAATTCTTTTGCTCTAAAAATTCCACCTAAGTTGTATGTAAAGTACCCATCACATTAAATGCATAATGTTCACAAACCCTGGCAGTCCTATCTAACCTAGAAAATGTTACCTTACTTAAGGAGAATAGAGTAAAAAAAAAAAAAAGTATAAGGTTTTCAAGAAATGAGACCAGAAATCACAGTACAAGACAGATAAATCTACTTTAATATTCACATGTAAAAGTTACACATCACAAGAGATGGACAGTAGCTTAGCGGTAACTAACATAGCTATAGTGAAAATCATTTTTATAAAAAAATAATCTAGATGCAGTCATCAGAATTTTTGGTCTACTTAAGTTAATGTTTGAAGATCGACTTTTATCCCTGCTTGAAGGATTTTCCATTATGCCTTTTTATTTTTTTCTCCACTCTTGCCTATTAATATTCTTTGGAGGAAGGAAAGCAGAAAAGTGTTCATTTCCAAGAGTTTGTCCTTTGGTAGCAAGCAGAGAACAGCTTTCATTTCTATGATTTAAATAATCTGTACAGACATGAAACTTAGTGACATTAAGCTTTAGTGTCAAATGAATAGTGATAAGCAATTTTTTTCACTTTGATAAAACAATGGATTTTATAAACGCCTTTAAGATCTAAGCGTTTCCTCATCCCACGAGCAAAATCATTCAGAATCCATTTTGACCTCAGTCAAAAAACAAAACACTCTTTATGTATTACACTATAAAACCCTATACTTAAGAACTGATCAGGTATAGTTTCAACATGTATGCTGCAAATACAAAGATTTCCATCTAAGTTAAAGAAAACACATTTGAATGGACTCAGAACAAGTTTATTTTGTGATTAAACATCTCATGCAATCATGCAAGACCACTAGCTATAACTGTTACTTCCAAGTCTACAATACTGGGCAAAACAAAAACAAATTAAAAACCAGACCAAACAGAACAGACATTCAAGATATCAAGAGCTCTTCAATTGAGCTGAAAAATAATTTTCCAAAAGAAATATTCCCATAGATTAAAAAAACACACACATAATATTTACCAAAAAAATATTTAATTAAAAATCTTATAATTACAGTAGTCTATTAAAGCATATACTTTCTCACACTTATAGAACATCTCTATATATACATGGTATGAAATGTCACTCAGTTATCTATACAATATGTAACATTCTTGCAGGGAAAAGGAAGTTCCCTGCCCCGTTATAATCATCTATTTTAAACAATAGATGTAAAAAAAAAATATCTACAATGCTCTGTTATATTAGTAAAGCTTCGAAACAAAAATTGAGCCCCTTGGTCACAAAGTAGGCTTCTACAGTCTCATCTACCCTTGATCTTCTACTTATCAGTTCTGTCACACGTAAGCTGCAAAGTTTAACTGCACCTCCAAAAAACACAGAAATGTACAATTCACAGCAGTTATAAATGAAGAGACAAAAGACAGTATGTATGTAGAATGTTCATGAACGTGCAAAAAAAAGGATGAAAGTTGTATTTTTCTTTCCTCTCCCTCTCTCTTGGAATGACGAATGAAAACGTTTCTAGATTTGTTGATGTTTTTTCCTTTCCTCCGGTGGCTTTTTCTCTAACTTCTGCTCTTCCCCCTCCCTCTCTAGTGCTCCTGGCTCGGGCTCAGGCGGCCGCACACCTGTGGAAGAGGAATGAATAGAGGGGGTGTGTGAACCTTCTCGCTGCAGACTAACTGGCGCCACCGACCAAACTCAAGACATGCTTGATCAACAACCCAAAACAAACCACCAGGTCAGACAACACCCAAACCCGCGGCAGGCTCCGCGCCCAGCAGGCAGCTGCGGGTCTCCAGGAAGCCGGGAGAGGAGACCCCCTCCCGGGACCCTGGCCGCGTCTGCCTCTGTGCGTGTCAGACTGCACCGGGAACAACAAGGCAGCTCCCACGCCCACGAAAGTGCCCTCTGTCTCGGGGTAGGGAGGGTCTAAAGAGCCCACTGGTCACCAGGGGGAAAAAAGGGGGCGGCGGGGACAAGAGCTGATTAGTCACCACTGAGCGTGGACCCCAAGTTCTAAAGCGAAGTGTGGGTTCACTTGCAATTTGTGTGGCAGGGATAGAGAAGATGTCTGTTTCCTTGGGAGTTTGCCCTCAGCAATGCTGGGGGCAAAGAACACCGTGGAGCCTGGCAGCAGAAGCCCCCGGGGACCGGCATCTCTGGCGACCCGCCACCCGAGACGGGAAATGCGCGCTCACCTGGACAGCGCGGCTCAGCGGCACAGAATGCTGTCGCCCTGCTTGTTCACCGCGCCGGCCTGGAACAGCAACCGAACACCAAGGCAAAGGTTAGCAGCGCAAACAACGCACTTGTCACGGTCCCGGGTTCGTTCTCCGGCACCAGGTTAGGGCGCCAACGCCCCCACGCCACTTGGTAGCCCGAGGGGCCCTCTGGGCTCGGGCAAGAGTTGACAGCCCGGGATGCGCACAGCCCCGAGTCCCGCCCTGCGCGTTCTCCCGCCCGCACCGGCGGAGCCCTGCCGGCCGCTGGCTGCCTGGGTCGCCCGGAGGAGAAGGGGGAGGGGGCTGTCATTTTTGGCTGGCCCCCACCCAGAGGGGGGTGAGTTCCCGGTCCCGACACCCTGCCACTGCCCCCGACCCGCGCGGCGTCCGCCCCTCGCCGGCGCCAGCCTCTCACCGGGTCGGTGTTGAGCGCCGTGAGCGGGGTCCGCGGCGGCGCGGCCGGACAGGTCCCGGCCGGGTGGTGCGGCGGCGCAGGCGGTGGTGGCTGCCTCAGCAGAGCCGGGTGCGTCTCCAGCGCCAGCTGCAGGTCCAGGATGTAGTCGATAACGTGCTGCAGGATCTCCACTTTGCTGACTTTCTTGTTGGGTGGGATGGTGGGCACCAGCCTCCGCAGGCGGCTGTAGCAGTCGTTCATATCGCACTGCAGGCACAGCGCCGGTTCATCAGCCGCCGCCTCGGCCGCCTTGCAGCGCGCTGCCGCGGCCGCAGCCGCCGCGGCCGCCGAGCCGCCCAGGCTGTGGCCGTGCTCGGCCAGGCAACGCAGCGCCAGCTCGCCGCCGCCACAGCCCGACGGCGCCTTGCGGCCCGAGGGGCGCACCGGGCTCACAGCCTTCATCGCGCGCGCCCTGCGCCCTGCGCGAATAGACCCGTTGGGCGAGCTAAGGAGGTAGGCAAGGTCCGGGCCCCCGCCCGCGGCCCGCTCGGCTTCCTTTTCCTTCTTGCCTAGCGCGCTCGGGGCACTGCGATGTTCCCAGCGGTCCCGAGCCCAACAGTTGACAGGAGGGTCGCTCCGGGTTTGCAAGGGGACCTCTGCTCAGCGGGCGACCGTCGGCCCGAACTAAAGGCAAGAAAAATAAAAAACACCAGAAAAGTAGCCCACCCGGGTCCCCTAGTCACTCCGTTCGGAGGTCCGACTGAGCGCGGCGCCGCCGAGCTCCCCTAGCCGGCGATCTCCGCGCTCGGGGTACTACTCACAGCCGCGCCTCCTGCACTACGCTCTCGCCCAGCCCGCCGCGCAGCTGTATTTATAGCGTCCAGGGGCGGGGCCAGCGCGCGGGCCAGGTCGCTGCGCGAGCCAGCGGAGCCCGGCTGGGCGCGCGGGCGGGTGAGCGGAGGGAGGAGGCGAGGGCGGGGGTTTTGGGCGGTGCTGAGAGGCGGGGAGCCGGGCAACCCGAGTGGAGGAGTGGGCGGGGGTCGGGAGTAGCCAGCCAATCAGGAGAGCAGTGCCACCTCAGGGAATGACGCTCGGGCCAATGGGAAAGGCACTCCATTCCGTCAACGCTGTGGGTAGGGGTTCTGAGAAAAGAGAGCTGGGTGGGAGTCGGGCCAGGCTGGTGTGCCCAAGAGGGTGGGGGGAAGAGAGAAGTTCCTGTGAAGAACTGCGGGAATGTGCGGCTGGAATTCACTCCCCCCTCTTCCCGCCTAGGCTGCCGAGGGAGCGCTGGGCCCTGCCACTTCTAATAGCTCGGCGCCTGGGGACCCTCCGCCACCCTTCACTCCATCCCTGGAAGTCCAGTGCCTTAAGACAGACGCACTGCTCAACAAGGCACGTTCGTTCTGTTCCGTATTTCCTTCCTCTGTTTTATTATTCGCCTTTTCACAATTGCCGAAACCATAATGACAGAATGGAATGTCTAGCCTTTCCGTTTTCTTTTTAAATAACGCGAAAGCTTAGCAAAAGTATTAAAAAAGAAAGAAAGAAAAAGGAAAAGAATACCAAATCGAATGCAGGGAGAAGAGCGATATCAATAAAACAGAAACGTGGTGGTGGGGTTTTATGGGTTTCCTTTTACCCATCTAGATGCAAAAGTGGGCTCAAGAAATGCATTTGCCTTGCACATTAAATTAGAGCACGTAAAGATTAAAAATGCATGGACACGGAGTATTTAAAATTCCACCATGACATATATAATATTAATCCGTTTTATGTAAAATTCATACCTGTAACTTAATTTAGGCCATTAATGCACTGCTTCACGTATTACTCAGCGTACCCCTCTTTAAATGAAGTGATGACAATGTCCAGAGTCTCCTTCTTTGGCAACAAAGGATTAAAATTCACACTTCCAGTCTTTGGGGTCTGCTCAGTCCCTACCCCTGCAAAAAAAGCCTATTAATTAAGGGCGTTTTTGTGTTTAGATTTCTAATGGAAAAGCTGTCCCTCTTGAAAACAAAATTGCACAATGAACTCTGGTGGAGCATTGTGTGGACCTTCAAGAAAAAAATTGAACCCTTCAGATGAGAAATGAGCATGAAACTTCTCACTCAATGGGGAAATGAATTTTGAGCAAAATGCTCAAAACCTTCCCACCTTTAGCCATGCTTGGAGCTGAATTAACCCAAGAATGTTCTTCTTTCGTGTACATGACATGGCCTGGTGCCTTCATTTTCTTAGATAATTCCAAGAAAGAGACATGAACTTAATTTTTTCCTGTCTATCTTATGTATGTACTCCACTTTCTTCCTACTCCCTTCCGGGGACTGAAATACCTGCACCAGGCAGATATTTCGTTTAGCCATGTGGGTACTCTGTGACTATTGCACTATTTCCCCAGAGCACATTCCTTTTTCCTGATGAAATGAGGAGCAACTATTTAAATGCTCATTTCACAGGTAGATGTAATAACCCTCTTCTAATCCTTATAGGTTACTGCCTGTAATAATTGTCTGCAAACAGCTGACATTCTCATTCATTTATGTGCATGCATAGATGGTCTGCATACACATTATCAAGACAATCAGAATTATAAAACCTGAAAGAAGGACTTTCTTTTAAAGACAGGCATAGTCGTACACATTTTTAAATTAATACAAATACATAGGAGAGAATATTGTGGTTTTAGATAGAAAGTTAGGAGAAGGAGCCCTGGGGGGTATAAAGTATTATCTTGGAGCCAGTTGTACAGTCAGAGGTGATGATGATAAATGGATAGATGTATAGATGTTTTGTTCCATTAGTTTTTCTTTCCTAGTGTTTTAAAAAGTGCTTACAAATTAAAAGCCCAAGATTTTTCTCTGTTAGGCAAATTTAACTATGCTAATACATGCCGAAGGTACACTCACATTTAAATCTTTACATATCCTGACTTGATTGAAATTAAAATTTCTTTTAAATATGTGACACAGAGGAACAATCATATTCATCCTTTTAGAATTTGCTAAGTCTCAGAGAACCATTCCCTGGATGTGGCAAGTGTCAAATGCCCAAGTTTCAGGTTTTGTTGGAAGTGCTCTGTGCAACTGGCTTAAAGTGAGAAAGACTGAGTTACTTTGTGTGTGTGTTTGGGGGGGGTGGGGGTTGGGGAGAAGTTCAAAGAAAAGTACCTTGGCCACGTGATCAAGAACATCCAGGAAAAATGTGATCCCTAAATCCTGCTGGTGAAGTAGGTAGAGACAGTTATTGTACTCCTTGTTTTAAAGGTTGGAAGGCATGAAGGTATTAAAGCATTAAAGTGCTACATAAACCGTTACACAAAGGGAATAAGGACTATCATCCTGCACTTTTGGGCCCATGAAACCAGAGAGCACTAGAAGCTACTCAATTTTATGTTTTTGTGTACTTAGCCATAGGCACTTAAGTGACCTCAATGCTGAAGTCCTGAAAGACTCCCAGCAATGATAGTTCAGAACAAGAGCTTACTCAGCAGTGATCAGGATAAACCTTAAAAGTTACATTATGTCTGTTGTGCAGAGAAGAAACTTTAGTTTGTGACTCTTTCTTTCACTTGCACTTGTGAAAAATAAGATGGGCTAGCTCAAAGCCCTTTTGCCATGGGAGTACTAGAGATTCCCCAAAGTTGCCTGGAATGCAACACTCACAGGAGAATCGCTAGGAAGCCCCGGTGACCTGAGCTGTGTATATACCCTTTCTCCAGACAAAAGGGTCTGCAGCCCTCTCTTGGGATGCATTCTCGATGCTAATCAGACCCTTGCTGAACTCACAATCACCCTGTGTTTACATGAAGCCAGGGTATCAAAGCATATTGTACTATTCAGCCCAAATGCCTTTTCAGGATTTGATACTTTTTTTTTCCATGGCCTCCAAGGAAACAGTGGGTGGGCTCACACACAGATAACACGAGTGTTCCCATGTCCTGGTCACGCTGTAGATGTTCGTGATCACTGAAGGAGCCACGTGCATTCTTAAGGGGCATAAGAAACCACTATGTACCCTGCAGCAGGAATGTCCCTTGCTCTAAACTGGGCAATGTGGCAATACAAGCTCAAGGCTGTTTTATCAGACACTGAATGTTACAAATTTACTTGCGCTACCCTTGGATTGCTGATACCAGTCCCGGAAACACTGATAACCTCTTGGTTTGCTACGTCTTAGAAAAAGGCTTATAGGAAGAGGACTTTATATAATGAATGTGGCTGGGCAGATGCAGCCATCAAAATGCTTTTTTCCCTAGGGGTTTTAAAAGGTAGTCTGTTAAAATAAGAAATACATGACTTTTGACTGGACATGGTAGCTCACACCTGTATCCCAGCACTTCGGGAAGCCAAGGAGGGAGGATCTCTAGAGGCCAGGACTTCTAGATCAGCTTGAGCACCAGAGCAAGACTCCTGTCCTTACAAAAAAAAAATTAGCTGGTCCTGGTGGTGCACACCTGTAGTCCCAACTACTCAGGAGACAGGCAGCAGGATCACTTGAACCCAATAGTTTGAGATTTCACTAAGCTGTGATGCCACTGCATTCCAGCCTGGGAAACAGAGGGAGACCCTGTCTCAAAAAAAAACGTGGGTGACCTTTACAAAGCCCTCTGTAGGCAGATTAAAAGACAGAAAATAGAATGAAAGAAATACCATTTTTTTTTTTAACCTTAGGAGATATAAAGACCAAGGGCTCTGAAGTGAGATAGTTGGGCTCCATTTGTGGCTTCTAGTTTTATATCATTAAACTGAATGCTTAACTTCCTGTAGCTTTCATATTTGAAATGCAGATAAAAATTCTATGTGTTTTATAAGATACACACATATACATATGGTTTATATAACAAAATTGTATAAATTTCTTAAAACAGTATTTGGCACATAATAAATGGTCAATGTTAACAGTTATTTTCATGTTTGGCAAATATCTCTCAGTCTGTGGCTTGCCTTTTCATTCACTTCATAATCTCATTTAAGAACAGAAATTTTTAATTGTGATGACATCCAATGGCAATTTTTTCTTTTATGAATCATGCTTTTGGTATTTGGTATCTATCTAAGCAATCTTTCATAACTCAAGGTAACAAAAGTTTTCTCCCTAGAATTTTTATTCTTTTTAGGAAAAGTTAGTTTTATGATGTGGAGCTTATGCAGGGTCCTATCCTGGGAAGGGCTCCATGTTTGAGTTAGTGCTTTTATCTTATGATCTTGGTTATTTTTGAACAAGGGGACTTGCATTTTCATTTTGCACTGGGACCCGCAAGATGGTGTGGCCAGTCCTTGTTTTATGTTTATACATAGGTCTATCATCCGTCTTAAAGTTATTTCAGTGTGTGGTGCAAGATGTAAATTGAAGTTAATATTTTTGCATACGTACAGCCAATTGTTTTAGTTTCCTTTGTTGAAAAGACTATCCTTTTTCACTGAATTGCCTTTGTACCTTTGTCAAAAATTGGTTGTGTACAGTGTATATGCGTGGGTCTATTTCTGGCCTCTGAAATCTCTTCCATTGGTCTATTTGTCTGTTTTTATGCCACAACCACACTATCCTGATTACTACAGCTTTAAACTAAGTCTTAAAATCAGATGGTGTTGAGCCATTGATCCTCCAACTCTATTCTTCTTTTTCAAAGCTGCTTTGGCTCTTCTGGGTGTATTACCTTTCTATATAAATTTGAAAATCAGTTTGTAGATTTCTTCAAAAGTAGACTTGTATCCCAAACATGTAAAGAACCTATACCCAGAATACTATACAGGGTGGCCATAATTAAATTGCACGTGAACGTTATGGCCACCCTGTATCTAAAGGACTTTAAAAACAATCATAAGGAAACAACTCCATTTAAAAAATAGGCAAAAGACTTAAGCTGACAATCCATTCAAGTAGAAATAAAAATTGCTAATGAGCACATGAGAACATGGTCAACATCATTAGTCCTTTGAGACACACAAGTCAAAACTACAATGAGATACCTCCACACACCTGTCAGACCTGCTTCAACTAAAGTCCGAACATAACTGAGTGTTGGTGAGTAGATGGAACAAGTGGAACTCTGGCACACTGCTGCTGGGGATGGAAAATGGGAAAAACTACTTTGGAAAACAGTTAGGCAGCTTCTTAGAAAGTTAAATATACACATGTCATGACCCAACCAGTCTACTCCTAGATATTTACCCAAGAGAATTGAAAACACCTACCCATGGGCCACAAAGGGGTATGAGAATGATGGATGCGTTTATTATCTTGTTAATTCTGTATCATCTTGCTGTCAGGTATCACGGTGTTATCTGAATGGGAGGGAGGTACACTCTAACTCAGGCATGAGACATATACTGATTTAATATTGTAGCTATCATGGTTAGCCATTTACATATTTCATCATTTGTTGGGACTAGACTATACTAAAAACCACGTTCACTGCTCTTTGTCTTGTATAGTGATGCCATAACATGGATTCAAGTCTCTGAGGAGGACTCAGTCTGATTATTTGAAATGTGTTTTCCCATGTGCACAGTGAGACCATAGTATGCACTCCTGCCTCTATGCGACACTGCAGTTGTAGCTGCCACTGTGGCCTCCATTACCCCAAATTGGCAGCTGCCATGGGGTGAACATCACTGGGTAGAGAAGATAACAAACCTCATCATTCCATGTTCAGGATGGTGTACCTTTTTTAAAATTTCGACTTCTCCAGCTTTCGCTTAGTTATAAAAAATTAAACAATCTGGTATAATTAAATAAATTTTACTGGTATCTCCAGAGAAGGGAGCAGAAATTCCTAGTGGGTACCCTATTTTTACCTGTAAAATTCCATAGCTCAACCTGTGTAAGAACAGCTTCTGCATCTAGCAAGGGAAGGGATTCAGATGGATAAAGTGAGGATTAACTGCCTTTGAAAGTCCCAGGAGAATGACAGTAAATAAGTAACAGGGGATAACATGCCAACCTCTAGTAGGTATTAGACACTCACTAGGTACTAAGTCTGCACGGATATTGATGCCATTATGGAAAGGGGTTTGTAATAGGAACGTGTGAGATGCCAAAGAGATCAAGTTCTTGCTTTAGCTCACGTTATCCTTTAGTAGAGACATTCTAGATAAGAATTATTATTTCTTATAAAATTCATCACAATAAAACTCATCACAATAGATATTGATATTCATCTATCTGCTACACTTTTTCCTTGAGGAGATAACACCCAAGTGAAGTCATCACTAAAAACTATTCTGCTCATAGCATAGGTTCTTGCTAGATTTACACTACTGAAAATGTTTTAATTATATTTCTTTCCCTTAAAGTGAATACAAAATATAGAAGAAATGTAATTAGATGTGTTTTAGTTACTTAGAAAAATGCTAAATGAACAGTAAATTTCTTCACATCTTGGAACTGAATACTGAATATAGGTCCATCACGGTAAATCTGCCTTCACTGAGGGGAAAAAAAAAAAAAACCCTTCCCATTTTATTCGTATCTAGGTCAGGGTTTCTGAGAACTGATACAGTGTTTAAGAAACAGTTGCCTTTCTTCCTCCAAAGAGGAATTTTTGAGACATTTTCGAATACCCCACACAGTTGTTCTTGGTTGTTGGACAGGCCATGATGTCAGTGAACTTTGTACGTGCAGCGGGAAATGACTGTTTAATGCACATGGACAGGATGAAAACTCCCTTGCATGTGAAATAACTGAACTAGTACATTTTTTGTACTAGCAAAACATGTGTAACAAATCACTAAAGGTATTAAAAATGCAGAATGAAAGGAAAAAAGGACTTGGGTTAACTTTGAACTTTATCACTTTGGCAGTCCTTTATTAAAATACTCCAGTTTAAACAAAATCATCTCGTTGGAAGGGATTTCAGGTAGAATTAAATCAAAGGTATATTCTTTAATGATAAAAAGCATTACTGAAATATCTTTTCTTAAAATGTATCTGTTCGACAGAAAAATCTAAGTTTAGTAAAGCATTAGATAATAGTTGGTCTGATGGAAACATACATACCATTTAAAAATCATCTTGTTCATGAAGTCAGCATTAATACAGGATTCTCTCGTTAAGTTATGTTTTAATAGCAAGTAAAATAAATGTTGTTATGCGAAATAAATATTGTGACAACATTGCAAAAATACGGCATATATTGTCATTAAGCCTAGTGGGTTTAGGATTGAAGTTATATATCAAAGTAATTTGCTGAAAACATTTTTAACATTGGTAATCAACCCATTGTTCTGTCTTTATCAGGAATCTACAATCTGTAATAAATAGAATGATTTTGCTCTTTGGCAGATTGTTAATTGGGCAGTGTTTGGCACCTACCAGCATTGTGCGTTGCCACTCTCTTCAGAAATGCCAACTCTAGTCTCTGGTGGAAACAGTTGAAAGAATGGTAATGCTTTCTATATCCAACTTCTGGAAAAAAACATCCTTATGTATCACTGACATATGTAAGACCTCTCTATTGCCCAGGGCGGTAGCTCATGGCTATAATCCTAGCACTCTGGGAGGCCAAGACAGGTGGATTGCTTGAGCTCAGGAGTTAAAGAACAGCCTGAGAAAGAGCAAGATTCTGTCCCCAGAAAAAGTAGCCAGGGGTCATGGTGGGTGCCTGTAGTCCCAGCTACTTGGGAGGCTGAAGCAAGAGGATTGATTGCTTAAGCCCAAGAGTTTGAGGTTGCTGTGAGCTCTGACGCCATGGCACGGCACTCTACCAAGGATGACTAAGATTCTGTCTGAAAAAAAAAAAGAAAAAAGACCTCTACATTATACATTCTACCAAATCTAACTCTTCAACCCTACTTTTAAGTCTAACCGATCCTTCTCCAAAACTGTTTCAATTCAATCTGAAGCTTGCTTTTTAAAAAATGGCTTAACCAAATTAAAAATCAATTTAATGGAATACAATGTGTTTTGTGCAATAATCCTGAGATCAGTAGGCCACAGTAGGCAAAAACCAAAGCTAAATCAAAGGAAATTTCACAGAAGAATTACTAGAGCTGGATCTTGAGAGATGACTTCATCAGTAGAAAAGATTTTCCAGATAGTGTAAACAGCATGTGTAGAAGCTTGGAGGAGTGACTTGCAAAGTTCTCCCCCTTGTTTTTGTTTTTGTTTTTTTTTCCAGGCAGAGTTTCACTTTATCACCCTGGGAAGAGTGCCACAAAGTCATAGCTCACAGCAATCTTAAACATCTTAAACTCTTGGCCTCGAGCCATCCTCTTGCCTCAGCATTCTTAGCAGCTGGAACTACAGGCGCCCACCACAATGTTGGGCTACTTTTCTATTTTTAGTAGAGATGGGGTTTTGCTTTTGCTCAGGCTGGTCTCAAACTCCTGAGCTCAAGCAATCCGCCTGCCTTGGCCTCCCAGAGTGCTAGAATTATAGGCGTGAGCCACCATGCCTTAGGGTTCTCCCTTGTTCTTTCTGCTTCAGTTAAAACATTTCACCTTCATTCTTTTATTCAATTAGTAGTTTTCCTCATCTTATGATAGTCTTTCCCTCTGAAACACTTTCCACTCACCTTTCTTCCAATCCACAATCATTGACTCTTTGAATAAACACTGTAGGACTTATACATAGTTCTTCATCCAGGGAACCATCTGTCATTAATTCTTTGGCCAAAGAGCAGTTTTATAATCCAGGTGGTCAGAAATCTATTACTCAATTTCTGAAAGGACAGAAATAGTGATAGAAGAGCAGTCTTCCTCCATCTGGCCATAGCATGTGTGCTGAGCCAAGAGGCTCCTGAGGCATCTTTATATTTATCCTGGCGACCCAAAGAAGACCGTCCATCACTTTATTAAAATGGTGGTTCTATGATATTTATGGCAGGTGTTATAAAGGGACCTCCTCCTTTCTTCTGCCTTGAAAGCCTAAAAAAAGTATTACCTGTCTTATGTCTTGATCAAACTTTTTCAAACTTTAAATTTAAGAAAACAAATACATATATGGGATTTCATCAAGCCTATGGGTCCAGGCAGATAATTCAAGGCAGAATTTTTTTTTTTTTTTTTTTTTAAAGACAGTCTCTGCAGCCCTGGGTAAAGTATCATAACAACTTTATGCTCACAGCAACCTCAAACTCTTGGTCTCACGCGATCCTCTTGCCTCAGCCTCCCGAGTAGCTGGGACTGCCTGTATGTGCCATGACACTTGGCTAGTTTTTCTATTTTTGGTAGAGATGGGGCCTGGCTCTTGCTCAAGCTGGTCTCAAACTCCTGTCCTCAGGTGATTCACCTGCCCCGGCCTCCCAGAGTGCTAAGATCACAGGCATGAGCCACTGTGCCCGGCTGAGGCACATTTTTTTTTTTCAGTTATTTGTACAGAAACTTTAGGAGTTAACACACTAAGAGTGGGAACGAACTGAGGAGGGAACAAGTGGAGATGGATGATGGTAACGATAACTGTGACAGTATATTGTAGCTGCCACTTACTGAATTGTACTAGGTTCAATACATTTATTTACTATTGACTGACTATATACTAACCACTTTGCATATAGATATGTTTCACCTCACAACAATCCTGAGAGATACCATCTCAAAATGAAAGTTGGAGTGAAATCAGTCAGCAGTTGCCATCAGTAACGTAAATGTAGATCGGAACTTTAAAAGACCAAAGAGGTTGATCAGAGGTGAGGAGAGTAATAACCTATGTCTATATTGATGGGTATTCATATACAGGATGCTCACATTCAGAAGTCGAACCATTTATAAACAAACACTATTCCTGTGCATGTTATATTTTCAAACTTACTACCAAGCCAGGCATGGTTGAGGGAGGAATTGTCAAAAAAATAAATACAAAAACCCCAAGATGAGCAGGGTAAACTGGTTTTCCAAATATAGCTTCATAGGAGAAAAAGGAGGAGCAGAGATTAACCAGCCAAGTTTCGCTCTGGAGAACTCCCAGTAGAGTGTAACCACCGCAGCTTTGGCATTGCTGTTGATCACAGCTAGCAAAGCAGAGTTGTCTGACAATGAAATCTCTTTACAGAGTTTGGTGGCAGCAACATGATCTCACTCCCTCAAAGACCTCAAAATTCAACAGAATTATGAATCACGAAAAACATTAACTCTGGTGCTTCATTTTAAAACTAAAATTACATATATCACAACCTTTTATGAAGCTAAACTAAATAATTCTGTAATTTGTAACTTATCTGGAGATAAAAATTAGTTAATCTGGGGGAAAAGATCATGATTTGTAATTTGCAAGATAATTCTGAAAAAAAAAAAAAAAAAACCTCATTGGTCTCACCTCTGGAGCAGTATTGAGACTGAAACCTAATGTGGCTGCCAGGCTCACTCTACCCCTGACTGGGTGAGGCTCATCTCCTCTGCTCCAGCTTTCTCCTCAATGCACTGAGAGCCCAGGACTGTCAGATGTGTATGGTTCTGCTCGACTCCAGTAGTATATGTTTCTAATTAAGATACTAAGAGATTGATACGGGGATCTTGTTTTCAAACAAATTTAGATTGGCCAGTATTATTGGCCTACCCAAGAATGACAACAATTTCCTCAAGAGAGTTTTTAAGCAATGTAACACTGTATCTATAGGATACTGAGAGACACAGGGGAAGATCCTCCTGCCACTGCATGGAGAAGCTTCTATAAAATGCAAGGATAGATGTAAGGAGGAGGTTCCTGTAAGCATGCAGGCTTAGACCGGGGTGATTGGGCAGAGGTGTCGAGTAGCAATTAGTTGTTTTGAAGGTATGGTCAGTGGGATTTGGGTTATAAAGAAGAGTCAAAAGTTCTGTAGTCTTTGGTCTTAACAATGGGAAAACAGAGTTGAAATTGGTTGAGGAATCCCATGTGACGGGCAGGGTTGGAGGAAGAACCGTCTAGTTCGGAACACAGAAATTTGGGATACCTACTGAACATTCATGTGGCCATGCTGAGTAGAACACAGATGTCTAGTGTTCAGAGGAGATGATTTGGATAGAGATACAAATTTGGTGATGATCATCTCCCTATAAAACCACAGGAATGGATAATGTCATCTTGGAAGACAGTATAGCTGGAGAAGGAGTCCAAGAACCAGGGTCTGCCTCCCTTCAATGTTCAGGGATTGAGGAGAAGAGGAGGAGGCCGCCAGACAAGAAGAGAGGCCAGCTGAGAAAGACAGGTCAAAGGAAGAAGTTTCAAGGAGCAAGAAGTTCCTCAGTTAGGGTAAATGCTGTTAACGTGGTACACCCAGGAGGTAATTTCAAAAACAAGGGAAAAGCCCATTAGAAATGGAGGATGCTTTATCAAGTTTACATTGTGCCCTTGGACTGCAAGGAGAGAGAGACTTTTAAATTTGATGCATTTACAATATAGATAGAGACATACCAATTTGGGTAAAAATATTATTACCTGCTTTTAAAGTCATCTGCTAATGTACCATTTAGTAATTTCTTCTAGAAGAAATCTTCATTTTCTGTGACCTCAGGAAGTTGACACAGCTACCCAAAGTGCCTCCTTTTCTGGCCAGGTGAGGTGGTTCATGCCTCTAATCTTAGCACTCTTAGGAAGCTGAGGCATGTGGATTATTTGAGCTCAGGAGTTGGAAACTGGCCTGAGCAAGAACAAGACCCTGTCTCTACTAAAACAAACAAACAACAACAACAAAAAAAGAAAACAAAACAACCCCGCCCCCCCCATTAGCCAGATGTTGTGAATCCCTGTAGTCCCAGCTACTTGGGAGGTTAAGGCAAGAGGATTGCTTGAGCACAGGAGTTTGAGGTTGCTGTGAGCCATGAGGCCGCAACAGAGTGAGACTCTGTCACAAAATGAAAAACAAAACAAAACAAATCAAGAACAAACAAAAACAAAGTGCCTACTTTCGGAGTGGAAGAATGCATTGTAGATGAGTCTGTTCCAAAGGTCTCTAAGTGAAAAAAAGAATTGTTTTCTCTTCTTTTACTCATCATTTAAAAGTATCTTGGATTTCCTTAGTAAATAGGACAATTGAAATGAATGAATGAACTCTAGCAGAATGCCCGTGGATTCAGGGACACACTGCAGACCTCGTTTCACAAGGGTCTTTATGGCATGCCCCTGGGTCTCTGAGCATCCTCGCCACAGTGGTGCTTAGGTCTATGATTTAAACGTTGTCTTATCTGCTCCCCACTTTCCTCTCTGACTACACCAGAGAGCATTTAGGTGTTTGCTAGGTAGCCTGTGAAGTCACCTGTGTTTTCCGCACTTCTCTAACTGCCAACAGGAAACAGTCTGGCAACCACCTGCAAACTCTGGTTATGGGTCTAGTCTTCTCACTTGCCTGGTCACTTTGTGGGGTCAAATAAAAGGCTTCCCCTTAGGTCGTTCCTTCCTTTCTGATTCTTTCTCTTGTGGATTTCGGAAGCTCCTCATGTATGAGAATGATATTTTTACATATTCTTGGAAAGAATGTACTTTTTGGTAGTTTTCAGGAGAAGAGGCCCCTCTGTTAGCCAGTGGTCTTGGAGAAGAATGGATCAGACTGTAACTTTGCTATTATGCTTAGATTCTCTACAGCACAGATCATGCAGTTAGTTCGCCTAATTATCTGGTTATTTCAACTCATTTGGATTTAAAAAATTTTTGGTTCCCAGTTATATATATTGCATTTATAAAGGCACAAACTGTGGAGTAACTGGTGAAAGATACTTCCTGCTATGTTAAGCTGTGCACTATTTACCTGACATTACTTAGAAACATCTGCTTATGATAACACAATCTAGCATTTCATTCTGTTTCCACAGTCATCTACATTAAATGCCATGTAATGACAGTACATTGAATATTTCCTTCTTTCCCAATTTAATATGATCAAATGTTAATTTAGAACAGTAAAAACCAAATCATTTTTTGGTATTTACTCCCTAAATTTTCTACAACAAACATGAATGGCTGGTCCAAAACTGAAAAAATAATACATTGTCAAAGAATTTCTACTGTTAAGTGTTTTTATTGTTTGTATTTTGATGTTCTTTGTTTAATATTATTATTCTAAGAATATAGATTACTTCCCAGTGACTTTTACAGCTTCATGAGGGATCCTGGGAATATCAGTTCTAAGTGAGGACAAAGAGGATAAAAAACAAGATACATATGACTTTTCCCTAGACTGTACATATAAATATAAAATCCAGGAAGTCTGGAAGGCAGAGAGGAGCACAGAAGGATGTTTGTAAAGGAAGCTTTTGATAGCCTGGCATAATGAGGTACCTCCCTAAGATATATCAGGTTGTAATAATACATCATTGGCAGTTTTTGAGTGAATCGGATTTCTCTATAGGTCATACATGCTCTGAACATAATTCGTATCATCTTGCAACTTTTTCAAACATAATAGTTTTACTTGGAACAATTTTAGGTGTACAGAAAATTTGCTGAGATGTAATAGATTTCGACAATTCCTATATGCCCTTTACCCAGTTTCCCCAGGTGTTCACATCTTATGTAAATATGGTACATTTTGGGTGATTAGTAACTTAGTTATATTGCCATTAACTAAGATAGAGACTTCATTTGGATTTCACCAGCTTTTCCATTAATGTACTTTTTCTACTCCACAATACAATCTGGGATATCAAATTGCATATAGAACTCTAAGTGTTGAGAAAAATTAGGACC
Organism: Otolemur garnettii; assembly: GCF_000181295.1. Classification (NCBI taxonomy): domain Eukaryota; kingdom Metazoa; phylum Chordata; class Mammalia; order Primates; family Galagidae; genus Otolemur; species Otolemur garnettii. The sequence continues at coordinate 15,808,214 of NW_003852421.1, read as the reverse complement.
AGAGTTAGAGCTATAAAGAGCTCAGACCCAGTAGATAGCAATTGAGATTTGCAATCAGGAAGAGTAGAGGAAGATAGCACAGATGTAAGCCTTAGAATGTTGATTTCAAAGATGTAGCCATAATTAATGTTTTAGTTTAAGCAATTTATATATAAGTTTCTGATGCTACTGTCAGGGTATCTTGTATTTTCCTTTATTATCAGGAGCCAGTAAGGGTTCTTCTAAATCAAATTATATTGAAAAGCCTGTTACTATGATATAATTCTCAAGTGAATAACAGTATCTCAAAAATTAGCAACAGCATCTCAATGAAAATGTGTATATAATATCCTGGGATACGATTTGTCTACATATAGAGAGGGTACCTTATGCATCTAATCTCCTACCAAGTTATCCCTTTGCCCTTGAACTATAACCACAGTAATTATCACTATGCTTATTTAACTCGTGAATTTAATTACCCGAAACATGCAGTGAGAACCAATTATGTGCTAAGCACTGCACTGGGCTGAGTTATATGGACCAGGAGTATATAACCTATGGCCTATGGGCCCCAGGGAGATTATTTGAGGATTGTTTTGCTTATCTATAGTGTCAAATATTACAAAAAATATGCATGGAACTTTTCTTTTGCTCATTAGCTTTCATTGGTATTTGTGTATTTAATGTGTGGTCCAAGGCAATGCTTACTTTTTATTTATATATATATATATTTTTTGAGACAGAGTCTTCCTTTGTTGCCACTGGCTGGAATGCCATTCTGTCTTAGCTCACAGCACTCTCAAACTCCTGGGCACAAGCGATCCTCTTGCCTCAGCCTTCCGAGTGTCTAGGAGGTGCCTGCTGCCCAGCTAATTTTTCTATTTTTAGTAGAGACGGGGCAGAGGAGGAGCAGAAGGGTGTGGTAAGTCTCACTCTTGCTGGGGCTGGTCTTGAACTCCTGAGCTCAAGCAATCCACCACCTTGGCCTCCCAGAGTGCTAGGATTACAGGAGCCACTGCACCTGGCCCTAAGACAATTTTTGTTCTTCCAACAGGTAGCAGAAAAGAAAAAATGCTGAGCATCACTGGTTTAGGCAGTCTTTTTGATGAACCCAGACCCCATGTAGTAGACAGGTGCTAATGGAGGCATTCAGAAAGTGCTACGGAAAAAAGCATAGAAGATAAGCATGAGGCAAAGGAAACTCATGCAAAAGACATGAAGACGTGCTCTTCTAAGTGGTCTAGTCCACCTGCACCACATGCCTGCCCGGGAGCCAGGAACCACAGATGGATGTTGAGTAGGGGCTTAGAGTGACAAAGGCCTTGGATGCCAGCCAAGGGGTCTAAATTTATCATGAAAAGGATGGGAAATCCATGCTAATATTTGTGCTTTGGAGAGGTCAGTGTAGACAATGGATTGCTGGAGGAAAAAAATGGCAGGGAAACTGCCAGGGAAACCAGAGTGAACTTTTGGAGTAGAAAGGTTCAGGCAAGAAACCACAAAGACCTCCTTTCTCTTCGTTACTTGTACAACACTTACATCATCCTTTTTAAGAGCAGATTGAAATGCCACTTGCTCTGAGAAAACTTTTCTTTTGCACTCCTTAGAATACCTAGTCACTTATTCCCATAGCTCTTGGTTCATAACAGTTACCATATTGAGCACTGTAAGGACTGTTTTTCATGTCTGTCTCCCTACCACAGTGAGCTTCTCGAAGTCAGGGTCTGTGTCTTATTCATCTGGGCATCTTTAGGGTTTAGTACAGTGCTCGGTATACGGAATCTGCTCAAATATTTGATAAGTGAGAAATGGAATGAATATTTGCTAATCATGGATAGAATGTATAAGAAGGTTGATCCTTTCCCCCAAATCTTAACAATCACTCTTATCCAAATTAATTTTTGCAAAATTCCATGCACAGCCATTTAATTAGTTCAATTAAGGAAACAAGGAAATGAGGCTCAATTATGGAAGAAATTGTAACTCTTTAAGCAATTGATGTGGATTAGAAATACTTGGTCATATCAGAGATAATCAAAATTTGTGAGTTAGCCAGTAAAAAAGAGAAACATTTATGAATGCAGACTTGGTGCAGAATATATTACAAAAAAAGATACTGTGTGATTTATCCCAACTATCATTTATGAATTAAAATTTCTTTAGTTCTGCAGTTATCAATGGGCTAAGCAAAACCTGTGTTGCTGCTGGTGCTAATTAATTTTCTGGAAAAGAACTTGAGTTAGCTTATGTAGATCTCTATTGCCTGGTTTGTAATTAGTCAATCGAACCAGAGGTCACAAAAGCAAATGCCCAAAGGGGCCAGATAAGTAGCAGAAATGAACAAAGGTGGTATCAGAAGCTAAGATGTTGGAAAGATGCTGGTGAACTGGATTTTGCCTGATTCATCTCAAAGTGGCAGCCATTCTTTTGACTCAACAGATTGCTGACATGCAAGAACTTGTAGTCAATTTGCCGTAAATTATATTTTTTTTAAAATGAGAAACCACATATCTGTTTTAATTGAAATTATGGTTTGGTTTCTTTTTTTTTTGCAGTTTTTGTCCGGGGCTGGGTTTGAACCCGCCGCTTCCGGCATATGGGGCCAGTGCCCTACTCTTTTGAGCCACAGGCACTGCCCTGAAATTATGTTTTTATTGATGATAAGTAAAAATAACTAATACTGTATGAGTAAATCCTCTTTCAGCAATAACAGCCTAGGTTATTTTGGATCAACTTTCCCATTGAGAGCTGCTAGTGATGTTGGACTAAATATTTTTTTAAAATCTGAAAAGTGTTGTAGAGCCAACAAGGCAACTGAATTGTAGAGTCAAGAACAAGAAGATAAAAGTCTATGGAGGTGAATCTCCTAAAGGTGATTGCTAATTCTGAAATCTATGGCTTAGAACATAAAAACTGAGAGAGCTTTGGACAGAATCATGGTGCTGGGGGCCCAAAAATTGGAGATCACTGTTTGGCAAGGGGCAGAGATCTTGGTAAATACCTTAGGCAGCTTAGATCCAAGAGTGATCTAAACTAGGGATCCAAGAGGGATCCCTAGTGATATTGCTGAGCTAGAACTAGACCATTTCTTATAGGAGCTATAACCCAATCACAGGTGAGCCAATTTGCTGATTAGATTAAGATATTTTGGGGTTATCAGTGCTTCCAACCTAGTTGTCTGCCAAAAGCATATGTATACACTCTGTGGAAGAATATAGCATCATCCAGAGAGTCTCTACAATTTTCACATACAATGGCTGGCAAGGGAAAATAACCAGGCAAACAAGAAGACAGGATGTGAACAAAAGCCAAAAGAAAAACAGTCAATACAAACAGAACTTCAGTGGGATCCAGATAATGATATTTTCAAACACAGACTAAAAAACCTACCACCTATATTTCAAGAAATAAAAAGACAATTAAAAATTCTACAAATAACCAAAAACAATAATGATAGGCCCAAGTATACTTTCAGAATTAAAACACTGTATGGGCTATAAAAAAAATACCAGGAATCAGATTCTGAGTGCTGCTCTGAATGAGTACAGAGGTAGCATAATGGCACCGTGCAATAAACTACAGACTGACTTCATTTACAGTGTATACTAGTAAGTATTTGGCAAAAATAATAAAATTGTTTTTTATGGACTATAAAAGATAGTAAAGAGGGCGGCGCCTGTGGCTTATGGAGTAGGGCACCGGCCTCATATGCCGGAGGTGGTGGGTTCAAACCCAGCCCTGGCCAAAAACTG
>NW_003852421.1:15782407-15804460 GCF_000181295.1 Otolemur garnettii | reverse complement strand
AAAGATTACAAATATCAAGAAAGTTAAGAGAATTGAGGCACTTCGATTAGCTTCAAAATGAATCTTTAGTAGCTCTTATGAATGTGAATTAACTAATCAAAATTTCCATTCCAAAATCACACCTGAAAAGTTTTGGCAGGAAATGCTGAGAGGTATAATAATAGTTTCTGTAGTCCATGTAATTATATAGATCTGAGTTTGACTCCCATCTTCTTACCAGGTAAATGACCTTGGATCAGTTATGAAGCTCTTTAACCTTCAGAATCCTCATTTCTAAAATATATGGATAATAATTTATTTGTTGTGGTTGTTAAGAAAATTAGAAAATACATTTAAAATCCCCAAGCATAGAAGGCCCTTCGAGCATGCATGATAGTCTACTTACAGAGATACTGGCAGAGAGAGAGGGTCTCCTCTTTATACCACCCAGAGCTCTAGCCACGCCATTGCCTTCAGCCACACACATTTCTTTGTTCTCTCTCCTTTTCTTCATTCCCATTACTTTATTTTTTTTATTTTGAGAAAAGGAGACTCTTATCTTGTGTAATTAATTATCATCATCAGGAAATGAGTACCTTTTAAAACACCACTGACTTAAATTTATTCTGACAGTACCAAAAAATGACCTTTCTACTGTTCTCACAATGTGTCAAGAATAAAATATCAGTAAGGTTTGTCTGTTCAAACTAAAAATCTATTAGGTTTTTACTTCTTTACCAAGGAGAGAGGATTATAGCTTTATATTTGTGTGGTTGATAGCTTCCCTTGTGACAAGCAAGATATCTTAGCAGAGTCCTGAGTCATCAGCAAGACCCACAACTGATTCAGTAACTGTGTGGAATCCTGGCAGAGGAAAGCTTTCAAATTCATTATCTAAGCCTTTATTTTGGGGCTATCTTTCCTTTCTATAATATCTTCTTCTTATAAGTATAAATTTCTATTATACCTTAATACATCAAAAGACAAATACAATGAAATATGTAAACCTTAAAAATATAGTGTTACAAATTATTTTGAAATACCCCCCTTCTGGATGAAAGGCTATTTAATACATATCATTTGTCAATTGATTTTCACTAGATTTTAAAAACATATTAAAGAACAATTTTTATATCCAAAAATATACGAACACTTGCAATTTTCAGTCTATGTACTTTGAACAATAGTACATACGAGAATTTTGATGTTTCCTTATTTTCATATGAAAAATAAATTGAATCTTTGTTCTTTACTTAAAACGATTTAGACATAATGTACCTAATCTTTATTTGTGTGTTTTCTACCTTGATTTTAACATCTCCTTTTTATAAGGATGGTTTTCCTCCAAGTTAACATCAGACAAAAAAACAGTAGCATTATTAGTAGTATTATTAAAGAATGGAGTTGTATTATTATCTGCACAAAGATGATAGTTTGTCTTCTAACAGTCTAACTGTCAGGGCAAAGACTATTGAACTGAATATTCCTACAAAAATTTTTATTAACTTACGTAAACAAAATATATTTATTAGTTATATTTATCATCTTTACTGCCTCTTTCTTTTTCCCTATTGGAAATAAATTTTAATTCGATACCTATCCATTGACCTCTTATTAAAACAAGGTTCTATACTCTGGCCCTGGAAGATGTTAGCAGGAGTTAAGTTCCCCTATACTCAAGCAGTTCATGAGTGCAGGTGGCCTGGACACTTGCAATGTCCTGAGGGTTTTAGAGTAGACATACTCTCAGGTTAGTTTGTCTTTTTCTTCTTATCCTTCTCCTTCTTTTCAAGTAAACTTTACTTTTTAGAACTGCTTTAGATTTAGACATTGGAAAGATTGTACACAGAGATCCCATATAGTCCACATCCAGGTTCCCCTATTCCTAACATCTTAACCTGAGTATGGTATATGTCTATAATTAATACACCAACACTAACACATTCTTAACTAAAGTCTGTACTTTATTCAGATTTCCTTAGTTTTCTCCTAATGTCCTTCATCTCTTCCCATTCAGAATACCATCTTACATTTAGTCGTCATGTCTCCTTAAGGTTCCTCTTGATTGTGACAGTTTCTCAGATTTCCCTTGTTTTTTATCCTGATAATGTTGAGAAGAAGTTGGCTTTTGCTTGAAAAAAAAAAAAAAAAGAACTTGGTCATATGCTGAGAATCACACCCTGTGGTTATTTGTCTACCTGAGGCAGGATTCCCACTCAACTTAGCAAATCCTCTGGCAGAGGCTGGGAAGACATTGCTCCACATGACTCCAGCAGTGTCTGCTCATCCCGGCGCTCCGCTGAGCACCCTCACTCACCTGATCCCTGCAGGCAGCAGCAACCTGGCTCTGACCTGTGATGTTTGGCCTCTCCAAATCTGTTCCAGTTCACCTCAGTCTCTCCAGCTTCCAAGAAATTCTTTAGGCCAAAGGTCCTAATTGCTTCTTTTAACTAGCAATGCGGTCCACGTTTTTATCAAGGAGAAATCTTGTCTCTCCTTATTCAAGAGCAGAGAGAACTCAGTCTCCTAAAACCACAATCTCCCTTGGTCTCTGCTTCCTGGAGAGGAGGGGAGTTGTTTGCATTCCATTCTTCCTCTGGAACTCCTAACAATTCCTAAGGCAGCAAAGAAAAGACAAAACAGTTCAGTTTACATTTCAAAACAGATTGTTCACATTCTGCTAGACATAATCACAATAGCACAGTCAGCATGGCTATCAGAGGTGTGTACAAGATGCTACAGGAGCCTAGGAGAGAGAGGCTCCACCTATTTCTTTGGGAAAGGAAGAGTGGAAAGAAAAAGGGAGCAGCAGAGCATGTAAGGCTTCTCACAGGTGATACCTGAATTGAGTCTTCAGTAGCGTGTGGCAGGCAGTGCCAGGATCCCAGGTAGAAGTAGTAGCCTCAGTAAAGAAGCAGAGGCGCGAAATAACGTCTTATGTTATTGCCAGTAACTCTGAACTGGTAGGGTGTAAAGGGACCATAAAGAGTGGTAGGAGATGAGATTGGAAAGATAAGCTGAAATCACTCAGACTGGAAAGTGCTTTTCATGTGACCGTGGAGTCTAAGAATGCGGTTGAATATGGTGATGTTAGATCACCTTGCTAGCAAAGAAGTGGGTTTAAGTAGACCAGAAAGGATTAGGATGAGAAGGTCAAAGGATAGTGTACTCAGGGATGAGGTCTGTCATCTCAGACGGGGCCATGGAAATGGGCTAGTTAAAAAAAAAAAAAAAGCACAGTTATTTCTTTATTTAAAAAAAATTAAGCTGTTCTTAGCTTACTGAGTTGGTCAGGTCACTAGGAGTTGGCAAGGTGAGATTTAAGACTAGGTGACATGAAACCTGAAAACTCTGGCTGCCTGGACTGAGATGCTCTTTGGTCAAAGAGAAGTCCAGGAGGCTATTTGCCCTCTAGTGGCAACCACACAACATTTTCTATTTGCTAGAAACAGGGCTGGAATATACAGCACAGAAAAGATCAGCTCAGGAAGCCAGTGGTCACTATACTGCTATTATTCAAAAGCTATTTGAATTAGTATCTAGACTTGCAAATCTAGCTTAATACACAAGCCTAGTATTAATTAGTTGAAACAGGAGAAAGATTTCATTTAATAATAAAAATCTATCATACCTACCCCTGGATCATATAACTCTCATTGAAATGATTTAATTTAACACAACTTTTCCATATCACATTGAGTAGGAGATGATTGGGATGTAGCACTGTATCATAAATCACATTTTTGTCTGTAGTGATTTATTTTAAATGTACAAAATAGATGTTTGAAGGTGCAAAGATCAGTTTCCCTATGTATGTGAGAATCTATTTTAGGCTCTCTGATATGTTTACTTAGATTGGACACCTGCCCTCTAGAGAATTCTGGCCACCTAATTTAGCATTATAGAGTTTCCAGTTCATTTCTTTATTTTCATTTTCTTTTTTTCCACATAAGTGGTTTATAGCCTATCACGGAGCCGTTAGTATCAGTTTTCAATCTTTCAAATGTACAGCCTTCTGAGAAGTAATGCTTTCTTTCCCCTGCCTTTGCTGTTAAAGGCATTTCACAGAAACGTCTCATTATTTATTTATAAGGGTAAGCCTCCAGAATAAGGTAACATTACCACTGGTCTACTATTGCCTCTATGCACATGAATACATTCATAATTGATAGAATAGTCTATACTAGTGTTGCAGAAAGAACAAACCTAAGGTCAGATCTCTGGGATAGCAAATCATGTCATTAGTTTTGTTAAAAAATAAATAAGGGGCATAAGTTAAAAATTATCTGCAAGGAGCTATGTACATGGGCTCCGAAGAGGTAAGGCTGGGTGCAAGAAAGGAGAGTGCAAACGGTGAAGAAAACAAGTCCAGAAGAATAGTTTGAACCAGGCCTTGCTAAGAAAGTGTTTTTTGTTTTCTCTTTGAGTTGTCTCTCTTGTTGGGGCAGGTTAATGATTGACCATTGTGTTAGCCTGGTCCTGCTGGCAGTTAGGCCCTCAAAGAAACTGAAAGTCTTTGAGAAACAGTGGGATTAAACTGCTTTAGGAAATTCTGAGCTGAAGAACATCAAACAGGCAGGTGGAGTTTTTTCCTGAAATGCTTCTGTCCAGGTTTCCTCCTCTTGGTGGTAAAATTGATCATATTAGAGCGTTCTCTTCCATAGAATGGAGGACTAATGATTAAAATGAAGACTTCTTGACATAAAGATATTATTCGCCCTACCTGCCCAGGAAAGAGGGAAAAGCACATGACAAAATGCCATGTCTATAAAAAGTGCATATGTGTAAATATATTGATTTATTCACATATAGAAAATCACCTAGATTTGTTCTGTTCACAGGGATTGTTCAGGTGGGGGGGATTGCGAGTAACTTTAGTTCTCCCACGTTCATGTTTTTAGTTATTGTATAAAATAATTTTTAGTTATTTGTAAAAATAATTTTTTTTTTTTTTTTTTTTTCTGAGACAGAGCCTCAACCTGTCCCCCTGGGTAGCGTGCCGTGGCATAGCTCACAGCAACCTCCAACTCCTGGGCTCAAGCGAGTCTCCTGCCTCAGCCTCCCAAGTAGCTGGGACCACAGGCACCTGCCACAATGCCTGGCTATTTTTTTTTTGGTTGCAGCCGTTGTTGTTTGGAGGGCCTGGGCTGGATTTGAACCCGCCACCTTAGGTGTATGTGGCTGGCGCCTTAGCCACTTGAGTCACAGGCACCGAGCCAAAAATAATTTTTTAAGACAATGAATACAGATGTTTTTCTTTTTTCTTTTCTTTTCTTTCTTTCTTTCTTTTTTTTTTTTTTTTACAAAAAACTTATTTCCAAATATGCCAATGTTTTTTTAAAACAGAAAAAGATAGAAATTTTAAAAAAAGATAGTTACCTTGTAGGTAGCTTCCTGTTGGGAAACACTTAACAATTAACTTGGAGGTAACAACATTTAAGTTCTAGAAGAACTAGAAAAAATGAAGATGAATGCTAATCTGATTTCAAAGTGGCGTAGACTTTTATGTGTTAAAGCAAACAAACAAAAAAGATTGGTTGATTTTAGTACTTAATTTTTATTTATTTTATTTTTAAAGGGTTAATTTTTTTTTTCCAGATTAATACAAGAATACGTACAATTAGGTTACATTGTTTGCACTTGTTAGGAAAAGTCCTAGTTGTATTTGAGCGCCTCACACAGAAGATGTGCCATGTACCACCACCTTATCCCTTAGGTGGGAGCTTACTGAGCCCCATCCTCCCCTTCCTCACCCTCATTACATAATTTAAAGCTTCAGTAGGTTTTTAAGAGGAAGTAATATTTAAATAGGGCTTAAAGTTACACACCAAAGTGACAAAATATTCATAATACAAAGGACAAATTAAAAATAATTAGCACAGTGCCTGGAACAAGGTAAGTGTTTAATAAATATGTCATTATTATTAATAGTGTATAATTTATTACTAACTAGTTAAGAAAAATAAAAATTCTTTAAAATTTGACAAAGGAAATGAACAAGCAAGTCTCTAATCCAATTAGGTTCTCAATCTTCCTAATGCCGCGTGCGACCCTTTAATACAGTTCCTCATGTTGTGATGACCCCCAACCTTCAAATTATTTTCGTTGCTACTGATGGTTGGGGGTCACCACAACATGAAGAACTGTATTAAAAGGTCGTGGCATTGGGAAGGTTGAGAACCACTGCTCTAATCATATAATTGGCTAAAAAAAAAATATGATGAAGTTCAAACTATATAATATTCATAGAAATCCATGCTAAAATAATAGACATACAATGAGTAAAGACTCATGAAATGAACAAAGATTTATGAAGAGAAAAAAGATATTTTCCAGTACTGGAAAAGTTTCAGAGACATAGGTACTTTTATATCATGTAAGGAAGAAAATGAACCAGTAGTAACACTCTAGAAGGTAATCTTTCAGAAAAAAATCTTAAAAAGATTTCCACTATTCAACCCAGAGATCTCATGCTTAGGAATTTATCTTAAGGAAACAATCAGAAATATCATCATAGAATCTTTAAAGACTGCATAATTTTGCTTATAGCGATATATGCTATAGACAAACTTCATATGGGCAAAATGACACGTACTGTGCAAGGTAATTTATGCAGTTGTAATAAAAGATTGGGAACAACCTACATTACCATCAACAGCAGTAAGATAAATAAATTCTGATACCTTCAAACACTAGGGCATTACAGAGGAAAAACAAAATGAAAACAGAATGTGCTAATATAGAAAGATACCTTCCAAATATTTTTAAATTTTAAAAGTCATGAAACAGTTTAAAAATGGGAGGAAATGGAATATATTTGTATTGGCTTACATATTCATAAACTATTCTCAAAGAAATTAATAATAGTGGCATCTGTGGGGTGTAAGAGGAAAATCAGGCAGATATATTGAAGAGTGGGAAGGAGAATATTTTCTTTGATTTGATTCTTTTAACCATTTAAATTCATGAGTCATTTGAAAACAAAAACCCTAAATGAAAATTGAATGAAAGAAGTACAGAATGCCCCTGCTAGAAAGTATGAAAAGATCAAGTACTTTTTACATGTCCAAACTGTATAAATACATCACCTGAAATTTACCGTGCTTATCTTCTCCTCCTTGGGAGACACAGAAAATGCTTTCCTTCTCTTGACATCTTCCTAGCTAAAAAAGTACCGGACACATAGTAGGTACTCAGCTTAGCTTAATGAATGAATCAAGTTTAAAAGGTAAGTTAGTAGCCAAAGAAAAGGCTACAAGTTCTCCTCACATTCACCATCTCCTCCAGCAAATAACTAAAATTATTTTTCAGAGAAAACTCAAAAGTTTCCAATGGTTCAAGTAGTTATTTTAAGTATTCTTTCACTAGCTCTAATCCTAAAAAGGCTGTTAAAGCAGATTATTAAAGCAAAGATAAAATCAAGTAAAATAACTGCACGGCCACACTATGGTTCCACATAGGTTCATAAAGTAGGTTTATCATTTCCATCCAGTAATGTTCCAAATCACTGTTCCTTTTCTTGCCAATGAGAGATATCAGGAGATGCTCACGACCAAGCCATGACAGTTAATGAGGGATGGAAGACATTGAGCTTAGAGAATGTGCTATAAACCATCAAAATCCACCACAAAACCCACCCAGTATTAAAAATGATCTAGTGCTAGTATAATAGTTAGCACTGGGGGAAATGTTCAGGGGCAGAAATGAAGCCTACAAAACGAGCTGGTGACTGTATATCAGATTAGTGATTCTCAGCACTGGCTGCGCTTTATCACCACCTGGGGAGCCTTTAAAAAATACTGATGCCAGGGCTCCACTCCCAGAGATTCTGATTAAATTCCTGTGGGTGGAGCTCAGGAATTCCTATTAAAAAAATAAAAAGTGATGCTGATGTCAGGTCAGGGTTGAAAATGCTATATTGGATCCCAGGAAGAATGGAGGGAAGTTTTTCATTTTCTTACAGAGAAAGACGACTGAATCAGTGGGTTCTCGCCATTATAATTTATGCAAATATAAAATTTTCCAAATTAAATGCATCCCCTTATTTCCTCATTTCCCTATCCCTCGCTTTACTTGAACTATTAATACTGTTTCCTACAGTCCTCTTTCTCTTGCTTTCCATTCTTCCCTCCTTATATTCACATTGGACAACAATGACAAGTGTTTTTCTTCTATCAGGGGCTCTGGTATTTATATTTACACTCTAAGTTTCTCTGATTTAGCTTCCACTCTGAGCTTATTTAATGAAATTGTACTGCTGCTCCGTTTCCTCTTCTACACCAAATTAATTGGGACCAACAACCTCTAAGGTTGTCTCACGACCACCAGTAAATCTTCAGTCTCATCTTTTGTACTTCTCCCCCAGTTTTCCTTAGCTGAAGTGAGACAAAATGAATCCTCTTCCTTCTCTACTTATTTCTTGGACCCTTCTTTTGAATACAGTTGTTATTTATGCTGTTTCCTGTGCTTTTTTATCAGCCTCAGCCAATCATATGCTCAATCCCCCGGCTCAAGCTCACCTCCTCCACAGGCTTTCAAGAAATGACACCTTTCAAGAAATGACAGATATATGACGGTATATCTGTCATATTTTTACGTTATGCTTTCTTTGGTTCTGTATAGTCAAGTTCCTCTTGATTCATAGTGTGGTCCAGGGTCAGCAGTTATCAACAACATTTGGGGTCTTGTTGGTAATGCAGACTCCCAAGACTCAACATGCATTTCAGCCAGATGCCTGCGACTAAACACACATCAAATGCTGTGATTGAACTGGATCTATAGCAGCTTTTGTTTTCCAGTTTATTTTCTTGTTTGCATAAAAATTTTCAGGATGAAGAATCCTATCTTTAAAATTCTTTAATTCAATTAAAACAGGGGTCCTTATACTTTTTAAACAAGGGGCCAGTTCACTGTCCCTCAGACCTTTGGAGGGCCGGACTGCGGGCCCCAGGACGAGTGGGCTGCTAAGCAGGACAGGCAGCGGTGGCAAAAACACCTTGTAGGCCTGATAAGTGTCCTCGGCGGGCTGCATGTGGCCCACGGGCCGTAGTTTGAGGACGCCTGAATTAAAACTTCTAGTACATACTACGCATATAGCAGGGAGTCTGATCAGTTTGTTGAATGAATGTCATGTGTACCAATACAATTACAGGAATAGTAAACTCAACATTTTCTTATAAAGGTTGATAAATACAGTGATAAACTCCTAGAACTTCAGGGATCTTAAGAGAACATTTCACCAGATCTCATTTTACAGATAAAGAAAGGGAGGCTGCCAGGGGAAAGTGACTGCAGCGGAAAGGGTTGATTTAATGACATCGTCTGTAATCCGGTTTCAACAGCGTCACCAGACTTGAACAACCGCCAAATACAAGCAAGCATCAAGTTGTTGAAGAATTTAAGGGAACTCTTTTCACCCACGCTTTTACTCAAAGATTATTTGCTTTCGCATTGTAGATTATCCATCAGCAACTTCCAGTCTTTACTAGCAAGTGAGAGAGCACTCCACGCAGGGAGTAGTGATCCTAACGCAGTGCTTGGCCTCGTGGAAGACACCGTGTGATAGCAAGACAGGACAGAGAAAAAACACAACAGACACACAGAAAATTGGGAGTCTTTTACACAAAAAGCACTGTATAGCCCAACATTATAGAATGTTGGCTCCAAGCCCAAATTAGGAGTTTTTCACCTACTTTCTTCCCTGTTCAATTTTGATCTCTGAGCCCTCTTCCTTTTGGTTTTTTGCAATAGACACCCAACACCTAGTTCAATGCCAAGCGCACCCTGAGGCCTCAACACCTTCAACATCTATTTTATCTACAAGGACACGTTGTATTCCCTTTACCCTTTTTGAATTAAGTGCCACAGTCACATTAAGTGGAAAACAAATCATCTCTAACTGACCCCCGACCCCCAGCTCGGGGGCCTCCCCACAGAGCGCGCACCCGTGGGGGAAACTGTCAGTGAGGAACGGATGCGGTGCACTGCCGCGGCCAGGGCGCTGGGAGCACGGAGCACCGACCACTGAGCCGGCCGGCACTCTCTGGCCTCCAGCCGCCGCGGGCTGCTCGGGGCAGGGTGGGGCGGGGCTGGCGGGCCCGCGCGGAGGCAGCTCCCGCCCTCGGGGCCGCGCGGCTCCGGGCGCATTCCTGCACCCTGCTCCGGCGCGGCGCTCCCTCCCCCGGACAGCTGATTCATTGGCTCGGCCGCCCAGACTGCCTGGCGCCGGCCGCGTGACGTCACCCATTCACGGAGCCCGCCTCCCCCCTTCGCTGGCGCCGGCCGGGCGGTCGCCCCGGCAACGCAGACGCCAGCGCGCATAATGACTTCCAGCTGGAGCAGCCCGGCCAGCCCGCGAGCTCGCATGCTCGCTCCGGGCTTAAGAACGCCGGAGTGGTTTTTTTCCGCCCCCGCCTCTCTCTCTCTCTCTCTCTTTTTTTCCCCCTACAGACTCCTGTGTGTTCCCCCTGCCGAGAAATGAACTCGGCTCGAGTTTTCTAGGGCTCTGTTCCCAGTCCCTTCCTCAGTCGCCCTCTCTCTGGACTCCGTGTTTTGCTGGGCAGCCTCCCATGCTAGGCGAGGCAGACGTTCTGGCGGTTGGGTCCGGCCCTTGCAGCGCTAACACCTGCAGAGTTGAGGTTCCTGCCAAAAGGCGTAAGGCAAAGGAGGAGGATACATTCATTGTCGTAATAGCGAAAATGATAAACCTCAGCTGTCTTAGAGAAGAATGTCTGAGTAGGTGTTGATTACCTCCCACAAGCACAGAACAACTTTCTTTAAAAGAATTCGCACTATCACCTGTTAAAACGCGATCATTCCTTATTTTACTTCTAAACTAGAACTTCCAGACAGTTAGGCACTTTTAAGAACTTTTCCAAATTGATAAATCATTCCAGAACATAAAACAAATCTAGGAAGTCGTGATACTGGAAATTGGAGTGTGTGTGAGAGTCATATGGGGGCGGGGAGAGAAAGACAGCGGAGGGTTTGGAGATCGGTGGTCTGGGGCAAAGCAAGTTGTTCATTCCTATCCCCACCCCAAACCTTTAAATCTTGAAGGTGGTGGAGAAGGAGATATGGCTGTTGATTAGAGTTGGGTGGGAGGTAATTTCTTACCCTTCTTTTTCACTTGTGTGTGCATGTGCACGCGCCGGCGCGCGACAGATTTCATATTTCAAAACAGCTGCATTTTTGGAAGTAAGTCCACAATGACAACTAAGCGAAACCCTCCTGGTGGAGAGTGTAAATCTCCTTTGTTGAAGCTGCTCATCTGTTAAGACCGATGAGCCCAGAAGACGCAAACTCCCTTCCCAGCTCATGCAAAAATACTTCCAGTAAAAACAAGTACTTTGGCCCTTTTCTAATTTCTATCATCAGTCCAGATTACAGCATAGCTTTCTTTGCTTTGTTATTTATCATTTTTTATATTTGGCCTTATCCTCAAACATACTTTAAACCCTTTGAATGTGAGGAAGGAATTTTTCCAAAATCTGTAGACTCCTAGCCTAGCTGTGTAGATGCCCAGTGAGTGTCTTTTGATGATGGGGACAGAGAATGATTAATGACCACAGAAGGCATGTGGTTGGTCAGCTTACTGTTTATTGGCTTAAAGTCATCCTTGGCTCCCCTGTGTTTTCAACACACCTCCCAAACTATTCAATTCAAAGGGTCTACTAGGTAGTAGTTGGTGATCATTAATAAAAATAGCACATAAGACGTCGTAGTCAAAATAGATAATACTTGCTTTTCACATTTGTATTTCTCAGAGATCACTGTTGGTAGTCGTCAGCACTTTATTGAAATAAAATAAAAACTCAAACTCATTTTGTTCTCCATCTAAAATGGGAACTCAGTGAAACGTTAACTTGCTAAAATTGCTGCATATTTAAATGTGATTGTAATTTCTCTTTAGCATCTTAAAATTATAACAAATGCTTAAGAACCAGAAGAGTAGGATACCGGGGCTGGCATTTTTGTGTAAAATGGCCTATAACATTATGGATGACTGGTTATCCCATCCATATTATTTGGATTCACTTTAGTGCTAAGTTTTAACGTTAGGGAAATAAAACCCTCAAGAGACGCCAAATAGATTTGCATATTTAATTTCTCCTTCCTTTCTAAACCCCACCAGATATATAGGTGTTCCATGTGCTTGTGATTTCAGTAATACCGCTAGCTGCCAGTGGTTCCCAGTCCTAGCTGCACTTGACCATTACCCCAACCAGTTTTTAAAAATTGGCTAGGTTCTTCCTCTAGATATTTTAATTTGCACAGTTTGGGGTATGGCCTGGGCACCAATCTGTCTTAAGAACTTTTTATTTTAAATTATAGATTCATGGGAAGTTGCAAGGATATTATAGAGAGGTCCTATATATATTTTACTGGGCTCCCACCACTGGTTACGTTCTAATAACTATAGTGTAAATAATAAGACCAGGGAACTGGCATTGAGATTCTGTGTTACCTTATCCCACAGAGGCTCTTGTAATCATGACCACAGTCAAGATACAGAGCTATTCCAACACTACAAAGACCTTCCTCATGCAATCCCTTTGTTGTCATCCCCTCTCTCCCCTACACCGTCCCTAAACTTTGGCAACCACCATCTTTGTTCTTCATTTCTATATTTTTTATGTTTGAGGAACATTTTATAAATTGATTTTTATAGTTTGTGGCCTTCTAAGATTAGCTCCCCTCCCCCCAGCACAATGTCCTTCAGATCAATCCAAGACTTTGCAGGTATCTACAGTGTGTGCCTTTTTATTATTGAGTGGTATTGACTATGAGTGTTCCACAGTTTGTTTAACCATTCACCTATTGTATGCTATTTTGGTTCCTTTCTGTCTCTTTGTTTTGAGGAGGTAGGGGTCAGGGGAGGCTACTGCAAATAAAGCTGCAAAGAAAAAATTGTGTGTGGGTTTTTGTGTGGATTTAAATTTTCGTTTCTCTGGGATAAAAGGCCTAGAGTGCAATTGCTTGGTCATATGGGAAGTATATGTTTAGTTTTATGAGAAATTGCCAAACTATTTTCCAGAAGCCGTACGATTTCATATTCCCAGCAGCAATGTATGAAAAGTTCAGCTTTCCCACATTGCTCAGCATTTAATATTGACAGTAATTTTTATTTTAATTGTTCTGATAGATGTGCAGTGATACCTCACTATGGTATTAATTTGCATTTTCCTAATAACTAGTGATGTTGAGCACTTTTTCATGTCTTTACACTTATCCTCTTCAGTGAAATATCTCTTTATGTCTTTTGACGATGTTCTTATTAGTTCATTTCATTATTGTTGAGTTTTGAGAGTTCTTTATAAATTATGGACAAGATTCCTTTACAAGTATGGGATTTGAAAATGGTTTATTCCATTATTTTCTTGTTTTTCATTATTTTTTCTTATAGATTATGCTTTTGGTGTCTTATCAAAGAACTCCTCAGCAAGTGATAGGTCCTGAAGATTTTCTCTTATATTTTCTTCTAAAAGTCTTTTAGTTTTACATTTTACATTTAAACTTATGATCTACTTTGAGTTAATTTTTGAGTAAGGTAAGAAGTTTGGGTCATTTCATTTTTGCCTATTAATATCTAATTTGTTTAAAAAGATTATCCTTCTTTCATTGAATTCTTTTGCACTTTTGCCAAAAATCCATTGATCATATTGGAGGGTCTACTTCTGGCTTCTTTGTTTTGTTCTGTTGATCTGTGTGTCCATTTTTTTACTAGTACCACACAGTTCTTGTTACTGTAGCTAGGTAATAAGCCTGGAAATTGGATAGGCTGAATTTCTCTGATATTCTCTTTTTGAAAATTCTTTTGGCTGGCATGGATGTGGAGAGAGAATACTTTTATACTGTTGGTGGGACTGTAAACTAATACAACCTCTTCAGAAAGAAGTATGGATTCTCCAAAAAGTATGGATTTGAAAGTATTTTTTTCGGAACTCAAATTAGACCTCCCATTTGACTCCACAGTCCCATGCGTAGGCAACCACCCAGAATAGAAATCATTTTATCATAAGGACATTTGAACTGGATTGTTTATAGCAGCTCAGTTGCAATCAAGATGTGGAAACAACCTAAATGCCCATCAACTCAGGAATGGATTAACAAATTGTGGTCAACTTGTTGACCATGAAATGCTATTCAGTCATAAAAAAGGATGGTGACTTCACATCTTTTGTAATATCCTAGATGGTGCTGAAACACATTCTTCTTAGTAAAGTATCAGAAGAATGGAAAAGCAATTATCCATTGTACTCAATAATAATATGAAGCCAGTAGATGATCTAATGCATGCCCACATAGGAGAAAAACTCATTTCAATTCAAGTTGGGGGGAGGGGTGAGAAGGGAGGAAGTGAGGTTGGGGTGCTGTCATTGAATGGGCACAGGATAGGGGTGTTTGGCACACCTTTTGTGTGGGGGACAAACGACAAGAGGGACTCTATCTAACAAAATCAAATATTTTGACCTGGTTGATTGTACCCTGAAATAAATTGACTTTTCAAAAAAATAAATAAATGAAAATAAAAACTGAAAACTTGCTAATTAGAACTTATATTGGGGCAACTTGAATCTGTACTCTAGGACTGAGCTTGAACTTGGCCCAAATAAACTCTCTTAAGTTAAAAAAAAAGAAAAGAAAAGAAAATTCTTTTGGCTATTCTTGTTCCTCTCTGTTTCCAAATAAATTTTAAAATTATCTTGTGTAGATTTATAATAAATCTTTCTGGGACTTCAATAGGAGTTGTGTTAAAACTGTATGTCCATTTGGAAAGAATTAAATTTATTAAAGAAAAGAATAATCTTTACTATGTGTGGGTCTCCAAATCAATGAACATAACATATTTTCTACTAATTTAGATCTTTGATTTTTCATTAGCATATAAGTTCTAAACGTGTTATGTTAAATTTAAACCTAAGTGTTTCATTCCATTGAGTAATTACAGATGGTATTGTTTTTAATTTCTGTTTATACCTGTTCACTGCTGGTGTATGGAAGTCCAATTGATTTTTGTATTTTTGTCATTTGTTCTGTGATGTTGCTTACCTCACTGGTTTTAGAAGTTTTGTTGTTCTTTTGATTTTATGTTTGTTTTTAGTAGATTCTTTGGGATTTTAATGTAGAGAATCATGTCATCTGCAAATAGGGAAAGTTTTAATTCTTCCTCTTTTTTCCTTATCTTGACTTACTCTGCTGACTAGAACTTCCAGTACTGTGTTGAGTAGCAAAGCAAGATAGGACATCCTTGTTTTGTTCCTAATCTTAGAGAGAAAGCATTCACTCTTTCATTATTAAGTATAATGTTAATTGTGGGTTTTACTTTTTAAACAATTTTTTAAAATCAATTTGAGGAAATTCCCATATTCCTAGTTTTCTGAAAATCTCATGTATCAGTTGGCAGAATTATGTGATTTTTTTTTGGTTCTCTTTTAGCTTGATAATGTAGTAGATTATGTTGATTTATTTTTGAATGTTCAACCAGGCTTTTGTACCTGGAATAAATACTACTAGATTATGATATGTAATTCTGTGCTGATGATACAGTGCCAAAATCTATTAATATTTTTTAAGCATTGTTGCATTTTCATAGAGAATATAGTGCGTAGGCCCCCCATCCGCCGCCTTTCACCTCCCATCCAGTCTTTTCTCTGGTTTTTATATCAGGTTATTATTGATTTCCTAAAATGAACTGAAAAGCGTGCCAGCTGCTTCTATTTTCGGAAAAAGAGTATGTAGAATTGGCATTAATTTTTCTTTGGTTTGGTTGGAGTCTATGGTAAAACTGTCTGGTCCTGGAGATATATTGTTTCTAGAATTTTAAAATTACTGATTCAATTTCTTTAGTAGTTACAGCGCTATTCAAATCATCAATTTCATATTGTGTAAGTTGGGGTAGTTTGTACTTTTTCAGGAATCAATTCATTTTATCCAAGTTGTCTGATTTATGTTTGACATAATTCCCTTATTATCTTTTTGATGCCTGCAGAGTTTTTAGTGATATCTTCTGTTTCATATTAGTAATTTGCTCTTTCTCTCCTTTTTAATTTGTCAGCCTTGATAGGAATTTGTCTTTTTTTTTTTTTTTTTGGAAACAGACTCTCACTTTGTCTCTCTCAGTAGAGGTTGTAGTATCACAGCTCACAGCAATCTCAAACTCTTGGGCTTAAGTGATTCTTATGCCTCAGCCTCCCAAGTAGCTGGGACTACTGGCACCTGCCACAACACCCGGCTATTTTGTGTTGCTGTAATTGTCATTGTTGTTTAGCAGGCTTGGGCTTGATTTGAACCTTCTAGCTCCAGTGTATGTGGTCAGCACCTTAACCACTGAGCTATAGGTACTGAGCCTCAAACAACCATGTTTTCTTTCTCTGGTTTTCTCTATTGCTTTTGGAGTTTCAGTTTCACTGATTTCTATTCTTATCTTTATTATTTTCTCCCTCTGCTTTTTGTGGGGAGGGGATTATTTTGCTCTTCCTTCTTAAGGTTCTTGAAGTCTTCCCCTTGGGAAGCTATGCATCAACATCTCAGTGCTTACTCCACCCTTCAAAGCAATTTTGGAACTCTTTCTGGAATAGCCATCAGAGCTTTCGTCACACGAGGTCTGACAGTTAAGTTTGTGAACTCACTCTAGAAAAAGAGCTACATAGCTCATTGCTGTATATCACTGCTGTCAGCAGATGGCCAAGGGGAGTAATTTGGAGGTCTCTCAGCCTCTGCTCATTTTTTTGAAATCTGTTTTTTTCCTATCTTTCAGACTGGTAATTTTGTTATCTTCAAATTCACTGATTCTTTTTGTTGTTGTTATTATCCTCTCCATTCTGGTGTTGAGGTTACCCATTGAATCTTTTAAATTTTGGTTTATTTCCACCCCTACAATTTCTTTTTGGGGGGTGTGTGTGTGTGTATATATATATAATATATGTATATTTAAATTTATTTTCTTTTGCTGAGACTTTCTAGTTTCTCATTTATTTCAAGCACGTTCATATTTACTCGCTGGAACATGTTCATGATAGTGGTGCCTTGTTGCTTCCAGGTGGAGGTAGAAATCCACGCCTCTGTTGAGAACTGGGTTGGGGAGGGTCTCCACATAACTGCAAGGCAGGGGTGGGAGTTCTGGTTTTCCACTAGGCCTCTGTTTATGTCACCTTGGCTGGAAGGGGCATGAAACTCATTACCACTCTCCACTTAGTAATAACCGGGTTACCCCAATTCAGTGTCAGGGGAGGCCAAGTAAAGAGCAGCAGTGAAAAGTTATGACTCTCCACTAAGCTTTCTTTGATGTTACTCCAGTGAGGAAGGGAGGAGCACCTGATTACTGCTGGGTGGGACGGCAGTCCAGGCTTTCCATGTGCTCTCCATGGACACCATGGGTGTTACAGGGGCTCCCTATTGCCTGGTAGAGATAAAATTCCCAACTCCCTACTTTCCTTCTCTGACACCACTCAGGTAGATGTGTTGGGGTACTTGGCAATGGTGGAAGTTTAGACTCCCACTTGATTTTTGCTGGTGGGAGTGGAGGTGTGGCCTAGTTTCCTCTATGGTGTTTGGCTATTACTGTCTAAGAATCTTCTGTCTGGCGGGGCTGCTACTTTCCTTGTCCTTCATTTGGCGAGATTAGGCTTTTGCTGAGGATTTTGGCAGGCGGATGTTTGTTGGTATTTCTGGGTTGCTGGCTTATCCAGTGCAAAGTCTGGAACATTTGAGGCAAAAAGTAAACCCAGGGAAGTCACCACTATGTTGTTCCTTAGGTCCCAAGTTCCCAAGCTGGTTTGCCTACATCTCTTATCTCATCTTCAGTCTTCTTGTGTCTGGAATAGATAGAATACTACTCCGTCTTTCTGGAAATAGAAGACCCAAAGATTTTAAAGGTAGGTTATTCTTAAGAAGTATAACCCAAGTTAAGAACAACCTAGCTATTGCTTACCTATTCAACACTGAAAGATTATAGTCTCTCCCCTTCATTGTGAAGGAGTCTCAGTTTCTAATTCTTTTGAGTTTGAAACTATTTTCAAATAATTTTAGTAGATAGAGACTTTCTCTTACCCAATAGTTAAGATATTTTGAAGAGGGAAGCAACACTTTTTTATTCATTGGAAAGAAGCTAAGCCTGATGGGAAAGGCATTTGGAAGCAGAAGTTTTATATTACATTGAGACGTTGGGCAAGGTTCTTAGCATTCTGAAGGTCACTAAAAATTAATTCATAATACTATCAAGAGTGAGTATGTTATATGTAAAAGACCTACCCCAGTGCATGACTAACACATGTTATGTGTGTAAACATTAGTTCTTTCTTCGCATAGTCATGCTCCATATATCACCTGAATAGGGATTAAGGAAACCAAACCCTTGGGCTGGGTGTTTGAGTCAAAGGACTTACTCTGGAACTCTCTTAACTATTTTTTTGGCTATGTACTTTTACAAGACATCCTCATAAAAATAGAAGTATGGATTTGTTTTGATTGCCCCAAGGTAGTGGTATAACTCATGAGAAGACTCTTGAGAGAGCAAAAGAAAGGCCAAAGTGTGACTGAACCATGGAAGGAAGTAAAATCCTGAGCAGGAAGTGAAGACTGGGAGAGGAGTTAAAAGTTTAGGGTAAGGGCCTGGAAATTTTATTAGATAAATTCTTTGTAGTTCATTTTCTTTCTTTTAAGACAGAGTTTTACTCTGTTGCCTCAGGCTAGAGTGCTATGGTGTTCAACCTACCTCATAGCAACCTCAAACTCCTAGCTAATTTTTCCATTTTTAGTAGAGACAGGGTCTCACTTTTGCTCAGGCTGGTCTCAAACTACTGAGCTCTAGAGATCCTCTTGCCTCAGCCTCCTTGGAGGCTGAGGCTAAAGGACACACCTCCATGCCTGAGTAGTTTTTCTATTTCTTTCTTTCTTTCTTTTTTTTTTTTTTTTGCAATTTTTGGCCAGGGCTAGGTTTAAACCTACCCTGGGGTAGATGTAGGCCGGCACCCTACCCTACTCCTTGAGCCACAGGTGCCTCCCTCTATTTCTTGTAGAGATGGTGGTCTTGCTCTTGCTTAGGGCTATTCTTGAGCTCTTTCATCTGTAATAGATACTCCCACCTCAGCCTCCCAGAGTGCTAGCATTATAGGAGTGAGCCACCATCCGTGCTGTAGCAACTGAAAGTTCATTTTATTTACCTATTCCTAAAATTTTGGTGTAATTTGAAACTCTGCCTTCTTCTCTTATATATTGACCCTGGATAAACTTGCCTGATTGTATAGTTTGAAAGTACTATGAAAAAGCAAAGGATTTCAAACCTGTGTCTTCAGCTCAATCTCTCCCTTGAGCTGCAGACTCATGTTTTGAATCTCTAATTATCATTCCCTATCTCCATTTGGATATCACCTGGCTTTTCAATCTCAACCTGTCCCAATTCATCTCTCTTCCATTAAGCACCACCATCTTGTTAAATAGTACCATTGATTCAGATCCTAAAGCTAGAAACTGAGGCATAACTTCTTAGGTTTTTCTTTTATAAAGCACATTCAAGCAACAACCAACTCCTATTGATTTTTTTCTTCAGGTATCTCTGAAAAATTACATTTTTTAAATTAAGAGAATATTAAGGGAAGTTTTATTGGAAGAATTATAAGGTAGCTCACAGGAGATATAAAATATCCTTCCCAGTGTCAAAGCTCACCCTAGGACTATTTTACCTTCTACCTTAGTGATACCTGATGGAATTCTGTTAGTGCTGCCCTTTATGTCTCAAGAAGTTATTGGCAGTTTTTGAATTTCCAGACTGATACAATTTCAAGAATGTCATATTCTTTTATAACATCTCTGTTGTTTTCACTTGTTTTTTTCTTTCAGTTTTATGATATTTGCTGCTACAAATTGAACTCTTATTTTTCTTACATCACTCACTGTATTAATTAGGGCTCGGTTACATTTAAGTAAACTCTTGGTTGTTTATAGAAGCAAAGGTTAATTTCTTGCTCTTGCTAACATGTCCATGACGGATTGGCTAAACATCTTCTCTTTGCGGGGTTGAGTGAGGTTGATAGAGCCTCTGTGTCACAGTGGTTCTCAACCTGTGGGTCACCAAGCCCTTTGGGGGTCTCCTGCATATCAGATATTTACATTATGATTCATAACAGTAGAAAAATTACAGTTATAAAGTAGCAATGAAAATAATTTTGTGGCTGGGGATCACCACAACATAAGGAACTATATTAAAGGATCACGGCATTAGGAAGGTTGAGAACCACTGGTCTAGATAGTTGTTGGTTGCTGTGGCACAAGGCAGGGAGGAAACAAAGTACATCCTGGCTTGTCTCTGTAAGGCTTCTGCGGCAGCAGTACATATCAACTGAACTCATCTTCCAGTGACCAAAACCCATTGCGCTACCATGCCCATGCCCAACTTCAAGAAGGGAAATGGAGTCACTCTATGCCGTGAAGGTAGAACACTGGAATAGCTGTTGAACATTTATCCCTAAATGATTACCAGACTCATTTATGGCTGTTCAGCTAACAACTCTGCTTGCCTTCCTTCATCGCTCCCCCTTCCCTTCCTTCATTCCTTCTTTCCTTCCCTCCTACTTCCTTTTTGCTATTGACCTTTTTAAAATGACTGGAAAAATATTCCTAGGAATGCTACAACAATGGGAAACCAAGCACTTAGTACTACAGGTGGTTATAATCACTGAAAAATAAAAATTGATTAGTTTGTACATTGCACTACATTGCAAGTGCAGCCTGATTGATAGCAGTGATCTAGTGATCCAAAGTAGCACAGGGAACAGAATCTGGGGCCTAGAAGAGTGCCGGCAAGTTAGAAGTTGAGTAACTATCACAGGCACATCCCTTAGCACTTATTCCATAGCTCTAGGCGACTAATGCTCACTGACACAAGTTGCGTGAATCACCATGGCAATCAATGAATGTAAAAGTTCAATATATATGTTTTTCCCGTGTACTGGTGTAAAATTTTTCATTCTGAAGAATACCTTTTCATCTTTCTCTGTCTCTATTATTCTGCTAAATCTGTGCAACAAGAAATCATTCTTTTTTGGAATGTAAAAGCTTTTTAACAGTTCTAATTCATTTGAAAAAGGCTGAATATTGACTACTGATAAAACACAATTCCATAATCCCTCCATTAAATAAGTATTTGTTTATTTATTATTAATTAATTATTTTTGAGGAAGAGTCTCCTTCTATTCCCTGGGCTAGAACACTGTGGCATCAGCCTACCTCATAGCAACCTCAAACTCCTAGATTCAAGCAATCCTCCCAGAGTGCCAGGATTACTGATGTGAGCCACCACGCCTGGCCATTATAGGTATTTATGTTCAACCCAATTCCTTTCTTGTCTCCTTGTTGGTGTGCTCACATTCATATTCATAGGACTACATCTCCAGAAGCAAGATGGAGCGTCACAGCTGATATTTTATCTTGATGTGGTGATGGATCATCACATCAAGTAGTCTGGTTTTTACTGTCCTAAGGAAGACCTGTATGGCAGATAGGAACTGGTGCTACTAATCTCATAACAGACCACTTATTAACATTAGACCAAAGTTCAGGTAAAGCAAATAGAAATGAAATAAAATATGTTGTGTATTTTAATGCTAAATACACACACACACACACACACACACACACACAGGCACACACAGGTTGAGCATCCCTAATTTGAAAATCCAAAATCTAAAATGCTTCAAAATCTGCAACTGTTTGAGTGTTGACATAATGCCATAATCAAACAATTCCATACCTGACCTCATGTGATAGGTTGCAGTTAAAATGCAGTCAAAAATTTGGTACACAGAATTATTAAAAATATTGTATAAAATGACCTTCAGGCTATGTGTATAAGATATGTTGCAAACATAAATAAATGTTATGTTTAGACTTGGGTTCCATCCCCAAGATATCTCATTTTTTTTTTCATGTTGATTAATTTGAGTTCTCTGTATATCATCAAGCTTTTTGTTCATTCAAAATATGCAAATATACTTTCCCATTGTGTAGGTTATTTATTTGCTTTGTTTTTTGTCTCCTTAGGTGTACCAAAGTTTTTCAGTTTTTTTTTTTTTTTTG
>NW_003852421.1:15649932-15782261 GCF_000181295.1 Otolemur garnettii | reverse complement strand
GTCATTGTTGTTTGGCAGGTCCGGGCTGGATTTGAACCTGCCACCTTAGGTGTATGTGGCTGGCGCCTTAGCCGGTTGAGCTACAGGCGCCGAGCCCCCAAGATATCTCATTATGGATATGCAAATATTCCAAAATCTGAAGAAAAAAAAGTTGAAATTTGAAAAATTTCTGGTCCCAAGCATTTCGGATAAGGAACACTCAGCTTTGTCCACTTCCAGTACACATATGCCCATCTACAATGGCGGCCATGTGTGTTTACCAACTCAAATGCCATGTCATTCTTTCCCCTGCTTTGTACTATGTCTTAGCCCCACTCTGTGGAGTGCTCCCGTGTATTTACTGCCAGTACCAGGTCACCTTCATGTCCCTCAGACGCAGTGGGAGACTCCCAACCCACTGTGTTTGGACTAAACAGAATGTTATCCTATAACCATGTATTTAAAAAAGAAATAACCTTACCATCATTTGAAACAAAGCCAATTATTACTTTTAAAAAGCTACCTGCTTTCAATTAAGCAGGAAATTATCTAAGAAGCCACTTAATTTGCTTTGGTCTGTAGTCCCACAACTGCTTTATGCTGAGTGGAGCATGAAATTAAATATGTAACAACTATCCTAATGGTTACGTTTCAGAATGCCAGCATGTTAGCATCTTAAATATACAGAACGGTAACAAATACAAAAATGGTCAATGGCTATATTGAAATTGAGGAAAAAATATCAAATATTATTAATGTCCTTTCTCTCTATATATTCAGTTAAAACTGTTTTTTTTTTAAATCTGTTAGCTCAAGTATATAGGAAGGGTTACAGTGCATGTATAGCAAAATATTTCAGACTTAACAATAAAATGCACTTTTTTCCCATGGAAATTTTTACTCTATTTTCTTGGGTCCAAGTGGAAAGTAGATTATGCAAGGGTATATACCAATGGAGACAGTCATAATGAAATTTTACCATTTGTTGAATAAATGTTAATACTAATCGCTTGCTTGAGGGTTTCATCTTTATTTAGAGCTGGGAAGACATACTGTTTGCCGTGGAGAAACTGTTTATGTCGACATATAAGGGCACTAGTTTATGCAGGAAATTTCAGAAGCATTACTCAAATGACACTTCAATCAGTTCTTAACAATGTTATAACTGCTAGATGGTTCTCAGAGCCTCTTATTTATTTAAAACATTTTTTTACAACTTTAAAACTATTTTTATGTGAGAGAAATCTTTAAACACTAATCATGTTATGATTAAACATTAAAAAATTTCTGGATAAATGTCGATAAAAGCATTGCTGTGCTTTCATAGTTACTTATTTCAACTCAGTTCTTTTTTTTTAAAAAAACATAGGTTAAACATTCTACCGGTTTTATTAGGAACTTTTGACAAACAGATGGAACCATTTCATCGGATTTCTTTTACCCCACATGTGAAACAAGGCAAGTTTAAGCTGGGATAGATTGCAAGGTTCCAATGTTACTGAGACATTTAGTTTTTGGATGCTAAGGATACTTAATGGTTTATTTTCTGTCATCCAATCTATCTATACTTGGTGATAGTATTCAAAAATATTTCTCAGTTTTATAAAACTGGTATCTTCAAAATTTCTTTGAGAAGCTGCAAAAAAGACACCGTGGTGACTTACAGGCCTTTGGCTGGAGACGGGCCTCATTTTGCATCTGTTCTTGAGCACATTTTGATCAGGAAAAACACAGAGACCTTAATCACAGACTCCTTGCATGAGAATCCGTGTGACCGAGAGAGCTGCTTAGCTTCCCTGAGCCAGATTCCTACGACAGTATTTCGTGTGAACCTGGGGAATAACTGCCAGAGTTGTGAGGATTATTTGAGATAAGGTAAGACGAGAATTCAGCAGAGCGACTGGTGCATAGTAGAGCCTCATTATGGTCTAAGTGCCTTCCATTAATTGGTAGATCATCTCATTCTTTTTTTTTTTTTTGGCCTCTTTCCTACTGACGCAGTTCTTATGGCAAGCAGTTCACGGCTGTTGTTTTATTGAATCCTCCCAATGGCCTGACATGAGATTGGTCCTCCTATTATCCCACTCAACAGCCAAGGAAGTTGGAACACAGAGACTGTTGATGACTTACTTGCCATTTCAGGTAAAGAAATAGGAAAGGGTGGTATTTTGAGTTCAAGAGGCCTTTTCCATTGAAATTCAGCCACAGAGTTTTCCCTACTAATCGGACCCACTTGCATTCCTATCAGCCTGCAAAACATTTCTCCACTTTGACCATGTGTCTTTGGGCGTGGAAAGTTAGTGACCAAGTCAAGGACAGACTTTTGGACAAGGAATTTGTTCTCAGCATAGCCAACTCTTTGCAACAATAAAAGATATTATTGAATGGTCCAAGTGCACTTATTAAACAAGCCCTAAAATACAAATTTGAAGGTAAAATAAGGGCCTCTCTAGAACTGGGGGTGAGACTTATATATACACAGGGGGTTTAATTTTCTGATTAATGAGTGGGGTTTATGCACACGATGGCCCTTAGTGTTAATGAGTAATGTGTGTGTGGCATACTAGGTTGCTTCGCTGAGCACATGGTGCTTCCTGCCAGGAAGCAGATCTGTATGTTATAATTTGTACATGTGATATCCCACCTATGAAATCAAGAAAATGAAGTAATTACATTCACAAATGTTTGGTAGAGCAATAATATTAAGAGTTAAGCAATTCCTTAAGAAACACTTAGGTGATAATGTTTTATGAGGAAATAATTGGGCAATATTTTGAAAATATCAACTTGGAGGAGAAGATATTTCATTGAATCCAAAGGCAGGACCTTAAAAAATTCAGAACCCTAAAACTTTAAATTGGTTAAATTTAGATTCAAGCTGAGATGTTATTCCATCTTAGGAATGTGGGACTAGCGTTACCTATGCAAATATTCACTCTCTCATGAGAACCTGACATAGCCCCTGGGACCCCCAGGTAGTATTGTTTCTTATCATGGGAGGTTGCCTGGAAAATAGAAAATGAAAATAAATTTAATTTCAAGAGGAGGAACCACCTCTCAAGCTGGTTACAATCTACCAGGTTTTCAAAAGAAATTACCTAAACCTTAGGGTTTACTCTGTCTACAGGGCATGATGTCTGACGTAGGTCTGCAGAGAATCAAAGGCTTTTTACTCCTTGGCCCTTTCTAGTGCCCTCAGGCTGCCATGCAAAGAAAAGAGAACAGCCCCCGGAGCTACATTCCTGTAGGATTTCTGCGTAAGCCTCCTTCCTCTCTGTGCTTCATATTAGATGCATGCCAAGGCACGCCCGCACACACAACACACACACACACCCTTTCACTCACACACACACACATTTTTTTCTTCCAATTTGAGAAGGTCCCAGCATGATCAGCAACAAAGGTTGCAGAGGTATATCTCCATCATTTTTTTATTTTTATGCCTATCAATAATACTACTTGTATGCCTGTATCAAAAAGCAAACTCAAGAGGCAAATAGAAAATACAACAATTTAAACTTTGCAATTTCCGGAAGGCAATTGCAATTCCAGTGCCAGTTTCTCAACTTTACTTAAAGGTACTCCCTGCTGACATCTGAGTGCTGACCTTTTTGTACTCAGCAAAGTCCAGGCACCTAGGGAATGAGCTAAAATTTCAAGAATGGAACATCTTTTGGGAGGTGGACATAATTGGGGAAATACTGAGAAGATTACCAGGACTTTTTTTTTTTAATCGAACATTTTACAATTAGAGAACCTAGATTCAGTTCTCTGTTTTGCTATATCACTCTCTATTATGCCTCAGTTTCTTACATGTAAATTGGGTATAGGAATGCTTTATAAAATAGATGAAATATCTTTATATTTAGAAGACAATTGCATTATTTAACAAAGACACGTGTGATGAAATATCACTAATCGACACTATTAAAATGATTATATAAGCCATTTTAAAAAATCTTGTTCCAAAAGACCTGTGAGTAAATGTTATTGTAGAATACTTAGTTCTCCAATCATATTTGTTATTACGAGGCTAGCATAGTCAGCGCTCAGCAAGTATATCTTACTTAGATGGAAGAAGTAATAAATAAATGAATAGCTAAGTTAATTTTCACTTGGGCATTAAATATTAAAGACCATAGGTAAGGGAGGCAAAAATGGTAGCATGCATACAAATTGTCCACCCTCCTTCCCCAATTTATTATAACATCCTGTCCTACTGAAACTGAAAATAATCTGAGAATCTTAATAGAGGAAACCTGAGATATCGCTGCCAGTTAACCGGAGTTGCATGTGAGAGAAAATATATTTACAATTCCAAAATATTTAAAGAGATGAATAATTCCAAGAGCAGGGTTAAGGGTAGGCATGCCACTTATCTGAGACCTACTAACCCCAATCACGAGTTCAAACACAGGAGGGCGTGACGCAGAAGAGTAGAAGGACTTAACTTTGTTCAAAAGGGATGTCACTTTTGTTTCGGAATACTACAATGTGTAATATAATGTGTGGTAAGAAGAGAAATTACACGTTGATAAGAAGAGGCTTACACATAGGAATCATCTGTAATATTATCTATAGCAGTTGTCTTGTTACCATTGCTAATACAGATAGAAGGGGGAGAATGAGAAAGGAAAGAAATAGCTTCTTCCTTTGTTAGGCGTGTAAGAGTTCAAGGCAGGGCTTAAAATAAAGTTCTGATTTCAAGCCATTCATTCAGTTATTTATTTTTCTATTGAAAGTATCTTATGTATAATTTACAAGTACTGTGTGTACACACAGAGTAAAGATCTGGAATTGGTATTGTGAGTGCAAAGAAACATAAGATGCAGTTTTTGTCCTTGGGGGCCTCCAAGTCTAGAAGGAAAGGAGACAGGTGAACGAGGAATCCTAATTTATTGTGGACATGCCACAGTAGTCTAGAGACTTACCCAGGTATTGACCACTAGGTTATAATGCCTTTCCCTCACTCGGGACTGCTAGTACAGTGTAAACATACAAACATTTTAATTTAGAAATTAAGGTCTATTTTTACTCTGTTGATAAAAAAATTTCCAGTCACATTGCTTTACTGAAATGCATAAGATAGGTCCTATCTAAGAAGTTATTTTTTATAGAATTAATGCTTGAAATTAATTCACACGGTGCCTTGCTAATAATTTCTTTAATCAGAGAAAATGTTGCAGTGCTACAATGACGGCTTAAAAAGAAAAACGAAGGATTTAGGCGTGTTTTAAAACAAAACCAGAGTTTGATTGATTCCTTCAACATGAAATTACTGAGCACTTGCTATGGCCAAAACACTATGTTAGGCTCTCTGATGGATGTATTTATAGTCTAGCAAGGAAATATAATCTGTATCCTGGCAACGTTGCTAGAGTAAAGAAGTATGTACCATAAAGAAGATACAAATATCACTAAAGTGCAAGTAGAGAGAATATTTCTAGCTTTGTGGCATTTGGGTATGGATGAGAGATAGTTCATGTTAATGGCATGTGGGTTAGAGCTTGAAGCAAATATATATATATATATATATAGATGTATGCACACTCATGTGTAGGTATGTATATGAATATATGTGTATATATTTATAAAGATCTATATGTGAATAATGTATATATATTTATAAAGATCCATATATGTATCTAGATACACACATATAGTTATGCATTGCTTAATAATGGGAATACATTCTGAGAAAGGCATCATTAGGTACTTGTGACATTATGCACATGTCATGGAGTGTACCTACATAAACCTAGATGGTCCAGCCCACTCCACACCTAGGCAGTGTGATACAGCCCATTGCTCTTTGGCTATAAACCTGTTTCGCACATTATTGTACTAAATAATGTAGGCAATTGTAACATATTGGTAATGACTTGTGTATCTATACATATCTAAACATAGATGTGTTAAGCAGCTAAAATATCACCCTCTACCTATAATCCTATCATAGAATCTTCTCTCATTGATCAAAATGTCATTAAGCAGCACATAACACAAAATATAGAATATTTTTAATAGAACTACAGTAAACATGCAGCAAAGTGCAGCGTACTTGAAACCCTATTCAACACTGTCACCAGCATCTGATCACGAAGGAGGCTGTTATCTACGCTTAGCTCTGGCTTTTCCATTGAAGTCTATGATGTGCCCTGAGTATTTTTTTTTTTTTTTTTTGCAGTTTTTGGCCGGGGCTGGGTTTGAACCCACCATCTCCAGGATATAGGGTTGGCGCCCTACTCCTTGAGCCACAGGCGCTGCCCCCTGAGTATTTGTTTTTTAAAGATGTGAGGAAGGAGTCAAAGATCATTTTTTCCTCATATGGTGATTCAGGTATTCTGGTACCATTTATTAAAAATTTTTTCCTTTCTTCATTGAGTTAATTACCTTGGCATATTTGCTAAAATCAATCAACGAAATACATGTGAGTCCATGTCTTTCCCTCTACTTGTACATAATGGTGACTTGTGATGAGAGAAAATATTAATTTTAATTTGTGTAAATTTTAAAACTCCTTATATTTAAAAAACAGTGCTTATTGTGTCCTACTTATGAAGGTTTTACCTGCACCAAAGTTATGAAAATATTTTCTTCTAAAAGCTTTATTGTTTTACATTTCACACGAGATCTACGGTCCCTCCAGGAAGGATTTTCCTATGTGTATATGATAAATGTATGAAGGAAGAATAGAGACTTATGTCCTTCCATGGCTATCCAATTGACCCAGGACCATTTATAGAAAATTCTAGCATTTCCCCACTGAATTGCAGTGAGTGGCCTCTTTCTCATAAATCAAATGACTCATTTGTGTGTTTCAGTTTCTAAACTCCATTTGGTTCCACTGATTTATTACTCTATTTTTATGGCAATACATACTGTTTTAATAAATCTTATTTCATAAGTATTGGCATCTAGAGGATAAGCTTTCTTCAACAAGAGACAACAGGATTATTTTGGTTAATTGTGTACGTTTGCATTTTCATATAAATTTTAGAATTTATTTGCCAGTTTTAACATGTGTACAAAATTTTCCAGGAATTTAGTTGGGATTAGATTAATCTACAGGTAAATTTGGGAGGCACTATTTCTTTTACAGTATCGAGGCTTTCAAGTTATGAACATGGCATAATCCTCCATTGATTTATATCTTTTAACGTTTCTCTCCTAATAGTTTATAGTTTTCAATGCAGAGGTCTTGTAGAGTTTTGTTAGGTTTGTACAAACCTAATACAAATACTGGATTTTTTAAAAAATAATTTTTGATGATGTTTTGATGTTTCATCTTGGTGACATACTCCAATTATTCAGTTAAACACTTATCTAGGTCTTACTATGAAGATACTTTGCAAATGCAATGAAAGCTTCTTATCACTTGACCTTAAATAAGAGAGGTGACCCTGGGAAATCTGGGTGGGCCTTACTGCATAGTTGGAATCAGGTTTCCCCTATAGAATGCTAAAATTACCCTTCCAGAATGCCAAACTTATATTGTATCATTCTGCTCATCATCTGGCCTTCCTGCTCACCTGCCTTAGGGATGTCAGACTTGCTTATTCACCCCTACCAAAGTAAGATGATTTTATGTAGCAAATCTCTATCTAGTTAGCGGCCGTCCACCTATCTACTTATCTTTATCATCTAGCTCCTCCTGGAGTGGCTTCCCTAGTGAATGCTGGCTGATAACAAGTTTTGGTAGCAGAAATGGTTGCAGAAAAACAGTCTTCAGGATGAGTTCTCTGAATTGGCACAGGGTAGTCCCTGGAATGAGGTAGCTAAAGAGTTACTCAAGGGTGGTGCCTGTGGCTCAAAGGAGTAGGGCGCTGGCCCCATATGCCTGAGGTGGCAGGTTCAAATCCAACCCCGGCCAAAAACTGCAAAAAAAAAAAAAAAAAAAATAGTTACTCAAATTGTTGTGAGTGGATGCTCCTTACTAAATACTAATACCTTGGAAATATCAATCAAGATGACTAGATACCGAGGAGCAGGACCAGCATTCACACCCAGTTTTGTCAGGCTGTCTTGACAGTTGTGCTGTGTTGCCTCCCAGGTGGTACTAGAGATTCAGTTTGAGAGGAAATTTATGTTTTAATATTTATGCCCTATAGAATGCTATTGATCTAAGCACTTTTAAATACTATTTTTAAAAATTTTTTTTGAGACAGAGTCACTTTATCACCCTTGGTAGAGTGCTGTGGCATCATAGCTCACAGCAACCTCAAACTCTTGGGTTCAAGCAATTCTCTCGCCTTGGCCTCCCACGTAGCTGGGACTATCGGTGGCTGCCACAACGCCCAGCTGTTTTTAGAGGTGGAGTCTCACTCTGGATCAGGCTGGTCTGGAACCTGTGAGCTCAGGTGATCCACCCATCTGGGCCTCCCAGAGTTCAGGGATTACCGGCGTGAGCCACTGCGCCAAACCTAAATACTATTTTTTAAAGGTATGTTAATAATGGGAAGTATATACAGTTTGAGAGATGTTGGATATAGAGAGTGAACAGAATTTTCTGATAAGATTTGGAAAATTTGGTTCTAATCAAATCTCCATCTGTTCATTGACTCGTTTTCAGTCTTCCAATATCAAGGACTGTGTCAACTTGCTCGTATCCAGAAGCCACAGAGAATGCATTTGGGAAGAACTTGTTTGCTGTTTGCAGCAGCCTAACATTTATGAGTCCACAGACTTGATTTCCTCGGCCAGCACATGCAGAACGTTTTCGCACAGAGATTTGTGGAACAACACCTGCTGCACTTTAATTTTTAAAGGGACCCAAAGTATGTGCGACCCGAATGCAGCCCAGGTGAAGTGAATGCACCCCACGTGAACCTTGCACAGTTACTCTCCAAGGAAACAGGAACTCCTGTTTAATGGCTGCTAAGCCACCTCTGGAGCAAACACACCCAGGCTGGGCCATCTGTGCATGAGCAGGACTGAGGCATGCTAGGCACAGAGCTTTGCCTAAAAAATTATTTGAGGCAACTCTAATTCCTAAGGCATGAGGTGTGATGGGGTGTAGAAAATCTGTTAGGGAAAGAGCAGCCTAAAGTAAAAGGAGGGACCGGGGAATGGCAAAACTTTGGGTTCAACATTCCAGCTATATTTAAAGAATAATGTAGGCTTGGGGTTGCACCTGTGGCTCAGTGGATGGGGTGCTGGCCCCATATGCCAAAGGTGGCGGGTTCAAACCCAGCCCCGGCCAAACTGCAACAAAAAAATAGCCGGGCATTGTGATAGGCACCTGTAGTTCCAGCTACTCGGGAGGCTGAGGCAAGAGAATCGCCTAAGCTCAGGAATTGGAGGTTGCTGTGAGCTGTGTGATGCCGCAGTACTCTACCATGGGTGATAAAGTGAAACTCTGTCTCTACAAAAAAAAAAAAAAAGAATAACGTAGGCTGGGCACACTGGCTCATGCCTATAATTCTACCATTCTGGGAGGCTGAGGTAGGTGGATTGTTTGAACTCAGAAGTTTGAGACCATCCCGAGCAAGAGCCAGACCCTGTCTCTACTTTAAAAAAAAAGAAAGAAAGAAAGAAAAACTAGGTGGGTGCTGTGGCAGGAGCCGGTAGTACTAGTTACTGGGGAGGCTGAGGCAGGAGGATCTCTTGAGCCCAAGAGTTTGAGGTTGCTGTGAGCTATGACAACATGACATTTTACCCAGGATGATAGAATGAGACTCTGTCTCAAAAAAAAGAAAAAGAAAAGAAAAGAAAAAGGTACAAGAAAAAAAGAAAAATGTGTGAGTGTGAGTGTAAATCAAGTATCAGCCTAAAATGCAGCCAGGAGGAGCCCGGAGGAGCTGGGAGGAGCCGCAGCAGATCCTGCTTTTATTTATTGCAGCACAAAGGTTTCTGGCTCTTTCAATACGTCTCAGACACAAGCTTGAGACATTTTCTTGGGATATACATTGAATTAATTGATGTATATTTTTGGTGACCTTAGAGTTTGCAGAAGGCTTGGAGAGTCTTTGTATTTCCGTGTCTCGTAGTAATCTAATGAGATGGAGTCGTTATTCTCATTTTCTAGACAAGCTGAGTTCAATTCTTCCGAGATTCCCAAGGAGGCTGAGAGATACGTTTCTTGAATATTTCTCTAGCGGCATCTTGAGAAAATAATGAACTCTGATATTTCCAAAATGGGCTTTTGTGAGTCCCTTCACTTATCTACCTATCAGATACCATTTTGAGGCAGCCCAGGCAGGTATTACAGTGGTAAATGTGCCTACACAAGGAAACTGAGGCTCAGAGTTGAATGACATCACTAATGAGCCACAGAAACTGGAAACTGGGGGTCACAGCCGTCCTATTCCTCAGCTAGTACAGAACTGCTTATGCACTGCGACCTTAACCTAGTGTCCTCCTACACAGGCCGTCTCCCTGGAATACCTGCCCTGTGGCAGTTAATGTTATGTGTCAAGGTGACTGTAACCAGGCTAAGGGATGCGTAGATACCTGGTAAAGCATTGTTCCTGGGTGTGACCGTGAGGGTGTCTCCAGAAGAGATTAGCCTTTGGATGAGTACACTGCAGTGAAGAAGCTCCCCCAACCTCATCCTCCAGGGCTCAGAGAGGACAAAGTATGGAAAAAGGGCAACTTCCCAGGTACACCAGAGTTTCTGGTTCGTGGGCCTTTGGTCTCCAAAGCTTAGACCACTGACCTGCCTGGTTCTCAGGCCTACAAAATTTTATCATACATTGACAAAATATTTTCTACATGTTGGCCACCTCTTTGTAAAATTTTGTAATGAATACTTTGTAAATAAAGATACATTTAGCTACAATTTCCCATTTTCCGTTTGTATGGTGACTTTATGGGTGACTTCTGTCACTAGGGCTATATCCTATTGGTTCTTTTCCTTTCCCTTCCCCTCCACTCCCCTCCTTTCCCTTCCCCTTCCTTTTGCCAGGGTCTTGCTCTGTCCCCCAGGCTGGAATGCTGTGGGGCAATCATAGCTTGCTGCAGCCTCAAGCTCCTGTGTGGCCTTTCTGAGCAATCCTCTCAACTCAGTCACCCAAGCAGCTAGGACTACAGGCCTGAACCACGGCACCAGGCCGTGTTTCTTTGGTGAACCCTGACTATGGTACTTCCCTAACTCCAACTCCTGAGCCTGAGCTTTTGAGTAAAGACTCAAAGTTAGCACAACTGGAGTGAAGGCTGAACTTGGGCTGGAATGTGGAGCTGCTAGAAAAGCAGTCTGCTTGGAAAAGGGTGACTCTCCTCTGACGGGCCGGGAGAAGGCATTGGGGAATGGTAAATCTCTGGGAGGTGTGCCCTACAGATGTACCAGGTGAAAGGAGCCCAGCCATCCCGGCCTCTGGTTCAGCCATTTCTCAGTCTGAGAGAGACGCTTCCTCCCTCCCTAACAGTCCTCTGCTCAGCAGGCTGCAGTCCGCTTTGCTTTGCTCTACCCCAGGGCTACTGAGGGGAATGATGACAGCGGTCTTGATGGTTTACTACACGAGGAAGTGCTTTATTCATTTTGACTCACTGAGACTTCTGAGGTTATTTTGAAATTACAGAAGGGGAAAATGAGGCCAGGCAAGGTAGATGGAGGTGCCTTAACTTTTCTACTTAGTAATGAGCTACAGCAGGGCCTGGGCATGGTATGCAGACATGTGCATGTTTGACACCTCTTAATTCCGTTTACTTCTAGCCAGGGCAAGAAGAAAGGTCACTAAATACCCTACTTAAACCCTGGGTTTGCCCTACTAAAGATGCCACTGCTGAACTTTCCTGGGGAATGAGCTGAGTCCTGCTTTCTTTCCATTACCCGGGCACTGCTGATACTAACTCACACCTGAGACTCTCCCAAGGTTACCTGACTGCACAGAAGGTGAGGAAAATTCTTTTTAAGCATCAATGCTTAATGGACTTTAGCTTAAAGCAAGTGAACCACCTACCTACAGTGTACCTAGCACGGCTCTGGTTCCTTCCCTCCCCCCACCCCATCCCCAATACCCCAATAGAGATAAACTGAAATGACTCTGGTTCTCTAGAAGCTTTTAGCTTTTGGAGGAAACATCATATTCAAATGAAGCAGTTAGACTTTTTTTTTTTAGACGGACACTAATCTGTGGCAATAAATACATAGAATAAATAATGCAAATACTAGACAATTATAAATAATTTGACAAAACGTGCTGTATAATATAGAGCAATGATCAGTCAGAAAAATGTCAAGCAGGATTTGAATAGTTCC
The DNA here is from genome assembly GCF_000181295.1 of Otolemur garnettii. Lineage (NCBI taxonomy): Eukaryota > Metazoa > Chordata > Mammalia > Primates > Galagidae > Otolemur > Otolemur garnettii. The sequence continues at coordinate 15,770,083 of NW_003852421.1, read as the reverse complement.
AGGGAATATTTGATAAGGGCACTTCCCTGGGCATTAGTGGTGACTTTGTCTGAAAGTATTAATTTGTTCTATGAGAGGCATAATGAGAGGGGAGCCATATTAACACTCAATTTACATTCTTCGGATATGGACTTCGGGAGAAATACTCAAGAGGAGCCACCTATAAGATTTAACGATTCTGCATAAAGTCAAATGAAGAATACTATTTCCTGTATATAAATATTCCATGAATTAATAGGAAACATTACTTCTTAGAGTATTCATCGGTATATGCGTAACAGAAATTCAGGAAACATTAGCTAGTTCAGGAAATAGTTGATATTATTATTACCTCTTTGTTGAAGCAATTGCTTGTGTTTGGGACAGTGACTCAAATGAGCATGTTGTATAATACATAATGGTCTGTGATTGATTTGGATCGTATATGATACATTCTTCGTTGGAAAAAAACACTGCGCTTTTATCATTTTGTATATTTCCCAGTTGAGTATCTTTGGAGAAATGCATAGTTTTCTAGCTCTACCCCCTCAGGTACTTTCTAGTAGTTATTTCACAAATCCATATACTTTTAAAAGGAACAGATATCCTTTTTAGTAATTCAAAAATGTTTTCTAGGTACTTGTTTATATTCAAAGTCTGTTATCTTTCACGAACACTCCCCAAAGCACGCATCAGGCATTTTTCGCATGTTTTGGGTTGTCAATGTGAAATGTACTTAAATTTTCCCACAGCATCAGTTTTCTTTGTAAATTTTCAACACATTTCTTATGCTTTGATAACAGATAATGCCTTGTTCTGCAATTACTTTCGGGAAAATGACTTCTATGATTTTCTACCTTTAACGCATATTAAAAATATACTAATAAGCCCGTTGTCACGAGGAACTATCTTTGTGTCACATGCTGAATGAAGCATTCGAAGAAGCCATTTCAACTGAGGAAGTTTCCATTTCTGAGTGCTACTGATTTTCAGGTTTTGAATTATCTGCCCGGGGAGTGAGTATTCCCAGCCATTGCTGTCTTGCTCAACTGACTTGCATTTTGCTGAAGCTGAACTGTTCGCAGGTCAGACTATTATGTACAAAGGTAAGGAAATATTCTTGTAAAGTTCTATAGTAAAGAAAACAAGAACCACATAGATCGACACAGTGGAACGAACTGCTATCATGATGAACTAGCTGGCAGTCCTGTCCCTGGCAAAGGTGTTTGTACATGTTATTTGTGTTCTTCTTTGTCTATTTAAAGCCAATATCATGGAAATATTATGTTCTCATAAAAGTTGGAAGTTATAGAAAGGAATAAAAGCTAAAATATAAATCAACAGTCTGTTCATGAACATCACTGCCAACGTTTTTATGTATGTCTTTTGATCTCCTTGGTATATTAAAAGATTATTGAGGTACCGTATTTTGCTGTGTATCATATGGCACCACATTTTTACTCCAACTTTCAGGAAAAACATCTTTAATATTTTTAATCCAAATCTTTGTTTATATTTAGGTACTTGATTTTGTATCATAAAGGAATCTTAGCATTTATTTTTTAACATATTCCGGTACAAGAAATTTTATGTAAGAAATAATTGTAAAACAAAAGAACAGATACAAAGTACAAGAAATTGTATGCACCAGTAACAAACGTATGATATTTACATATCATAGGGGCCAAGAGCTCCTTATCACTGTCAGTATCAGAAGCATTGTCTTCTGAAGAGTCACTTTCCTCATCCTGGGCAGTTCCGTCCATAGCATTGCTGATGCTGCATTTTTTAAAACAATTCCATAACCACTCCCTTCTTGATACTGTTCCATGATCTTAGGACCCAGTAACAAACCTGGGTGATGGATGGTTTCCTGATTCCGTCTGTAGATGTTAAATCATCACCAGCTACAACATGCACAACATCCACTCTTTCTTCATTAGGGCCTTAAAGGACTTGTTTACGGCCATATCCAGAAGTTACAGGTGGCAGGTTCATCCACCAGCTATCACAGCAAATTGGGGTTTCAAGTTTGTTGTGATTGCTTTGGCACTTTGTGTAGTATGGGTTTTGGGCTTTGAAGTGATCAAAACCAAGCAAAGCTGTTTTTTTTTTTTTTTTAAGCATAATCCTCTAGGCCTTCATGAACGGACTTCGTTAAACCAGATTTTCACGGCTTCTTCATTCATCCATCCTTTTTCTTGCATGAGAACTATTACTGTCCTTGGAATCTTTCCTTTCGGAAATGTTTTTCTTTTTTTCTGAGACAGAGTCTCACTTGGTCACCCTTGGTAGAGTGCTGTGGCATCTTAGCTCACAACTCATCAACCTCAAACTCTTGGGCTCGAGGGATTCTCTTGCCTCAGCCCCCCAAGTAGCTGGGACTATAGGTGTCTTCCACAACGCCCGGTTATTTTTTAGAGATAAGGTCTCACTCTTGCCCAGGCTGCTCTCAAACTTGTGAGCTCAGGCAACCACCTGCCTCGGCCTTCCAAGTGCTGGGATTACAGGAGTGAGTTACTGCACCCACAAGAAGTGTTTTTCTCAACAATGACGGCTGCAACCAAAAAATAGCCGGGCGTTGTGGCGGGCGCCTGTGGTCCCAGCTACTTGGGAGGCGGAGGCAGGAGACTCACTTGAGCCCAGGAGTTGGAGGTTGCTGTGAGCTGTAATGCCACGGCACTCTACCCAGGGGGACAGCTTGAGGCTCTGTCTCAAAAAAAAAGAAGTGTTTTTCTTTTAAAGATGATCATAGGCGGTGGCTTTGTCCCCTCCACACAATAGGCTAGAACAGTGAAGTGTTTTCTCATGTCCATGAGTTTTAACAGCCACTATCTTAGCACAGTTCTGTCCACATCAAAAGTGAGCGTGACCTCATCCACATTGGTGATTTGGGACAGCTCAGAGTTGTTTAAGTCTTTCGAAGATGGATAATGTAAGGATGAAATTCCTAAACTTGATTCCCAGAGGCTGGTGGGAGTTTGGGGGCAAGTTCTGTTCATATCCTCATTCTCAAGCCTTCTCTTCTCATAAAGTTAAAGCACCATTTAGGTGAGCCTGAGAAATCACCAAGGTTCTTTTTTTCAGGCAATCCTTCTGCCCTCTTCTTGTATCATCTGGGTCAAAACAAGAGATCCCAGTTTGCTGCTGCTCCAGAATCCAGGTGTTCACCTTGTGCTCCACCTCCAGCCGCTTCAGAGGTTTCCCTCGCATTCCCTTCTTCTTCAGGCATCTGAGCAGCTTTCTTTCCTGTTGCTTCCACAACTGCTGATGACACTCCCTGTGGGAAGAGGTCCAAAGCGTCTCCGGGCAGCTCTGTTCCCATGCTCTTTAGCATGTTTAATAACTGTTAGCTTAAAGCTCGCAATGTGCTAAAGCTTCAGACATTTTCCAAGAGATTTTCCAATAATTTTTGTAAAAGCATCAGCTAGATTGCTAGCCCCTGCCTGAAGTGTACTAAGAGAAATATATTGCTCTTCGTTAGCCGAAAATGCTTTCGTTGCAAGTTCATCAAAAGTTCAGCAAAACCAATTACCATATTCCAGGGTATTATTTTGCATACAGATATTATTATTATTTCCTAATGTGATACTTTTAATGCGTAAGCATGAATAAAAGAATTAAAAATATTTATATAGATACAGAATTAGTGCTACCCATGTATAATGTATATCCTTATCTTTCCCTCAAAAATTTGGACAGAAAAGTGCACATTATACACAGTAATATACAATATGTAAGGCTGTGGTGGCTCATGCCTGTAATCCTAGCACTGTAGGAGGCTGAGGCAGGAGGATCCCTTGAGCTCAGGAGGTCGAGACAAGTCTGACAGAGAGTGAGACCCCATTTCTATTAAAAAGAAAAATAGAAAAATGAGCTGGGTATTGTGGCACATGCCTGTAGTTCAGCTACTTGGGAGGTTGAGGCAGTGAAACTCTGCCTTTAAATAAATGAATAAATAAACAAATAATAAAAATAAAATACAGTGTGTACAGATCATTTGGTATCCTTTAAAAATACTTGCTATTATAATATTTTCCATCTGTTGTTCATTTTTTGTATAGTCATACCTGACTAGAGTGCCTGTTTATAGAGTCTTGGCTTTTAGACTTGCCAGCCAACAGACCATATGCACATTTCTTTTTCTGATATCTGTAGACATTTGACTTAGAAGACACTGCTATGTGCCTCAAAAATTTACTTGCTCTGTCTTCATTTTACTTGTCTAATGTCCACGGACTTTTGACAAAATTGCATTGATTAACTTGTTTGCCATAATAAAATATAAGTAAAGCACCAGAGCAATTTATTTCTTGATATCACTCATGATCACTGTTCCAAAGAGGCCTAGCAGGCAAAAAATTTAAAGCAATTTGTTCTAGGATTGAATAGCAATGGGGAACATTGTCTCCACAGTGACTGTTACAGAAGAACTCGTACTGTGTCCACAAATTACATATATCATATAGCCGTAGCATTGAAGCTCAGGGAAGAATTTTGCATTATTCAGATTACAATAAAAAGAAATAAAAGCATTTGTCAAAGAATACTTTTAAGCTTCCTATATTGCTACGTGATTTTTTGTGTGTTGAGGTCGATATATTGCACTGTTAATTTCACCAGTTTTAAAATAAAGCTCTCAGAAAAAAAGAGAGAGAAGAAGAAGAGAAGAGAATCAAACAGAGTTCCCAGGAAGCGGTTCCTGGGTCTGAGCAATAGTAAGGAGAAGGCACCTACTTGTCCAAATATGGTACACATAGGACTGGATTGGAGCCCTCTACTGTTTTGTCAGCTTTATTGAGGTGAAGTTTATATATAAGAGAATACAATTTAAATGTATCATTTGATGAGGTTTGACAAATGTGTGCAGCCCTGTTACAGCCACTGCGATGCGATATCAAACATGTCCATTGCCCCTGAGAGTTGCCTTCTACCTTACTGCAGTGGCTCTTTTATCCCATCTCTTAACCTCTGGCCACCCTCATCTGCATTTTATCTGGCTTTTCCAGAATGTCATATAAATGGAATCCCTTTTCTTTTTGAGACAGAGTCTCACTTTGTTGTCTTGGGTAAAGTGCCATGGCGTCATAGCTCCAACAACTTCAAATTCCTGGGCTCAAGTGATCCTCTTGCCTTAGCCTCCCAAGTAGCTGGGACTAGAGGCCCCAGACACAATGTCTGGCTAGTTTTTTTTTTTTTTTTTTTTTCCCTTAGAGATAGGGTCTCACTCTAGTTCAGGCTGGTCTTGAACTCCTGAGCTCCAGCAATCCACTCCCCTCAGCCTCCCAGACTGCTAGGATTACAGGCCTGAGCCACCACACCTGGCCCAGAATTTCATATAAGTGGAATCTTACAGTCCTTTGAACCTGGTTTCTGTCACTTAACATAAGTCTCTTGGGAACATGTACATCGTTGCATGTTTTTAGTTCATTCCTCTTTATTGGTGAATAATATTCCGTTGTGTGGATGGACCATAGTAGTTTATCCCTTCATCAGCCAGTGAGTCTTTGAGATCATTTTTGTTTTTGACAATTATTAATGTTACAAATGAAGCAGTTCTGAACTTAAGTACAAATCTTTGTATGGACATATTTTTTCATTTCTCTTGAGGAAGTATTTAGCAGTAGAATTTCTGGCCCATAAACTAAGTATACATTTACCTTAATGAAGCACTAACAATTTATGTCCTAAAGTGACAGTTCCATTTTACATTCTCATAAGCAGTGGGTAAGGGATGAATTGCTCCACAATTTTTACTGCTGGTGGGTATCTTCAGTTTTTTATTTATTTGCTTTATAAAAAACGTTAGCTGTTCTGGTATAGTGGGTTTAATGGGCATTTTACTAATGATGAATATTGTTAAGAATTTTTCTACTTGGGAGTCTGAGGCAAGAGAAATTTGAGGTTCCTGTGAGCTGTGATACCAAGGCATTCTACTAAGGGTGACAAAGTGAGACTTTGTAAAAAAAAAAAAAAAAAAAAAGGAATTTTTCATATGCTTATCTGCCATCCCTATGTCTTTCAAATCTTTCCCCCTTCATATTATATTGCTTGCTTTCCTTATGGAGGTATAAGAATATTTAGTGTGTTTTGTATACAAGTCCTTTATAGATACATGTTTTGTAAATATTTCCTTCCAATTTGTAGCCTACTCTTTCAGTGTCTTTTAAATAGAAAGATTTTAGCAAATGTTTTGCATTTTGTTGACATTCAATCAATTGTTTTCTTTTTCGGTCCTAGTTAAAAAAATATTTGCCCAAGGTCAATACAATTTTCTTCTATGTTTTCTTCTAGAAGTTATACAATTTTATATTTTATATTTCAGTATGTGATCCATTTTTGAGTTAAATTTGGATACAGTGTGACTCAAATGTTGTGTTTTATTTTTTTTGCGAATGAATTTTCATTCCCCCCCCCCCCGGCATGAGTTATTTTAGCATTTTGTTTTATTTTATTTCTCCATTGCATTGGCCTAGAATATTTGTCAAAATCCTATTTATTATATGTGTATGGGTCTATTTTTGGACTCATGTAGTTTGTTCATTTATTTGTCTCTCTTAATATCATAGCACACTATATGGATTACTGTAGCTTTTAAATATGTCATGAAATCAGGCTGTATTAGTCCTCTAACTTTGCTATTTTTTTTTTTTGCAGTTTTTGGCCGGGGCTGGGTTTGAACCTGCCACCTCCGGCATATGGGGCTGGCACCCTACTCCTTTGAGCCAGAGGTTATAGCTCTTTTGTATTTCTATATGAATTTTAGAATCAGTTTGTGAATTTCTTCAAAAAAGAACTTTTATTCCCAAGAATAAAGAACTTTTACCCAGAATTTGTAAAGAACTCTCAATATATAATACACACTTATAGCAAGGGATAGAATGGATTGGGGCATACGTAATCCTTTAGCATTTCTGGACAACATAGCTCTAGATTATTTGTACTAATAAAGGTTCCCATTCAGCTAAATCCCCTAGAATATTTCAGATAATTCTTAAAACATCTAGAAATCCTCAGTCCCAGTTCCTGAAAGCAATGAGCTTGTCAAGTCTTAAGGCAATCACAATCTTGGTGTAACTTTAAAAGCAGGCTGGATCTTTTTGGGTAGAAGGAAGATTCAGATTCTTCTAATCTTTGCTGCAATGAGAAGTCAAAGAATTCTTTTTGTACGTAATATAGGAAGAACTGAAATTCTTGTAGCCAGAACTCCAATATGCCAGTACCACTCATGATCAGTCTTGATTATGTAGGACAGTGTTGGAATATCCTGTCCTACGTGGCGGTGGCTGTGGACACGGTCCTCTCTGAACTTAAGGCTTTGTTCCTCATTACGGTTGTGTTATTCCAGAACATGAATATTCTTTATAATGCACCTTCCTTAGTGCTTCCTTCTTGCTGGATTCTCTGCCAGGAGGTAGAAGCTACAAGTTTACTGTGGTTCCACCCTGCCATCTGTGTATAATGTATATCTTTAGGCATATATTTGTGGATCAGCTATTGACAATTACAAGGCATTTAAATTATTACATTCTGATTATCAGAATTCAAGCTCTTGAAATAGGATACCTGAGATAATGCCTTTCACATCCAACATCTCATTTGATGATCAATGTATTAATCAGAATCTGTGATGATAGCATACTATATACTTGTCAAAATAAACTTATTAAAAATACATTAGTTCTAAATAAAATCTCGTATTGATTTATCATTTGTTGTATTACTAATAAACTTTACACCTGCTCTCAAATCTCCTAATTAAAAAATATTTGTTTCCCAGATAGACTGAAGTTAAATGATTAGCATGGTTCCTGTGTGTGTGTGTGTGTGTGTGTGTGTGTGAGGGAAAGAGAGAGTGGATACTAGCTCATTGCCATGTGCCATGGGCATGCTTTACTTTGAAGAAAACACAGGGGCAACTACAGAAAGCAATTGATGTATCTGCACAGGTTGGAGTTGATATGCAAATAGATAAACACAATGCTTCCATTCTGGGTAAGCTGTATGGTAACACCAGCAGGGGTTTGATACTGTATTTTTTTCTGTGTTAGCTCTGTTGTCATTTCAGAAGCTATGTTAAGGGATTCAAAACCCTAGTAGAGAACTATGTAACAATTAGCAATAAAGCATGCAGCAATACAAGGAAGGTATTACAGAATAGATTTACGCATTTGGGTTGGTATCTGTTTAGTATAACTTCTGTTACTCATTATTAAAAACATCGTGCTAAAGGAACTTTTAAAGCTAGTGTATGAACTGAGTTGGTCTAGAGTTAGTTAGTTAATAAATAGTTTTCGTTTTTACTTAAGCTCTGCCTTTTTTCAATACAGATGTAATTTACAGATATTCTAAGTTCCGTTTCAGACCACCATAGTAAAGTGGATGTCGTGATGAAGCAAGTTACACATATTTTTTTGTTTTCCAGTGCATACGAAGGTAGTGTTTTCACTAGACTATAGTCTATTCAGTGAGAAATAGCATTATTGCCAAAACACACACAAACATTAAACGTATTTTATTGCTTAAAAAGTTAATGATCATCTGAGCTTCGGTAAGTCATAATTCTTCTTGTTGGTAGAGGGTGGATATAGCTAATGGATAGCAGTTGATTGATCAGGGTGGTGGTTGCTGAAGACTGGGGTGGCTGTGGCAATTTCTTAAACTAAGACAACAGTGAAGTTTGTCAAATCAATTGGCTCTTCCTTTCACAAAAGATCTCTCTCTAGTATGTGATGCTGTTTGATAGCATTTTACCCACAGCAGAACTTCTTTGAAAATTGGAGTTAATCTTTTCAAATCCTGCTCCTACTTCATTCTCTAAGTTTATGTACTATTCTAAATCCTTTGTTGTCAATTCAATAATGTTCACAGCATCTTCACCAGGAGTAGTTTCCATCTCAAGAAACCATGTTCTTTGCTCATTCATTAGAAGCAACTCCTCATATGTTCAAGTTTTATCATGAAATAGCAATTCAGTCACATCTTCAGGCTCCACTTATAATTCTAGTTCTCTTGCTGTTTCCACCACTGAAGTCTTTTCTTTTGAGACAGAGTCTCACTTTGTCACTCTCTAGAGTGCTGTGGAGTCATAGCTCACAGCAACCTAAAACTCTTGGGCTCAAGTGATCCTCTTGCCTCAGCCTCCCAAGTAGCTGGGACTACAGGCACCTGCCACAATGCCTGGATATTTTTAGAGATGGGGTCTTGCTCTTGCTCAGGCTGGTCTTGAACTCCTGGGCTTAGGCAATCCACCTGCCTTGGCTTCCCAGAGGGCTAGGATTACACCATTGCTCTTGGCCCTCCCCTGAAGTCTTGAACCCCTGAAAATCATCTATGAGCGTTGGAATCAAATTCTCCCAAACGTTTGTTAATATTGATATTTTGACTCCTCCCATGAATCGTGAATGTCCTGAATGGCATCTAGAATGATGAATTCTACCCAGAAGGTTTTCAATCTACCCCTCTTAGATCCAAGAGAAGAATTACTATCTGTGGTATGTATAGACTTATAAAATGTTTTTCTTTAATAAGACTTGGAAATAAAAATTACTCCCTGATCCATGAGCTACAGAATGTGTATTTTGTTAGCAGGCAGGAAAACAACATTAAATTCTTGTACATATCAGTTATAGATCTAAGATGACCAGGTGCATTGTGAATGAGCAGTAATATTTGGAAAGTAATCTTTTTTTCTGAGTAGTAGATTTCAATGTAAATCATGCTATAAACAGATGTGCAGTCATTTAGATTTTGTTGTTCCATTTATAGGGCACAGGCAGAATTGATTTATTAATTCTTAAGGACCCTAGGATTTTCAGATGGTACGTGGGTATTGACTTTAAACTCACCAGCTGTAATAGCCCCTAACAAGAGAGTCAGCCATCCTTTGAAGCTTTGAAGACACAGATTGACTTCTAGCTATCAAAGTCCCACCTGGCATCTTCTTCTAAGAGAAGTCTGTTTCCTCTGAATATCTGTTGTTAGTATAGCTGCCTTTGTCACTGATCTTTGCTGGGTCTTTTGGTGACTTGCTCCTACTTTACCACTGCTGCTTTGCCTTGCACCTTTATGTTACAGAGATGGCTTCTTTCCTTAAGCCTCATCAAACAACCTCTGTCAGCTTCCAGCTTTTCTTCTGCAGCTTCCTCACCTCTCTCAGCCTTCACAGAATTGGTGAGAGTTGGGGCCTTGCTCTGGATTAAGGTTCAGTTTATGGCAGGGCTGTGGCTGGTTTGCTCTTCTGTATAGACCACTACAATTTTGTCCATATTGGCAACAAGGCTGTTTTGCTCTTTTATCTGTCGTGTGTTCATTGAGTAGCCCTTTAATAATTTTCTTCAAGAACTTTTTCTTTGCACTAACAACTTGGCTAACTGCTTGGTGCAAGAGGCCTAGCTTTTGGTCCATCGTAACTTTTGACATGCCTTCCTCACTAACTTTAATGATTTCTTTTGATTTCAAGTGTGAGATACACAAAACTTCCTTGAACTTGAAGACTTAGAGGGGGCATCGCAGGCTGATAAATTGCCTAATTTCATTTTTTTGTGTCTCAGGAAATAGGGGGGAACAGCTGGTCATTGAAGCAGTCAGAACACAAAGCATTCATCAATTGAGTTTGCTATCTCATATGGGCATGGTTCATGGTGCCGCCTACCAATTACCCGAGTAACATCAAAGATCACTGATCCCAGATCACCATAACAGATGTAATAATAATAAAGTTTAAAATCCTGCAAGAAATAACAAAATGTGATACAGAGACAACAAGTGAGCACATAATATTGGAAAACAACTGGCTGATCGACTAGTTTGACTCAGGGTTTCCAGAAACCTTCAAGTTATAAAAATGCACCACCTGTGAAATGCAGTAAGCCCTCAAAGTACCATAAAATGACATGTGCCTGTACCTCCCTAGGGATCTGAGACACATTGAAATTCATTTGGAGGAGGAGGTTAAGCCTACTTCTAATGGTTCCTCATTAAAATTAAACTACATAAAATCTGACTTTATGTAGCTTTACTTTTTAGCAAATCTCAGCATTGGATCTTACACTAGTTGAAGAAAAATCAGAAGTGAGTAAACTTGGGAGATTAATGGTTTTCATTTTATTGAGGTAGAAACAGGCCTATCAGATCCTGCCTGGTCTGCTGGGGATCAGTCCTTCCTGCATAGGGTCACCACCTGTGCTATAGGAGTAAACAAACAGCCCCCCTGTTGTTAGAACCAGTCCCAGTTTAGAAAGGAATGGGTACATTACTTTAGAATTAACAAATCTAAGTTACACTTGCTGCTAGTTTTGCTTTGATCTGGAACCCAGTTATGGCCATCCCTGGTTAGCTCTTGGGGCCTGTCCCTGTCTGTTAATAATCCCTGTTATCCGTGGCTTGTAAAGAGATGGGTCCCAGGAGCTCTGTGATTCATAGAAGAACGCCAACCTAAGGAAAGGGTGGAATACAACACAGCAGGAGAACACAGAGGCTGGTAAGTCTTTCCTGGGCCGTTATTCCTGGGTTCCTGGTTTCAAACAGGTCTTCAGGTCCGGGGGAGGAACCTGGTTCTAGGTTCTGACTTCCAGTCAGCTGCCTTATTTCATAGTTAATCTAACCTGATCATCTAATTAAAAGCAAAGCCAGCACCAGGCTTTCTGTTTAGTCTCAGTCCATAAATCTGGCATCCCCAACCTTTTTGACACTAAGGACTGATTTCACGGAAGACAATTTTTCCACAGGCCTGGGTTGAGGTGGGGGATGGTTTGGGGAAGATGAAGTGCATTCCGTCTGCTCCTCAGATCATCGGGCATCAGATTCTCATAACGTGGGCAAACCCCGTCCCTCACCTGTGCAGTTTACAGTAGAGTTCTCACTGCTATGAGAATCTAATGCCACACTCAGCTGACAGGAGGCAGAGCTCAGGCAGTGATGTGAGCCGGGGGAGAGGCTGTAAATACAGATGAAGCTTCGCTAGCCCTGCTATGCCCCTGGTTCTTATACAGGCTATGGAACGGTACTGGGGTTATCTTGGGGGTTGGGGACTGCATCATTAAATTATACTGTATGGACATATGAACAATAACCCTTGTGGGATTTTACTTTATTCTTCACATATCTATCATTTAACTGTTTTTTTTTCCTTGACTGTTTTGAACCTGGGAATGAAGCAAAATGAGATATTATCATTACCTTAGGAAAGAGGTGGTGATCATTGGGCAATTAGTGATGGTCTGCTCACTAGAGGAGTCACTTCAAGCAGGAAGGATTTATTGGAGGAGAGTGATCTCAGCTGAGGAAACAGAGCCCTGAGCCTTCTGTTCATGATCTGAAATTGGCCATTGCAGTGTCAGGATTCACAAGTTACAGGGCCTTTGTGAAGGCATTAAACAGGGAGGAGTGGGGGATGAGAAGAATCTTATTTGGTTAGCCTTTGCTTTTGTTAGAAAAGAAAAAATCTTTTTTACATAGCTAGTACAATTCCTTTGTGTTTGTGTATGTGAGAAGCCCCAGCAAACATTCTCTTAAGCCCCTGTCCTAATCAGGATGGTGCAGCGATGTGATTATTGGTCTCAGGGCTGACCCTAAATCTAAAGGAGGCGAGGAAGCTAGAATCCTGATTACTGTCTTTACAGCAGGAGGCAAGCAAGAAAGGAGGGTAGGGAGTGGTTGTTGTGTCTGCCACGTATGATTTTCTCATTTCTTTGTTGATTTAGCTTCCTAGATAGGCCCTCTAGGTTCTGAACTCCTAGTTTTGAATAGTTTGTTTTTTTATTTACTCCCTTATGCTGTCAGTTCTATTTTTCTGTGTGCACATTTAGTTCCTTAGCGTTTCTCCATTACCAATGGGATGGAGTCTGAATTCCTGATGAAAGCATCTGAGACTCTTTAGCTCCCGTCCTTGTTCAGACCCCCCTATTTCCATTCCCGTAGAGGCACTGGTATGCCACTGCATATACTCCTTTTTGTTTTCTAATAGCACATCCTGTCTCCGGCCCACGTTGCCTTGAAAATGGCGCTTACTCATTAGCCAAGAGCATCTCAATCAATATATCTCTGGGAATCCTTCCCAAAGGCCACTGCTCCTGTTAGCGCTGATTATGCTTCATCATGATGCTTTGCTTACATGATATCTTTTCCTACACACAAAGATTTCTTGCCTAGTGAGGCTGACAGACGTGGGCACGGTGGCTAGCCCAGGGTCAGCCTTCAGTAAGTGTGTCATGGAACGAGTGGTGGGGAAGAACTCTCTTTGATTACTTCTTTGTTTTCCCACTAACAGCTTCATAGTTAATAATAATAGATAGTTCATGAGAACAAACTAATTGAGTTTGTTGACGAACCAAATAAGCAAAAGACATTTTAAACCTTGCAGCATCAATGGAGAGTTATGCTGCTGCTGGCCCACACTTCGGTCGTTATCTAAGCTACCACTGCCTTGTGCAGTAGAGTGGCCATCGCTTCTCTCTTCCTTTATTTTCCTACTCTCTTCTCCCAGGAATAGGTCTCTCTGTCTGTTTGTGTGAATTTCTTATCTTTATTGTTCTTCCTGTACTTCTCACTTCCCCACCATCAATAATGCTAATTTCTGTTATCCCTCACCATCCTCCTGTTCGTGTCTCTGTGTCTCTGTGCCTCAGTGAAACAGGAGTATTCTTTGTATCCAGAAGCTAGAAAAAAAAATCCAAGTGTTCTAGCACAAAAGCCATTTAATATTCACAGCACTGACCTCTGGCAAGCAGATTTTGTGTGCAATGCTGTGAAGCTTGATTAATTGAGGAGCGAATTATTTTTCTCCACAGAAAATAACCTGAAGACCAATTCTCTTACAGACTTTTCCTTCTATTAAAAAATGACAATTCTGAATTCACATTGCTTGATACATACTAATATAGATCTGAGAAACTTCTCTGGTTTGCTTTATCCTTTTCCACAGGATCTGAGTATCGGTAGCTTTTCTATAGAAGTAGACAGGGAGACAGAACTTCATAGAAGTCATCAGCCGGTTTTCATCATGAGGGGTAAAAGAATATCTCCAGCATAAGAGGAACACCTGCATAAAAGAGATAAAAGTAAAAAGTTACATCTTTAGGTCATATTTATTTTTATACACACACACGCACGCACACACACACACACACACATTTTTATGTTAGTAACTGATGCATCTTGGAAATACTAGACCATGAGATTGGGTTTGCTTAGGCCAGATCACCTTGGACAGTAGTAACAATAGCAACAGGAAACTTGCACTGTTTGGTTTACTTTGGGCCCTTTACAGCAATGTTAGGAAGCAGGAGAAGTTTTACTATTCTTATTCTTTCAGTAAACACTTATTTAGTGGTTACTGGAAAAAAGCACATCCTTTGAGAGTTAGTCCGATGTAGGATTGATGCCAGGTACTGGTTGTATGACTTTGGCAAAGCTGCTTGATCATTTTAAACTCTTGGTTTCTACAACTAGAACATAGAGCTAATATTCGTTATCCCAGGGGTTGTATGCATGGCATGCTCAGTAGTAGGCACTCAATAAATGGAGGCCATTGCTGTTACTCTATTAGTACTGCCACTCCCTTTAACATGCCTCATGAACGGAGTTAACAGAGGGAAGTCAAACTCAGTGGAAATCAAGGAGGGGCGAGCATGGAGGACGGGATGGGTACAAACCTCCCTGATGGGTATAGTGAACACTCTCTGGGTGATGAGCGCACTTATAACCCTGACTCAAGCATAACAAAGGGATCTATGTAACCGAAAACATTTGCACCCCTTAATATTTTGAAATAGTAATTTAATAATAATAAGAATGAAATGTGTTAAATTTGGCACAGTCCTAACTCATAAGGAGTTTTCACTTTAGTTAGAGAAACAACCTAAACAACTAATTATATCACAGGACAGCATAATTTTAGGGCAATAAAAAGGATATAAACAAAGCACTAGGGGATTAGAGAATGAGTAAACTTGGACTATACAGAGACGCCAGAGAAAGCTCATGAGGATGAGAAATCTTTGCTGAACCTTCAGAAATGAGCATGATCTAATAAAGAAAGGGGAAAGGGACTGATTTTCATCCAGTCTGCTCTTTATTTAACTTGTTTCCTTACAATGATTTCCACCTCATTCCCTTTCCTTTATGTACCTGGTACCTTCCTCAGAGAAAAATATGATGCGATTGTCTGTAGGGGAAATCTTCTGTTACTGCAGACATACTGTGTGTGCGTAGCCCTGCCGTGGCAGCATGGAGAAGGTCCTGTGGTCACAAGGCACTGCCGTTTAGTGGTCTGTGCGTAAAGGTGCATGACTTGCTGGATTTGACTGAAAATCAGTCTCTTTGGAAAGGGTATCTCAGACTGGACAGCCAGAGACCAGAGAGACCCATGCAGGTGGGCTATAGGATGTTTCTATTAGTTTTACCTATGAAGTGAATGAGATGCTGGAGAGGTTCCTTCTGGGAAGTGGTGGCAGCCTCCCCACAGAGACAGATTGGGCATGTTGAGTTATTAGGAAACCGGAGTAGCTTAATAGAGAACTGGGATTCTTTGGTGCATTCAGCTGAGCAAGCCCTTAGTGTGAGCCAGGTGCACTCTGTGAGCTCAGACGCACCTGGGTTTGGATTCCAGCTCCGTCATTTGCCAATGATCGATCCTGGCCAAGTGACTAAGTCGCTCAGTCTTGTTGTACCACTTATGAAGCATGAATAGTTAAATATCCCTTAATACGATTGATGTGAGGATTAAATGAAATAGCTCTCAGATTTATAAAGTCCCTAGTTACGGAGTTGTAAGAGTGTTACCTCAATCTTTTCCTTTCCTTTTCTTATTTTCTCTGTTATCCTTGCTCTTGCCAGGGCTGTATTACAAAATAAAGAATTGATTGTTCTAGTCAGTATCAGCTATGCTAAGAGGAACTAAGAAAAGCAAAAAAACTAACCCTAACTCTAACCCAAACCCTACTTTAACCTTAACCTAGAATGACCCAGAATATTAATAGAAAAACCTGGTATTCCTGGGAATTACCATGGGAGTGGCTATGGTCACCAAAGGGAAAGAAGTCCCAAAGAGGTAAAACTCTGGTAAAGAAAGGGATGGAAGAGAGTCAACACCCTGAGTGGCCAAACTTCCCCACGAGGACATTGTAAAGAAAGGGATGGGAGAGAGTCAACACCCTGAGTGGCCAACCTTCCCCACGAGGACATCGTCCTCCTAGTGTTACATACTAATGGCTCTGATTTCACTTAGGGAAAAGGTCCATACCCTAATGTAAAATTACATAAATACCTTCTAGTGCCATTTCTGAAATGAAAAATTCAATGCCCCACATGAAAGGAATTTTAAGAATTCTTGGGCAGTTGGGGAAGATTTTTGTGGGGACAAGGACAGGTCTGGGGACAGGGGCACTCACTCAACATTTCAAAGACTCAGAAGTTAAACATTTACTTTACCTAAGTATAAGTGGCTCTATCATTGTGTGGCAGAAGCCCCCAAATTATAGTTTTTAAATTCCTCAGAATCATTTGATGAGTCTTGGTGAACTATATACACTGAATTTCTCCGGCCTGGATAATTTGTGTGTATCCCTACAGCCGAGCTAATACCATCACTGATCAATACTCATTTCTTCTTTATTTGCATCTGCAAATGCAAAGGGAAAAAATGGAATAAAGGCGAAAAGGCTACGTGGTACAAATAAGTGAACCTAAACTGGATCTCGCCCAAATGACCCAGACATTGTCTCAATCCTCAGTCTTCTTTTCTTCTGAACATGAAGTTTGAAGACATTGGAGAAAAGCTGTTTTCCTACTGAGAAGCTACAATTCAAGTTTGGGCTAATCCCGGTTTTGAACTTGCTGTGTGAAAATCATGGATCCTTAGCTGGATGTTGTGATTGGTGCTTGTTGTCCCAGCTACCTGAGAGGCTGAGGCAAGAGGATGGCTTGGGCCCAAGAGTTTGAGGGTGTTGTGAGCTGTGACCCCATGGTAATCTACCCAAGGCACAGAGTGAGACTGTCTCACCAAAAAAAAAAAAAAAAAAAAAAAAAAAAAGGAAAAAAGAAAAAAATCATCAATCTTTGAGAAGTAAGAATTGTTCAAATTCAACTTCTGATAGTTCTTTGTGGAATGCTATCTATGTCTGTGTTGGGCATCTCACATGCACTTCCATAGAATGAACAATATATATACGTGTAATATATAATCTGAGGCATGGCTCACAACCAAACCAAAAAGACATATTTGGGAAAGATAAAAAATGACAGATACTGTGATCAGTGATAGGAATTTGGTGCTCTGTTGTGCTGACGGCATTGTTTAACTCCCCCGTGAGAAACCTCTGCCCTGAGGAAATCCTCAAAACAGGAAATTATAATAGAAAAATCCATTACATTGACCCAGGCTAAGGAGGCTGACTCAAGTAGCAAAAAAAAATATGATAGTAAGAAGCTCAATAATCTCAATATTGTACTCAGACAGTCACTGCCTCATACTAGGTAACAAGCAAAGCATGTTTCAACTCTGAATTTCTTTTCTTTCTTTTTCTTTCTTTCTTTTTTTTTTTGTGGATTTGAATCTGAGATACACAACTTACTTTGTGTGTATCTTGTAATCTTTTTTTTTTTATTTCTTATAGCATAACTGTGTACATTAATGCAATCATGGGGGACAGTGTGCTATTTTCATATACATTTTGAAATACTCTCATCAAACTGGTTAACATAACCTTCGTGTCATTTTCTTAGTTATTGAGTTAAAATGTTCATACTCTGCCTTTAGAAAGATTCACTAGTACCCTTGTAAGATAAACCACAGAGGTGGCCCCACCAATCACCTTCCCTTCCCCCATCCACCCCCCTCACCTTCCCCTCCCACCTTCTTCCCATATTCTAAGGCTATAATTAGGTTATGACAGTCCTACAGAAGCTATGAATTAGTTTCAAAGTAGGGCTGAGTACATTGGATACTTTTTCTTCCATTCTTGAGATATTTTGCTAAGAAGAACATTTTCTAATTCCATCCATATAAACATGAAGGAGGTAAAGTCTCCATCCTTCTTTAGGGCTGCATAGTATTCCATGGTGTACATGTACCACAATTTATTCTAGGAGGCTGTTCAGGATGGAGGCAAGGAGAAAGACAAATTCAGAGTAAGCAGTCAAGGAGGCGGGAGAAGCAAGAAGGGAATGAATGAATAAACTCGACTGAATGCTCTTTGTAGTCAGGATAAAGAAACAATTATTATGGGAGTTGACGTCACTGGCTACTGTCAAGTTCCCTTCATCCAGTTCACGTAATCTTCACTACAACCAGAAAACCGAGCCAAGGAGGGGTTACACAACCTATGGGTCACAGAGCTGGGACGAAGCAGAGTTGCCCAATCTGCTGACTCTGTCACTTAGGCCAAACTGCATTTGGCGACAGCATTTATTTAACTGATTTTATGTAATGCCTAATAGCAACCATCCCGGGTTAATGTTTTGGTAATGTTCTCTGATAACAACAAGAAGTCACTGAACTTTTCTATTTATTATATGTGCTTAGAAGGTTAGCATTGAGCATCAGGGTTTAACTACCAAAGATGTTGGTGAGTACGAAGTAGGAAAACATCACCAGTTGAGAACGGAGCAAATGAAAATTATCAAATTGGTAGAAGGGTTTGTTCCAGATGTGTTTTGTTAGAAACTCAAAAGTGCCAGGCCATGCTTTGTGGACTCCACTAGTTTAAATGATTTTCCAATAAGATTCTGCAGATCATTATAGTATTTCAATTTTTATTTCTTTCCAAGTAGTTCATGCTATAGCAACAAACCCTGAATAAATCCAGGTTCACGTACTATCAGTTTGTATCGTTTTCTTCTTGTACTTGATGTTCCCTTATTAAGCATGCTAACAGTTTTTATATAGCTTTTCATATTTACTCGGTTAACATACTGTAATATGCATACTATGTTTTCAGCTGGACCCTCCTTTATATTTACCAGGTAAAACAAACAAATAAAATCAAAAGAGGAAAAATATGCCTGGCTATGTGATTATTTTCATTAGCAGTGAATCTGATCTGTCTGTTTCTGCGTGATTGAGATGCAATCCGTCCCTGCTGTACCTCTCATTTACTCCCAGGAAACAGTCCCAGTTGTCTAAAAAGTCAACACCTTCTGACAGGCACCATCTGGCCAGCCGTTCATTAAGTCCCCAATGCTGCTTGTGATTTTGCTTCTCTGCCCGTGACCAGTGACATCGTCAAGAGCTTAAAGGAATACTGTTTTCCTGTTTGGATCACCCACACGTCACCCAGAATGCGTTCCATATGCACTGTCCTACCTGGGTTGTATGTTTGTTAGATAAACAAATTCAAATCTTGGTAATGTTTTGGAAATTGGAAGCTGAGGGTTGTAACTAACAAGAAAAAAAAAGTAGATCATAAATTATGGAAGATTTTGTGTTGTTGTTGTTTGGTTTGAGGATAGAAAACAATTTAGAAACTTCTTCTATGGGAGTACCTTTTGAGGGTGACTATTGAACTAGCTGGTCATTAACTAGTTTAATTAACTGGGTTACACCTAAAAATCCTTCCTGCTTTCTTGCTGTATGACTTAATTTTTATTTTTCAATTAGTTTCTCTTGCTTTTAAACCTATACTCAGAAGTCACAAGGTCTAGCAGAAAGAAGAGAGAATATGAAGAGAATGCAATGAATTTATGGAACAACTTGTGCTATTTTTATTTATGGAATCCTAGACTGTCATTTCTGAATATTTCTTAATTTTGGCTTTGTCATTTGACAATGGAATAAAAGTCCCAAACCTGTTCTACCGAGCTCACATAGTTTCTAAAAGGCATGATTTCTGTGACTATCAAATAAGATAATGCATGGGAAAAACTTGTAAAATGTAGATACTAGTTCCCTGGACATCTATTGTAGGTCATTCAATAGTACAGATGTAGAGATTATAATATATAAGACATTTCACTTGCTCTCAAGGAGCTTGTGGTCCAGTGGAGACATGTATACAAAAAAACAAATAAACCAAAAAAGACAAAATAATAAGATTCCTAAAATTGAGGTCTGAAGAGAAGTGATAACACTGGAGGTGCCCCAAAGAAGGGGCCCAAGAATTTTGGGCAGAGGGTTTGGGATGTAGAAAAAGAGACCTGTAGATCCACTGTGGTCTATCTCCTTCCCTGTGAATTTATTTATTATAAACTAGGTACTATTACAAAGAAGAAATAATACTGTACTTTTGGGACCTTTAAGTAGTTCAACAGTATAATAATTTTGGCAGAGTCTGGGCAATGTGGTGAGATACCATCTCTACAAAAAATAGAAAAAATTAGCCAGGTGTAGTGGTGCACACTCAGTTACTCAGAAGGCTGAGGCAGGAGGATCACGCAAGCCCTAGGGTTGGAGGCTGCAGTGAGCTCTGATGACACCACTGCACTCCAGCCTGGATGACAGAGCAAGACCCCATCTCAGGAAAAAAAAATAATAACATTGGCAGAAGAAATGGCAAAGCTTGACATATAAAAAGAGTCTGGTCCATGAAAAACTTTATTTGCTATGTAAAGCCTCTAAGACTATACCCTGTGGGCAATGGGAAAGCCTTGCAGAGTTTTGAATAGGAGTTGAGATGAGTAGAAACCCCTTGAATCCTAGCTACCAGAACACCAAGGAATGGGTTGGAAACATCTTGAAAGACCTCTGCTGAGGGAGGCCGGAGGAGTGATGTGAGGGGCCTGGGCCCAAATGTCAGCAGCTCAGTAAGGAGCCATTAGGAGCACCACTAGTGAGAGGTGAGGAACTAGGATAGTGACAGAGGTTAACAGGAGAGGAGGCGCAGAGAAAGTGAATGTGGAGCAGCCAGGCTTGTGGGAACCAGAGTTAAATTAATCCAAAAGATCCATCAGGTAAATATTTCATCCTTCTCAGGCTTAATTGTTTTCAGGTCTATTTCATCTCTTTTCTGGTATTTCTATAGGGAAAATTTTCTTATTCATTCTGTAAAAGTGACTTGATCTGTGCATGAGTCTTGGAAAAATTCTCCTGACATCCTCTGATGCCAAGAACATTGCCAACAATATCACATTACCAAACTAATTTCTCTTTCAAACTTGGAGTTCTGTGAAGGCAGGGCTCATACCTATCCCTCCCCTAGCATATCACCAGTACACTATCTGTCATATAATAGATGCTCAGTAACTGTTTTGAATGCATTGTTGATAAATTCTGCAATACCTTGCAAACAAAAAGTCAGAAGAATCAATAGATCCAGATAATAAAGTGAAAAAGCTACCTTAATGTAAGCAGGCTTACTAATAGTAATTGTCATAATAATAGAAACTATGTTTGGGTCTACCACACAATATTTTGTGTGCATTCTCTGATTTAATCTGCACATTTATCCTTTGTGGGCACTGTTTTTATTTCCCTTTGGCAGAGAGGAAAATGAACCTTCGAGGTTACCTGTCTAGTGAGTTCCAAAGCCCTGGTTTTAATCCTGGGTTATTTAGGGGCAAAATCCCAAACTCTGAATTGCTATGCCAGATTGAATGATCACTTGAATGATGTGAGTCCCGTCAAAAATGACAATTTAAATAGCTTCCATCCATGCTCTCCTCCTTATATTTTGATGTCTTCCATTCTTAGATTGTTCCTCACCATTTCCTCATACATATGCTTGGATGTTATAGGCAGGGGTGCTATCTTCCCTCCCCTCACCCCATTTCTCCTCCCACCCTAACATGTAGTCATGGCATTGAAGTTGATGGTTAGATACATGACTCTCCATCCTGGTGGGGTGACCTTGGTCTCCAGCCTGTATTTTGGGTGGAGTCTGAGCCTTCACGTCCACTTCCCGCTCTGTCTCTCTGGCTCCTCACCTTTAATGCTCCCTCCACCGTCCCTACAGGTTGGTAGCTAAAGGTACAGGCATGGGTAGTATTTATGGGTAAAATCAATTAGCAGTAAGTCCTAGTAGTGAGAACATGAGCCACAAAGGAGTATCAGCTTGTGGATGGTAGAGACCACATGCTACTTTTCTTCCCTCCTGGATCACCTAGTCCACAGCCTGGCACCTAAAGGCACTTCACAAACGTTGGCTGATCTAATTAACCATGTGCGTATGTGAGTCATCGGATGGGAAAACTCACTGTCCCCTTTGTTTTCTATGCAATAGACTGGACTCTGTTTTTACATACATGTATACACCACATACGTACATACATGTTTTAAACACGGTATTGAGTGTCAGCGCATTCAACACAGGCCCAGAAACATCTTTTCCTTCCCCTTTATGATCTGCCTCCTTCCTCATACATTTATATATTATTAATATAAACTGGGTACTACAAAGAAAATTAACATAGTGGTGCAGGTATGTTTGTTCTCCTTATTAATTTCAGATACATAGCTGTGCATATCTCTGTAAACCATGCAGTCCTTCAAATAAGTCTCCTTTCTTCTTTTAAAGACTAACACGCATTACTTTAATTCACAGATTTTAGTAATGTGCTCCGTGGGTTTTTTTTTTTTTGCAGTTTTTGGCTGGGGCTGAGTTTGAACCCACTGCCTCCAGCATATCAGTCCAAGGCCCTCCTCCTGGAGCCACAGGCACAGCCCTGCTCCATTTTTTTTTTAAACAAATATTATGGCTATTCTTAACAAAGGAAGAAAAACTTTGTCCAATAACTTGCACTCTGAATTCAAGAGTGTCTCTTATTCATGATATCAATTCCCCTTGTGCCTTGGACTTTGTTTTTTTCCATTTCACCTCAAAATTGCATTGAAAACATCTGCTAAGGACTTATTTAAACAGCTAGTTAATGCTTTATAAAGCTCTGAGGTGCGCCCATCTGTTCCAGGAGCATTCTCTTTTCTCAAGAGCTATATCATATTTTCTACCTGTCTGACAGCTGGTTTTGCCTCCAAACTCTTAATTTCTCTTTATATCAGCAGCATGACACTTTAAAGTCTATAACCGATTTTCCTTCTTCTTCTTTTGCTCTGAGCAAATCCAAAAGCAAGCAAGTTATTTTCTTAGTCTTACTTAAATATTCCAATTTTGGTTTTGTTTTTAGAGCCAGAATGCTTTTCCTTTGAATCTTCCTCATTCAGTGGAAGTCAGGATGTATTTCTGATGGAGTTAATGTCCAGTATTTTGCTCCTTCAGCCTTCCCCCACTCCTCCCTAGTGTACAGAACCCAGTGCAACCCCCTTTAGCTCATGTCAGGTCTGTGGGGACGGTGTGCATAGCCTTTGCTAGAAAATGAAGGCAAATCTCGATCCACCTCCCTCCTGCCTCACCAACTGCTTCGGCTCTCTCAGCGATGAGTCAGGAGCCAACCCGCCATGTCTCCAAGTCCTCAAACAGTCCAGGGCAAACCCTCTGTCTAGGCTGGAGATAACCGAGAATGACTGATCTCCAGGGCTTGCCTTGGAGGAACTCTGCACGTGGGGATCTGTTTCCTACTCTTTAAGATATCTGCTACTTAATGCATTGGCAACTTTGTTGAAAGTGAGCTATGATAAACCCTGATTTAACATCCAATTACGCTCCCATCACATAATTTTGTTATAGCGACAGCAATTTAGATGTAGTAATTTGTGTTCTGCCCTTATTATAGAAAATCAGGCATCTTGCAGCTACTTACTCTTTATAAACGTGAAGATTAATTCACGGCAGGGGCCATTTTTTTTTTTTCCTGATGTGAGAATCTTAATTCCCGTAACTTTTCCTGTAGGTGTCACACGCCCTTCTTCTCCTAATTTTCATGACTCTCTTCTAAGAGGCAGCTGGGAACTTACTTATTTTCTTTCTTTTGCCTGAACAAGCATAGTGGATCTGAAAGGAAGAAGTCCATCACACATTTTACGCTTACACCTTCGAGAAGTTTCTTTTGGGCTAAAACTGGAGATTTTTGAAAAGACTTATCCAGCATAGGTTTGTTTGAGACTGCTGGCTATGTCCCTTGGTGTCTGATTCCTTCTCAAAAGAGAACTTCTTTGTCTCAGAAATCAACTATAGTTTTCCACTTGGTCCTCAACCAAAGAAAATATTGTCCATCCCTGTGAGTCAGATACAAGATCATTTAAAAAAAAATAGTCACCCAACTGACAGTTTGCAAGGGCAAGTCTAAAGAGTAAAAGCACAAATAAATCAATCAATAAAAAGAGTGTGGTTATTGTGCATTGATGTAAACATGGCTATTTTGGTTTATCAAGAAGAAAAAAGATTCCACCTTGTACTATTCTGTGCATGTACACAATGCGAGCCACATTTCTCTGTAAACGAGGGTGCCAGGAAAGCCAGGCAGAAGGTGAAGGAGAGTCAGAAAAGTGGAGGGTTATCTTGACATTCTTCTTGTACTCCTGGGAGATTCTTGTTCAGTAGGTAGAGAATTTTGCACTTGTTTCTGTTTCTGATGATCCATGCAATTTTAGACAGGTGTTTCTTTGTGGTGCAACTATTTCAGCTGTGAAGTGAGGGGTAACACCAGTATTACTGGATAATCTGTCAGTGAAACGGAGTCATTGTTGAGCAAGATATCTGCAGGAACTACCCGCAAGTAAGCTTAAATTCTAGAAGCGAAGCAAGTTTGTTTTTTCTTTAAGGAGAGGTTCATAGATGGCCATCTCTAGGGAGTATTGGGAATAAGGACTGTGTGCCATCTGAAGCTCTGGAGCATCTGGAAAGCTTCCTCTTTCTTTCACAAATTCCTTTGAAGCAGCTTCGTGGCAGTACCAAGGACATTTATTTTCCTGCAGAGCAGATGGGGGTAGACAAGAGGAGAATGAACTTTCTCATGTTTTCCAGAGAGAGTCAAGAATTTCTATCCTATTCCTTACACTTGAAGTACACTTTTTCATAAAAGATTTTTCTACTACCAAAGGGAGGGCACAAAACTAATATTTCCTGTGCATCAAAAATATGTATTACAAGATTGCTCCTGTGACTGTGAGAATCTAGTGTTTCCTATGAGCTAGTCTTCTGTCGGTGGGTAGTAATATAATATGGGTAGTCTTCTGTTGATGTGATGACTCTGCCTCAACTTCTTTCTCTAGCCAAATCGCCACTTGTGAAGTTTGGGGATACCTACCTAACCTCCACTAGCCAGAGTGATCGCCTTCTGACACCTTCTTACACTCTAACACTGACCACACTCTCATTGTCAAATATCTGGCACCTAAACATGTACTGGTTTGTATTAAACTTGCTAGTTTTATTACCATTTTACCTTGTATGGAATACGCACTGTATTTTATGACACTTCTAAAGAGATTCATTCTCTGTTCAAACTGGAAGTTAGATAAGTAGGGTGATTTAATCCTCTACATGATTCTAAAGCCTGGACCAATCATATATATTCATATGTTTGTTTGTTTGCTTTTCTGAGACAGAGTCTCACTATGTCCCCCTGGGTAGAGTGCTGTGGTGTCACAGCTCACAGCAACCTCAAACTCTTGGGCATAAGTGAGTCTCTTGCCTCAGCCTCCCAAGTAGCTAAAACTACAGGCACCCACCACAATGCCTGGCTATTTTTTGGTTGTAGTTGTCATTGTTGTTTGGCAGGCCCAGGCTGGATTTGAACCCACAATCCCCAGTGTATGCAGTTGGTGCCCCAGGTGCTGAGCTACAGACCCCGAGCCTTCATATGGGTTTTTGAGTCCTCCCTTTAGTGTGTCTTGAGAATCATCATCATTAATATTAAAAAAGCAAAACATCATTGCTGCAAGGGAGGATCTGGGATTCACCAAGAATACCAGCACTAAAGATGTGCACCAAGAATACCAACCAGCATGTCCCAATTTGGATGTGGGTCATGAATGGACTCCAACATGACACTATGATCCACATGGTTTGGTGACCTGAAATAGTATAAATGAAACAGAAACATCAAAAGACACACTTTAAGAAGACCCAGAGTATACTGTAAGGTAACGAATTATAAAATGATTCAATGCTCAAAAACAAGAAAACAAGAATATTACTTATCCAATTAGAAACAGGTAAGGTATCTTTAAAAATGAGGTCCAAAATAAATCACTTCTACTTATTAAATTCAATCAAATTTACATGGGCACAATGTGTAAATCAAAGCCAACAGTTATACATTATCATTTAACCCCACACATATATGAAAAGTTACTGGTATAATAATGAAAATTGTGTGTTTATATATCACTTGTTGTTTGTTATCTATTGAGGATAAGCAATCTGTGTGGGGCTTATACCATTCTCAACTTGATATTTGGTTCACTTAAATATCTTCATAAGAGCTGCTTATGATATCAAAGGCAAGGCAGGGAATTAAATTCATTATGCATCAAGATTGTGTTAGACACTGTTACATCATTTCAATTTTTATTTTGTCTTTGCAACAATCGTCTGAGATTAGATATTGTTACCTTCATTTATTTTCAGGAGAGAAGAGCAAAGTTCAGTGAGGTTAAATAATCTGTCTGTGGCTAGACTTGGGGAGTAGTACTGAGGCCAGGGTTCAGTGCCAGGTCTGTAAACTCCAAGGTCCACGATTTTCCATTCCACCAACAAAAACACTTCAGGAAAGTCACAAGTTTTCACAATACTAGACATAACAAAGATATTTTTAAGGTGTAAAATTTCCTTTACTGAAAGCAATAATCTTCAGTTAGATGAAGAAATTAAAGCATCAATAACAGATTAATTTTCCAAGCTCAGATAAACATTAACCGGACTGGTATTTCATAACCCCCTCTGCCCACTTTCCTTTGCCCTGCCCAGGCTGAAGGGACCTACCCCACTTTCTGTTCATGTTTGTCCCGTAAGACCCTTGTTAACCTTGACCTACCCCATGTGCCTCTTGGATCTGCTTTACGTTCCAGGTATCCATCTTTAACATAGAACAGACTTGTTCTCTAAAGAAACAACAGAAAAGGTCGTGGATTCAATAGAAACCAGGCCCCACTGTAGGAGAGTGTGAGGCAGTGTGAGGCAGTGTGAGGCAGTGTGAGGCAATGTGCTGGAAACAGGGTTGGAGTAAGAATCTGCAAAACAATGTGGAGGACACAGGGCTAGCTTCACGGGCACAGGATCTGCTATACTTGGACGGGCCCTGTGTGTGCTTACTTACCCCATGTTCTGCTCCATCCTGCAATTCTGAGTCATTGTATCCCTGAACTTGAGGTTTGTAAGTGCAGTTCAGTGGGATGATGGGGCATGAATGTGAGCAGAGGAGGGACACTGTGTTCACAGTTCCTTGCTGCCTCATTTAAATATAGCATTTTTTGATGCTCCCTGGGCCCAGAACTTCAGGGGACCCAGGACGTGTGGTAGTTTAGCAAGACTCGAAGTGAGCGCAAGGTAAGATGTAAAGTCTCCAAGTGGGTACAAGGAGGCACGGACAGGCCTGAGAGGCCTTGCCTGCTGTTCTAATCACAACTTTTGAATGCGGAAAAAAAGACAATCACATTCTAAGAAAAATGACCACCAAGGACCCCTATCATGTCCTTTCCTCCTCCTGTTACTATATGAGCCAAACTACCTACATGAAAATGGTGAAGGGAAAGACAGGGCCACTCCAAGTTCCTTCTCTACAGTCTGACCTGTTCAGTAAACTGCAGGGAGAGTGTTGGTGGGATGTGTGCGTATGCAGTGGTGAGACAAAAGAAGATTGAGTTTGTACTTTTCTCTGGTACAGTCTTTCTATTGCTCTGATAAGAACAAAGCAGATTTGTAAACACAGCCATGAATTACAAATTATGAAATATTTTGAGGTGATGCATATCCCCATCATGCTGATTTGATCATTACACATTTTATACAGGTATCAAAATATCACACGTGCTTCCCAAATAAGTACAACTCTGATACATCAATTAAAAAAGGAGATAATAATTGTGTAGCTGCAGTGAAGCTCCTTATGAGTTCAATGTTCTTACATTTGCATGTCAAACTGGCATTGCACAATAAAAGATACACAATGAAACACATGCTAATAATTTAAATTTTTAATTATTTGATAACCACTTTAAACAGCAGATAAAAAACACCAAGACGAGTCAAGAGAGGAACTGCAGGAGAAAAAGTTTTCTATTTTAGTCATTTTAATGGTGTGTTTTCTGCTTTTGGAACAAAGAGCTCATATTTTCATTTCATACTGTACCCCACCAGTTATGTGACCGGCCCTGGTATGATGCTTTGCTTCTCGCCCCTGAGGTCATAGTCCAGGTTTATGCCCCGTTGTCTGGAGATATTAAATAGCCCAGAACACAACTTCTATGCAATTAGGAGTTCACCAATAAACAGAGGGCTTCCTCCCATTCACTCCAGAAAGAAGCCCACCAGATATGGTCCCTCCCACACATGCTGGTTCCCATTGGTTTAAAGCTGTCACTTTATGAACAGAAAGCTAAGGACCTGCAAATATAAGAGGAAAGCTTCTGAATGGGAAGAGAGCCACCAGAGAAACATTGAATTTCCTCAGAAAAACAGGGGTATGAGATTACCTGATATGATAGAGCATTTAGAAATAACTATTGACATTGTCATAAAACCAAGCATTTGGGAAGATATTAGGGATTGATATTAGAATACTATTAGCAACTCTAAAATACTTGACACAAAAGTTGATGGTGCAGGAGAGAGAAGATAATACGATAGCCTTTATATAGACCTTATAAGATGAACAACGTGTTGGTTTGTGGCTGTAACTGGAGGATTGGGTGATGGTAGGTAAAGGGCTGAGAGATTAACCCCTCTTTAACATTAAGAGGAATTTGATGTCTAATAAGGACAAGTCAGAGACTAGCGTATTATTTAGGAACATGGAAATATGTTCCAGGAGAAATAAACAAAGAAATTAAAAGTGATCCTCTCTAGGCAACATGGCTGGAGGGTGGGATGGACTGAAAGAGCAAACAAGGGATAATTTTTTTTCTTCATAGCTCTTTTTCTTCCACTTGATTTTTAAACTCTACATATATGCTGTACTGATAACATTTATAGTAAAAGAAAATCAGAAAATTAAAAAAGAAACGGATAGTGGTTATCTCACAGAATTCCCAGGAAGGTTGAACAACCATGCTTGGTAGATGGGCAAGAACAGATGAAGGTCGTAGAGGTCACTGTCTTTTCCAAGGCAGTGTCTGCTAGATGTCACCGGCAGTACAGCTTCACCTCTCACCTCTGCCTCTTTCAACATGGCCACAGGTTCACTGTCTTGGGTAGTGGCATCTGATTGGCCAAGGCCCCAATTGTGCTAGGTCATAGGCATGTATTGAATATTCATATATATTTAGAGCATATATGCATCTATTCAAATACAAAAAATATCATTATTTTGAGCATCTCTCTGACTCTTACTATTTCTCTAAGTTGCCGGGTTTGTTTTGCTGTAGGATTTTCAATAAACACTTCTGAGAATACTCCTCCACCTGGATTTAAAGTAATTTGCATTTCCCCTAGTGTGAAACCAATTCACTGCAGGTATAGGCCTAAGTAATTACAAATATCAGATATGATTTTAGTAATTGCATTTCTTGTCTGAAAGTGGTATTCACAGAAAATATGACTTTAGGTGAGCATATCCAGTGTGTGTGTTTGTATGAAGAACAGAACAGAATTGTTTCAGTATCTGTAGCTGGTGAGCGCCGATTGAGCTAAAAAATCAGCCTGATTTCTACTTTTAAGGAAGTTGATTAAGAAAAAAGTTATTGGTTCAAATTTTTAGAGAAATATCTTCATTTTAAGTGTAGAGGAAAGGAAGGTTTAAACAGGTGGCCATGATATTTGGGAAAAAGTCAGCCTGATTTTAAACTGCAATTTGGAGTGAAGAGCAGAATGTTGATACTAGTGGCTTCTGGCAGGGAGCTTAGTGGAATATTTAGCCTTGCTAGAAACAGGCTTCATATCAACCTGACGAGTTTATTTCCATAATTGGAAATCTGACGGAAGATAGTATGTACATAGTTATAAGCCTAACCTGGCCCCAAACAATTCCTGACCATCCATCATATTAGAGTCTGATTCTGTCTATGGTTTGGGGGTGGGGGAGCTGTGTATGGAAAGAAAGGTGGGAAGATTTGTGATGAATTTAAAGGAAGACATACTTCTCATCTGTCAACAATTTCAACAGAAGCTTTAGGAAGGCATCTACTAAGTCCAACTGACGCTTCTGCCACTTGAATTTCGACTACCTACATTACACACATTGGTTTATGCTCTATCTTATGGGTCTAAACAGAAAAATCTAATCTTTCTTCTTCATGACCACTCTACTCAGGGTTGAAGGTACCTATGGTATGTTCTGAAATCAACTGTTTTGAAGATCAGATATCCCTATTTTCTTCACAAAAATTTCAGCCCTTTCATCAGGCTTTACTGGTCTCTAAATTCATTCATTTAGCAAAGATCGATTGTGTGCTAACTATATGGAGTGCCTGGAGTTAGGCGTGCCTGGAGTTAGGGCACAAGAGTAAAATATAGTCCCTTCCATAAAATGCTTCGGGGGGTAGTGGGTGAAACAATGAAAAATACTATGATCCGTGCTATGCTAGAGATGTACGTACAGTGTTATGACAGAATCATTTTTCTTTGGCGGGAGGAATAAGCAAAATGTCCCTGGCAGGGTTTGACTGGCACAGAACAGAGAAAGTCTCTCATATCTTCAAATTTTAAAAGATCACATCTGTAACCACCCTTAGGTGCCCCCTTCATACCTGATGTTATTTATTTATGTTTTGAGCTCTTTTTCTTTACCATACTTCTCACAAAATTATTTATTGGTCATTTCTTATTAACATCCATTTTATTCTTATTTAATTCCTTCTACTTAAAAAAACGACTTTTCTCTCTTCTCTACCTTTTTGAGTTTATTAACTTTCAACCTCCTTGCTCTCTAGTAGATCCTTTTAAGTCTATACGGTTCCCTTGGGTACTGCTGCAGCCACACTTCATAGGTTTGGTTACAGGAGGTTCTTGTAATTGCTCAATTATAAACAATTTGTGAAGTTAGGTTTGGCCAGCTCAAGGTTCTCCCAACAGCTCCCCTCAGACCCTGAGATGCAACGCACCCTTCATCAGCTCTCAGCTGAAAGGTCCCTGGGGGGCCACTGCCCCCAAAGAGGGCTGGTCTTCCTGACCACACTCTCTTGACCTCAACAGCTGTTTTAAAAGGAGCAGCAACATTCTCTCTAATTAGGACAGGCAGGATGGGGAGCTGGCAAATGGGTAGGCTTTTCTTAGCTGGGCTGCCAACATGAGACATTTCAGCTCTGGGGAAAGACCCCTTGCCAGCAGGACTAGTTAAAACAAGACTATGACTGTGTCTAGATTTCATCAGAACACGATGAGGCACATAGTGAAGCCAGGCAAAGGGAGGGGGACTCTGTAAATTTACTCTCCCACGTGTTCCAAGCAGTACAGTGTGAGCACAGGTGAGCCCCATAAAACCCTGGCTGCCTGCTGGGCTGGCACTTAAGGAAATGCTGTAACCCATTTGTTACCCTTTCTCTGTTCCTGCTCCTTGTTAAAATCACTTTTTCTTATCAACTTTCCTTCAGGATCCAGTGGTTTCAGGCTCCCCTTAACCTCTTCCCTGTGAAATTTTTCTCCTAAGATCTGGAAGCGCTGAGATATAAATGATCGGTAACTTAATATACTGCCTCACCCAGGGCAACACTCATTTTAAAGGGAGCACAAAGCCTTGCAATAAAAGAAATCAGCCTGTATTTCTAGAATTTTCATCACTAGTAGGATGAAGACTATTTGGTGGCAGTAGGAGATCCAGACCCAAAGGCCAGTGGGGGTTTGGCTAGTACCTTAAAGATTGAAGTGGGCTGCCTGTACATAGTGACGTGGTTCTCCACCAGGAGCAATTTGGTCCCCATCCCTAAGGAACGCTTGGCAATGTCTGAAGATATTTTTGGACCACCTGGGGGTGCTGGAAGGTGAGGCTTTAAGAGGGGTGGGAGGAAAACCTGGCCTGCTGGACCTGGAAGTCTGGTGGCTGAAAGAATGTGACTATGAAGTAACCTAGGTAACCAATAGAAAAGGGCAATACTGCCTGGAGGCACAGAGAGTCCAAGGAAGGACTGGCAGCCAAGTTCAACTGGAGCCTTTAATACCCCTGCAGGCTTTTGTCTTCCCCTCTCTCCCTCACATACCTTTCTCCTTCTTGAGAGGGACTCACTTCCAACTCTTTGGAAGTGCTCTAACTTTCTCTTTGTTCTTCTTTAATAAAAGCTCCCTGTGATCCTGAAACTTGTGCAGGTTACTTTTGCTTTCTATCCACACTGCCTTTGCCGCTTCAGTTTTATTTTCAGTCTCCACTCAGTTTTGCTTTTGCCTCAGTTAAACTTTCTAGCTCAGCAGAGTAATGAAACTAGGTCAATTGGGTTCAGGGATCTGGAGACCCCCACCCCCAACACTACTGGCATCTATTAGGCAGAGGCCAGGGATACCACTAAACATCTTACAATGTATAGCACAGCCCACAACAAAGAATTAGCTGGCCCCAAATGCCGATAGTGCCGAGGTTGAAAACCCTGGTGCACAGTCATAGGTATCTGGCCAATGATGTTGACTCCCACGTTGGACAGACTGCTTCAGCGGCCAGTGGGAGACCACTGTCCCTGGATGAAGGGGATCCCACTGCTCCACAAGTGAAGTGACTGTCCCATGGCACAATGTGGATGGATCTTCTGACTTCTTTGGAGAATTCAAATCCAATTTTTACTTTTTAATGTGACATCTCTATACTTTAAAACAGGGTCATTGAATCCAAATTAATGAAATTGAGGGTATCCAAAACACAACCATAAGCTGGACTTGGCTCGTTGGTGTCCAACTTCACAAGCTGTGACCAGTCGAGCTGGCTCATCATTGTGGTTGTGGGTGGTAAAGTCAGGGACGTAAGCCCCTAGGGCACAGTTCTCGTGGTCAGTCTTTCCATCTGCAAGGACCAGGACCGTATTATTGAAACACAGCTGAGGACAGGTGTGTTCTGGCTGTGAGGGTGGGGCACAAAGCACTGATGGTCCTAAAATCACTCTAGTAATATTCTTGGACTTCATACACACATTTCACATTCTGGGGTTTTGTCTTACTAATTCAAATGTCTACTGGATAGAGTTGGTTGTTGAAGAGATTAAATAAGATAATATATGTGAAAGTTCACAGGGCAGAGTTGTTTGGCACAAAAGGAAGCATTCGTTGACTCTAAATATGAAGATGAAACTTCACTACCTGGGTGGGACCATAGACATGTTTTTTAACTGGATAGACTCAGTGACCAGTTCCTGGGACAGTGAGCTGAGTTCACTCCCTTGAATTTGGAGGGCAAACACATGTTCTTTGTGTCTGGGAGGTATGCTTGATTTTTCCTTTGTCTCTCCCTGCTTGGAGAAAAGCAAATTTGGCATAGCCTTTGAGTATTTGCCACCCCCACACTTTTTTTTAGTCTGGAAGCTTTGTAAATTTGCCTTGTTAAAAACAAGCACCCTCTTCGTACCTGCTGAAACCTAATTCTCATCCAGAGGTGATTGATGCACAGAGGGGGAGGTAATAACACAGGCACAGACAGCCCCTCCACCTCACACGTATCCTGGTATGGCTGCACTGACCCAGGAGGGAGGCCATGTGTAAAGAACCCTTGTTATTGTGACTTGAGTCTCTCCTAGCCCAGCAAATGAGGAGAAGAGTGTTGTCAAAGAGATGGGCCAATTTTACCCATCTTACACAATAGCGCATTACAGACTTTCCAAGAAGACACCATTCAGGGTGAATCACCAAATTCAGGATGAAAAGGTTTTGATTTGTAAAAGCGCTTGAGCATTTTTCTTTAGAACTGGAGATGGCAGAGAAAGAACCCACGACAATAACTTGCACACAGCTGCTTCACCTTTGGGCCAGGTGCGCTGGCAAGCTCTCCACACGGGAGCAGGGTGAGCACACCCCGCACTCACAGGCACCTTTCTCACACTGTGGGTGCTGGGGCGTGAATGCCTTATTTAAGGAGGAAAAGAAGAAGGGGTGCAAGTAACAGTTGGGTATTCAAGTGAGTGGAATTGAGGCAAGCCATGATCTGCAAATTAACAGCAACTGAAATTAACGTTAAAAGTTTTAGGCCATCAAACGGATTTCATCAAAACAGGTAAGAGCTGATAAAAGAGGATTCTAGATTTGGGATTATCTATCACAGTGGTTCTCAACCTTCCTAATGCTGCAATGTATTCTCATTGTTAAAAAGGGGTCACTACTCACAGGTTGAGAACCACTAGAACCACTGGACTATCACTTTAAGACGATTTCAGCTGCAAGTAACCAAAAATCGTGTGTTAAACCCTGCTTCCTGGATGTGAAAGTTTGGGATTGACCGCATCACCATCACCTGGAAACTTGTCAGAATTTGCAGAATCTACAACCCCAGCCAGGCCTACTGAAAAGGAATCTGCATTTTAACAAGACACACAGGTTATGTGCAGGTGTGTTATAGTTTGAGCACCACTACCCTAAAAAAGGACAATTTTTCATATCAGATAACAAGTAGACTGGTGAAAACCAGAACTGGTTGACTCATCAATTCAACAATGTCAGAAGGGCCTGGATGTTTTCCACTTCTCTGCTTTGCCGTGTCTAGTGTGTTTGCTTTTATACTCGGGTTTATGGTCCTGTGGTCACAAGATAGCTGCAGAAGCTCTGGACATCACCTCCTGTAGCCACATAAAGGGGTCAGAGAAAGAAAGAGTCCTCAATAATGTCCCTCTTTAACAACAAAGAAATATTTTCCAGAAGCCATTTAGATTTCCTCTCGTGTGACATGTCTCACAGCTAATAGGTCAGAATTATAATTACTTGCCCATTCCTAAAGCAATCATGGACAAGGGGATCGGAATGATACTGACCAGTAAAGGCCAATGAGCATTTAACCCCTGGGACCAGCTTTGAAGCTTGTAGTGACTAAATATATGAACAAAATGAGGTTCTGTAACTTGAAAGAAATTGGAGCAGGAAGGGGAGATGGCAGGGGAAAAAAGCAACCGTGTGTGCTGCAGGAAGTTTTTTGAGGCTGATCTTGTGTATCCTGGGACATTAGTAATTTCCTCTAGAATACTTGTTTGAGGGCTAAAAAGGAAATCCACTTTTGATTTGGATTTATGACTGATCCAAGGGTTATTATCCTAGCACATATATAGACTTGGATAGTTTGTACTACAGGAAATTCTCAATAATGGAATAATGTGATTACAAAAAGTTAGAATGAGAAGCCTAGACGCAACAGTACTTTGTAGGCTACTCAGTCTAGTGCCCTTATTCTATAGATGAACAGAAATCAAATAATTTATGTACTGGTCGGCTGAGTTGGGATTGGGATGTATTCTCCCTTTCTGTGCTACCATTTTGGTGGTATGTAGTTCGTCTTTTCAATTTGAAATCTGTGTTTTGAAGACATGAATCATTTTATATCTCTGGTAACATGAATAATTATTTAGAATGAATCATATAGCATCCATTTTAATACCATCTAAAGGAAATAGAATTCAATGAAACAGGTCATAGGATTCCAGAGCTATGAAACCCAGAAACCGGGGCTATGTCCGATGTAGTCGGTAAGCTCTTTTCTTTTTTTCCATATTTTGTTTTTTGTGTGTGTGTTTTGTTGATTGGCTGGTTTTTAAATATTTTTTTCCTTTTTTTATTAAATCATAACTTTGTACATTGATGCATTTATGAGGTTCAGTGTACTGCTTTGATATACAATGTGAAATGCTTACATTAAACTAAGTAATATATCCATCACAATTATACTCATTTCTTAATAGCTTTGAAATATACCATTGCATCATGTGCATTAAGTGAGGTCCCCCCAAATGTCCTCCCATATCTCCTCTTGCCTCCCCTCTCTCTCTTCTTCCCTTCTACTTTCTGGACTATGGTTATGTTTTCCATTCATATGAATATGTAGGTGATTATATATTGATTTCATAGTACTATTGAGTACATTAGATACTTTTTTCCCCATTCTTGAGATACTTTACTAAGAAGAATATGTTCTAGCTCCATCCAGGTGAACATAAAAGATGAGAAGTCTCCATCTTTTTATGGCTGCGTAGTATTCTGTGGTATACATATACCCCAATTTGTCAATTCATTCATGGACTGATGGTCACTTGGGCTGTATCCATGTCTTAGCAATTATAAATTGGGCTGCAATAAACATTCTGATACCAGAATTTTGCTCTTCAGTAGGTTCTTGGTCTTGGTGATTCAAAGAATGAGTCTGAGGACCATAGATCAGTGGTAAGGCAGGATTTATTTACAGAAAAGAATACAGAAATGCCAGAGTTCCTGGCAAAGAGAGAAAACTCATATCAGTAGAGAAAAGCTCTCTCTCTCCCTCTTTGTCTGTCTGTTTCTCCAAGCTCTTTGTCTAGAGGTATATATAGTCGCATGGGGCCCTCTATAGTTACATGTAGTGGAGCTCAGTAGTTACATTGAAGGTGTCTGGGACCCTCTGTGACCATCTGGGACCCTCTGTAGTTATATTTAGTATGTCTAGGACAACCTGTCTGGGACATGTCTGGGTCCCAAACGAATGGCTACAATCCCTTTCATTCCCAGGCCTAGGAAATTTACATGAAATTGACTAGGCCTAGAAAATGGGGGGTTCCCTATTCAGTCTTAAGTGCAAGGGGAGGGAAACCTAAGGTGCTAGTGTCTCCCCAGCAGTTGTCTGGCCCCTCCAGCTATTGAAGCCTCCTGTGGGGCCCCCCATACCTACCCTCCAGCCCCCTCACGGTCACTGCACCAACGCCGCCAAGGTGGAGGCAGCCAGTCTGCCCACCCCAGCTCCAACGAGCTGGCTGGGATGCCACTTGTCCTTATCAATTCTGGTGCAGATGTCTTTGTTGTGAAATAACTTAGTTGGTAGGCTCTTGAGAAGTGCTTATAAGCCAATTAATGTGGTGGATAAATGAATTAAATATAAATGGTCCTTTCT
This sequence comes from Otolemur garnettii, assembly GCF_000181295.1. Taxonomy (NCBI): domain Eukaryota; kingdom Metazoa; phylum Chordata; class Mammalia; order Primates; family Galagidae; genus Otolemur; species Otolemur garnettii. Next base: position 15,733,150 of record NW_003852421.1, on the reverse strand, counting down.
GTAAAGAGAATTTCCATGTGACCTGACTTTTCTTATTTGGTGTACACTGTATTTATTGATTTATTCTGAACGAGCTGGATAAAACCGATTTATCCATGAATATACATTTTCTCTTCCATACTCTTATTCTAAGTGGCTAGAAGAGGAAAGACAAATACAATATTAAGCTGCAATACCAAAGTAGTCCCCTTTACCACAGGGGACACATTCCAAGACCCCAGGGGAAGCTGGAAACTGCGATGGTACCAAACCTGACTGCTGTCACACAAACACATTTTTGTTCATGTCTTCCATCTATAAATTTAATGCTTTTTCCATCTTACTGTGCACTGTGGCCATAACTTTTGCAGTCTGAGGTGCAGCAGCAAAGCTAGTAGGAATTTCCTTTTTCTTCTTTACAATTTCACAGAGAATATTCATTCTATGTAGACATCAGCAACCTTGGCATAGAATATCATGCTACTGTATGCTATTTCTTATTACGTCAACAACTTTTTTACCTTTCACTTAACGAAAGCATTTTACAACTTCTCTTTGGTATATCCAAGTTAACATTGCTACACTCGCCCTGTGGGGCCATTACTCGATGAAATAAGGGTTATTTGAAACCAAGCACTGAGATAAGGTGACAGTTGATCTGATTGGTATTTTTTTTTCTTTTGAGATAGAGTCTCATGTTGTCACCCCAGGTAGAGTACCATGGCATCGTAGCTCTCAGCAACCTCAAACTCTTGGGCTCAAGTGACCCTCTTGCCTGAGCCTTCTGAGTAGCTGAGACTACTGGTGCTGACCACAACACCCAGGTATTTTTTAGAGACAGGATCTCACTCTTGCTCAGGTGGGTTTAGAACTCCTGAGCTCAAGCAATCCACCCACCTCAGCCTGCCAGAGTGCCAGGAATATAGGCGTGAGCCACTGTGTGGAGCAGATCATTGAGAAGGCTACTAAGTGGCTTATGGACAAGGAGTGTCTCAGTGTGAATATGCTGGGCAAAGGGGAATGATTCATGGCCCTGGCAGGATGGAATAGGATGGTGTGAGATTTCATCACAATACTCAGACTTATAAATTGTTTATTTCTAGAATTTTCCATTTACTATATTTCATCACACTATTCAAACTTATAAATTGTTTATTTCTAGAATTTTCCATTTAATATTTTTGGGCCACAGTTGACCACAGGTCATTTAAACTGTAGCAAATAAAACTGTGTATTAAGGGTAGGGACTACTGGAAGGAAGAAAGTCGTCACACTATTCTCTGGGCAATTCTGACTATTTTGGAAATGTTTTGTCAGTTCCTACACCATATTTTAATATGGACATTGATTAAGTATATAGAAATGCCAATGATGATTTAAAAAATTAACGCCAGGTACCATATTAAACACTTCCACATTTTTTCATCAAATCATTACAAAATCCCTGTGACACAGACATCTCAAAGATGAGAAAACAGAAACGCAGAGAAATTAATTAATCTAAGACAGCTACTAAAATGTGGAACTGGGATTTGAACTCAGGACTTTCTCACTCCTAAATCTATGCCTTTAATGCCATCATAATAGCAAATGTGTCTAAGCACTTGTATGCTAGGCACTGTTCTAAGTGGATTATTTCATTAATTCTAACACAAAGCCTATGAGGTGGGAAATATTTATTATTTCCTTTTATAGGCAAAAAAATTGAAGCTTAGAGAGGCTGAGTATGCACCTGTATCTGTTTTACTCAGGTCTCATCGCCTGCTATTGCTTACAGGTGATGAGAATTAGGACCTAGAACAGCATTTCTCAACCTGTAGGTCGTGACCCACAGGAACTGTATTAAAGGGCCACAGCATTAGAAAGGTTGAGAACCACTGACCTAGAAGAACTTTCTAAGAATTAGTCTGCGCCAAAAATAGACTTGACAGCCTCAACTGTAAGTGAGCTGGTGAGATGTAACAAACATTACTGTCAAGGGGGTGTAGCTGGATTTACTGCATGTAATTAGAGACAGGCTTGGATCATCTCTAATGTCTCTCACAAGAATAGGGTTCTGTAAATAGTCTAAGTCTTTCCTGAGGCAATCTTAGTTTCAGTACTGGCTCATTCACGTGATTGGAAGTGTGTATTCTGCAAAAGGAGAAAGGGGTAGGTACAGAAAGGAGATTCTGCCTTTCATTTTCATTCCTTTACTCCCACATCTCTACCCCATCTCTAGCTCTTCCACTTAAACCCCTACGCTTGCAGTTTACCATAGAAGCCATTATGCTTTTCCACGACTGGACGTAAGTAGGTTTCTCACTACTAAATTCTTACTTAAAAAATAAGGTGTTTCCGCATCTTTTAAAGAAGATTATCTTCCAAATAGGAGTTGGACCAATATTTAAATACATTCATCACTTTTCTTAAAACCAATGTTTAATAATCGAAAAGCCTGTGTCTAAAAGTTGCAGGCCATAGTCGAAGCTTTCATCCATGTAAAGCTTGGGCAATACTGTGCTGTGGAAAGTAGTTAATTAATTTCTGCAAAGTTAAGATAGTAGTCAATGGGAACTTGGATCTGTTTTGAGAAATGTGCACAAAATTAACGTTGGCCCAGGAAAGCTTTTTCAAATGTCTCCATCCAGTTTGGCTCCATTCTCAGGAGAAATGGAATGATGCTTCAGCAACTCGAAACTTTACTAAGTGAACTAATCCTGCCTTTGAAACAGTGGGCTGAGACTCAAAAGACAAGCTTCTCAGACTAATAACAAGCACTTTCTCTTTTCTTACTCTCTCCCAATTCCCTTTTCTTTTTCTTCTCTTGCCTGGCTTTTCACTTTGGAAACTATTGATTTCAAAAATGCATCTGTAGTTGTTTATTTTATGTGAGTCTGATTTTATGGGTTTGTGGAGCTCCTGAAATTAAATTAATTTCAAATGAGTTTTAATTACTAATGCTTTGGGCCATTGCCCTTAACAATGTCAACATAGCAATCAGAGTTAGCTTCGTTTGTGTCTTTTGGGCTCATAGTAAACAGAACAGCTTTATAACTAGAAAAACAAACAACTAATATAAAACTACTGCTATATTTGAATGCCTGAATTTACGTCTCTTTCAAAAATAGTTACTTTTGATCCAAGAAACAGAATTTTAAGTGTACCATAAAAAGATTTTGTTTGTCAATAATATCCTGTTATTTTTCAAAGGTGGAGAGAATCCTATTCTTAATATTGTGCTGTGTAAATGCAAAAGCAAAGGTTGCCTTGTGACCTGAAGGTTTGAATTCTGTTCTTAGCATGTCACAGAGAGCTTTGTATGTGATGTTAGAGAAATCAGCCTACTTCTCAATACAGTGTCCTCTTGTAAATTAAGGGTAATCAACTCCTAGTTCAAAAGTGAAGGGATAATGAGATAATGTTCAAAATGGCTTTTAAGTTTCTACCTATAGAGGTTGAAGGTGAAAAAAGAACATTGCAACATCTGTGGCTATCCCCCTCCCAGGAGGGAAGGCTACTTATGTTGTTCCCAGTGGAATGTTCTGTTCAATCAGGGGCCATCACTTGAGTGGTTGATAATAATAAGCCTAGATTGACTGCAGATAAAAATGGGAAAGGTTGATTAAGTCATTCGGTCCCTTGACAATTTTGCAAACCATACGATTCTTTAGAAGCATCCGTCTTTAACTATGCTATTCATACAAGGACTAGCCACATAACCAAGGCTCTGGATTCCATACCTTGCAGATCTCTGATTATTTCCATTCTCCCAAAATTAATATAAAATTTCCTTTATCTAAATTTATTATTAATGATTCCCAAATGGTCTCTAACACCTCCTGTATCCCTCTCAGTTGAAACAAGCTAAAGTACCAGAGTAGTAGAAATGTCCACCCATGGTTGCCAGTTGGTTAATTTGTTGATCAGTTAAATGTGTTGTATGGTGTGAAAGAAACATGCATCTTTCTAAACAAAATATTGAATCTATACTATAGTCTCCACCTTGTTCCCAGACATATTAGTGTAGAAGATAATTAGTATAGAAAGGAAACAGTGATCTAAAACAAAAACCTCCAAATAGAAACTCCCTGGGACAAATTCAGAAAGAACAAAGTAAGTTTTTGCTTCTAGATTCTCTCTAAAATTTACTCACTACTTGTATTTAAAGCACTTCCCAGTAATCCTATTTCAAGCACACGATGTACCTAAATGTGCAGTGCCACGTAAAGATTCAAGGCATTATTTGTTTAAAATCTTTCTGTTTATGTTTGCTTCCTTTTTTAGTTTTTTCTTTTTTCAAGCAATTATTAAGAACAGTATTTTCTATTTAGTGCTATGGTTTCCAAAGTGCTTATGCTTACTCTCTATAATATCTGCTTATTTTTCTGAAAAGATTTTAAAAATATGTAATTGCCTCAACTTTACATCGGATGTCTTCTACCATTTATTACTTGTTGGATTTATGCCTATCTGAAAATTTAAAAAGCAGGCGATGTTGAAGAACACCCCCGAATCTCAGATTCTGGGATAAGGCATAAACGCTGCCATAAGCAGCCATGTACATGTGTGCACACACACACATATGAATGCTCAGCTTCATCTGTGCCTTGGCTGGTGTTCTCAGCCACGAATTCTTTTTCCTTCAAATCCCCCTGGATAACTTACATTATATGTGATTTGTCTCAATGGTTGCTCACCATCGAGGACTTTGCTATAAAGGCAAAGAGCCTGGATAAAAGAAGATTGAAGCAGAGGAAGAAAAAATACTTTGAAGAAGAAAACACAGTTGGATAAAAGAGGGAGAGGCTAATGACACCTTTTCCAAGTTATACGGCCACTTCTAAACCATGTGCTTTCCTCTTTTATATGTAATTTAAGTTCCAGTGGATTCATAATACTTCAGAGTACAACTTTATCCTGTTCTGAATGATGCTATATATAGACTACTATTGCAAAAAATAAAAATGGATAATTTGTTTTGTCAAGTAAATAGGAACAACAGAATGGACCACAGGGAACCTTAGAAAGGAAGCCAGGGAGAGGGGGACTTAGAAAGTGAAATGAAGCTGTTTGATTGGGACATGAACTGAGCAGTATTGAGCAGAATGCTTGTGATTCCTAAACCACAGAACTTTAGAGAGTAAGCAACCCAGGTTCACCTTTAATCTTCACTCATGTGCCTTAGACAATTGTATGCACATAAAGGAGCCTCCACTAAAAATTTGTTCACCATCATATCTTATCATTGTTGCATCCCTCATTCTTCATTCCAGCCACAGCCACCTCTTATCAGTTCCCCAAATGTTCAAGGCTTCCTCTTGCCTCAAGGCCTTTGTGAATGTTAAACATTCACCAGGAACAGCGCTAACCTCGACCATGTTTGGTCTACCACAATAGCTGGTTCTACAGATGTGAGGGTGCCACGCCCTAATCCTGTGCTATCAGGGCCACTCAAGTAGGACGTTGGCACAGGCTGTCAAGAGAGCACAGAGCGGCTCAGCGCCTGTAGCTCAGGGGCTAAGGTGCCAGACACATACACCAGAGCTGGTGGGTTCGAACCCACCCTGGGCCTGCCAAACAACAATGACCACCACAACCAAAAGAATAGCTGGGCATTGTGGCGGGCGCCTGTAGTCTCAGCTACTTGGGAGGCTGAGGCAAGAGAATCGCTTAAGCCCAAGAGTTGGATGTTGCCATGAACTGTGATGCACAGCACTCTACTGAGAGCAACATAGTAAAACTGTCTCAAAAGAAAAAAAGAGTACAGAGCAATGGGATGGCATGCCTTCAAGGAAAGAATCTTGGAAGTAGCTAAAAAGGACGCAGAGGAAGAGAAGGCGTCAGAGACAGAAGGGAACATGGAAGGGAGTATTAGCTTAGGGCAGTGTCTTAGGAGACAAGGAAAGAAGAGTTAAGAAAGCAGATCCTACCAGTACTGCATGAGTATTGTGCCAAGCACAGTTCCTGCAGCTAGAGAGCTAGACTTTTCCCATCCGTTTGTTCATTTATTTGCTCATCACTTCTTTCTAGCATTCTACAAATACACATGTGCAGCTACTGAGTACCAGGTACTAGGAACGCAGAAATCAACAACATGGTCTTTGTTCCTACAGTATCATAAAGCTTACATGCTAGAGGAAGAGGAAGGAGGTGAGGAGAGATAAGAAACAAATTAACAGCAAATACAGAAGATAATGTTGGGTGGTAATAAATGTTATGGAAAAGACGCAAGTTAAAAGAATAGAAGGATAAGATGGTATTGCTTTGGGTGGGGCAGGCAGGAAAACCCCCTCTGATGGGGGAGCATTTCAGGAAGGATATAGTGTGACGTGTGGTGTTAGCAATTGGATTGACGATGATGGTGGTGGTAAAGACTTGAAGGGGAGTGTGTCAGGCTGCCAAGAGAGGAGAGCAGTATAAGAAGGAGAAAAAGATCAACAGCTCAAATGCAGCAGAGATGTCAAAATAAGATTAGGACAGGAAAGTGTTTATTGGAGTGTTAGATTCGACAATTAAGGAGGTTGGTGACCCTAAAAAGAGCAGTTGCAGTGTGACTTGCTTGGAAGGAAAATCAACTGCAAAAGATTAAAGCATAAGAGAGAAGTGCGATGTGGCTACAGGATGATGTCTTGACAACGGGCAATGAACTAAAAGGTGTGCAGAAAGTAGTCAGATGCAGAAAAATATAAAACCAGAATTTTGTTTCTTCCTTTTTTTCCATCAAACCTGGGAACGATCAACATTTGGGGCCAAATAATTCTTGGTTGTGGGGGCAGGCAAGGGGGCTGCTCTGTGCATTGTGGGACAAAAGCAGTACCCCTGGACTCTACCCCCTAGATGCCAGGGTCACCCCTCCACCCAGCATGACCTTCCAAAATGACATTGACAGTGCTAAGTGTCCCCTGAAGGCAAAATCACCCCCAGTTGGGAATGACTGCTTTAGGATGAGCTGACCTGGATATGTTTGAAATGATGGAGAAAGGGCCAGTGGAGAGAGAAAGAGAAAAGAGATTAAAAACAGAGGGTCTCAATGAGCCTGGAAGTTCATCCTGCAAGTGAGAAAAAGCAGACTTATGGGGACTGCTAATAAATGCTGTATTTTGTGAGTTGAGGAAGAAATTTTATTATTCTAAATTAAGAAGGGGCATTCAAGCTGAAAATTAAAAGAAAAAATATATTTGTTGTAACAATTTGGAAACCAGCATGCAAACTCTCAAGGAAACGCAATATTATTAAAAAAGAGAAACCATTAGTTATCTTCTTACATATTAGTACAATTAAGCCAAATGAGCAAGGAGTTCAGAGTTGGAGAGCAGATCACGTGATCCCCAAACTGCCCCTTAGTCTGGGAAGTCCTTAATTTGGGAGCGAAGACAGATGTTTCTAATGTGACTCAAGTATTTTTACCACTTTCTCATAGGCATGTACTGAGATTATTCCTTTCTGTCTCCCGGTGATGTCAGTGTCTTGTTTACACAGGATGAGCCCGCCTAAGTCAAAGCGAGCCCTAAGTCATGTGGTGTACGATAAAAATACACAGGCAGCCTTCTCCTTAGATAGAATACAGTTGCAATCTCTGTGGGAATAGACTTGGTTTCTGGGTTGACTATGTAAAGTTTAGATGTGGGGGAATGTTCTAGAATAACAGCAAGTTGAGAAAAATCATGATGATTACCTTCACAAACACTTTATAATTTCTCACATTGTCATTTCAGGTATGGCACATGAAAAATAAATTGTGTCTCCTGTAAAAGGAGAATAAATGTGAACATGCTTCTTGGCAATTAAGTTCTTTTTTCCCTGCATTAAAATCAAGTGTTAATCCACACCTGAAAAGGCAACTAGTGTTTACTGCGAACCTATCTAGATGGTGCTTATATTTCATGCTTACGGTGTTTTTAAGGCTCATGACAACCCAGTGAGCCAAGTATTATTCCCATGCAAGGGAGGAAAACTAGTGATCACAAAATCATACTGCCAAACTCAACAACATAGAAAACAGCTGTTTTATGTCCACAGTTTATCTTTGGACGTTCCCTCTGTAGTGATTTATACCCATCTCTGATGAGATCGTGACTTCTTTTTAACAGTAAACACACAAACCTAACCACTTTTGGATAGGATAATCGAGTTTATTTTGTTCCGCCACTCCCTGTTCTGTAGAGTTGAGTTAACAGACCTGACTTGGGCTGCTCACTTCACGCCTGGCTGACCTTTCTACCGACACACTAAGGCAATCATCCACAGAGGGTACAGCCAGATGTCACAAAGCTGTAATTTTCTTTGAGATTTGAAATGAGGACTTGAGTCCGACCATTGGCCTCCATACTGATAGTTAAGATATTTTAACTTGCAAGCAAGTTTATTGTGTTCAAGATTTATTGGAATTTATTAAATCCCCCCCCAAAATAAACCTGCAGACAATCATTAATTTTTTGTAAGTGACGACACTACAAGGGCTCTTCTTTGGATGAGTAGTTCTGGTCTAATTTACACATTTTTAAAACTTTCATAATAACTGTTATTAGGTGCTATAGCTATATATTTACATTATTACATGGAGCAGCAGATATACATATCTTTGGATCTTCCCTGTTCCCTATCTCTGTGTATCTGTTACTCTAAGTATTCTGTTCGTTTGACTCTTAAGAACCCCAGCAACCCAAACAACTTGCTAAGTATATCTAGTCCCAGAAAAAAAGAATGATAAACTTCACTTCTTTCAAACAGTAAAAAGGGATACACCAAAGTGATTAAAAATATATAGATATCTGCGGATGTCTATATATCTGCAGGGCGTTTAGTGTAAAAGCATCCCATGTGTCTCTAACCAGCATCTCACTCAACCAAACAAGGGCTCTATCCCTAACGTGCCTGTAGGCGAAATGATTCCCAAAGCGTAGTTGGGTGGGCCAGTGGGGAAAGATGGACAGGTGGCCTCTGTGGCTAAGAGGTGGTCAGTGAGAGAGACAAATCCCTTCCCCCACTCCCATGGCCATGTGTGCCACTCTTCCTCTATACAAAGACAATTTGCTTTTCATGTAGTAATGAAGAACAATGTTTAACAGACAAAGGAGCTTCTAGTTTATTATTGTGCTGTCTTTGAGTAGAGCTAGATGCTGGGAAAAATGGTAATTCACAGTGTGAATGCTTCTTTTCCAGCCGTACGGGTTATGGCTGAGCATGTACATTGTATATTGCAGATGGTACAATAGTGAACACTGTGAGAACGAGGAAAGGATGAATGACGACCTTTTTTTTTCTTGCTAGCCAAGGAACCAGGAATTCCTTTACAATGATTTTTATTTGTGTGTGTGCGTATGTGTGCGCGCTTGCCCACATAGGCTATTCCCTAGCCATGAGCACGGCTGGATTCCGAGAAATAATTTTAGGTTTTAGGATTTTTAAATGAATGTATAAAATCTACCAGGACGCTTTTAGAACACCTGTGTACTTCTGCTTTTTTCCTCCAGTAAACTGATACAAGGCACAGGTGGTGCCTCATTAACTTATTTCATGCAAATAAACACATATTGCATGATTCCTTCTCCTTAACTATATAATCACTGAAATGTTGAAATGTGATGGTGCTGATTAAAGCAACAAACTTTGGGAGGGGAGAATTTAGCCTCTTTTGTCAGTTCTCTTATGCTGAAGGGATTTACAGTACATGTAAATCTGATTTAAATGGAAAAGTGATGGGAATGTGTCTTTCCTATTTTCTCTACTTAGTCTTTTCTCTATGTCATAGGACACTCAGTGATAAAGACTTGAAAAAAAAAAAGAAAAAGACTGAATTTCTCATGGAGATGGAGAAATTGGAAGCCCAGATGAGGGACCATCTCAGATAAGCAAGTTTATGTATTTTGATGTAGTTTTCAGATATTCTTATCAATGATTTCCAGAAAGTGACATTGATTTGCTTTGGAAACAATGATGGAAAAACAGTGAATGTGTATAGGAATGCTTTTAGAGTTCTAAAATCATACTGGAAAATGTCCGGGCATTCCAACACAACTGTAAACAGTACCAGGCTGTATTTATGGGGGTGGCAAGTCTGTTTTTAACAGGCTTTTGCGATATTATTTCTGTGTTTTTAATTTATTGAATTAAAGCCAGATTTATTCAATTAAGATAATACCCTTCAAGGTTAACTGCCATTCGCTGTTCATTTAGGCACGCTATTGTACAGTTATGTAAATTTCATGAACAGAGACACTACTTGAGTGTCTTAATTACAAGCAAAAAGTGTCATTTAAATATGAATTAAGTGAATAGTTGCTGGTATTTCCTGTTTTTGCATTTTCTGGCTTCTTAAAATCCAAGGGGTACCCAGTGATCCATATATACTGTGTCTGTCTTAAGATTTTTCTTTTTCCTATGAAAGAAAAACCACCCCCACTAATAACTATTGTAAAAAGAAGTAAGGAAATGCGTAAAAATGCCATGCCTGTGACATTGATCAGTATGCAGGGCCATTTCTGAATAACAAGGTGCCAATTTTTCCCATTTGGCCACTGATAGTCATTTTCATATTGTCACCGAAATTTAAAAATTTTTCCTGTTTATACCAGAAGAAATAATGTGTTACGTGTGCCTTTTCCTTAAATTCACTCTACATGTGAGTTCCTATTTTAAGAAATATCCTCTTTTAAAATTACCCGTTGATAACATATCTAAACATAAGATTTTCAGACTTCAACGCTGGAATATGCACCCCCCCCCCTTTTTTTAACCATTCCTTTATCTTCGTCCAAAGAAACATTTCTTCTCAATTCATTTAGAACTGTCACAACTCTCCTCGTGTTCAGCAAATGTGACCCCCTGACCCGCTACTGTGAAATAACTCCCGGTGCATCTCGGACTTACAGACCGATATTGTTTTTGTTTGTTTCTATATTTTTTGGACGGTTCTTGCGTGTCTATAAAAATGACCTAGAAAAAAAAAAGTGACCTAGAGACAAATATGGCATTAATCATGAAGGAAGGGAAGCGTCCACCCTTAGTTAATGAAAACCACACCTCAGTTCTGCGGAGTCAGTTCCCAGCGCCTATCTTCAGCCTGGGAAGATATTCCCAGCGCCCCCCCAGGTAGCTCCTGTCTGCTCCCCCAGGAGTGTGAGAAGTTCACTATTCGCTCAGTCTTTGCATCATCCTTTCCAACATGTTCCCACTGATACATTAAAGGAATTAATTGCTCATAATGATCTCACCATCTGTTAACAGAGGTTCATACCTACAGGCTGGTGGCATGCGGTGGTTCTATTCAGGGATCAATAGGCAATGCCGGGCGAACGCTTTCCCACATTGCCTGCCTTTGCGTGCTGAAAGGGGGAGGAGGGCTCCGTGCCGGCCATCTGCTCCTCGTCTTTCTGTGGGAGACCTTGATGCGGTCCAGCACAGCTCTGATCTGACTCCAGTCCGATTGGAATGTGGCTGATCTGAGAGCCTCTCAAAGCTGTGAAAGTGAGTCAAAAGGAGGTGCCCATTGTCCGGCATGGCTGAAAGAAAATGATCACTTTAAAATTCATAACTCCCAGGTGCCTGCCATCTATTCATGGGAAAAACCCTCTGAACTTCTCTTCATTAGAGAGAGGGGAGCCTCGCTAAAAAGAGAGAAAAGGAAGTCGTTTGTGGGAATGCGCAGGGGATTTTCAGGCTAAACAAATGAGGAATTTGGAATTTTTCACTTGTATTAAAAGGGCTGTGTAAGGAAGGAGGAGCCCTTATTATTATTATTATTTTAAAGAGAGCAGAGGCTTTCCTGGGGCACTGTAGCAACGAATAAGGAACATTTTCATTTGTCTGGGGAGGATTCAAAGATCTCTCTTGTCTGTTTTACTTTTATGACCTGAAGCTGAGAAAAATTTCCTATGTGATTCTACGACAGCATCCTTCCTCAATTGCCATTCCTCTGCCACGTGGGTACAGTGTGGATAGGAATTTAGGGAAGAATGAGAGTGTGGGAAATTCCTGACTATAGTGTAGGTATCCATGGGCACAGGGAACTCAAACCTGTTAGGTGTCTTTAGGAGAAGTTTATTGGGTGGGGTTACCTGCATCCACCGAAGTAATCTGTCTGGAGTAAAATTCCTTCTCTGCCTTGAACAACAAAAGAGCCATTAGGAACTAGTAACGACGCAAAAGGAAACTCTCTGTGCCTAGGCAGTTTAAGATTCAGCTGAGTCCCAGAGCTGTGGGAATCACTGGCCTGGTGGATCTTGTCTGGGGATTGTTGTAGGCAAATTGGTATTGCCCCGGCATCACACAGGATTCAGAGGATTTATGGATTAATGGATGGAGAGCCAAACAAAAGTGCAAATAGAGAGACCCATGTTCTGTCTCTTGAAAATCTTTTATCTCACAGAGGATGACACTTAAGATCCAAAAAGGTTCAGTGACCTGCTTGAAACCACACCGAGTTTGTTATGGAATCTGGGTCATACCCTCCACTTAAGAGCAGTTTTCTCTCCAACACTTCATACTTCTGCTCTTAATGGCATGGGACTTAAAATTATTTTGACTCAGCTTTCCATAATTACAATATAAATTAGTATTGCCAACCTAAAGAATGTAGTTGTTTCTTTTAAAATACATTCTGAATGGTAAAGAAGATTATAAATACTAATATTCACTGCAAACACGTACAAAATAGAATATCGATCAAGTAAGGCACTAACATGTGGCAGAAATTATCGTAATGGATGCTAGAACCCACTGGTGAAATGTGATGGTAAAGTTTAGCTCTCTTGGGTATCAATAACCCAGTAAAGGAGGAAGGAAGAAAGATAAAAATTGGTGGTGATGAACACAGTCGGAAGTCCTCCCTTTGACAAGTAAGGGATCAAATGGAGTGGATGGTAGAAAGGAGACAGAAGAATCTAGAAATAATCCAAACTTCTTGAAATGAGAGAAGTTACACGTCACAAAATCAGTGTTACTAGTTTTTCTTAACAGAGCAGATGTCACCACCTTAACCTTTTATATTTTCCAGAAATTTTGATTTAGTCTATTGAGAACCTTAGTTTTATGTGACTTACTTTCTGTGTGAGCCTATCTTTAATTTTCAGTTCAGTGGATGGGTGCATGAAATTCTTTAGATTGAATTATGACACTTGTAGTTATAGTAGATTTAAGTGGGGAAAAAATCAAGGTCAATTGTAGATTTATGCATGAATTCAATTTGATTCTGAAATTATAAAATGGTTTGAGCATAGTTTATGTAGTTAGAAATGGTGAAATATGGATAGGAAAAAAAACAAAACAAACAATTTTGAACAGTAGAAATGGATTGAGAACTGGGATGAAGATGGACAGCAGCTAAAAGGAAACGGCTAACACTTTCTTAAGTATTTCAGACTCAGCCTAGAGCTCAAGGGGAAACCCAGGGATTTGTTCAGGGAAAAAGTAGAAAGTATAGGTAAGTCCAAAGAGGAAATTAACTAAAAGTTACCCATAATCCCTCTCCCAGGGATAACTATTGCTAACTTTTTAGAGTATATATTAAATAACAACAAAACCAGGTCGTCCTATCCATATAATCTTGTATAGCATTTAAGTTGCTTTTTATTCAATGATAGATTGTGAACTTCCTTCTTTTCAATAAATATGCATAGAAAACTGTTTATTTTTTTCGTTGTTGCAGTTTTTGGCAGGGGCTGGGTTTGAACCCACCACCTTCAGGATATGGGGCCAGTGCTCTTCTCCTTTGAGCCACAAGTACCACCCATAGAAAACTACTTTTTGTGGATTCAGACATGGTTTAGAAACTATCTGAATACTTGTTGAAGGTTCTGGGTGTCTCAACTCTTTTCAAGAGTTAGAACTACATACAGATTTCATAGTAAAACTAACACAATTTATGCTGAGAAAATATCATTAGTTAGAAAATTAGCTAAAACTTTAGTTATTTTTTTTCTCTTTCACTGACATGTTGGCCTCTTCCTCCTAATTAATACTCCTCCCTCATAGTTGAAAGCTTACAATAGGCTATAATCTCAATTATTAGACTAGGAGGAATATAGTTGATGAGAGCTTACCTTTTACTTTTTTTTTTTTTATTGTTGGGGATTCATTGAGGGTACAAAGAACCAGGTTACACTGATAGCATTTGTAAGGTAAAGTCCCTATTATAATTGTGTCCCATGAGAGGGATTCGAGGGTTCACTTCTGTGGTTCATCTTGCAAGGGTACAAGTGAATCTTTCTATGAGTAGAATATGAATGTTTTGACATAATAACTAAGAAAGTTACATGAAGGCTATGTTAACCAGTTTGATGGAAGTGTCTTGGATTGTGTATGAAAACACCACACTGTACCCCCAAAGTGCATCAATGTACACAGTTACCATTCAATAAAAAAAAAAAAAAAAAAAAAAATTGTGTCCCACCCTAAAAAGGTGTGTCACACACCATGACCCCCACCCCCTCCCTGCTTCCCTCTCTCTGCTCTTCCTTTCCCCTATCCCCTGTGTACTAGGTCATTAATTGTCCTCATATCAGAATTAAGTATATGAGATTCTAGCTTCTCCATTCTTGTGATGCTTTACTAAGAATAATGTGTTCTACTTCCATCAAGGTTAATACAAAAGATGTAAAGTCTCTTTTTCAGTGGCTGAATAGTATTCTATGGTATACATACACCACAGCTTGTTGATCCATTCCTGGGTTGGTGGGCATTTAGGCTGTTTCCATATTTTGGCAATTGTAATTTTTTTTTTTTTGAGATAGAACCTCACTTTTGCCCTCAGTAGAGTGCTGTGATATAATAGCTCACAGCAACCTCATACTCTTGGGCTCAAGCAGTTCTCTTGCCACAGCCTCCCAAGTAGCTGGTTGGGACTACAGGTACCTGCCACAATGCCCAGCTATTTTTAGAGATGGGGTCTCACTCTTGCTCAGACTGGTCTTGAACCTGTGAGCTCAGGCAATCCACCTACCTCAGCCTCCCAAAGTGCTAGGATTATAGACATGAGCCATTGCGCCCAGCCTGAAGAGAGCGAGAGACACAAGCCTAGCTTGGTGGCATGCAGGTATAGTTCCAGCTACTTGGGAGGCTCACTTGAGCCCAGGAGTTTGAGTCCAGCCTAAACAATATAGGAAGATTCCCTGTCTTTAAAGAAAAGAGAGAAAGACATACAAAAGTACTTAAGTCAAACAATAACAATGACACCAGCCATACACTTAAAAATAACACCAATAACAAAACTCTAAACCAACAAACCAACAACAGCAACAAAAAATGGCAGTGAAGTACAGCCCATAATTCCAAAGCAGTTTGTTTCTTTAAGAGATGTAGGTGAAGGAAATGCAGTTGGTGGGCCCACAGGGACAGTCTGATAACTGTCTGTGTTAAGGATGGTAAGTCCCCAAATTTTGACTTCAAAAAAGACTCAAACTTTCAGGGTGTTCTAACTCCTAGAGCAATGTATATATGAATGTGTTTACATCAATTTTAGTTTTAATTTCTATTTTTCTGTCGAATGCCATATAAAACCTGATCACCAGATCACCCAATCCTGTCTTTGTTTTTTAGGGTTTCCTCCCTCCACACACTGTTATTAGGACCCCAAATGCCCATGTTTTCTATATGTGAATGCATTTTTTTTTTCCTTTCATGGGTCCTGTAGGGAAATTTCCTCCTAATTATTCAGTTTTTCAAAATAGAACTTTCTTTTCAACTTGCCATTGCTGTTGTAATCACTTTGCATTTGTTCAATCATCTGATTCAAGTTTGCTCCCAATTCTGTGTTCAAAATTAATCAATAGGGACGACGTTAAAAGCACACAGCAAAAGCAAATAAACTAATTCTCCTCCCATCCTTCAAGTCTCACAAGCACAGAGCTCATAGGGTTCACAGGTCTCTGGGTTTTATTCTTTTCCCCTTCTCTTTTCTTTCTTTTTTGAAAAACTGGTGCATGGAAAGTAAAACTTTATTGGGGGCGAGAGTTCAATGACTATTTTTCCCTTGAACAAATTAATCTTGTATAACCTGCATTATAAAGGCTATTTTTAAAAAGAGGAGGAAATAATCATTGGGGTCTTATTTGGAACTCTTGTAGGTTTGAGTTCACATTTGCACCAGCCAGAGATTTTCAATTAGCAGTGCCTTAGAAAACAGGGACCCCTGCCTTTGTCAGTGTCCTGTGGAAGAAGAAGAGCAAATAGATTGGAAATGGTCTTATGGCTCAGGCTCCTGGGAAAATGTAACAGGTGTTACAGCCCAGCTGGGTGTGAGATTTATGAAAAAAGCCCACTCAGACTTTACCCATAGAATTCTGTTTTCTAGCCAGGGCTTCAAGTAGGAAGAAACTAATGACTTCATTACCATCTCAATTCTGGGAAATGCCTGGTCCAGACCTGACTCATTAAAGGAAAGGTATAGCACTCTGGGTGACCTTACAAGATCAAAATGTTATTTAGAGCAATTCCATTAGTCAGGGCCATAAACCTGAAAGAACACACCCTTTCGGAATAACACTTTGGCCATAACATGAGAAAACAAAAACAAAAACAAAATAAGCCCGTACCAAAAAAAGGAGAAAGAAAGGGCAAAGCCCCCATATTTTATAATCATCGTGCTTCACTGTTTCCTTCCTTCTCTCTAAAAAGCTTCCACTTCCAACACTTCTTCAGCTCGCTCTGTGTTGTGACACATTGCATGTTCTTGTCACTGTCCCATTTCCAATGGATATAATTGAGGTGGGGGTGGGGGTGCGAGGTGAAGCCAGGCATGATGTCAAATTTCCAAGCAGCAGAAGGTGAAATAAATCTCTTCTGTACTGATAGAACTTAATAGTACTAAGAGTAGTAGTACTTAACTGGTATCAATTAACAGTATATATTTAAATAGATAATTGCTTCTTTTATTCATCTGCAATGGGAAAAACGTGGTTCATGGGCGTCTGTCTCCTGTCCTATTTATCCCCGCAAACAATCCTCGCAGCCATTGCATTGCTTTGCGGTGCTACTCCCCTAAAAGGGAACTTGGCTAGTCAAATGTAATTTTAGGAACCTGCTTAACGTCTTATTTATCCCTAAATGCCAGGCCCCTCGTGTGTGTGTGTGTGGGGGGGGGGTCCCCCACTCCCATATGACTCATGTTTGTTAAGCTTCCACATGCTCTGCTTTCCAGAACACCTTTGAGAAACAAACAAATAAAAACACAATCGAAAGATAGATTGTTTATAAAGCCAGAGCCTTGAGCCTTGTGAACTTGCTTAAGAGAACCTAGCTGTCCCCTACCACACCCCATTCCTGAGAAAATGATCTTCACATGGAAGTCCCTAGTTACAATTTCTCATATTCCTCATGAAGAATATGAGGGTGCCTTCCTGGTAGACCTGAGACCTTGTATGTCCTGGGGGACTTACTGCCCCTTGGACTATAGCTAGTCACCAAGATCACATTAGGCTGGATTGGTCTGATCCCATATAGGCTTTAAAGCCAGGTAGGGTGATGGCATTTGAGCAGATAATAAAAACTGTTGAGCACGGCAAATTTAGCAATTAAGGGTATGTCATTACAAATGAAGCCACATTGATAATATCTACCCATCAACACAAATATTAATTAGGATCGTACAATTATTTTTGTTTTATTGTAGGGAGCACAAAATAACTTATTCAATGGTCAGAACAAATTGGTTATGATGTTTAAGACATTATTTCGGGATAAGGGCTTTAGGTTAGAGATTAGAAATTTCTTCAAGAAAATTTTTGTTCGACAGTAGACTATATTGCTACAGAACTACATCAGAGAGCTGTGGAGATGTATTACATATATTTCTAAACATATAACATTTCTCTTCTTCCCTTTTATTTCACTTCTACTCACTTCTTTCTCTTTTACAATATAAATGTGTGTGGATAAGGTTAAAAAAAGCCTACATGAGTAAGTTTTGTCATTTAGGTATGCCGAAATTAATTTCACCTGCATCATCTCATCCAGCCCTTCCTAACAGTCCCTAGAGGTAGACAGATGAGGGAGCTAGGCTCACAGCAATGTTTTTCAACCTTTTTTTTAATCTCACGGCACACTTGTACCTATAGTTAAGCTTCCATGGCACACTTAAATTATGTTAATCAAAAAAAAGTAAGAAAAAGATTATAATTACTGCGCTTTTAACTACTCTCAAAAATAATTTAATTAATGGCTGGGCCCGGTGGCTAACACCTAGCTCTTTGGAAGGCCAAGGAGGGTAGACAGCCTGAGCAACAGTAAGACCCTGCCTCTAAAAAATTACCTGGGCATTGTGGTGGGTGACTGTAGTCTCAGCTACTTGGGAGGCTGAGGCAAGAGGATTGCTTGAGCCCGGGAGTGTGAAGTTGCTGTGAGCTATGACACTACAGGACTCTACCCAGGTCAACATAGTGAGACTCTGTCTCAAAAACAAAAACCAAAAAATTTAATTAATGATTTTAAAAATTTTCGAGGTGCACATAAGATCCTCTCGTGGCACACCAGTGTGTCATGGCACACCAGTTGAAAATCAATGGCTTAGAGAATGTGTTGCTTAGGTTAAAACTCAGATCTGACAATGTACCCACTGCTCTTGCATTGTCCTGAACTTCTGAGGACAACTGGGTCTTAGGTCATGTTGGCCATACGTGATTATGATATAATCTTAAAAATACCTCTTAGCCAAGTTCTACATGGCAATTTTTGATAAATTCTTGAGGATGGCAGTAGAGAAATACATTTAAAAATAGTTTTACTTATGCTTTTACCTTGGGCTCTGCAGTAGGAGTTTGAGGTGGAAAATGGAGTTTTTTTAAAGGGCATCTGAGGGTTAGTGATTCATAAAATATTTAAATGTTCAGTGCAAGATATGAAGCGTGGTATCCCCGGCTTCAAAGAATAAGAAAGCAAGGGACAGAGCCCCTAGGTGGAAGAAAATGCTTTGATTATAATAGGAAAATCCTGAAGATGTCCAGCTGGGACATTGTAACTCAATTTTCTCTACTTCTGGCTGTATCATGGTGATCAAGGAATGATCAGGAGGACTGGAAATATGATCTAAAGTCTTTTTTGTTGTTGTTGAGATGGAGTCTCACTCTGTCACCCTCAGTAGAGTGCTGCGGTGTTACAGCTCACAGCAACCTCCAACTCTTGGGCTTGGGTGATTCTCTTGCCTCAGCCACCCAAGTAGCTAGGACTACAGGCACCCGCCACAATGCCTGGCTATTGTTTGGTTGCAGTTGTCATTGTTGTTTAGCAGGCCCAGGCAGGACTCAATCCCACCAGCTTCAGTGTATGTGGCTGGCACTTTACTGAGCTGCAGGCGCTGAGCCATGATCTAAAGTCTTTGCTGAGTAAGCAGAACACAGTCACAGGGCTTAGCACCCTTGCTTAGGTTGCTACCTGTCTGGTGGAGAAGACAACTACAGGGCTTTGGACGACTTTTGAAGCTGGTAAGATAATGATGGAACTATGGCTAAGCTATAGATGAGGGGGGAAAGACAAAGAACAAAATGATTTAGACTGAGCTAGAAAAGTTGTTTTTATTCAAACCTGAGGTAAACCTGGTTTACTAATAAATTAAGGACCTAATTAGGGGCCTATTGTTATTAATCAAATGACAAATAATGCACTTAATTGCTATTTTTGCACTGTTTGCACCGGGACAGAGAAAATGGAGATAAGATACTCCCTTGACTTGAAGGAACTAAATGAAAGAGTTTGTAAAGCATTAAAAATGGCACAGCACTGCACCAGCACAAGGGATTAGTTTACTGTTGTGTATTGGAATGAGCTTCAGATCGGATTTTGCAGATTAGTTTACAAAAGCTCAGATACTTAGCCTTGGGCTGAGGGACTTACGGCTTGTTCAAAATAAATGTGCAAGAAATGAAATATTAACCAGAGGGTTGTGATCTGTGGGCACCATTGTTCTGCCCAATGTTTGCGCCAGTCATGGAACCTTTCTGGTTGTTTGTAAAAAGTGTGTGTCTGAATCACAGTGTGAGCTATGCTTGCATAAAAATCACAATGCCAGGAGGGGCTGCTTGACATTTTACTCTTGCTAACGATGTGCCATTAAGTGGCTAAAAATGATGCCAGTGGCCACATATCAGAATTGTAGTATGACTTTTAAAAGTAGGTTAGAGAACATTTTAAAAAAAGGTATCCTTGTATTTTCAGCTGACGGGCTGATTCTGAGTTGGTTTTTCTTTTAGAAGTTGGCAGAACCAGAAACTGCTATGTTATTCTTAGATATTATTTCTACTCTGGAATTTTAGTGACATGTAATTGGAGGGTTTGCCATTTATTTTTCCGTCATGCTTACTTTATCCTCACTTGCCAATATAAATGGTAAAACAACAATTTCCACCTGCAGTTTTATTCTAATGTCCATTTCATGTTATTTGATGCAATTTTTCTATAGTTAGTATCAGCTCAGATAATGAATGAGGTGTGAGATAACTTGGTATTTACATAAGGCCTTTTTCTCTGAAAATTACAAAGCAGAGGTCAAAAAGGTTTATTCAATTGATATTCCTCCATAAGTGGAGGGCTTTTAATTCCATTTTATAGATGCGTAAACTGAGGTACAGAAGTTAGTTGTGTCCGGTATTTTGGTTCTTCTTGAATGTTTACTTTTAGTTGGTTTCTTAAAGCAACCATAACAAAAATGCTTAAACAGGTATTTTCCATGAAGTAAAGCAAAAAATAAGCCGTTTTTACATATCTGGTTTTAGATTTTTCCATTTGTTTCATGATAACAAGGTGGGGAAAGAGAATGAGTCACAAACCCTTAGAGTAAATGGTTCAGATTATGAATTAATAAAAGCCGTGAAATGTTGGAGGGGGTTGAAGACCCATCACATTCACACCCAGGTGCTAGATGTCTCCGCAGAGGTCATCCTCATGGGAGGCGCTAATGAACTGTGTCCGGCAGTGGGAATTGGGTCTATACCCCATTTCCCATGAAATATCATTACTCAGATATGTCCCTTCACAAATCGAGTTTTGTTATTTGCCACAAGCAAAGCTGTGCATAGGTTTAGAAGGTGACTAATCTGCTACTCAGGTCTCTCTTTACTTCATTCTAACGTTCTCTCCATGGTTGATCTTCTAAGACTCAGGATTAGATTGCTGGGAGCGGGATTCTAGTTCTTACTCAAAGAGTCCTAGCTATGGGAAGAGGGGCTGACACGCCTAGTTTTCTTTGAGTTAGCCCTCCCCAATTTTGACCTCTTCTTTTTGCAGCTTTGCATAAACTTGGTCATTTAACGGTCTGTCTAGACTATCTCTAGAGAGTTTACAAAAGCTCAGATACTTAGCCTTGGGTTAAGAGCTTTCGTTTACAAAAGCTCAGCTAGTCTAGAGGCTGATAAAGTCAAGACTTGGTAGCGCATTATGAAACTCACTCAACACATACATCAGGAGATGTGAAGCTACAGATGCTCGTTATCCTGAGAAATAAATGTTTACCTAAAGCGTAGCAGTGCAGGAGTGGGGTGGGATGGGAAGGACCATTCATAAAGTTTCCATGTTCACAGTAACAACATG
This sequence comes from Otolemur garnettii, assembly GCF_000181295.1. Lineage (NCBI taxonomy): Eukaryota > Metazoa > Chordata > Mammalia > Primates > Galagidae > Otolemur > Otolemur garnettii. The sequence goes on along the minus strand of NW_003852421.1, from coordinate 15,711,676 downwards.
TTCTCATGGAAAAATGTCTGTTTTAATGAGTATTAAACTTTCATAATGATTATTCACCATATAATGTTTAGGTTCATGAAATGCGGTCAGTGGTTTTGCTGTATGTGAGTTCTGCTGATAAAAAAATAAGAAATTTAAAAAGTGGTCATATAAAGGAAATGTTTTAAAACTACAAGATTTTCTGTATCCACGTGTCATTATTTCCAGATGCAAACATATACATGTTCTTTGCGTGTCAATTTGCTTCTCTCGAGAACTGTGGGGATGCTGATATTCCAAACGCTGGTTTAGAAAACATACTATTTAATTTGTGTTTTGCCCAAATGAACTAAGCTTTGCATACATAATTTTTTGGATTAACTTTCTAAGCTTTATTACTGAAATTATAACCCATTCCTCTGTCTGGATAGGAATCCAATTCTTCCATTCACTCGTGTCATTTCCTATGTGAGGTTATCAAGGGTAGACAGAGGGAAAAGGCTGAAAGTTAAAGTCAAGGTGCTAGAAAATAACAGGAAGCTATGACAGTGGAATTTCAGTGATGGAGATAAAATCTTGCGTAAAGGACAGGGCTTTTCTGCTGAGGTGTATGTGACATAATGTGATGTTTGCTAGGGGAATGTTGGAAAGTAATCATCTTCTTAAAGTGAAGAAGAATAAAAGAATAAAAGTGAATTTCACACCTGTGTACCAAGAGAGTGCATCATGTCCTCTGGCAACTGATGATCTGGATGCAGTTGCACTTACCAACTCTGTAATCCTGGGATGTTCTATACTTTCCTCGAACTCTGGGAAACGTGCTTTCTCTGAGCCGTTTCTCTCATCTCTGAGATGAGTTCCTATTTATCTCAGAAGAACTGTGAGGAAGAAATGTACTGTATGGGACTGGGATGTTCTCTAGAAAATGCATCTTCACTATTGTATTATTTCGGGCTGAAACATTGAACTGAGTATGAAAAGATGTAAAGTAATTGAAGCTTGCTATTGGATGTGGAAAACATGATTTTATTTCAGTAAATATTTTTTTCACTGTTTCTTTTTGGGGGCAGGGGGGACAGAGTTTCATTATGTTGCCCTGGGTAGAGTGCTGTGGTGTCACAGCTCACAGCAACCTCAAACTCTTGGGTTTAAGTGATTCTCTTGCCTCAGCCTCCCAAGTGGCTGGGGGGCCCCTGCCACAGTACCTGGCTATTTTTTTTTGTTGTTGCAGGTGTTTAGTTGGCCCAGGCAGGGTTTGAACCTGCCACCCTCGGTGCACGTGGCTAGTGCCATAACCACTGTGCTATGTACGGGCACTGAGACAGGAGCAGCAGATAAGTCAGTACCTAGTTGTCAATAATTGTTTCAACTGGGTTGGCAAATGCATATCTATACTTCAAATGTGTAAATGATCTGTTTTCCAGAAGGGGCAAACAGGATTGGCACCTATACCAGAAAACTGTCTGGGAGTGAAGAGGGCCCCTAGATTCCATAAGCCCCAGCTGGTCTTCTGACAGCATATTTTGAAGACTGATTCGTCAATATGTGACTGCATCTATGCATAGAAACGTGAACAATCTTCTTCCCAACTTTTAGCCTAAGTAAATCATGACTATAATCCAATGTATGTGTAAGATACTTCTGCTCCATGCCAATGATTTCTTTTCTCTGGGATCAGATTCTTATTTCTTGTCTTTGAAATCTCATAACATTTTATTTTTTTCTCCTCTTGTTATGCTTACTGCATTATTTCCTTAAATTCTACTTATCTAAATACCTGTCTTTCATCCGCATTAAGCTCAGTAGTCTGAAGCATAGAGTAAGACAGTCTGCCTTTACTACCTACAGCTATAGGATCTTGTTTGAGCAAACTAGTTAAGTTCTTCAACCCTACATTTCTTTATCAGTCAAACAAGAATAATATTTGCAGCCTCAAAGTGCTATTGTGAGTACAAATTAGAATAATGTGTGTAAAATATAGTATGTACGGGTCATTCATAAATGAGTTTTTCCCCTAAGAGACAGACTCTGCTATATTTATGTTTCCTAGTGATTCAGTCACAGTAGATGCTCAGTAAAGGTTCAGTGAATGAAACAATAATGGTGGCTTCTGGTGCCCTTTGTCCATGCAGTGATAGTCTTCCTTTCTTAGTTGTGAGTAGGTGGTTGTTTGGGGTAGTCTTTTTGACAGTACCATGGCTTCTACCCTTTGGACCTTAGTTTCCGCTGAAGATTAGACACACCTAAGGCCAGTGAAGCCAGGTGTGGAGGAAAAGCACTGTGTCCCTTGGGACTGGGAAACTCAGCGGCGGCTGTTAGAACTTTCTGAAAGGGTTAAGTAAACGTAGGTAAGAAGGCAAACCTAACACACTCAGTAGTGCTGGCTGGAACATTGTCCAGAAGAGATATGCTAGGATCAAATTCATAAATCCACCACTGGACTCAGTACCTACCGTTAAATATCCTTTAGATTCTGTCTTCTAACACCATTTAAGAAAATTGATGAGTATTTGGAGACTTCATACATTTGCCCAGACTGGGACAGTCTCACAGCTGGTCTCAAAATACAGAAAACCCTGACTTGGGGTTTAGGGAGGTTCATTCTCCAAACTCACGGGAGTTAATGAAACATAAATCTGCTAAAGCCTTCTGCAGCGTAATCAGCATGTCTCCCCAAATGTTCATGTGAAGCATAGAGTCAGGAATGGAGTCATAACCATAGAACTTCCTTTGTAAGCGGAGAGTGTAGGAGAGGGAATGAGGTGGTGAAAGTTACGTGATTAGCATGCATACTTTGCTATTTCCCATCAGTCCACCAACTTTGCAAAGCCTCCTCTGATTTTTGGTTTCCGTTTTTCTTCTCCAAACTGAAGAACCATAAAATCCTGGGAATCTCATCTATAGAGGGCCACAGTTGTTTTTAATTTAAAAAAAGAAAAAAAATAGTAGAAGGATCATGGCAAAGTGTAGCATCTGCTGTGATCTGACACTGTGATCCTGAGTTCGATTTTTAAATATATCGTTAAGATAGAATGATGAAACAAGGACGTCACTCAGCTGCTGGCAGCAAAGCCTGCTGGCCTTCCTCTTCAGGTGAGGAAAGAAGAATCTGTTTGACATCCACAGAGAACTTGATGCCTCAGCATTATGACTTAGAAATCCACTCTCACAATCTTTACATAGAACAAAAGCATTTTCACTCACTGGTTGGGAATCTTTTAAGAATGACTGAAGACATACAATTAAAATTTTTTTATAGACAATTGCTTCTATGCTCATGTGTGGAAGAATAGAACATCCTATAGGTGAATCAGAGTACCTATAGGCCAGGTGCCCCAAATTTGGGGTTAAGACCCAACTGTCCCTATTCAGTCACTTTTTAAAAGTAGCTTAACTGGGTGATAAACATTCCAATCTGTCTAACTTTTCCCCAGAGCCTGTCTCAACTGCAGAGTCCATTCAACTGAAGTGTCTAACCTCTCCTGCATTATCCTTTTTCCCTCTGCTCCACGTTCCGTATAAGATGTCTCTGCCTCTTTTCTCCTACTATGGTCTCACCTCTGGAGGACAGGTCCTGCTGAGAGCCTGTAACTGGAGGACACTTCCCCCATATGTTCAATATTCTGATCCTTACACCAGCATGTCCTCTCCTGGGGGAAGCCTACCCATAGTCCTCTGCAGTGCATGGTCTTCTTGCTATACTTGGGTTCATCTGTCTTTGGAAGTAGAGAAACATGCTTCTCAGGTTTACAAAGCAAAGAACTAGTATTTTCTCTGCCCCAGAAGCCTGTGCTTATTTTAACCAGTGATTGAAGATCCTGGGGGACAAGGGGAACCTTGGGTCTAGACATGACATAAGTCTATTGACAAGATGTTTACAATGGAGCAGATGCAAGAAAAAAGATGGGAAATCATTACAACTGTACGTGGCTGTATGAAGTCATTTGGCATCCAGAAGCTTATGTCTAGAAGTTATTGATCTTTTTGTTTCCTTAGAATGAGTATAAAAATATATCCCTTGTGTTAGCTGAAATGACACAGATGCGAATTCTCAGGAATTCGAAGTCAGCCTGAGCAAGAGCAAGACCCTGTCTCTACTAAAAATACAAAAAATTAGCTGGGCACCAGGGCAGGTGCTTGAAGTCCCAGCTACTTGAGAGGTTGAAGCAGGAGGATAGTCTAAACCCAGCAGTTTGAGGTTGCTGTGAGCTAGGCTGAGGCCATGACACTCTAGGCAATAGAATGAGACTCTGTCCCCCCAGTAAATAAATAAATGAATCAACATTTGCTACTTAAAGGCTTGCACTGCACCAAGCACTCCACACATATTATCCTATTAAATGCTCATAATAAGCTCATAGGGCTATTATTACTACTATCTCTCTTTTCTAGATGAGGAAATTAATGTGGAGAGTTTAAATGACACATCAAGGTCTTCCTCCTTTAAAATGCATCAGACAGGAGCATTATGATCGCAGAGCCTGTATTCTGAATCTTTAGACTGTTGATAACAAGGCAGAGCATTTTCAATGAGTGATTTCTGTACTTAAGGTATTAATACTGTATGAAAGACAGAAAGACAGAAAAAAATGAAGTTCACGTTTTTATGACTCGTCCACCTTCAACTTTAATTAAATTTTACTTACACAGGACTTATAAAATTCTGAAGTTGAGATATAAAAAGCCAGTATTATTAAAGGGGTGATGATTCTTCACAAATCTCAAGTTTTCATCAAATCTGGATATTGAAGCATAGTATAAGTCCAGTGAGTTGCGATGTGGGTCTTCCCCTTGGCATTGACTGCGTGGCCTCCCCCATACTGGGGTCTTTTGCCCAGGTCTGTGTGGGCTGCAGTGCTCTGAGAAAGTCTCATCAATTGTGTTGGGAATGGAAGGAAGTCCAAATCCAAAATGCATTGAAATGACTGAAGCAATGGTAACTAGTGGCCAAGGAGAAGAACCAGAGTCAGGACACTGCTGGAGACTCTGGAAGTGTTTATGGAACCTTGATTACTCCTCTCCTTCTAGGATAAAGGGATCATTCTGAAGAACAGAAAACTGGTTTTGTATTTTGATTCTGCATCTACAAAGACACCTCCTGTGGTGTGTATTTACTCCCTTAACTTTGTCCTCAGAGTACAGACCAAGATTTTTTTTCTAGAAAGGCAAGTTTGAATTAATCTCTGCCCCCATCTTTTATCACCACCTGTCCCACTTTTAAATTGGCTCCCATTTCTTCCTAATATTCTCTAAACACCCCACCAGTCTCTATCCTGTCATGTAGAATAACATAGCAAAACTGTTTTGAACTGCATAATGTGTAAAATTATAAATTGTTGTGTTGGGTTTTATGGTTGCCAAAACCCAAGCTCATTTTGTGCTATGCTGGATGTTGGCACTAAGCCATCCATGGAAGGGCAGCTGAGGGCAGGAACATGTGGCTGCAGCCCCCTGCCCACCCCAATCAGGTGCTGACACTGAAAAGTAGTAATACCCTGGTAGAAAACAAAACAGCAGAGAAAACATTGATCAAAATGACATAATAGACAAAAAGTCCAGTGGTCAAAAAGAGTATTTCAGGTGTACGTTAAGCACATTTCCCTGAGTTACAACTATGAATATTTCCATGGGCTTTTTTTTTTTTTTGAGACAGAGACTCCCTCTGTTGCCCTGGGTAGGGTGCCCTGGTGTCATCATAGCTCACAGCACCCTCAAACTCTTGGGGCTTGAGCAATCCTCTTCCTTCAGCCTCCTGAGTAGCTGAGACTACAGGTGCTCACCACTATCCCCGGCTGTTTTTTCTATTTTTAGTAGAGGTCTCACTCTTGCTCAGGCTGGTCTCATACTCCTGAGCTTTATCAATCCACCTGTCTCAGCCTCAGTGCTAGAAATATAGGTGTGAGCCAGCAGGTCCAGCCTCAAATGTTGCATAGATTTTGCATATTTGTTCATTCTTTGGGATGGAAATCCAGGTAAATTTGGATGGAATTTGAGCACTGGCCGTTTGACATGCTATATATTTTCCTGCTTATTAGATTTTGCACATGGTTTTACAAAAATAATAAGCGTGTTTCTGTTGAGTTTCATTATAATAAAATAGATTTTTCCCCTCTTTTACCTACTGAGACACTAGCAGTTTGAGACTCCTGAATTATATTAGGTTTGATAACTTCCTATTGCATTAGTGAGTTTCCATTTGGTTATACAAATTTCCTGATAAAGCACCATTATTTCCATGGCTATGAGGAAAGTATAATCTGATTATGTAGCTACTTTTATTATAACTGTAGCTAATGTGATAATATACACCATATTATTATAGAAAAGCTTTGTGGTGTTTTCACTTTTGAAAAAAGGGCTGACGTGCTCAGGGAAAGAACAGGAGAGACAAGGAAGATCAGAGCAGATCAACAAAGTATGCCCTTGAAGAAGTATGTCAAACCCACAGGGGTAGAATGCAATTTATTCTCCCGGAAAGAATGAAGAGAAAAGGGTGCTGTTCCCTTTGTCACAAATCAAGGAGACACACTGAGTGTCTGAAATTAGAAATCACCTGTCTCTTCTCTCTATGAGAAAATCTGTCAACAGGCATAGACCATGACATTTAACTTATTAGACAAAATTGTTTTTTCTCCTTTAGACTAGTATACCATAAGTCATTCAAGTTCAATACATTTATTGAGCACCTAGTAAGTATTATGTTAGATGATATGAATAAAACAGTGGGAAAAACATGCTCCCTATGCTTAAGCAGCTTGTGTCATTTAATCATTACAACATAATGTAGTGAGAGATGTGTCAATTAATAATTGTCATGAACACCATAAAACAGAAGTGGCCTGGGTAGAGTGGAGTTCCAGGTGGTGGAGGCAGCCAGGGGTATGTGAACAAGGGGAGTGGGTGTTGTGGTAGGAGCAAGTGCCAGAGGCAGTGGGGACAGCAGGTTAAGGCCATACGCAGAGGACATGATGTGCTCTAACAGACATTCTAGAGTTTATCCCATGGTGAGGTGGGGGAAGTGGTCCACACAGGTTCTTAGAAAGAACAATAATAGTTGGAATTAGTGTTTTGGAGTTTTGAAAAGATGACCCTGGAAGCAGTGCACAGGGTGGGTAGGGGTGGTTGGTTACCCATCAAACAGCTGGAAAGACGACAGCCTGAGGGAAGGGTGACAGTCTAAATGAAGGTTGCATGCCAGGTTTGAAGAAAGGTGTATTTCTAGAAGTACATAGATATAATATAAATCTTCAGATTTGCTCTAAGTACATAAGCTAAAATCAATTAATTGCAGGCATTGAGGAGGAAGCATGTTCAAGGGAACTACGAGATTTCTGGCTTGGGTGACGAGGTAACTGGTTGGCCCTAATAATTGCTAAGGAAACAGCTTGGTTAGTGAGTTTGGTTTTGGGTATGTTAACTTCAAGGACATCCAGGTAGAAATGCCCCAAAGTTCCTGAATATATGCACTAGGAACTCAGGAAATTTCTGAGTTTCCAGTGTATTGGTGGCAGTTGGAGTTTGGGAAATGGATGAAATAACCCTGGGAGGCGTGGGACGAGGAGAGGCCTGAGGATGGAACTCTGGGAAGATGGCTCTGCAACTGCCATGAGGCCAAGAACTGATGAGGGAGACCAAGGAGAAATGGGCAGAGGGGATGTCACAAGAGGGGGGAAGAGGTAAAGTAGTAGTTTAGAAAAGAGAGTTTTCAGATGGAAGGAACTACATGTGTCAGAGACCCCTGGGAAATGAAGAAAAATGAAGAGTGGGAAGGAGGTTTCTAAATGGAAAATTAGGAGGAATAAAAACAGTGGATGCAAAGTACTTTTCCTCCAACAGTGTGGTAGCCAAAGGAAGGAATGAGGGTAAGGAAGGGGCAAGGAAACTTGTAACAGGGGAGAACTGATCTGGTCTGTGCTCTGGCAGAACCAAGATCTGCAGAGCGAGTGTCATCCAAGGCTCAGCCTTGGTGTGGACGGGGAGTGTCATCCAAGGCTCAGCGAGTGTCATCCAAGGCTCAGGCTTGGTGTGGACGGGGAGTGTCATCCAAGGCTCAGGCTTGGTGTGGACGGGGAGTGTCATCCAAGGCTCAGCAAGTGTAATCCCAGGCTCAGCCTTGGTGTGGATGAGGAGTATAATCCCAGGCTCAGCCTTGGTGTGTTCTAGTGTGGGCCGACAGAGGAAAGGAGGTATGTGATTATGCTCACGTGTGACATTTATCTTTTTTTCTGTGAGACCAGGTTATTCATCTTGCCCCATTTATATATGAAAGCTTGCCTCTTTGTGGCACAGAATGACTGAACCCAGACTAGTCATCTCCTGAACATGTATTATTATTCCTAACAGGTTCTAAGAGAAGGACGTGGTAAAAATCACCACAAACGCATCAGCAATATTACAGTAACAACCACAAAGCCATCGACCCAACCCCTTGACATATATTGTGTTTTTAATGCGTTAATAGCATTTTATTATCTTAGTGTGCAAGATATAAAACCAGTATGCTAAGACTTGAATGAACAGCTAACCTCTTACCTGAAATTTTATTCGATGTAACCTTTTAGTGCAAAGAGACAAATCAACTATTTAAGTTACTACGAGGCTTTTGAAAATAAGGAAATGTACAATTTCCCTCCCTGTATTCACTCTATCCGCACCTAAAGTTCTAGATAGATATTGTGAAATATTATTGAACCTGATGCTTAGAGGCATGAAAAAATATAAAACCCTTTAAAAAATCAAATTACGTTCTGTTTTCCATATAGCAAGGAAAGAAAAAAAGCTTTTCAATGGAGGTGGGAAAAAAGCAGATAGGCCAATGAATAGCTAAAACCGTCACAATCTCAGTTTCCTAATTTGTAAAACTGGCATATAAAAATGATCTACATTGTGAGATTATTATGTATGGATTAGTATTAATATGGATAAAACACCTGGTACATAGCAGGCATTCAAGAAATGTTAGCCATTATTTTTACTGTTAGTGCTTAATGGGCCCCTAGCAATATCCTGCTTTATGGGGCAAAAAATACTTTGGGTCAAATATATTAAAATTTGAAATGAACTCAAGCAAGTGTTCATTCATAGATGGTGTTTCTGGTTCTGCTTTCAGCTCCGCTGTGTGACACCGACCGGTCATTCATCTGTTTGGACTTCACAGTTCTTACTTGGAATTCAAAGAGTTTGTCTAAGATGATCTTCAAGGGCCCAGTCAGATTTCAAATACTGTGTTTCTGTGTTCTTTGTATTCAGCCCCAACTTTCCAATTCAGAGTTCTCTCTCTCGGATCCTTTCCTTCAGCTATCAAACATTCTTTAAAATATCTCCCATGACAGAATTTTTTTTCTATTTACCTTCAGCGATCACCTCTTCTCTCACGGCAAAAACCTCTTGAGGAGTGTTGTCTGTGTTGGTGGTCTCTACTGCCTCACTTTCCCTGCTGACTTCGAACCCTCTCCAATGGACAGCTGTCCACACTATTTCATTGAAACCACTCCTGTCAAGACTGACAGTGATCTCTATTTTGCCAGCCCCCTCAGTCAATCTTTCATCTTCGTTTTACTGATACGATCCAGTTAACTGTTCCTCCTACCTGAACCAATTATTTCTCTGATCTTCCATGCCTCACATTTTCTCCTATCTCTCTGGACAGAATCCCTGGCCTTTCTTCTCATTCACTTCAACAGTGTGTCCAGCAGAAATATCACAGGAGGGGCATATTTTCTCAGGACCTCTTAAGGCCACGTACTCTGGGCTGGTCGACATACAGTTGGCTTAGAATAAGCCCAAGAAATGGATGAAATTAAGTTTAATTTATGTTAATTAACCTGATATATCCAAAATAGTATAATTTCAATAAGTCATCAGTGTAACTATTAATGAGATATTTTATATTCTTTTTTAAAAAAAATCTTCAAAATTCTGTGGCTATTTTACATTTACCAATACACTTCAATTTGGATGAGCATCTTTCAAGAGCTCTAAAATAGCTACATGCGGCTACCATATTGGACAATGTAACTCTAAACTATGGAGGGGTCCTCAGCCCAAACCTAGAGCCTTTTCTGTTTTCTGTTTGTAGTCTTTCTCTCTGGGGAAACCAGTGGAGCATCTGTTATCTATATACTCATCTGGTCATTCACTAAGTATTCATTGAGTGTCTAGTATGTGTCAGGCTACTAGGGGTATAATAGCGAACAAAATTCTCATGAATCCCTGCCTCGGTGGATCCTTTTTCCTAGTAAGACAGAGACAGACGATAAACAGGACAACTGAGTTAATTGTATAATAGAAGGTGCCGGGTCAGGACAGAGAGGGAGTGGCAGAAAAGCAGGAAGGGAAGTCAGAGAGGCAAAGAGGGGTTAGATGATAGAGGGCTTTGTGTGGACTGTTGGGGGGACTTTGGCTTTACTATGTGGAGATGGGAACCTACCAGAGGGCTTTAAAGCAAACCAAAGATATTACATGATGTTCATGACACATGAGCATCAAATTGTTGAGATCAATTTGGCTGCTATTTTGAGAATACACAATAAATTGTTAGGGTTTGTTGGGAACTGGGGGGTGGGCATGGTAACCAGATAGGAGGCTGTTGCCATAATCTGGGCTGGTGTTGGTAGCGGCTCTGAACCTGTTACTAGGGGAAGTGGTGAGAAGCTATCAGATTCTGAAAGATGAAGTTCAGGCCAGATAAATAAATATGGGAACTATTATCATGTATCTAATTTGTCAGATAGTAGAGCCACCTACCAGGTATGGCTATTTAATTTTAAACTAATTAAAATAAAATAAAATGAAATAAAATAAAAATTAAATTCCTCTACCACACTATGCTAGCCTTAGTTCAAGTGCTCAATATCCACATGTGGCTGGGGGCTACTGCACTATACAGAACAGAGAGCATTTCCATCGTCACATAATGTTCTATTTGGCAGTGCTGATATACATGACTTTTAGACTTCTGGTGTCTAGTATCTCAAATCAACTGCCTGTTTAATGTGTCCACTTAATAATTTGATTTATAATGTTAATATATGTTCAATATACATCTTATACATAACATGGTAAGTATTCTCTCTCTTTTTTTGTTTTTTTGTGGAGACAAAACTTCACTCTGCTGTCCAGGCAAAGTGCCATGGTATATCAGCCTAGCTCACAGCAACCTCAGACTCCTGAGTTCAAGCAATCCTCCTGCCTCAGCCTCCCAAGTAGCTGAGACTACAGGTCTCTGCCATGATGACTGGCTAATTTTTTCTGTTCTTAGTGGAGATAGGTTCTGGCTCGTATGCAGGCTGGTCTTGAACCAGTGATCCTCCTGCCTTGGCCTCCCAGAGGGCTAGGATGACAGGTGTGAGCCACCATGGCTCATGGTCAGTATTCTTGATCGCACTCTTCAGCTCTGTGGTTCCTATTCTGCAGCCTGCTTTGTCTTCATTTTCTCCACCCTGGTACATGGAATTACCATCTGTACTGCTGTCCCAAACGAGGGGTGCTTCCTGATTTCCTCTGTTTCCCAAATGCTCTCTTTCTGTACCCACCCACCCCTGTCACTTGCAATCCATTAGCAGAGTTTTTTGCTCTACCTCTAAGACATAGCCTGATTATGACGATCTCTAAGCATCTCCACTTGTTTCCTGATAAAAGCTACCAACCAGTATCTCTCATTTGTACAATTGGGATAGTTTCTGAATTAGCACTCTTTAGTCCTAACTGTATGTTAGAATCACCTGGGAGTTTAAGAAAACACCCCCTCAAACTCCCCCACCCCTCCACACACAGCTGCAAAAAACAATGCCTGGGCACTGCTCCATGCATGTGGTTAAGGCCTGGCTTTGTAAATCTTCCCAGGTGATTCAAAAGTGCAACCACATCAAGGACCCCCTGTGACCTGTCCTTCTTCCCCCACCTCTCCATTGTCTACTCTCCACACAGGAGCCAGAGTGACTTTTCTGAGTCGTAAATCAGATCATGTGTCATTCCCTTGCTTGACGTTTTCTCATGATCACTCACAGCTTTGAGAATCTGAAGCTCCTGACTTGGCCAGATCTGGCCCTGCTAGTTTCTCCAGCCTGCGCCCTGTCAAACACAGCCCTTTTCTCCTCCTCCAGGTGGGTGCCTCCTGGGCTGGGGCACCCACCCAGCCACTCTCCTCTTCCAATTCCCTAGTTTGTTGTCTTGAGGGAATGCATTGCTCTGTGTAGTGATTGTGTCTCAAACTTTTCTGATTTGTTGTTTATCTCCGTGACTAGAACATAGCTTCCATGAAAACAAAGAACTGTGCTGTCTGTTTTACTGTTTATCTCAGTAACTAGAACAAAATCTGGCAAGAAATCAATACTTTTGGATGCCTTCTTCATTTTATATTTATCTTTAAAAGATGGTTTAAAGTCCAGAGAAAAGAAAAGGCAAAAATGATGATGGACTGGGCACAGTGGCTCATGCCTGTAATCCTAGCACTCTAGGAGGTTGAGGCCGGTGGGTTGCCTGAGCTCAGGAGTTGGAGACCAGCCTTAGCAAGAGCCAGACCCTGTCTCTACTAAAAACAGAAAAACTAGTCAGGTGTCGTGCTGCATGCCTCTACTCCTAGCTACTCAGGAGGCTGGGGCAGGAGGATCATTTGAGCCCGGGAGTTTGAAGTTGCTTTGAGCTATGACACCACCACACTCTACCCAGGGTGATAGAGTAAATAAAACTGTCTCCAAAAAAAAAAAAAAAAAAAAAAAGGTTATGACGATAATAATATATATAGCAGTATCTGTGTTTTATGAGTGCTTACTAAGTGCCAGGTACTGTGCTTATTCAGTCTTGTGCCCTCTGAGGTGGGCATAACATACCTATTTTACAGATAAGAACATTGGGATTTAGAAAGGCTAAGTAACTTGTTGTGAGCCACCAATGTAAATGTAAAAAAGAACTGGAGCCCAGGTCTGTCTGAGGCCAAGTTCTTAAGCTTAAAAAAACAAACAAACAAACAAACTTGTAACCCTTTGATAAACATTTCTGAAGTAAATAGACTAAGTGGCAACTGGTACATTTTAGAGACTTGCCAAATACTGATATTTAGATTTTCGGCTAAGAAAAACAAAAATGCTCATCTCTTATCCCCAAGTATTCTGTGAGGTCACTCTTGCATCCTTTTTGCCCCCACGGAGGGCTCAAATACTGGCCTCCGCATTCCTCTTTTTGCCAGTTATTTGTGCAACATGCAGTTTTAGGCTAAAGAATTCCATCTCCTAGCAGCTACCAGGGTTACTTGCAGCCTCAATGATCTTCCTTTGAGGAGAGGAAAAATCCCCTAACTTTGTAATACAGTCCAGCGATGCATGAGAACCCTTTGTCAAATAAGGGGGGTTGGGGAAAGGAAAATAAAAATACCGTTCTCCTCTGGAATGTCTCCTAGGACTGGTGAAAAATGCTAATTCTGACAACAAGAAAATCATTTTAAAATCAAAGCACCTTTGAATTATATTGGAAACGAGATTAAAATAAGAAGTGATGAAAGAAAATAATTACATTCTTCCAATCTAGCAGCATCTCATCCCCTCCGGCTCTGTTCTGGTGTATGATGCCCCAGATACCCTCCCAGGAATGACTTCCCTGCGGTCCCTGTAGACTTGCTTTGTGTTCAGGTTGCTGGAAAAGGTAGAAGGATGCGTGGTTTTCTTGATTCTCCCCAGAATGGGCTGATGAGTGATTGGAGCCTTTATATTATTAGTTTTGACTACACAGGCTGTTATCTGAGTGCTCGACAAGATCAAGTTAAAAGTGGGCCAGAGGGCTTATAAAAGATGGGTTTCTCCTTTAGGGCTCGCGCGCGCACACACACATACCCCCCCACTTGGGAGCCCCTCACCCTGCAGCAGAAGCGCCCCTCTCCATCGCGATGGGGCTCTCAGAGCTTGCAAAGGAGTCGGCCTTTGGAATGCACTCTGGGAAGCCTGAGAGCCCCGGGGACGCGCTGTCACCAGGGACACCTCACTCCCGGCGCGCCGCTCCCACGTCCCCGGCCTCCCCCGCCCAGGGCGAGGAAGTGGCGCTCATTCAGGCTCCGGGGGCATTTCTGCATTCTTCTCCAGCAAGACGACGGCCCCGCGCGGAGCCCCTTCCTCCGAGCCTCTGCCAGGGAGAGGGGGGCGGGAGCCGCGCGCCCAGCCCGCGGCCCAGATGGCGGAGCAGCCCAGAGCAGGGACATTTTCTCAGGCTTTCAAAAAGAGCACTTTCTTTCCTGCCTAATATTTAGCTCCTTCAAATGCAAATGTAGAGGTTGCGCTCCAAGGTTAGCATAACAATTATGGGAAAGCTTTAAATCTGATGCGTTTGTTTACATGATGAAAGGCGGGCAGGATCCGAAAGCTCTGAGGCCCCGGCTTTTCAGCAACTATTTTCTAACTAGTGAACTGCGAGTCAATTTTAGATCACAAAGAAAACCAATTTATGGGACGGCGTAGGCTAATTTTGGAGGGAGTTGCACATTATTATCATTTTTTTTTTTTAATGATCGCCGGTGAAAGAGTGATTCTTCTTTTTCCTTTTCGTTCCGAAGTTTAGTGCGAGCTAATTGGTGTTAGTGATAGCCAGGAAGGTCTTCGTTACGGAGGACAGTGGGAACCGGGCGATGGGACTAGAGCAGGTAGAGAATTTTCCAGAGATATGGTGGAGTTTTGACATAGAATGCATAAAATTATCCTAGTTTGCCTGTTAAAGAAATTGATTTTATTTTTTACTCGGCTTAGTTGTTTTTTGTATTTCAAAAAGGGGTGAGTGGTTTTAAGTATTACTGGTGAGTTTCAGACTGAGACTTAAGGGGGAATGGAATTCTTTTTCTGTAAAACCATTAATTTCTAGGTATACACAATGGGGACTGGGCTTGGTGGACTAGGTGTCCCATCTGTCCAGAAAAACACTGCCATCAAGGCCTGGTCAAGTGCAAGAAAGAAATCTCGGGGCTTTCCCTTCCTCTTCTCCTTCCTCCCTCTTAGATGCCCAGATTTCTTCCAGACCTTCCTCCCAGTGCCATCCTCCCACCTGGCAAACACAGAAAAGCAAGCGCTCTTCTGAGAACGTGTGACAACTCAGTCTACTACAGTCCTTCTCACTGTGAGACCCGGAAGGGACTAAAAACCCTTGGGAGCTTATTAAATCTTTGGCTTCATGGACAATAAGTTCGAAAATATATTGTAAAACACTACAATCTACAATGCCTACAATTCTGAAAGTTCACAAGTGCATAGTATTTAATAATATTGTCCCATTTGGGGGAGTATTTACCAACCAGCACAAATATGCCATTTTCAGTATTAAGATTCAGCTACAAAACCATGTTTTCCCCTTGCAGTATCTGTGCTGCTGAAATGCCTGTTCCCACAGTGCTCCGTTATCTGACAGGCACAAAGCCCTGGTTCTCAACGTGAGTGTGCACCAGAATTACCTGAGGGTCTTGTTAAAGCACTGATTGTGATACCGGAGGAAGCGGGTCCAGTGGCCTGTCACTGTCAACCACTATGTAGCAACAGGGATCAGTCCACCAAACTTTGTCAGAGGGCAAGGATTCTGGAGAACAGGGAGAGTAGCCTCTTTAAGACTGTTTTAGTCTTTCATTTCTGAAATTAAAGTTTTATGTATTTAAGTTTAAAGTGAAGATCATTTTAATTCTCCCCTTCAACAATAATTGGCAGAACACATTACTTGTAAACAGTAAACAACATTTTAATTTAAAAGTTAATTTCCTAAATCAATCCCCCTAAGCCACTCAAAATGGGCATCTTTAGGGTGGGAGCTAAATTTACAAAACAGTAAGAAGGGAGACAGGGGTGAAGGTCAGGCAGGACCTAAACCCACCAGACCAGCTGTGTCATGTCCGCCCCAGCCTGACTGACTCCGTCTTATTCTCACTACATATGTTTTCAAGTGTTGGGCCTCATTCTCTACATATCTGATTGGGTCTAGAGAGAAGTCTGAGAATTTCCATTTTTTGCAAGTGACCAGCTAATGCTGATGGCCTCTTCCTCAACCATACCAGAGAGAACCAGAGAACCGAATAATTGTGAAAGAACCAAGAGTTTCCTTTTTGCAGAAATAGCATAGAGAAAAAACAATAGCTACTGACTGAACCATCCACACTAGGAATTAAGACTGAAGCATTAGTCTTAAACGCAGATTTTTTTTTTCTACTACAGGTTTTTAGAGATTGCTGGTTTGACCTATTTAGAAACTCGAAGCAGGTAAAGTCTACCTGAATAATAGTTGAGTATTAGAAAACAGTCTTTGATCCTGCAGGCCAAATGAATGAGCTTACAAAGGATGATGGTATTGAGAGCGGTCACGTAGTGAGAATAAGAGGCTAGGGCTGGGGCGGCACAGCTGGTCTGGCCCTTTTAGGTCTATGTGACCTTCATCTCATGTCTTCCATGCTTGTTTTGTAAATTTGGCTGTAACCTCAAAGTGTATCTCTTGAGTGGTTTAAGGTAATTGATTTAGGAGAATAACTTTTGAATTGGAATGTTGTTATATGGATCATGGGTTATGTCAATTATTGTTCATTATGGGTCGTAGGTTATGGTAATTATTGTGGTTTAAGATAAGAATTAATTACTGTTTAAGGTAAGAGTTAGTATAGTTCTTGCTTTTAACTTTTATATTTAAAAATACTGTGATTTTGGAAATGGAAGAACAGAATAGTCTTGAGACGTTGCCACTGTTCTCCAGAATTGCTGGCCTTCTGACAAAGTTTGGTGGACCTATCCATATTGGCTGGCTGACCGTGACAGGTGGCCAGACCTTCTTCATCCAGTAACAGGATATAAACAAAATCTATTTGTTTAATTGATCTTTAGATACAGGAAGTCTCTGAGGTACAAACATCCACCTTACGTACAACTAGCACTTACGAATGGAGGCTATTCCAGCTTACCTATTCCAGCTTACATACAAATTCAGTTTAAGAACAAACATTCAGAACCTATCTTGTTTCTAACCCCAGGAGCTGCCCGTATTTTGAAATTCACTGCACTGAATTTCCCCGTGGCTGTCCTAGTCATGATGCCCGTGTATTACCCTGTGCTTTGGTCCCTGCCGGAGCATTCCTCTTCTCTGAAATCTTTGACGGGTTCCTTCTGATCCATTATTAAGACACTTCTTCTAACTCAACTCCTCAAATATGCTTTTAAGACAGAAAGATAGAGATTTCCATCTGAGACCCTAACCATCCTAAAGTGAAATCTTGTAACTCCTCCTCATTCGTCTACACATTTAATATAATCACACATACTTATCTGCTTCTGTTTAGTGTCTGTATTTGATCTCAGTGTCTTCAATATGTTCATTTTCCCCTGTTTTGTTTTAAATTGTATATCCTAAAAGGGAGAGATATTTTCATGCTGGCTTTTCATAATGCCTATATAGAGTCACACAGAAATAGACGCATAAAAACAAATGATTTTGATGATGATGATGCCTCATTAAGTGGATTGGCATTAAGTTAGTTTCTGTTTATATACTACTAAGCTATATGGATGAAAATACAACTTCTGTATAAAGCCTATCTTATGCTAGGCACTTGACCATGGACCCTTGTCAGGCTAATTAAGAGGCAAATAGTAAATAAATTGTGGGAGGAATTTTACTCAAATAATATTTTTACGTGCAATCAGAAAATATACAGCTCAAGAAATCATATGTAAATCGTTTTGTAAAATAAACAAATACCTGCCATTTATCTCTTGTTTAACAAGTATCGTAACATGCTGGAGAACACTGGCCTAGAAGACAGGAACACCTCACCATTAACTGTGACTTTGGATGTTGAGAAGGGAGGGCAATGATGTTGAAATATACATTGTTGAGTAAGTCACTTTTTTTACCCTTTTCTCATTGACACCAAGAAGGGTGGATGATCCTTCCGGTTCTTTCTGAATGACATGTATTACATCTGCTTTGCTTTACTCAAATTGCATTATACAAACACGTGAGGTAGGGACAGCATTGATTTAAACAGATGACTCTATCATGATAATATTGTCAACACCCATTAAAATTACTGTGATCTTTTCTATATGTGTTAAGAGTTTTGGGATTCGTGGGAAACACTGTGTTGTTTTTCATTGTAAAAGAATCGTTTTCTTTGAGGAACTGCTATTTCTACCTGCACATTCGAGTCACCGAGGAGACATTTAATTTAGGGACGGAGCAGATCTTCTTTACCCTTGCCTTTATCCTATGTCACAGCTGACTGCTTTAGTGCCAATAAAATGCTAAGGGCTCTGGTTTTACTGGGCGAAGCACTGAGTGGCAAAGTCATTTCTATTAAATATTAACATCATTTACTAAGAATATAATTAGAAACAAAATAAACTAGCATATAAAATTTGTGTCTTAATCATCCTCTGCTCTTGCTCAGGTGTTGAAAAATTGCTTTCTTGGATTTAAATGTAGAGTTAGGAGTTAGGGTTTAAGGTCATCACAGGGAGATAGTGGGCATTTCCATGGGTATTTTGAGAGGTCTGAGTTTTGTAGAGGTCAAGTGAAATGTATGTCAAGAAATGTGAGTGTGTGTGTGTGTGTGTGTGTGTGTTCTGAGGTGGGGGAAATGGAGGTGGAAAATCAGATGGGAGAAAGTGGGAAGTGATAGAATAAATTGGGATCTCAGATATTTTCTTTTCTTTTCTTTTCTTTTTTTTTTTTTGAGACAGAGCCTCCAGCTATCCCCCTAGGTAGAGGGCTGTGGCATCACAGCTCACAGCAACCTCCAACTCCTGGGCTCAAGTGAGTCTCCTGTCTCAGCCTCCCAAGTAGCTGGGACCACAGGCGCCCACCACAACACCTGGCTACTTTTTGGTTGCAGCCATCATTGTTGTTTGGTGGGCCTAGGCTGGATTCGAACCCGCCACCTTAGGTGTATGTTGCTGGCGCCTTAGCCACTTGAGCCACAGGCACCGCCAGATCTCAGGTATTTTCTAATTCTGAAATAAAACCACTGTTTGAATCCATACAATGTAGAAGTGAGATATCCAGAAATAACACATTGTGTGTGTGGGCTTTTTTTTTTTTTCCTAGAGGGAAAAGGGGAATTAACCAAAGCAGAAAGTTCTGGAACAGAGTACTCCATTAGATTATAACAGTAAGACTTAAATTTATTTATTTTATATACCTATTTCATTTACCAGTTCTTCCGCTGGACAGTTGGGCTGTTTTCATTGTATTGTGCCAGTATAAATAATGCTGCTACCATCATTGTTATACTAGTTTCTTGGTGCACAGGTGCCCGGTAGTCTCTAGGGCGTCTTCCCTTTGTGGCACATTATTCATTTCCATTCCGTCTAGTCTATAATTGGTATTAACAAAATAGTAACCCCTAAACTGATTTCATGTGTTTGCTCAGTAGAATTAAGTTGGCGTGCACTTCATCAATTTTGTAAGATAATGCCTAAATTCTTTTCTAAAAAGTAAACACTCTTCCGCAGTGGGCAAGGCTCCTATTGCTCTCTGTCCTTCCTAAAATGCTGTATCGTTAACACTTTAAATTTTGTCAACCCGAGTGTGGTAAAATTTTACCTCATTTTGGTTTCAATTTTCTTCTTTTTGATTATTAATAAAGTTGATCGTTTTTCATATTTATTGGCTATTCGCGGTTTGTCCATTTCCCTACAATTTGCTGTCCTCCTATTGAGTTGTCTTGTTGGTATGTGTGATGGTTACATATGCATTGCAAATAACTTTTGTTGCTGTGTGGCTGGGATTTTTCTTCTCTTTTAGATATATTTTGATAAACCTAAGTTCTTAGCTTGAAACGGCAACAATCATTTCCTTCATGGTTTCACTTTTTCTGTATTGTTTAAGAAATCCTACTTTATGTCAAAAAGACCTCACATTCTTCTTCTAAAAGTGTTGACCCTTCCATCAATCTGAAATTGGGTTTTGTAAATGACAGGAAGCAGAGATCCAATCACACTTTTTCTTTTTCTGTAGGAGTAACTGGTCGTCCCAGGATTATTTATTAAGTGGCTGCAGTTTCTCTACTGGTGTGAGATGCCACTTCTATCATATTTCGCTTTGCATATATGCTGGGTCTGTTTCATAGTCCTTGAATTTATTTGACTATATGTGCCTTAATTCTACACCATCATAATTAAAAATGACTTCTTTGTTTTCATATGTGTCCTAAGGATGAATTCTGTTATAGTTTGATTGTTTGTTCCCTCCAATGTCACGTTGAAATTTGATCCTCAGTGTTGGAGGTGAGACCTAGAGGTGTTGGGGTTATGGGGGTGGATCCTTCGTTAATGGATTAATGCCTTCTCTGGATAGAGAGTTGAGTGAGTTCTCACTTTATTAGTTCCCAGCAAGCAGTGATTATAAAAAAGAGCCTGACACTTTCCTCCCGCTCTCTCTTGCTTCCTCTCTCATCCAGTAATCCTGACACTACGTGATCACTGCACACACCTGTTCCCCTTTACCCTCTCCATGAGTGGAAGCTCCCTGTGGTCCTCACCAGAAACGGACGCTGGTGCCATGCTTCTTGTACAGCCTGTAGAACCAAGAGCCGAATGAATCTTTTTTCTTTATAAATTACCTGGCCTCAGATATTCTTTTACAACAGCACAAATGGACCAACAGGCATGTCCAAACTTTTTTTGTTCTCCACTGCACACTGGAAAAATTAAAGTTGTCTTGGGCCATTTGTTAAATACACAAACATTAACAATGACAGGCTGATGAACAAAAAAAAGGTCTGTGCATACTTTTGTGATATCTCACACCATGGGTAAGCAAAAAAGTTCTTACAAAATCAGCAAGTGGCTTGCAGAGCAGGATGGACATCCCAAGACTAAGACAAACTCTCACTTGACTCATCTTTGGGAGCGTCTTGACTATTCTTGGTCTTCTGCTCTTTCATGTACGTTTTAGCATCAGATTGATAAGTTCTTTTATAAAGTCCTTTCTGAATTTTGGTTGTAATTGCCTCAAATCTATAGTTCAATTTAAGAAGAGTTGATATGCACTTTAATATTATAATATTGAATTTTTAAGCTCCTGAACGCTAGAAATATCTCCTTTTATTTACAACTTCTGTCTTAGTCTTTTTGTGTTGCTATAAATGAATACCCGGTTGATACATAAAAGTCAGTTGTACTTTGTAGAATAGTAACAAATAGTCATGTACAGATTTAAAACACAGCATTTATAATACCGTCAAAATATTAAGCGTCCAGAACAAACGCCATGTGAGACCTTTATGGAGAAAATTATCAACTTCTGTTTAAAAATACTAAAGGTGATTTCGTTTGGTCATTTGTCCTTCCAAACTCCATGTTGAAATTTGATCCCCAGTGGGGCCTAGTGGGAATTAAACTTTGCTGAACCGTCTTACTAATTTGATATTTTATCTGTAGATTGACTTGGTTTATTTTGTGAAGAGCATGTCATCATGTAAGAAAAATAATAGTTTCATATCCCTTTGCATCTTTTTTTCTTTTCCTTTTCCTTCCCTTCCTTTCTTGCTTTCTCCCCCTTCTTCCTCCCCTTTACCACTCGTTTCTTGCCTTCCCCCACCTGACCATTCTCATACCACTTACGGCCTTTGTAGTAATGATACTGTAGACGTGGAGATAACAGGTATAGATGTCTTGACCACAATTTTAAAATGAGTTCTTTTAATGTTTCACCAACATGTAAGATGTTTATTGTAAGGAGTGTTTGTACGTGTAGATAACATTTAATTTGATAAAGAGGCTTGTTGGGCCTTTGTAAAATCAAGAACGAATGTTGATTTTTATCAATTCTTTTCCCTCCATCTCTGTAGATAATTCTATTTTTTCCTGTAATCTGTTAATGTGGTAAACAAATCTTCTAAAGTTGAAGCAACTTTACATTTCTGAGATAAATTAAAATTGGTATTCTAAAATTTTTCACTGTAGTAATGAACATGTAACAAGATTTATCATCTTAACCATTTCTGAGAATACAGTTCAGTAGTGTTAAAGATACTTTGTAGGGCAATCTCTAGAACTTTTTCATTTGCAAAGCTGAAATTCTATTCCTGTTAAACAACAACTCGCCATTTCCCCATTCCCCGAGTCCCTGGAAACCATCATTATACATCCTGTTTCTGTGAATTTGGTTACTCTGGATAGCCCATCTAAGTGGAACCACAGAATATATGTCTTTTGCAACTGGCTTAAATCGCTCAGCATAATGTCATTAAGGTTGATCCATGTTGTAGCATATGTCAAAATTCTCTTCCTTTTGAAAGCTGAATAACATTCCATTGTATGTATATACATTTTGTTTATCTTTCATTCTTCAGTGAATACTTGGGTTGTTACCCCTTCTTGGCTATTGTGAATATTACTGCTGTGGACATGGGTGTGTAAATAATTACCTCTTTGAAACCCTGCCTTCATGTCTTTTGGCTGTTTATTCACAAGTGGAATTGCTGGATCATATGGTCAATCTAATTTTACTTTTTTGATAAACCTATATACTATTTCGTTTCACATTTCTTCCAGTAGTGCACAAAGGTTCTATCTTACCACATCCTCACTAACAGTTTTTATGGTTTGGATAGGTTTTTTGTTTGTTTGTTTGTTTTTTAATAGTAGCTGTTGTAATGAGTATGAGGTAATAGCTCATTATAGTTTTGGTTTTTGTTTCACTAATGATTAGTGATGTTGAGCATTTTTTCATATGCTTGTTTGCCATTTGTATATCCTCTTTGGAGAAATGTTTATTTAAATCCTTTGTTCATTTTTAAAATTGAGTTATTTGTCTTGTTAAGTTATAGATGTTCTTTATATAGTCTAGTTATTAACCCATGTTAGATATGTGATTTGCAAATATATGATTTCTAAGTTTCCTCTTCACTCTGTTTATTGTATTCTTTGATGCACAGTAGTTTTAAATTATGATGTAGCTCAATTTGTCTATGTTTACAATTTATTGCCTGGTTTTTTTGGTACACAATCAGTATTTTTTAATTGCTGGATTTGTTTTGTTAATATTTGTTAGGAAATATTGTACTGTATTCATGAGTGAGATTGGCCTGTAATTTTCCTTTCTTATTCTTCCCTTTTTCTGGTTTTATATCAAAATTATACTGTACTTGTTGAGAATGTTATTCCTTTTATATTTCCTGAAATTATTATGTGTAGGATTCTGTCTTTGAATAAGGAAAAGAAATTACCTGGAGCTGATGTTATATTTGTGGAAATTTCTTGAACTATTGATTAAATTTATTATTTTATTTATTATTAAATTTATTTATCACTAATCATCAGAGAAATTAAAATCACAATTAGATATTACCTCACACCTATAAAATGTCTACTTTCAAAAAGACAAAAAATAACAAGTCTTGGAAATGATGTGGGCAAAAGAGAACCCTTGCACAATGTTGGCAGACATGTAAATGAGTAGAGTCATCATGGAAAAATATACAGATGTTCTCCCCAAAATTAAAAATGGAACTATTGTATAACCCAGCAATCCCACTATGGGATAGCTATCCAGGAAAAATGGAACAAATATGCTAAAGAGATACTTGCATTCCTGTGTTTATTCCAGTATTGTCTTCAAGAGCAAAGATATGGAATCAACTTAAGTGTCCAGAAATAGAATAATGGATAAAGAAAATGTGGTCCATATACACCATAGAATACTATTCAACCCTTAAAAAGGAGGAAATCGTCTTTTGTGACAACAGAGATAAACCTCAAGGTTGTTATGTTAAGTGAAATAAACCAAGGCCCAGAAAGATAAATACCACATGACCTCATTTATATGTGGAATCTAAAAAAGTAAAACTCCAGGGTGGCACTTGTGGCTCAAAGGAGTAGGGCACCAGCCCCATATATGGGAGGTGGCAGGTTCAAACCCAGCCAGGGACAAAAACTGCAAAAAAAAAAAAAAAAAAAAAAAAAAAATTAAAACTCCATAATAGAGTTTAGAAGGGTGGTTGGGAGAATAGGGGTTGGGGAAGAGTGAGATATTGGTCAAAGGGTGCAGAGTTTCAGTTACACAGGATGAGTAAGTTCTGGAAATCTGATGCACAGCATGGTGACTATTGTTAATGACTATAATTAGGTGTTCTTACCACAGAAAATAAGTATAGGAGGTAATACATCTGTTAATTAGCTTGATTTCACCATTCTACAATGTATGCATATCTCAAAATATCATGTTATACATGATAAATTATACAATTTTTATTTATATATTAAATAAAGAGAAAAATAAAAAGAAAAAGATACAATTATAATACCCTACCCATCCCATTTACTGATGTCTGACAAGAGCAAAGGCTACCAAAAATAGCAGTGGTTCCCAGGTCTCTCAGATGCCTAATTCATCCCTAAACTCTCAGATATATAAATGTTGCCTCCAATTTTAGTTGTGTCTGAATGTGTGGATGGTATGTGATGGAAAAGTCATATTTATTATTTAATACAACCCAATATACAGGTCATGTTACTACTAATGCCCAGCTGACTACTAGTAACAGCTTAAAAAGTACTTTCCCCTTAAGTTATCTATATTTGAGCTTAAATGTACTTATGAGCTATTTAATATTATCTTCATTCATATATAAAAGTTTATCATTAAAGCATTTCACATAGCTTCTTAATGAAATTGGGTTTCAGACTTTAAGTTTTTTTTCTTTAATGACTTAAAACTATTCAAATTGTCTATTCTTATTTTTTAATTTTTTAAAATATTAATTTCCTTTTTTTGAGACAGAGTCTATCTCTGTTGTCCAGGCTAGAGTGCCATGGTGTCAGCCTTGCTCTCAGCAACCTCAAACTTTTAGGTCCAAGCGAGCCTCTTGCTTGGAACTACAGGCACCTGCCACAACACTCAGCTAATTTTTTGTATTTTTGGCCCAGGCTGGGTTCGGACCTGCCAGCCTCAGTGTATGTGGCCAGCACCCTACCCACCAAGCTACAGGCACTGCTCTGAAATAGCTTTCATATTTAGTTCTACCTCACCTTCCCACAAACTTTTTTTTTTTTTGTAAATAGTTACAAGTAAAAAACCAATAGTTAGGCTTATATTTGATTATGTTATGAGTTCAGAAAAATTTACTAGTTCTCATCTATTGGTTTATAGAACTGTCTTTGTAAAAATGAAAAAAAGTTTATAATACTATGAAGACTCTATTTTCTCAGCACATTATTATTGTTTCCATTTAGGAGGATAAAATAGTATGAGAAGTACTATATTACAGAGACAGCCCTTAAGAATCTCAAACATAGCCAACAAAATTCAAACTTTTTCCAATTTGCTAACCGCAGAGTGGACAATCCATTTAGCATTCTTACTTGGTCAGAGAAAATCAAGTCCATGATCTAATTCTAAGAATCAAATTTTTATCTCGTGTATTTTTTGACTTCACTTCACTGGTAATCGCTGAGGGTTGGTATATTTAATGTGTTGTATGATTTTACCTCGTAAATTTGAAAGTCTTATTTCTTTAAATCTGGCATAATCGACTAGGAAAACTGGATAACATTGTACTTGTTTTGTGAGCATTTTCGTGTGTTTGCGTTTATTTACCCATCGAGGGTAAAAAACATTTCTTATAAACAAAGAAAATGCTTTGGCAGTAAGGGGAAAGAAATCAGCTTTTATCCTAGAGAATGGTGTGTCTCTGATTTCCTTTTAAGCAATTTGGATCACTGGATATATTTATAATGGGTGGTGATTTTTAATCATTGAAGATAATAACCTCATGTTTTTTATTAGTTATTTGGCTTTAATAGGCCATTCAAGTAATGTTTTAGCTAATAGTTTTTTGTCTTTAGTGGGAAGGAAACAACATTTTGTTATTATTCAAGAAAAGCACATTGCCTCTTAATGATCTGTTATCAATGAGTTTCTTGCGTTCTCTTGTTTTGTATAGTGTCTGCCACTTAGCATTCAGAAGATTAATTATTATTTTTATAGAAATGATCATAAAGTTCTAGTTTGGTTATAAGCAATCATTTGATGTTTTGTTTCTTATAGTCTTTTAGAATGACTGTATTTTTAGTTTGTGCTAGTTTAATAGAAACCAGGCCATTTTGTCTAGAAGACAAAATATTTATTATTTGAAAAGATAAAATGCAAAATTGTAGTGAATTGTAACTTGAATTAGTGGGTTGCTTTTTTTATTATTACTTTTTTTTTTTTATTGTTACATCTTTAGTGTTGGGAATGTCTTTGTTCTTCTTCAAGAGGGGCGGCTGGGATTGGGATGAGCAGGGTTGGGACGTGACCAGTATGTGTTTGGGGAGTCCCTAAGTCTCAGTTGTTTTGAATAAAGTGTAACTTGGATTCTGGTTTTCCTTCATTTGGTAACAGTACATATTGTCCCAGCAAAATTTTGGTAAATTGCAAGGCTGCTAAAAAACACAGGTTTTTATCTACATGTTTGTTTCTTTTGTGAAATTGTTCCATTTTTTAATAGAACACAAGGTAACATTTCTCTTCAAGGAAAGAAGTTCATTAAAATTATTGTGGCAGATGGTATCTGTGGCTCAAAGGAGTAGGGTGCCTGCCCCATATACCGGAGGTGGTGGGTTCAAACCCAGCCCGGCCAAAAATTGCAAAAAAAAAAAAAATTTCCTTCAAATCAATATGATAATTGTTAAACATTGGTCCCTCTCCTATTAATACCATCTAAAATCTTTTCCTTGTGTTTGTAAATGAGTTCATACTAGAAGGACAAACAATTCAAGATATTTTGTCTCCAGGTTAACTGATTGATGATCTACCTTATGCATTGTAGAATTTTGCCAAAGAGTTGAAATACTCAAGACTAAATAATTTTTGCTTGCTTCTGATTTCTAAATAGGCATAGGTAAGGAAAGAGATAGTCCTGATTTTGGAAGACTGAGAATCATATACTTATCCAAGATTGCAGAGGTATCCATTGACTATATCAAGTTTCTGTGCCTTGACATGAAAATGTATTGCTCCTGTCCATTTTCTAATTAGAAAACAAGGAGATTCTTTAGTTAATATAATCGTGATCTTCATGTAGATCTTTGTAGAGCAAGCTCCTTGTGAAGAAAATGCTCATTTGGAGGATAGTTCTACATATATGGAACTCAGGAGACAAATGTATTCTTAGAAAAATATTAACTCTTATTCAGATAATTTTCAATTTTTTTTAGTAGATTATGTGAGAACTTGCTAGCATTTGAAGGGTAATTCACTTACTAATTAGTGTTGGGAGTGATGAGTGAACATGTGTGTGTGTGTGTGTGTGTGTGTGTATAGAAGGACACAGAAATTAAGGGAGAATAGACTTTTACTTTCTTTAATTCCCACATTGATTTTCCCAGATTTGTTTTTCTTTGTGACTAACTTTCTCAGATACAGTAATAAGATCTGAGTATTTCCTGTGATCTGATGTTTATTTATTTGATTTACACGCAACATAGAATGGCTTTGTTCTTCTCTCATCTTAATGATAGGTCTATTGGACCTTTGATAAATGTCTCTTTTCTCTAATCTTTTCTCCAGATTTTACAAATTGTAATAGCTCCTTTGGAACTTACATGGTTTATCCCTTCAATAGGCACAGGAAGTCTTTATGGCCTTTGGAATGGTTCAGGGATTGCCATTTTTAAGAGTTTCAGAAAACTCAGTGGGGACTTCTTAAGTTACTCTGTTTGAAAGGAAAGGAACACTAGTCAGAAAAGAAAAACTAATTCCAGAAAATCACAACAAAACAAACATAACTTCCCCTAAGTGTTGCTGTGAAGGTGAAGCAGAAAGAACCCTCACTATATCTTGTGAAAGGGAACATTTTTTCCAATGTCTACTAAAACTAGACATACCTATACCGTCTGATCTAGCAATTCCGCTCTTCTGTAGATGTCCACTGTAAATTCCCACTGATGTATATCAAAACATAGTTGAGACTTTTTGAAGCAGCACTGCAATGGACCAAAATATGTATACATGTTTATACAGGTGTGTGTGTACATGTATATATTTAAAATGAGTCCAAAGGCCCATTGACAATCAATTGAATACTCATGTGCTGGAATACTATGCCACAATCAAAATGAACGAACTACAAATACACAAAACAATGTGAATTAATCTTGAAGACATACTATTGAGCAAAGAAGCCAGACATGGTGGAATATATTCTATGTGAATTGAATTACATCAATAAAAAACTCTGACATAACTCTACTGTGCTTTAGGTGTATATCCGAAAATATCAAGGTCAGGGAAGGAAGTAAACACACACTTGGTCACAACTTCAGGAAGGGAGGCATTTGCATTCAAGAAGTAGTGAGCCTGGGAATTCTTGTATAGTATCTGGCCACGTGTGTCAGCTATGTTGCTGTTCATGTCAGTGGTTTAGCAAGTTGTACATTTATTTTATTCACTTTTCGCTGTGTGTTATATTTGATAATTTCAAGTGCCTAAACTATTCTAAGAAAAGGAAATTGAGATGAAATCACAGGTGTTGGTTTAAAGAAAGTTTTACGGTTTGACTTACATTTACCAAACCAAGGACAGTCTCCGCTAATTGCATTTTGCTCTTCACCCCTTCCGTTGCACCTGGTCCTTAGGGCACACGTGGTGAGCTGAGCATGCCGAGGAGCCCCCCTGCACTAGTTTCAGAGGGATGAAATAAGTTTGGAGAGGAAGGTTGATGTTTGAATCCCATTACTTGGGTGAGGTTAAGTCAGATGCTTCATATCACTATGGCATAGTTGCGTGTGTGTGTGTGTGTGTGTGTGTGTGTGTGTGTGTGCATGAATGTTCCTTATGTTAATTCTATTCTAGTGGAATGAGGGAAGTGCTGGAATTCAGCACCAGCCAAGTACCTAACGTGCCCTTTGACCCTTGACCATAATGAATATAAAATGCCGGTAGTAATAGATAGATTGAAATGAAGACCCCCTTCATCTTGGCATGTGAGAGAGATTTGCAGTCACATTTGGATTCTCAAAGTGCTGTTTGATTGGAGATTAACACGTGGGTGGACTGACCTTCCTTGCAAAAGTGGTTGTTTTTGCACTAAATGTGTGAAAAACAAATTTCAAATAGCTGCCCTCTTGTACTTCTCTTGTGATTCATATTGTCACCCTTTTAAATTTCTCAGCAATAATGGTGCTTATTAAACTCACTAGGGCTTTTTTCCCTACCCCTCCACTAATCCACTTTGTTTTCCTTCTCTGGGGGTGGACTCTTCTACCACCAGAAAGGTTAGTTTCTTCACTTTCTCCACTGGCAATGTACAATTTTTTTGACTGACTTGTGTTTGAGTCCCAAGAATGTCTGTTTTGGATCATAAAGGGAGCTTTTGGGATGCATTGTATAAAGGTTTTGCAGCAATTTCTACCATATTTTATTTTTATTAGCTTTAAAATTTAATACATACATTTTCTAAATATAGATTTGTCTCCAGTCTTTTTCCTTAATAAATGTTTCCTACATGTCACCTTGTTCATCAGTATGACAATTTTTCTTGTTACAACTGTCAAATTTCAGCAGATTTAGGCTTTTGTCAAATTCTAAAATTGTTTTAATTAAAACAAGAAAACAGATGATTGAAATTGACCTATACTTTTAGAATCTCTGAGAGGATAAAGGATCTGAAACTGTTTTCAGTTTTGGTACGGCTCACTTTATTTTAAGCTGTTTTGAGTTGGGATCGAGGGGGTTTGAGATGACTCCCAAGTTGGGGTGGAGTAATTCTACCACTCTTAATGTGCAGTCTATCTGATGTTCCTCTATATTTTATGTAGAGTAGGATGGAAGTAATTTTATTTTTATCACGTATGCTGAGTTTGATCATATATGCAATCTTTATATTTTTGGCTGGTTTGAGCTTATTTTAAACATTTGGAAGATAATCAGAGAGTCTTAAATAGTTCCTGCTCAGTAGTAATTAATGCCAACAGAAAAATCAAGTGTACTTAGGAAATCTTTTACCCAATATAATCATCTAATAAACAGTAGTATAGTCCTTATAGTAAGTTTAGACATTTTGATGTTAAATGGTAACTTTTTCCATCCATAGCAACATCTTTTTTTTTGACAGGAATGAGGCAGAAGGGAAAGTAAAAAGGCATTAGAATATTTAAACATTAATTCTAGCGTCCATGGTTCTGAAAGGAAGGCTCCCTGTTACTATGTTTTATCTGTCTGAGTCCTTTCATTTTAAGAGCACACCACAAGGTATTTCAATAGCAACTCACTGAGTTCATTAGAGGAAAAATCTTTCTTTGAAAATCAATTTGTTTTGTCCTATTTCTCTTAAGGCTGAGTTATTAAAGTAATATTCCTACAGTTGGTTTCCTTTCTTTTCTTTCTTTTTTTTTTTTCATTTTATTGTTTTGAGACAAGGTCTCACTCTCTCACCCAAGTTGGAATGCAGTGGTATCATCATAGTTCACTGCAACCTCAAACTCCTGGACTCAAGTCATCCTTCCTCTTCAGCCTCCCAAATAGCTGGGACTACACATGTGCCTTACCACACTTGGCTAATTTTTCTGTTTGTTTGTTTGTTTGTTTTTTTTTTTTGTAGAGATGGGTCTTGAATTCCTGGCCTCAAACAATTCTCTCAGCTCCATTGCCCAAAGCGCTAGGATTACGGGCATGAGTAATGCCTGGTCTTCCCTTTTCTTTCATATGGTACTTGGGAAGAGATATTGTGAGTAACCTTGCATTAAAAAATGGCCCCTCATTCCTGAAGAATCATATGGCCTACAGCACCTACTGATTTTAAGTAGTCATATGAGCAGATAAATGGTGCATTTGTATCATTAAAAAAGTATTTCTACTGGGATTTTAGAGACCCTTATTTAGAAAGTAGACAGAAGTGTGCACATTTTTCAGGGTCATTGGGGACTTTAAGTAAAATCCCATCCAACCAGACACTGGCTATGAAGAGCAATCCACGCTTTTGCCATATGGTAGAAACAACTTCTTGTAGCTCCCAAGATCTTGGAAATGATGCAAGGTACACTAGGGACTTAGAGAAACACGTAGGGAAAGGACTTTCTTTAATTTTCAAAAGTGAGAAAAGAAGTACTTGCTGTGTTTCTATTATATCCACTTATGTTTGTTCCTATCTGCTTTTGGTGACTATTAGCATGTCTTTAATCACTGGGTTAGGTGGAAGTGAGTAATTTCCTTTTGAGCACAGCTCTTGTGTTCTTTCTTCATTCAGGTTCCATAGACGTTGGAGTAGGAGAGGACATTTTTGAGCATTATCTTCTGGGGTATGTGCATTCGAGGGAAAGGAAAGGGCTGTGGGTTCTGCATGGTCAAGTGCGCATCCAAGCCCTTAGGCCAGCCACATTATTGAACACATGCTATATGTGCTATGGTAAGCACTTTACATACATGAACTAGTGTAGGAAGTGGGCACCGTCAACTCTGTATTATTAAGGTACCTGTGCTCTACAAACTCTTCCTGTCTTTTAGTTACTCATTTTGTTTTTTCCCAAGTTCTCGGTAATAGTTTTTTTCCATCATTTTAAACTCATGCTTGAAATTTAAGGGCAAGGACTTATTCAGACCTTGGATGGAATTGAGAAAGTCACCCCGTATGTAGTCTACTATGGTGGGGCGGTGTTCTTGTGAAGGGCAGATTGAATTGTAGCATTAAAGGAATTAGCCATTAAAAATGAGGTTTTATTTAAAATAGTATTTCTAGTCTAGTATTTCTAGTATTTCTGAAGATGTCACACTTATCCTATGTGGTGGCATGCCTGGACTCCCAGCTACTCTGGATGATAAAGTGGAAAGATCGCTTGAGCCCAGGAGTTTGAGTCTGGTCTGGGCTACGTAGTGAAACCCCATCTCTAAAGGGAAGGGAAAAAATTTCATTGGCAAAAACTGAAGATTGAATTTATCTATGTATTTAGACAGCTCCAGAGAAATTAGGAAGCATCTGTAAATCCCTATGGTAAAGTGTTTTCTGTGGCCAGGGATGGATGGTAGGTTACAGATAAACAAATAGCTCTACCTTTGACTGAAGTTTATTCTGGCCCTTTTCAAAGCAAAGGATCTTTCTTTAGGCATATACATTTTTTTTTCTTCAGATATATTCCTTTTTGAGGAAGCAAAACATTTTCTGTAGATGGCCTGAAATTGCAACAAGCTCTTCTTTTTGAGAAATAGTATGTCTGAAAATACAAAACAGAGATTCAAAGCACCTTTACAATATAGGGATTTTTTTTTCACACGATAGAAACATGATTCACTTGGCCTCTGCTGGGGAGATGTTTTGATGTTCTCCTCTTCACTTCTTTTAAAAATAACCCTTTATATTCTAGGGCTTGTGAAAAATACCTTTGATTCTCACTTGGCCTCTTCCACTGAATTGGAAAATTTGGTTCCATTCTCTTAGCAGGTAAATAGCCTTAAAACCATTCATGGTTTTGTCAGGGTAGAGGAGAGCAGAAAAGCATTACATATGTTCCAAGTTAAGAGAGGCCAATCTTTTGCTGTTTTCAAGTGGTTCCTTCCCCTCCCTTCTTCTATTAAGGGCTCAACCACAATGCAGCTTTAATCAGCTTCATTGATTTAAAGCTAATTTGCACTTGGCTTCAAGGTTAAGGTCCACAGCACAAGCTGAAGACCTTTACATCAGAAGTCAGAATGAAAAGCCTTAGGTATATCATATTGTCTGCTGTGCATAAGAATGACAGCTCTTGATGGCTGCGAATTAGCTATTGGGGAAAAAGGCACAAAGCCAGTTTCTCTTCCGTGTTAATATAACCTCTGCTAGTCGAGTTAAACAGCATCGCTATCAACATTTCTGCTTCATCATGTAAATTGATGGAATTGGCTGAAAATACTTTGGTACTGTGATGTTTGTAGCCATCAATTTCTGGTTGGTTTCAGTTGGATTTCACCCTAATTGCCAAACTGATTCCATCTGTAATAACTTTTAACATTTATTTTTCCCAAAGGGAAAAAAATGTCTTGTCTGTATTCTGCAATTAAGAAGGTGATGAAATATTCAGTGTCTGTCTCCACTCTGACTAAATTCTTTTGTTAACTTTATCAGATAAACTATAAAATATTAACCGTGCTCACTGTTTGAGCATGTGCAGATGGCACAATATTTACCAGGCATATTTTTAATATACACTTAAGTTTATAAATTGAATTAACTATTACATGGCTAATTTTTTTTCCCCTCTTTTTTCCAAATCGATGCAACAAGCATCCGTGTTGTTGGCTGTGTGCTACGGTAGGACAGTTGTGGATAATTACATAAGCTTAGCTGTGTATATAATAAATAACATTTCCCCCAAACGTAACCGCATGAAATCAAATCAAGCAGAAATAATGCTATTTTCTAAGCAAAATTATGCTGAGTAGCAATGTGTGGGCTCTTTGCTTTTTCTCTGACAGCTCAGTTTTTCAATTTTTCTGGAACATTTCAATAGGTAAGTTAACTTTCCCTACCTCGCTTATCCTCCTTACAACTCACCTTACATATCCATAGCCTACCTTCTCTACATTCCCGAATGTACTAACTTAATAGCCACACAGCACTTCACTTCAAGCAGATTTTCTCAGAACGTGGTAGGGACTGAATCAAGGTCAAGTTCTAAATCATGGTAAAAAGACCCATAACAAAAGCGTTTTTTAAACTAATGGACAAAAGCCTTACTTATTGGTGAGCTGCTAAAATATCCAAATTGGTCTTCCCAGGAAAGTACAGATTCCTAAAAGTCTCCTCTTCGTGTAGCACCCCAAAGAGCTCAAGACTGATCTAGAAGGGAAAGGAAACATTACAATTCCGTGTGATGCAGGTTATTTTGGATGTGCACTGTAGGGCCAGAAAAAAGCAGGGTGGATAGCACATTTTGGGAGTCAGGGATAATGCCATGGCGAGGGGGCATAACAATTTAGCTGAGATTTAAATGGTTGCCCATGTGGACAAGGGTGAGCAGGGCAGAAAGGATATTCCAGGCAGAGGGAACAGCCTATGTGCAGTGGTGAACGCCACTAGAGACGTGTACCAATGCATGGGGATGAAGTAGGGAGTGGCGGAGAAGAGATGAGGGTGGTAGTTGCAGCCTGGACCCCCAGAGGTGGAATTAACAAGATGTGCTGATGTCCCGGTTTAATGGGCCATATAGCTGCTATCATATAATAATGGGAACTATGTGATGGTAGACAAAAGGCAAGCACTGGAGGGCCCGAGTCAGGAATGGCCACTGAATTCTTTGAGGTCCCCCTTATTACTTAGCAAGCTGCGTTTCAGAAAAGGCTGGAATTTAGCTATGAGTCTGGTAGGGTGAGCATCAGTATTCAAAATACCTCATTTTGGATATGAAACCTTATTTTGTACACTACACTGGCGAGCAGGGACCACAAAGCTCCATACATGAATCACATTCAAGTTTACACAGATGTCAAAGTTATGGAATCTGATTTAAACATGTTTCCGTGTGCACTCACAAGTGGTTTTGAGAGTCCCTAATATCCGTCGTGGTAATTGATTATAAACTTAATTAAAGTATCATACAGTGTAAATTTATCAATCCTTAAACAGAGCAAACATTCGCATCCCTAACAAGTAGTATGTAGTTAAGCCAGGAAAACTCAAGTCTTTTTCCTAAGAGCATCGGTGCTGCTGAGCAATAGAGGTGAATAAAGCCTCTAAGAGCTCTCATTGGAGTTGAGGACACAAAGCCTGAATACATCACATTTTAAATAACAAAAGCGTTAAATTATTCAAAAGAACACAATTTAGCATGAGAGGGGATAGCTGCAGATGCAGAGGGCGCTGACGACGCTGAAGCAATATCATTTCATCTACTTATTGCAGAATGTATCAGTCCATAGTAATGTCGATAACCCACTTCAATCTGTGCATGTAAGTTAAACATAAAACGTGTCTCAGAGATAAGCTGAGACAATAATGATGGGTTCTCTCCAGTGGAGGAAGGCAGAGGAAGCTGAAGTGACATTGGTGTAATAGACGTGGGATGCAAAACTGCATGGAAGCTAAAATCTGTTCACACAAAGGGGCAAAGGCGCACTCACTCCGTAACTGAATTCCCCCCAAAGCCAAAGGGTGAGTCTGGGGAAACATTGTTTAAACACCGTTGTTTATTTACAGCATTTGAAGGTTGAAGCATTCTTTTTTAATTTCCGGGGTGAGTAATAGAATCTCCCTGTACCTCATTTAATTATTCACAGCTTTGTTGCTGTGGTCATTATTATTCTCCGGGGCAGCCTCAGGCCAAATTGTGAGGCAGACCAATGTTCCGCACCCCCAGCCACCCCCTTTAATGTCCTTCTCTGCTTTAGTGGAGCTTGAGCCCACCTTGGGAGCAGAGCTCTTACCACCTCCCTGACAATCCCCTATGGACACTGGCTCCAGGAAAAACCAACAGGCAGATGTATATTCCCGCTGAGGTGCTAAAATGTGAGAAGTTTAATTTTAACTCTCTCGGTGGGGCATTCACATTATCACTATGGACAAAGCCTTTAGCTATGGGAAAGGGGATCACGGTTTGAGGATTCAGCTAGTTCAGGGAAGAAACAGGCTGAGCAGGTGTAGATCTTTCTTTCACCCCTCTGCTCACATCATGGCCGCAGTCCCCTACTGTCCCTGCCCCCTTCACCACCTCTTGTCAGTGTTATGACAGCAGCCTTCTAGTTGGTCTCTCCATTTTTCAAGACTTCTTGTAATAGGACCTAATAAGAAAAAAAATGTGGTAAGCCTGTAGCGGGGTTCGGGACACACTATCTCTGAATATTTTAAACTGAAGGAATTTGAGAAAATTGCAAAAATCAGGAAGTTTTCTCTCAACCTCTCCTGACCTTCTCCCCTGAAGCAGGTCAGAAAACCTAGGAAGGGCTTCCTGACCTTTCTCTGAAGCAGTTCAGAAGACTTCCTGTGACAGGTGCCCTTCCTCTACCCAGAGGAAAGGGACATCCTTATTTCTGAAGACAAAGGGTCACAGAGAAGAATCTGAACAAACAAGCCCTGCTGTTTCCCCAGTTTATTGCAAGTAGATCACACCCTTCTGTCCCGTCATATTTCTCCATGACGGTCCAGTCTTCATTAAACTTAGCATACAAACACAGGTTTACCTGTTTTCTCAGACCTCTGTTTCCTCATGAAGGCCCCTGTGTCACGCAGGACTCATATTAAATACAAGAGTCCATTTTTTCCCTTGTTCCTCTGTCTTTTGGTACAGGGACCTCAGCCATG
Source organism: Otolemur garnettii (assembly GCF_000181295.1). Lineage (NCBI taxonomy): Eukaryota > Metazoa > Chordata > Mammalia > Primates > Galagidae > Otolemur > Otolemur garnettii. The sequence goes on along the minus strand of NW_003852421.1, from coordinate 15,675,507 downwards.
AAGCTAAGCGGGATGAAGAAAAGATAGTTTTCCTCCCCTACATACACGTGTGCCAGGAGAGTCGTCCAACTTCCACCTTACCCTGATGCTCCAGAATCCTCCGGAGCTTCTATTTGCCCATCAGGACAAACCCGAACGTTAGGATTTAGTAATAGTTGAAGATGCTTCCTCATCTACTTTAAACAGAGTCCTCCTGCTGCTGCCTCCTTTCTCTATACCTGTAGTCTCCAATCCCTGGGCCCCTTAGGAACTGGGCTGCATAGCAGGGGCTGAGCCCCATCTGTGTTTACAGCCGCTCTTCAAGGCCCGCCCCAGGGAGGCCTGAGCTCCGGCTCCTCCCTGTCCCCCGCAGCATTTGATTCTCACTGAACCGTGAGCCCTACGTACACTGTGCATGGGCGGGATCTAGGTTGCTCATCCAGTGCCTGATGATCTGAGGTGGAGCTGAGGCAGTGAATGTAATGCTGAGGAGCAGTCACAAATGCAGATAATTATTAGCAGAGAGGTTTGACCGCACAGAGACCGTAATAAATCAATTGCTCGCAGCATCTCAAAACCCCATCAGTGAGAGGCAAGTGATGATTGAGCTGCATCTCGGGGCGGGCAGGCTTCATAGCAGCAACACACTTTGATGTCACTGCACCCATTGCCCCCAGATAAGACCGACTAGTGGCAGGAAAATATGCTCGGAGCTCCCACTGATTCTGCCTTATGATGAGATGTATAATTGTTTCATTACACTATATTACAATGTAATAATAAAGAAATACAGTGCACAATAAAGGCATCCCCAAACCATCCCCCAACCCCTGTCCTGTGGGAAAGTCGTCTTCCATGAGGCCAGTTCCTGGTACCAAAACTGCTGGGGCCACTGCTGTACACTGTCAAGTCAACACTTCCCCACGAAATCCCCGTGTTCCGCTATGGCCTCGCCTTTTTTGTTGTCTTTCCTCCAACCTCTTGTCTGAATCCGTTTTTGCCATTTAAACAAATGTATCGTTGCAGAATTCACTCTCCCATTACCCAGCCCTCTTTTCTTCCTGACCCTGCTCCTCCTGACCACTATTTCTGTGCAGTTTTATCACTTCCAAGTTGAATGGCTTATTACCAGCTATTTCCTGATGTGCTGCCTGGGCGGTATTATTTTAAATATTGCTACTGATCATAGTCCTCGGTGAACAAAGAATAACCAACATTGCCATGATAGCGTCCGTTTATCTACAAGCTAGGTATTTTTCATCTGTTATTAATAATCTCACAAGGCAGATGTCATCATCGCTACTTTGTGAGAAAACCAAAGCAAAGAGGCAAATTTAGCCAGTGAGTGGCAGAACCGGGATGTTAGCCCCACTGTCCCTGTTGAAACATTGCCTTTCCATCGCTTTCACGTTATTCAGACTTGCTTTTGTCGTCAAGCCTTTCTTTTATGAGTCCTGAAAGCCTAGTAAACATGACTTTCTTTGGACCTCCCCTTTAAAATTAAAAACAGAAGATTTAGATACTATTAATGTGACAGGCATTTGCAAGCACGGCTTAATTCACCTCACTCCAGTCTCTGGTCATATGACAGAGGTATAATTTCGCCCGATTACAGCCACACAAGAAACTGACAACCTAGTGCCCTGGGAATGGAGTCCTACAGTTAAATTCCCCAACCCCCGTTTTGTTGATTTATGCCATGATATCATGAAAATGTACCCCCTGAACCAAAAATAAAGGAATTGTTTGTGGCAGTGACTATACACTTCTACTTATTGATCATCTATGGGTGTACATTTAAACTTGTCTGAGTTAAGACAGGATAGACTAGGAGATAAAATTAAAAGGAATAAAATATAACACTTTAATTGCATTTGTGGCCAAGGGACCTGCATTATACAGCAACCAGCGTGTAACAGTGTACTTCACGTTCCATGATTTACCTTGCTGATAATTGCTTTGCACTCCTAATAAATTAACCCACAGAAAATCCATTCATCTGCATCTTCTTTTTATGCAGAGCTAGAGGAAAAAGGACCAGTATAGCAATTTGAGTGGCAATCATGCACTGATTGTAGCAAAGAAAGTAGCATGGTGAGAGTCTTAAGCATTCTGAAAGCATTTCTTTGTAAGAAAAGAGGAAGGAAAAAAGAGGAGAGGGCTTTGGCTAATTAAGTTCTGCTTTTTGTCTTATTTGCTATGGAGACTCTACAATGTTCTAGGTCAGAAATTCTTGTTTACTACAGTATATTTCTGGCTGGATATTTTATTTTCTTATCATTCATTTAGTTTCTTTAAATATTCATAGAAAATTTTCATTATTATATTTAAGATTCCTGGGAGGAAAGAATTCTTATGAGGTTCCTTCCATAAATATTATCCCCTCGTAAACCTCACATTCCAAACTGCTCAATGCTTTTGCTGGATTCTATTGTCAAGATTATTTTAAACATTTTATCTACTTTCATTCTAATGCTTTATGTATTTTCAGTGTTCTGCCACTTCCATTAATGTTGCTTAGCTCGTGTGAGCCTTGTGGTCAACATGGTGGAGTGGAAAGGATGCTGAATGAGTGAGGAGATAGGATTTCTGGTTTCCACCCTGCCACCACATTGAGTATAATATGGGCCTTATTGTTTTACTTATCTGAGTCTCAGTTTTCTGGTATTTTAGCCTTCAGACATTATAAGGCATGATTTCTAAGGTCCTTTCCAAATTCCAGGATGTGCAGTAAAAACATGATGGGTGAATAAGTTTCACAGAGGCAAGTGATTTCCTTGGTTTCACGAGGTGAGTGGGCATGTGATAGAAGAAAGATAAGATTGAGTTCTACTTCCAGCCATGCACAGACTTGACTGAGTCTTGTAGAAAACATCTAAAAATGCTATTTAACCTAGTTTTGAAAAGGCTTTTTAGACGCATCAATGAACTGGCAAGCAAATAAAAATTTCTTTAGCGCCATGTCGCCAGAAAAAAAAAATTACAGGAAGTCCAGTCAAATTTGAATTTCAGATAAGCAACAAATGTTTAAGATGACTTATGTCACCAATATTGCATGGGACATAATGTACGCTAAAAATTATTTGTCTGAAATTCAAATATAATTGGGCATTCTGCATTTTTATTTGCTAAATCTGACAACTTATTCAGAGGGTAAGGACACTGGAGAGGTAAACTAGCATTGAAGCTGCTTTCACTGTGAAGTTATTTACTGTATTCAGATGACCTCGAGCTTTAAGCTTTTCCATCCACACTGAGCAGGGGAGAGGAAAGAATCTAATAAGAGATCTGTTGATCTGGGACCCTACGCGGTTATGTCCTCACCATACAGGTAACTAGAATCAAACCCTGTTCCTGTTCTGGAGTGCTGTGTGGAAGCAGATAGCACAGACAGCAGTAACTTCCTATTCCAAACTGCAGTGTGTGCTGGGGGTAAAGGGAGAAGTTTACCGAGAATTCATGTCTGAATTTTATAGCTATGTACTCTCAATAATTGAATCTAAAGCAAAACTTAGTAGTATGACCAGGCATCGGGGAGAAGCGAAGACAAATTCCATGGGAAAATTCCACATTCAACCCAATATTCAAAAGAACTCCCACATATAAACATGTAAAAAAGATGAGCTCACATAAGGGAGAAAAGATTTCTTACTCATTACAAAGTTCATGGCTGAGATCCTGTAATAAAAGACATATTAGCAAGAGAAAAGCTACCCATTTATTTAATTTAAGTGTTATGTGACATGGGAACTTTCAGAAATGAAGTCCCAAATGAAGAAACAGGGAAAGCTGTGTATGTTTATGGATAATCATGCAGAAATATGATTGGAGAACAAAAGGGGAGGATGGAATGGTGAAAAACTAGGGGGAACTTCGCAAGACCTGTTTGGTTAGATTTTTCTTGGCAGTTCTGTGCTCTGTGTCTTTTTTCCTTTCTATAGGAAGTGGGGAAAACGTCTCTGAATGAGAGTCTTGCTGACCTACTTTAGAGAAAGAAAGTTCAGAGAAATCTTTTATGACCTGCTTCAGAGAAGAGTGTCGGGAGAAGGTCAGAGAAATCTTTCTGCATTTACTGTTTTTTCCAGTGTCAAAGAGACATAGGTTTAAATAGCCTGTCCTGGACCTTGTTACTTACATGAAAATATAACAAAATACATAGAGGGTGCTAAAAAATGTATACACATTTTAAAAAGGGAAAAAATACATTAAAATTGTAATACTCAACATATACCAATAACAAAAGATGAAAACAAGTCACTTGGACCTCTGCAATTAGAAGAGGCACTTGGAGTGGTTACCATCAGTGTCTAGACCAGAGGTCCTCAGCCTGTGGGGCGCGATCCCTTTGGACTGTATTAAAGGTTCGCGGCATTAGGAAAGTTGAGAACCACTGGTCTAGACACTTCTGATTACGATGAACTACTGCTTGAACAACAGTGCCCAAGCGTCCTCTTGTATCTGCGCATGCCATTGCACAGTATCACGTGTTCCAGACTTAGCATGAATGTGTGCAGTTGTTAGGAATGTTGGAGCTTCTGTTGCATACTCATTGCTATAGTTCCACAATGTTCCCAAATCTCAAATACCACAAAATGGTCTTGTGTTCCTTGGACAACTTCAATGCTTCTACAATTTTCTTTGACTGTCCTGCCTGTGGCATGGTGCTACTACCATTCATTTGATTAGTGCCATCTTTTGAGTGAATGTTATACTACACATCACTACCAGTTCAATTCAACAAAAGTATTACATAGATAATGTTTCTTAAAATGTGTATATACATATATTTTGGCACCCCTGATGTAATCAAATATGATACAGTGAATGAGACTTAGTGTCAGTGAAGATTAGTACAATCTCAAAGACTTCAGATCTTGGAATGATGAGATAGGTAATATGAATCAATGGATATTATCAGTACACTTAAAGAGATAAAATGGGATTGAAAATTAGTAAGAGAATTAAAGGTAATCAAGTAGAGTTTTAAAAATCAAGTATAGCATTTAGGAATGAAAAAATAGGCAATATTTGAAATTAAATAGTCAACAAAGGATACAAACAGATTATACCTATATACATCAGGATATATAGAGACATAACATATTTGAAGAGTATTTGTAATATAGAGTAATGAAAAACAGATACAAAATTAAAAGGAGAGATTAAAAGAAATTGGGGTTCTTAAAAATAGGAGATAGAAAACAAAGGAGAGGCAATAATTTAAGTAATGTTTGAGAATTTTTTTTTTTTTTCAGTTTTTGGCTGGGACCAGGTGGTATATGGGGCTGGTGCCCTACTCCTTGAGCCAAAGGCACGACCCATGGCTGAGAATTTTTGAGAAATGTTTAAGGTCCCTAATCCTCAGAACCAGAGATCATAACAAATCCCACTTAATAGCTAAAAAGAAATGTACACACAGGGGTATTAGAGTGCAAATTTAGGACACCACAGACAAACACAACATCTTAAAAACAGAGAGAAAATGATGTGTATATATACAGATATCATAAACATATTATATATATTTATATTTGGAAGTACCCAGGCAAATACTAAACAAAAGAAAATTGAGATGGTTATATTAATATCAGAGAAAATAGACATTAAGTCAAATGGTTAACTAGAGACAAAGAATGCTTATACGAGAATTCTAGTTAACAAGAAGTTGTGTGTCTATTGAGTTTATATGTGCTTAGCTACAAAGCTTCAAAAATATCTAGCAAAAATTGACTGGTGTGAAAAGAAAAATTGATAACTAAGTCTATCGTTATAGTCATTGTGTCTTAGTAATTGTTAGGTCAAGCAGATAAAAAAATCAATGAAAATGCAGATCTAAATGGTACTTTTAACAATAGCTAATTGTGAACTCCATATTTATCTCAACCATTTAAGATAGAAGAAAAATAAATACTGGGCCATGAAATAAGACTCAACAAATTTGAAACAATTGATCTCATTCACATCATATGAAATATTTTTTTCATTTAAAAAATTTTTATATTTGGATTGGCGTCCATAGCTCAGTGAGTAGGGCGCCGGCCACATACACCCAGGCTGGCTCATTCCAGCCTGGCCTGGGCCTGCTAAACAACAATGACAATTGCAACCAAAAAATAGCCAGGCATTGTGGTGGGTGCCTGTAGTCCCAGTTACTCGTGAGGCTGAGGCAAGAGAATTGCTTGAGCCCAAGTGTTTAGAGTTGCTGTGAGCTGTGATTTCACAGCACTCTATTGAGGGTGACAGACTGAGACTCTGTCTTGAAAAAAATAAAATAAAAAAGTTTTTTATATTTATTTATTTATTTATTTTGAGACAAAGTCTCACCCTGTTGCCCTAGCCTAGAGTGCCCTGGCCTCAGAACTCACAGCAACCTCAAACTCTTGGGTTCAAGTAATCTTCTTGCCTCACCCTCTAGAGAAGCTGGGACTATGGGCACCTGTCATGAGACCCAGCTATTTTTTTCTATTTTTAGTAGAGATAAGGTCTTGTTCTTGCTCCGGCTAGTCTGAAACTCCAGAGCTCAAGAAGTCCGCTGGCCTCAGCCTCTCAGAGTGCTAGGATTACAAGTGTGACCACCATGCCCAGCCTGAATTTTTATGAATTAATTATCTGTATGTAATATAGTATATCTTTAGATATACTAAAGTATCAGTAGGGTACATGCAGTATTTTGATACAGGCATACAATATTGATTAGTCAAATCTGGATAATCGGGATATCTATCACTGCAGGACTTTATCATTTCTTTGTGTTAGGAACATTCCAATTCCACACTTTTAGTTATTTTAAGGTATACTCTAACTTTTTTCTTTTTTTCTGAGACAGTCTCAAGCTGTCACCCTGGGTAGAGTGCCATGGTGTCATAGCTCACAGCAACTTCCAAACCTTGGGCTCAAGTGATCCTCTTGCCTCAATTTTTTTCTATTTTTAGTAGAGACAGGGTTTTGCTTTTGTTCAGGCTGGTCTCAAACTCGTGAGCTCAAGCAATCCATTCGCTTCAGCCTCCTGGAGTGCTGGGATTACAGGTGTGAGCTGCTGAGCCCCACCAAACTTATTGTTGATTAGAGTTACTTTTTTTGTGCTATCAAATATTGTTCATTTTATATAACTACATTGTTCAACCTGTAGCCATCCCCACTCTATCTCCCCTCTCTCTACTACTGTTCTCAGCCTCTGGGAACCATCTGTATCTGTCTACCTGAAATCAAATGTTCTTAATATTTAGCTCTACATGTGAGTGAGAATATGCAAGATTTGTATTTCTGTGCTTGGCTTATTTCACTTACCTTGGTCTTCAGTTTTATTTACATTGTTGCAAGTGGCAGCATTTCATTCTTTTTGTTGCTATCTAATATTCAAGACATATGTACCACAATTTCTTTATTCATGTATCTGTTGATGGACATGTAGATTGATTCCAAAACTTAGCTATTATGTATAGTGCTGCAACAGACATCAGAATGCAGGTATCTTTTCAATATACTGAATTCCTCTCCTTTAGATATATACCCAGCAGTGGGATTTCTTGGTCATTGGTCATATGGTAGTTCTATTCTCAGGTTTTTGAGGAGACTTCATACTGTTCTCCATGGCGATAGCACTATGCCCATCGACAGTTTATGATAGTTCCTCTTTTCTCCACATCCTTATGGTTATTGCCTGGCTTTTTGGCAAACACTGTTTTAACTGGGGTGAGATGACATTTCATTGTAGTTTTGATTTGCATTTCTCTGATTAATCATATACCTCTTGACTCTTTGTATCTCTTCTTTTGAGAAATGTCTACTCAGATCCTTTGCTCATTTTAAAAGTTCATTACTGGACTTTTTTTCCTATTGAGTTGTTGGAATGCCTTATATATTCTAGTTATTAATCCCTTGCCAGATGGGTAGATTATAAGATCAGCAGATTATATCAGGGGTGCCGATATTTTCTCCCCTTCTACGAGTTGTTTCTTCCCTTTGCTGATTGTTTCCTGTGCTGTGCAGAAGGTTTTTAGCTTGATGTGATCCCATTTGTCCAATTTTGCTTTGGTCACCTGTCCTTTTGGGGTATTACTTAATAAATCATTCTTCACACCAATGTCCTGAAGCATTTCCCCATTTTTTTTTTTTTAGTATTAATATTTTTACAGTTTCAGGTCTTAGATTTATGTCTTTGATTCAATTTGATTTGATTTTTGCACATGGCAAGAAATGAATCTAGTTCCATTCTTCTGCATATGGATATTCAGTTTTCCCAGCAACATTTATTGAACAAACTGTCTTTTCCCTACTATTTGTTCTTGCCACCTTTGTGGAAGGTAAGTTTACTCTAAATGTGTGGCTTTATCTCTGGGTTCTCTATTCTGTTCTATTGGTCTATGTGTCTGTTTTATGCTAATCGTATGCTGTTTGGTTGCTGTAGCTCTATGGTATATGTAATTTGAAGTCAGGTAATGTGACTTTTGCTACTCTGAGTCTTTTGTGGTTCTGTATAAATTTTAGGATTTTTTTTCTATTTCTGCAAAGAAGATCATTAGTATTTTGATGGGATTGCATTAAATCTATAGATTGCTTTGGATAGTATGGCCATTTTAACAATATTGATTCTTCTAGTCCATCAGCAGGGAATATCTTTCCATTTACTTGTGTCCTTTTCAATGTTTTTCATCCATGTTTTATAGTTTCATTATAGAGGTCTTTCACTTTTTATTTTATTTTGTTTTGTTTTATTTGTAGTTACTATAAATAGGATTAGTTTTTTGGTATCTTTAAAAAGTTATTTACTGCTATTGATTTTGTCCTCTCACTTTACGAAGTTTGTTTCTTAGTTTTAATACCTTTTGTGGAGTCTCTAGGTTTTTCTAGACAGAAGATCATGTCATCTGCAAATAAGGATAATCTGACTTCTTACTCTTTAATTTAGAAGCCCTTTATTTCTTTCTCCTGTCTGATCGCTCTAGATAGAACATCTAGAACTATGTTGAATAAGTATAAAGCACATTGAATTTACACTTTATTGTTTTATTTATTTTCAATATTGTATATATTTATCATGTACAACATGTTTTGACATACATATACTTAGTGGAATAGCTATATCAAAGTAATTAGCATTTCTAACTAATTAGTGTTAACATATCACTTTTTATTGTGAGAACACTTAAATCTATTCTTAGCAATTTTCAAGAATTTAATTCATTGTTCTTAACAGTCACTATGTTGAATAATAGATTTCTTGAACTTATTCCTCCTGTCTAACTAAACTTTTTTATCCTTTGACCACCTGTCCCCTCTCCAGGCCTTAGTAACCCCTATTCTACTCTCTAGTCCTATGATTCAGCTTTTTTAGATTCCATGTATGAGATCACGTGGTATTTGCTTTTTGTGCCTGGCTTATTTCACTTAACATAATGTCTCCCAGGTTCCTTCATATTGTAGCAAAAGACAGGATTTTCTTCTTTCTAAAGGCCAAATAATACTCCATTGTGTATATACACATTTCCTTATTCATTCATCTGTTGTTGGATACCAAGATTGATTCATACATGGAGTGTAGATATCTCTTCTACGTACTGGGTTCATTTCCTTTGGACATATACCCAGTAGTGGGACTGCCAGATCATATGGTAGTTCTATTTTAATTTTTGAAGGAAACTTCATGTTGTTTTCCAAGAAAAATGTATTAATTTATATTCCTACCAATAGTGTGCAAGGATTCCCTTGCTAACTGTGGTCTTGCTAATACCAAATGTTCTGCTGTCTTTCTTTGGCTATTGCTTCCCAGAAAATATAGAAGGTCAACATTTTCCTTCACTGTCAGTTCTTTGAGTTCTTTCCTTTGGGCCATCATTCCTTTATTGACTATAAAATTTTTCAGTACTTGAAAGAGATACCTATATTTCAGACAAGTTGTTCATGTTGAAAAAATCTTTTGCAGCACAAATAGGACGTTAGGCCTAATCCAACATGTGGCAATAATAAAACATGAATAAAGAACTTATACTAAGAAAAAATAATACAACTAAAGGACAAATCCTGCACCTTCTACCCCTTGGTATAGAGTGGACTCAACTAGTCAAGTTATGGAGGGTAACTTAATATTGTGTTTACAGTCCAAATGGTCAAGATACAACTTACAGAGGTGGCCAATACATAGATATCAGTCTTCCACTGAATACATGTGACACATTTCTGGTCTATGAAAATTAGGTCAACTTAAGGAAGCGGTCAATTTGGGGAGGTGGTCAACTGTGGAGGTTCTACTGTATTTACCCAAGCCTTCTGAATGCAGGCCTTTCATTGCTTGTTAGAGTTAGTTTCACTGTGTTCTCTGAGAATGAAAACATTAATTAAGGCTGGAGTTAGGAATAGACAACCTGTCATACAAATGGAAAGAAAAACTTCCCCTGAAAAATCTGAAATATCTGGTGGTTGAAACAGTACCATGCAGTGGTTGGAGGTGTGGGTGTAGAGGGTGGACATCATGGCAGTTTTAATCCTCCCTTTGCTATGTACTAAGTGATCTTGATCTTTGACTTCTGAGCCTCGGATCTTTTATAATGTTGTAAGACTTATGTGCACTGGTATAGGGAAAGCATTGGCTGCCCAGTAGAACTCAATATCGTGTAATTGATAGCTATTAACATTAATAAAGTTGTTACTGAAGAGTAAAAAAGGTGCACAATTAGCATATAGAGTTACAAGAAGAAAAGATATACCTTTAAATTAGCTTTTATTATAAGTATGAAAACATTCTGCTTTCATATGCTTAGAGAACATTTTGATATTTTCTAGGTAAGAAATCAAACAAAGAGAGCTTATTTTCCATTGTTGCCATGTGTTTATCATCTGACCTGACCTTTCATAATCTCATTTTTCTTACCAAAAATATAAGGTGTTGCTAATACTTCTCTATATTATCACTAGGTCTTTGTGAGTCTCCAATGGGGTAATATATAGAAATAACTTAGTATGTTGTCATTATTATTATTCAAAGAACTTACATAATAGAATGATAATTATTTTATAAATACTGATTTTATTTCACATGTAAGTTTTGTCTCCCCACCATTTCCATGTCTGACCACCTCTACTACTATGTCCTATTCTCACCTTCCATACGTACTTAAAACCAAGTGAAATGTGTTCCATCTTTAAAAACTGAACAGGCATTTTAGACAACACATTATTGGCAATGGAACCTGGACACCATTATCAAATACAGAAGGGAAAGTTCTCACTCTGCTTTCTAAAAAGGACAGCCAGATATCAACTGTTACAGAAATGAAATATGTTGGAAAATTTTAACAAACTGTTTAAACTATGTGTTTAAAGAGACGTCCTCCACTGCCAGAGATCTTAAATAGCCTCCTGGTCAGTCATCTGGAAGTGCTTCTTCACGTAGTTGATGAAATTGGGCTCCACTTTGGGAAGGGAACCACTCTTTTCTAAATCTTCCTGCATTTTTGCCTTAATGTCTTCTATAGAGCCAGGTCCTTTTGGTTTTTTGATAATTCTTTCCTGTTTTGTTTGTTTGTTTGTTTGATTAAAGATTCTTGGTGTTGATGGTCTTTTTTTTTTTTTTTGGCTGGGGCTGGGTTTGAACCCACTTCCACCTCCGGCATATGGGGCTGGCGCACTACCCTTTTGAGCCACAGGTGCCACCCGGTGTTGATGGTTTTGAATGTTTTCTACTCTGGTTTGATTTTTGTGCATGTTTGGCTGTAGTAGCTTGTACAGATTTCTTCACGGGAGCTTTTTCTTCAGTTTCCTCCTCCTCCTCTTCATCATCACCATCTGCATCATCATCATCATCTTCATCAGCAGCAAGTCTTACTTTTTTCTGTGGAGCTTTGTTACCACCTCCAGGGACAGATGGCTTTTCAGACATACTTCAGAGTTTCCCGTCCTCCTCTTCATCTTCTGACTCTGCATCTTCTTGCACAGCTACTAAGTGCTGCCCACTAGTACGCACAGGCCCTGAGCCACACACTTCAACTGTTAAGACCATGGGTGGTGTTATTTCAAAGCCCCCAAGAGAAACCATTGGCTGTACAGACATTTTCTGAGTTGCCAGTGTTACTTTAATTGGGCTGCCTTCATAATTCATGCTTCTGCTTCAACAACTATTATCCACCCTTTGCTCCAGCTCCTCAACTGACTGTTCCTAGAGATAACTGGTGCCCATTCTTGGCATGATCTACCTTAAAGTGATAATCTTTGTTGGCCATTAGCTCACAACCAAAAAGATAGTCTGAGGCCTCAAGTGGCTCATGTCCACGTCTATCGCATCTTCCATGGGGTGGTGGCATGCACTTAGAAGGGAGAGAAGGGGACAGAGATAAAAGACTACTACTCCTGCCATGCAGGACAGAATCACACCAGGGCGATAATAATAATTATTATTCTAAGAAATATTTTGGGCTACAGTCTTTGTGATTTTCAAGAAACAAAAAGACAGTGCTTCAGTATGTGCGTATGTTTCCCCGACCTCTGGTCCTTACTGTTGAAGCTGCATAGAAGTGGTCGAGTAAAATGTCACATAGCAACATGTCCCATCTGCTTAGCAACAGAAAGAGGGCAGGTAACAAAATATATCATAACAGAGAACCTGAAGAAAGCCAGAGTCAAAAAAGTCTCCAACCGATACCTACCCACATTTTTTTCTTAAAAAATACCCCCAAACAACCCTGAAATTGTCTGAATGAAATTATTCGAGTCAATTCATTTTGTTATGAACCTCATGGAGTATTTCATTTAAATGGCAAAACTTTCAGGCATCCCAGTGATCTAGATAGCTTCTGTTGCCTACATGATCTATGAGAGACAAGAGGCATAAAATACCCCATAGCAGAAAAAATTCTCCCGTGTAGCAAATTAACTTTCCAGAACATCAGGGTACAATTTAGTACTTCGTAACAAGCTATTTATTAAATGGTGTCTGGAAGAGTTAATTTACCTCATAGCAGCAAGTAGTTTGCTACAAGAGAATTGCTTACTTACCTTAAATGCTTCAGAGTAAATTCATTACAGGATTACTCATCTTGGGGCTAAAAGAACAACTTTGCCATAATGATGGATAATTACACTGTATCATTTCTGCATTATTTATTTTGTTTGCAAGCTGATGGACCACTGTTTTGGACAGGTTTTCTGTCTGTTTTGATAGGGATTAAAGACTTTTGAAAGCATTTAAAGGTATTCTTCAGTTAGTGCTTCATTTCATCAACTCTAAGACACCATTTATTATGCAATGTACCATTATATTGTGTACCTAGACATAAAAATGCCAATGAATACCTGATACAATGGATTCTTATTTAAAAATTTTTATTTCATACTTGCTGACAGAGTCCTTTTAGACTTATTCAGATATAGATGCTTTAATCACATATTACTCTTATATGTTCATGAAAAGGCAAATGGAAGTACAGAATATTAAGATAGTCCCCATAGGTCCACAAATTCTTCTATATTTTTCAACTCAGAGTCTTTTATGTTTTCTTACAAAATGCATTCTTATATCCTTGAGTTAGACCTAGTGAGTCAAGATATCTCCAGGACTATTTTATTATTGTCACTGGTGTTAAATTCTAAGCAAATGACAACTTCTGTCCAGTTTTAATGCCTACCAGTTCTTCCCAGAAAATGTTAGTGGAGGGATTTCAAGCAACAGTCTGAGCTCATACTCATTTCCAATGGCCCTAAGTATTTTGTTGACTAAAAACCAAAAAATTGCACTCCCCAGTTAAGCCACCAGGAAAAGCAACCCACTTTGTTTATGAGTAAGCAGACAGCTTAGTACAGAGTGCTCCCTGGTTATAGTGATTTTAAGGTGCCATTCACTCTAAGATGCACTTTTATTTTGTAGATATTAAAAATGAAAAAAGTTCATATTTGTATTGATGAAACATAGCATGGAGGTTTTTAAATACTTGGATCTATTACAGATAACTCTGCTTGCATGAATCTATTGATATATCACTCAAATTATCATTTGCAATGTCATTATAGATTGGGGAAAGGATCAGCATTTGGGGTACATTTTTCTGTTTTTCTTGTCTTATATTTTTGGTGTTAAAATTTGAATCTTAATTTTGAGCCTTCCTAGAGACACAATCTAGAATTACATGTGCCATTTACTGAATATTTTCTAGTTCTGACTGGAACTGATTCACTCTAGGCTGACTTTGACTTTCTTCATTCAGGCCACCGAGGCTCCTTCAGAACACCTCCCACCCCCATTCAGGTGATGTGTGTCTTACTCTTTTTGCTTTAATCAATCTTCTCTATATAAATATCTACTCGATTTCTTAAATCAAACCTTTATCATGTTTTCCATAAATAATGCAGATCTAAGTGGCGGTCATTCACCATTATTCTCCTTCACTCCAGATGTTGCTGCCTTTTAAAATTTTACATATGAGAAAATTGTGACCTAGTTACAAAGTTGTAAAGAGCCTGGTAGCATGTTTTTCTACAAAATGACTATTTCTAAAGTAGCCATAGGTCAGAATTTTAATCCCTTGATGTCATTTCCCTATTCATTAAATGGACACAGTGCATAGTGAACAGTTCTGTGGATAAAATTGTGTATTTAGAGCATCTCACTGAGGGCCTGGCACATAATAATTGCTTAATAAATCACAGAAGTTATTCCTATTATCACTAGGTATCACTAGAATAATCTTCTAATGGTCCACCATTCTGAATACAATGAGAAGACAAACAGGTCTACAGAGTATGTAGTATTTTCTATTAAACTCCAAGTATAGGATGATCAACAAACCCAGTTCACACCAGTAGGACTACAAATAAATTTTGAGGCTTTACTCTCGAAGTTGGTCCTCTTGGGGTGGAATAAACAAACATCCATGTGCTTATTTGCCTTGTGAATCTTTAAGTAAGTCGGGCGGAGAGGGTTGTAACTCCCTTAGGAATGGAGCAGAACTGACTCTTTTCTAAACATGGAGGGCTGTAGGTGATAACAATCAATTGCCTTGAGAAATACCCACCCTCTGCAAGATTCAGGGAGGATGATGACTTCATATACATCATCTATGACCTTCATGTAAATTATCCAAGGAGGGCAGCGTCTTTAATTGCTGGTGCAGCACTTAAAAGCCTGGAGAGGTGAAGTCACTTGTATTGGGCTCTCCCCTCAGCGGACAGCAGAACTGGGGTCTGTCTACCATGTGTTAATGTGAAGCTTGCCCTCTCTCTGTACTTTTCCAAGTCTTACCTGGGTTTCTCCTTCCTAACAGTTCACTTTGGGGCATCATTTATACTCTGGTTCATACTATTTGCTTGGTTATTTATTTGAAGTTGGTAGGTCATAACTTGAAGTATTTAATATTCCTACTCATGTGTGTTTTAAATTCAAATGAAATAAGGGCTGTCACATTGTCAAAACCTCTACTGTTTGGCATATTTTTAAGTCATAGGCATGGGGCTATTGATTTTACAGCAGAATTTTGAATCAAAACCAGAAATCTGCTGCTATCACATTGTTCTTATCTTAGAAATATCCTGGAAAATCAATAAAATGCAGATGCAAAATATAAAAATGGAACCTACCATTTCATTCAGAAACTTATTATAAACATAGTACGTGTCATCTGTTCATGGTAATTTTTCTGAACATGATTTTTAATGGTCACATATATCATTTCATTAAGATATTTAAGCAAACCTCCATTTTTATAATTATGAATACATTTCTTGAATATTGTTATGTATTTTCTATATATCTATAATTTTCTTAGGCTATATTTCTTAAGTAGAATCTGGATCAAAAGGAAACATACATGTTTAAATTTTTTAATACATCATATGAAATTGGCTTCAAGAGAAATCTCAAACTAGTTCCAGGAGAGACCAGTATTCTCAATACTTTTGCCAGTGGTAAATATTAATATTTTTATAAATTGTCTATTTAAAAGTGGAAATGACAACTTGTTATTTTAATTGAATTTCAATCATTATGAGTAAAGGTAATTTTTTCACATTTAACCTATTATATTTCTTCTGTACACTTTCTATTTATGACTTTTGCCCATTTTTAATTTGTATGTTTGACATTTCATTGTAGATTTGTGAAAGTGTTTCATAAATTAAAGATTTGCAATATATACTGTAGATATTTTCCTACTTTGTTATTTGCTTTTAAATTACATTTATGTTGTTCTTGAAGCTGCTTTTTTCTTTCTCCTTAAATTAAAAAATGGAGAGTTAAGCCAGGAGTTTAGATTTTTTTCTCCAGGAAAAAGAAGTCTTCGATGGGTTCCATTAAATAACATAGATTAACCGTGCTACTATAATTTTCAAAATCAGACTTGAGTCAAGGTCCCTAAATTAGAGCCTTCTAGCTGGAATACTGCATTTTGGGGGGTGGTGGTGGTGGTGGTGAGAAATGTCTTGTATATATGGTTACCAAAGTATTATGACAGCAGTTTTCTGAAATGACATTGTGATTCACCAAAGTAATTGTACTGAAGCATAAACATTATGTTTCTAGGTTGTGATGCAATTTTATCTATTGGCAACAGTCTTTTTCTACCACCCTTTTCATTTGATTTAAAGTAGCTCGATCTGGGATTATACTTAGGTAATAGTTTCTATTTCATCATAGTCTGCACAGCATCTAGTATTTTCATAAGGAACTTTCATTTTGTGAATGCCTAATTCAAGGATGACTAGGTGAACAAAGAAAATTCTTCGTTTTTAGTTTTGAATACAAGCAATCCGAACTAGGAAGACATGAACTGGCAATATGTCTGGAAGGTATTAAAGGATTAGAGCTCAAATACATTTCAAATTGGGATTATTATAGAGCTCAAGACGATGAAACATGAGGAAATTAAGTATAAGTGACTAGCTCCAACTGCATAGAATCAGTCTCATTTCCTGAACAAGAGTATGTACAGGCTGGAGAGCAGATTTAACCACTAGCAGGGCTCAGAATGTGTCTTACTGACATTCAAGTACAGCAAATAAAACTGACTGCCAGGCTCTAAAATCCATTGTGATGCTGTGGCCAAGCCCGCAATTCCAAGCAATTTCTCTAAAGCTAAGTACGTTAGAGATACCAATGCTGGCTTGTTGTTGTGAAACACACAACTTCAGTGATGACCAACTTTGGTGCGAGAACGCCTCTATAACCTTGTTCAAACCACGTGCTGGCCCAGGATGCTTCTCTCTCTTCTCTCAGGGTTAGATCTGTGTCCTGGTTTGATGGGTCTCCCTGCCTTCCTCAACTCTTCCCCCATTTTTTTCTCACAGGCATTTTCCCTAATAAAAATCTTGGCATGCTTAATCTTGCCTTTGCCATCTGTTTCTGTAGAGTACATAGTTAATCTACATCCTGAAGAGAAATTATTGGTCAAATTATTGGTCAATTTTCTTATTATAGTCTCTAGATCCCCCCATTTAAAAATATTCTCTAAAAACCTTACTCAAGACTTCTTTCTCCAGGAATTGGCAACAGTAAATGGCAGCATGTACATAAAAATCTGCATGTGATTTTAGTAAATGCATGAGAACTTCAGAAACCATCCAAGGATCCTCGGAAAAATCCATTGGTCAAGGATCTTCACAATACTTTCCGAAGACGCTGGTAGTCAGCATTGATGAAGAGCATCTAAGGACTTCTATTTTCCCCTTACATTGTAAGCTACATACTCATTCACACGTTGTGGTGAAATTCAAATTACTTAACAGCCAATCAGAACAATCACCAGCCTCTGCAACACAAACTAATTCCTACCCCCTTCTTTTCCCATTAATTGTCTTTCTTCTGTGAAATCAACATTAATTTTTAACTTACATGTTCCTTAAAATCTTTATTATGAGATGTTCAAGAACTTTTGTTAAATCTCAGCAATGTATGTGGCCTTGGGTAGGGGAAAACTTTAGGAAAAGCCTCACAAAAGCAAAAAGACATGAAAACTAGCAGTAAAGAGTTCTTCTTTTACTTAGGAGTTAAATGCAAGCACGTCTTTCATGGTTTAAGTTTGAGCAATGGTCTGCATACCACTATTCTTTAAACAGCCAACAAAAGGTTTTCGAGGCAGCCATTTTTAATTGGTCCAATCCTCATTCATATCTTTTGAAAAACCCTAACAATTTGTGTTGAACTGCATGTCTACCTTCTTGTGTTCCAACTCTTTGGTTTACTTTGTCTGTTGTCTTTCCCATATGGTTCAAAAAAGCACTATGCATAATGCTTTTCTCTAGAATGCCCTTTTGATTCCTCACATTCTTCTGAGGGCCTTAACTCTATAACCAGTACCTGAACATGGTGCTTTCATCTAGGATTAAGTTTTGCACTTCTATTGATCTTCCTCTATGGGGTTGAATGTAGTAAATGAACCTCCTAGCTCCCACCAAATTTGCATGTAATTGCCTGTCCAGTCCTGAACGCTGAATACTGGGCTGGAAGAATACACTAGCATTGACAGAGCCCAAAATGTTTTTCTTTCAAAGGCTCTGCTCTTTTGTAAAAGTGGCACATATAGGAAGAATCAGAAGGCTTTCTCAAGGTTTGGGAAAATGGTAAGGTGGGGGGATGTCCGGAAATTATTACCATGCTATCAAGACAATTATAACCTCAAATGCACCTTTTAAATAAATCTAGAGCTTCTATTAACCTCTTTTTGACCACTACAACATACTGACCTACATTTATAGATTCCCCCAAAGAGAACTGAAATACTTTAATCATCCCTCTTTTCACTCTGGTTTCTTCAGACAGGTTTTACTAGGCAGTGATAGAAATTTCAGTCTTGTGCTGTGACTTTGGTGGATTTAATGATCAATCATATTTGAAGGATTATCGTTAAATTCTTTCAAATCAAAACATATTTTTGTTGGAAGCTTTTACATTTAATATCTTATATACACTTGCACATTTCTCCTCTGATCTGTCACAATGGACACAAGAAATTTTAAAGGGAAATATAGAGATTTACTATAGAGAACTGATTATTATTCCTTGAGCACAGTTAATTGCTAAAATTCCGTACTGCAGTGTTTCAGGTTTGATATTTAACTTTTTATTTAAGTGATGGCATCATCGCTATTTGTGTGGTATACTTTTCCTTTGCCATCTTCCCAATGTACCCATTTTATAAAGCATGTACTCTACTTATTTTCAAAGCATTAAGTGGTGGGTTTAAGAAAAAAATAAGTGAATAAAGGTTAATTTGCTCTATAATAATTGGAGACCTGCTAGAGTGTCTCACATCCAAGGGGCTTGGGGATTATTTCTCGTAAGTAAATCTCCCTGCTGCTTTTGGTAAAGGTGAAAGATTTATGCACTCTGAACGGAAACCAGAGTACCCTTGCTGCTTTTGGAAAACCCAGAAGCTCTGCCTTCTGATGGTGTGTGACTGGGAGAGGGGTCAAGGTGAATCTCCTTGTTGGCCCTTCTCAATCTGAGTTGATGAAGTCGGCAGCAGGCTTAAGACATGCTTGGGAATGATGAACAGAAATTCCTTAGGAGGAGGTGTGCCTTGTGAGGAAATGTTGGAAACATTTTTAAATTGCATTAATAACTGATGAAGCTTAAGCATTATTAGCCCTGACGGGAATCTAGCTGAGTTTTTAGGAGTGTCATGACTTTTAATACCATCCTTATGAAAGTGGCGACACTCATGTTACTCTGAGTTAAAGTCTTAAGCACCCTGCTTGTGCTTAGATCAAAATGAAAACTGTTAACACTGTATCCTAAAAGTCTTGTGAGATACGGGAAAAATTGATATATTTAAATTCATTGTGAAGGAAGAGTTCAGAAAACACAGTAAGTTTCATTATTTTAAACCAGGTCATTATACCAAGAATTATTTCTCTTGTTGCCACTCCGTTAAGAGAAACCATTTGACTAATAATAACACTCCCAGCCACTGTGTTCATCTCTGTCTGTAGTAGCTCATTTGATTCTATAACATCAGTGAGAACTTGAGGTGTGAAACACTTTAAGATGAGGAAACTGATCCAACCTAAAGTGCATAATGCAAGGACACATTTCTCTACTAGTAAGAATAGAGTATGAATGTTTTTGCCACAACAGATAAGTAACAGAGGAGACGGTTATGTTAATAGATGTAAGCATTCCACATTGTGTAGCAAATCAGCACATGGTACCTCCTAAATGCATGAATGTACACAGTTACAATTTAATAAAGAATTAAAAAAAAAAAGATGAGGAAACTGAGCCTTAGGAAGAATAGGAGACCTGTCCGAAGTCACACAATTCATAAAGAATATTCTCCAGCTTTGAACCTTGCTTATCAGACACAATTTTTCAAACTTATGAAATGGTCAGATTTGTGTCATGTATTCATTACATTGCATTGAAACCCACATGAAAACTGAGACAGGTGCCAGAACAAGAATAGGGAGGTCTCTGAATTCTGACACCATACTTATATACATATATGGACACATATATTTGCTTTCCTGGACTTGAGTTGAAATAGCAATCCACACTTAAAATTTCCAGATGTTTTCCATGTACTTTAAACCAATACTCCACTAACTTTTAGGATGCTCCTATAGCAGATCTGGACACCAGAAATTTGTAGTTTTCAAAGCTCCTCAGAGTGTTCTGATCCTTTTTCATGTTTGGAAACCTTTGTATTAAGTAATCCACATTTCTCAACAAATGTAAATAAGTTTCTTTTGACCTTCACCACCTACCCATAGATTGAGCATCTGTTTTTGAGCCTTATAAGGTCTTAGAGAATTTCAGAAAGCAGAAGGAGAGCAAAGGTGCTTCCTGGGAACTCCTAATGTAGAGGTCAAGTGCAGAAATGTGGGGCTGGCTTCCTGGGTCTCCAGCTGTGTGTGTTTCTGCACCTGTTTGCACCGGTGTTTATTGCATTTAGTTCCCTCATTAGTAAGACAATAGTTGAGATACCAATCAAGTATTTACAACAGTGTCCACATGTAGTGTATTCTCAGTTAGTGTTGGCTATTATTGCTACCCTTGTCATAAATAAAACTTGTTATTTCCTAAGGGTACCACAAAGATGAAAAGATATAAGCTCTGATTTAGCAAACTCACACTTTATAATTATGGGAGTAAAATGGATCAATAAGCAATAGTCCCACAGTTTGGATGGTACAACTTTCATACAAAGATGTCTGAATTTTATTGGGCAAATGTCAGTGATGGCCTCACAGAGGTATTGTCACCTTAGCTGGATATTTAGGGAAATTCTCTGGGCATGTAAGTAGGGGAAACGTCATTCCAGGTGAAGAGAATAGTGTGACAAAGTTGCAGGGCCCTGGAAAAGCAAGGATTTCCAGAGACTGAGCAGTGCTTCAGTGGTCAATGAAAGGAGAGAGTGAAGGGAGGTACCCTAGGACTTGCCTTCGGGGCCTCCGTGCTGGCTGGATCCTGAAGGGCCTTGCCTACCATGGTAAGGAAGTTGACTTTATTCTATCCTTATTGGATAGAATTTATGCAGGAAAGTGATGCTGTCAGATTTTCATATAGGATTGTATAGGAGGCAATTGGTAGAGTTGAGATGAGGGTTAGGCTCACCAGTTGAAAGGCTATTACTGTAATTCAGGCAAGGTGTGGTGGGGGTCAAAACCAGAATGATGACAATGGGATGGAAAAAAACAGGTAATAGTTATAGGTAAGAAAATCATAGAAGTCTTAGAGGAGGATTCTGGTTATTGTCTGATGATGACTGAATGAGGGGAGGAAAGATTTCCTAGACATTTCACTGGCGAATAAATGGGTGATTGTTCCCTCAAAGTGAGCTGGGAAATAAAGAATGAAGAGAATGTTTTAAAGAAATTATGAGTTTTATTTTATTTTTGCACTATGTTTAGGGGAGGGAAGATTGATTCATCCAGATAAAGCTATTCAGTAAGTGTCTGAATATTTAGGTCATAAGCTTTGTGGAGGAATCAGGGTTTGAAATATTAATTGTGGAGTTGCCTCCTAAAGCCACATTTGGAAGTAAGGATTAGATTTTACTATATATACTACATATGACAGTGATTTATTGAGGACAAAAATGCATTTAGAGAATGATTGCTCTACAAAGATTTTGTCCCCTTCCAGCTGACTTCTCTGTTATCTCCAGGTGAAAATCTCCTATTAGAGCCCTAACATTTTTATCTTCACATATTGTTCACCAGTTGTAGTTTGAAGGAGAGAAGAAGAAGGCTATGATTTTCCTTTTTTTGGAGACAGAGTCTCATTTTGGTGTGCTGTGGTGTCATAGCTCACAGCAACCTCATACTCTTGGGCTTAAGCAATTCTCTAATCTCAGCCTTCCAAGCAGGTGGGACTATAGGCCCAAGGCTTGGCTGTTTTTAGAGATGGGAGTCTTGCACCTACTCAGGCTGGTCTTGAACCTATGAACTCAGGTAATCCACCCACCTTGGCCTCCTAGAGTGCTAGGATTACAAGCCCGGTCCTTGATTTTTCTTTTAAAAGAAACTTCTTGGAAGTGTCTCATTTCTGCTTATATATATTTCATTGGCTGACTTACAGTAGGGTTAAGGGAGGCTGGGTGAGAAGTGCTCTAGCTAGATGGATATATGTACGTATATGTTCCTCACTGATTGGTTTTGTTTTGTTTTGTTTTATAGACAAAGTCTCTGTTACCTAGGTGAAAGGGCCGTGCTATCAGCCTAACTCACAACGATCTCCAATTCTTGGGTTCAAGAGAACCTCCTGCCTCAGCCTCCCAAGTATCTGGGAGTATAGGTGCCTACCACAATGCCTAGTTAATTTTTCTATTTTTAGTAGAGATGAGGTTTCATGCTTGCTCAGGCTGGTCTCAAACTCCTGAGCTCAAGTGATCCTCCTGCCTTGGCTTCCCATAGTGTCAGGACTACAGGCCCAAGCTACTGCACCAGTCTGGAGTTCTATTTAAAGATGTGGGTAAATAGTGAATATTTGGAGGCAACTCTCAGTCTCTGCTATTCCCAGGAGTGGATACATTTGTCCAGGAAAGGATGTAAAGTAAGGAAGGTGAAGAAGGTGAGGAGGACACCTGGAGGAGCATTCAAGCATTCCACCCTTTTGTAGACACCTCTCCTAGACCTGTCCTTTACTCACTCATGGTGTCAGCCCTAGAAGTTCCCTTCTCATTTCTCTTCATCCCCTGCTCTCCCAGTGCCTGATTTCTGAACCCCAAATATTTCTATACATTACCAAACGTATGACTGGAAAAGCAAAAATAAGTTTACTAAAACATAGATTTTTTTTTTCCTGTATTACTCAAATTCAATTTGTATCTTTGAGTGAAATTTTCACTTTAAGGACAGGGTTTCTAAGCACATTAGATTATAAATGATCTGGAAAAATACTTGATGATCACAAATTGTGAAGACGCTTTCTGAAGCTTTCTGTAAACCCCAAGTAGACTTTCATGTTAGTGAGTCTTTGGGGGGTATTGCGGAAGACTCACCAACCATAGGAAAAGCTCATCCACAACACAATTATCAGATTAACATAATGTAGGAAATTCATTTTCGTGTTTTGATTTTGGGGCAGTTCTGTGTTGCTGAGAATTAGGAGTTTTCCTTTGTTTGATCTAGAATTACTAATCCAGAAAATGCACCATGGAAGGATAACATGAGGATCTTTTTATTTGTGTCACATTGGAATTTTTATTGCCACATCTGTTACAAATTGGCCATAGATGGTAACAGAGGTTCTGTAAAGCTCCTATTCCACTGATCATATGTACCGGGTTTGGAAAAGCCCTGTTATAATATACTTCATATGTATAGTACGCTAATATCAAAGTTCACCATCAGGAATTTCAAAATAAGCTGACTCCAAGGCAATCAGTTAATATACTTTAAACAGTGGACCACAAAATTTCCAGTAACCAGATTTATTATAACATCATGTGCATTACAATGAAATCTCATAAGATAACTGTCAATTATATTTTCCTTCATTTCATTAGCAGAGAGGCCAGATATTTTTGAACAGCAAGCTGAGAATTCATGGTACTTTGTATACAATTGTATTGTAAATTGCTTTATTTTAGAAAGTGCCTGTTTGTGTCACAGCATGATTGACATTTTGGCAGGACTGGGTAGAACTCTGGAAATAATATTTATCACTTAACTGATGCATTTACAGGATAGGTTCAAAATGGAAAAATATTTCATGTAGAAAAAAATAGTAATTGCTTTTGGGACCATATGGCTTTGTGGTTAATACCAAGTAGTAAGTCTTTCTGAACTATCTCTATATATTTGCATGAATAAGTACAAAGTGTATGTGTTAGGCACTTTTTCACTACACAAATGTTTCATGAATGTCTATTATGTAGGTATTCATCTGTCCTGGAGAATACAACTGACCTGGTCCATGACATCAATGAACAAATGGTTTAATAGAAGAGTTAGAAATAAACATGAAGATATCTTAATATAAATATAAATAAATGTACAGATAGATGTTTCAAACACCAAATTCTAAAATGAGGTGATACTAAACCAAGCTTTTAAAAGTAGGTGCCAAAAATCATTCAGAAAACCTCTAACTTCTTTCCCAAAATAAATACTATTAAAAGAGTTCATCAAGGAGAAAATGTAGAGAGAGAGAATTTTGGTGGAGACCTGCATCGGTTCTTTGAGTTCTCTTTTCCTACCTCAATAAGAGAGATTGAGTTCATCTCCCCAGTGAAATAAGAAAGCCTTATTGAGGTAATACTGAGAGTAGACACATGTCCTCCAACCTGAAGAAACCCAGGAGAGAGTCTAACTCCTATCTAAGAAATATAGCAAGTGTGAGATCCACTGGCTGCCTCCCATTGGACAAACTGAGTAAGAAGTGACTCCACTTTATATAGCCTATGTTAGCAGGTGGGGCTGAGAGAGAAAGAACATAAATTTGAGATCATCTCAGATTCCACGATCAGATCATCTCAGAGTTAAACAGACTTCACTTAACAGACTAAATCTATCTAACTCCTTGACTGGAGGGACAGATGCAGTGGTAATTGAGGGTCAGTGCATTATTAAGTTCAAGAACAACAGGTGACAGTTCTTCCAGCGATGGGAGTCTGCTAAGAACTCGCAAAAGGACCACGAAAGAGATACTTCTCATCAGCTGTCCAGTTCTCATTGTGGACTGCAAACTCACAATGGTACAACTGAATGAAAACTTACACTTCTGCCTTCTGTTCTATGAAGGAGTCAGAAGCCTCTGAAATCAAGATGGGGCAGAAAGAGTTTAGGTGAAATGTTACTTAAACTCTTTTTTTTAAATTATTATTTTTTTTATTTCTTATAGCATAACTATGTACATTAATGCAATCATGGGGTACAGTGTGCTGTTGTAATATATATTTTGAAAGACTCTCATCAAACTGGTTAACATAACCTTCATGTCATTTTCTTAGTTATTGAGTTAAGACATTCATACTCTGCTTTTAGAAAGATTCACTTGCACTCTTGTAAGATAAACCAGAGATGACCCCACCAATCACCCTCCCTCCCCCTATCCACCCCCTCACCTCCCTTCTCCCACCCCCCTTCCCATATTCTAAGGCTATAATTAGGTTATGACATTCTTATAAAAGCTATGAATTAGTTTCAAAATAGGGCTGTGTACATTGGATACTT
>NW_003852421.1:15639739-15649871 GCF_000181295.1 Otolemur garnettii | reverse complement strand
TATCTTTCTTTAAGGCTGCATAGTATTCCATGGTGTACATATACCAAAATTTATTGATCCATTTGTGGGTCGATGGGCATTTAGGCTTCTTCCATGACCTAGCAATTATGAATTGGGCTGCAATAAACATTCTGATACAAATATCTTTGTTGTAATGTGATTTTGGGTCTTCTGGATATATACATAATAAAGGAATTGCAGGATCAAATTGCAGGTTTATTTTTAGTTCTTTCAGTGTCTCCAGGTGTCTTTCCAAAAAGAACGAATTAATTTGCATTCCCACCAGCAGTGTAGAAGTGTCCCCTTTCCTCCACATCATGCCAACATCTCTGGTTTTGGGATTTTGTGATATGGGCTAATCTCACTGGGGTTAGGTGATACCTCAAAGTAGTTTTGGTTTGCATTTCTCTGATGAGTAAGGATGGAGAGCATTTTTTCATATATCTGTAGGCCATGCGCCTCTCTTCTTTAGAGAAATTTCTATTCAAGTCCCTTGCCCATCCTGAGATGGGATCACTTGTTTTTTCTTGCTAAAATGTGAGTTCTCTGTGGATTCTGGTTATTAAACCTTTGTCGGAGACATAACCTGCAAATATCTTCTCCCATTCTAAGGGCTGTCTACCCACTTTATTTACTGTGTTCTTGGCTGTGCAGAAACTTTTTAGTTTGATCAGGTCCCAAAAGTGTATTTTTGACATTGCTTCAATTTCCCGAGGGGTCCTCCTCATAAAATTTTCACCCAAGCCGATTTGATCAAGTTTTTTTCCCTATCCTTTCTTCTAGTATTTTCATAGTTTCATATCTTAAGTTAAATATTTAATCCAGTGAGAGTCTATCTTAGTTAATGGTGAAAGGTGTGGGTCTAGTTTCAGTCTTCTACAGGACGTCATCCAGTTAGCCCAGCACCATTTGTTAAATAGGGAATCTTTTTCCCCACTCAATATTTTTAATTGGCTTGTCAAAGATCAGATAACGGTAGGTGGCTGGATTCATCTCTTGGCTCTCTATTCTGTTCCATACATCTACCTCTCTGTTTTTGTGCCAGTACCATGCTGTTTTGATCACTATGGATTTATAGTATAGTCTGAAGTCTGGTAACGTAATTCCTCCTACTTTGTTTTTGTTCCTGAGTAATATCTTTGCTATTCGAGGTTTTCTCTGATTCTATATAAGATGAAGTATTATTTTTTCTAGATCTTTAAAGTATGATAGTGGAGCTTTAATGGGGATTGCATTAAAATTATATATTGGTTTGGGTAGTATTGACATTTTAACAATGTTGATTCTTCCCAGCCATGAGCATGGTATATTTTTCTATTTGTTAACATTTTCACCTATTTCTTTTCTTAGAGTTTCATAGTTCTCTTTATAGAGATCTTTCGCATCCTTTGTTAGGTAAACTCCCAAATATTTCATCTTCTTTGGCACTACTGTGAACAGGATAGGGTCCTTGACTATTTTTTTGGCTTGGCTGCTGTTGGTGTATATAAAAGCTACAGATTTATGAGTGTTGATTTTGTAACCTGAGACGCTGCTGTATTCCTTGATTACTTCTAAGAGTTTAGTAGTAGAATCCCTGATACCTTCCAGATATACAATCATATCATCTGCAAAGAGTGAAAGTTTGATCTCTTCTGACCCTATATGGATACCCTTGATCGCTTTTTCTTCCCTGATTTTGATGGCTAAAACTTCCATTACAATGTTAAAGAGCAAAGGAGACAATGGGCAATCTTGCCTCATTCCTGAGCTGAGTGGAAATGATTTCAACTTAACTCCATTCAATACAATATTGGCTGTGGGTTTGCTGTAGATGGCCTCTATCAGTTTAAGAAATGTCCCTTCTATACCAATTTTCTTAAGTGTTCTGATCATGAAGGGATGCTGGATATTATCAAACGCTTTTTCTGCATCAATTGAGAGAATCATATGGTCTTTGTTTTTTAATTTGTTTATGTGATGAATTACATTTATAGATTTATGTATGCTGAACCATCCTTGAGATCCTGGGATAAAACCCACTTGGTCGTGGTGAATAATTTATCTGATGTGTTGCTGGATTCTGTTTGTTAGGATTTTGTTGAATATTTTTGCATCAATATTCATTAGTGATATTGGTCTGTAATTTTCTTTCCTTGTTGAGTCTTTTCCTGGTTTGGGGATCAGGGTAATGTTAGCTTCATAGAATGTGTTGGGTAGTATTTTGTCTTTTTCTCTGTTTTGGAAAAGGTTGAGTAATATCGGTACTAGTCCCTCTTTAAAGGTTTGGTAGAATTCTGACATGAAGCCATCTGGTCCT
The DNA here is from genome assembly GCF_000181295.1 of Otolemur garnettii. Lineage (NCBI taxonomy): Eukaryota > Metazoa > Chordata > Mammalia > Primates > Galagidae > Otolemur > Otolemur garnettii. The sequence goes on along the minus strand of NW_003852421.1, from coordinate 15,647,572 downwards.
GGGCTTTTCTTTTTAGGGAGATTTTTTATAGTTGATGCTATTTCAGAGCTTGATATAGGTCTGTTCAACATTTCCACTGCATTCTGGCTAAGTCTTAGGAGATGACATGCTTACAAGTATTGGTCGATTTGCTTCAGATTGTCATATTTCTGGGAATAAAGTTTCTCATAATATTCATTAAGGATTTTTTGAATTTCTAAAGGGTCTGTTGTTACTTCATCTTTACCGTTTCTGATTGACAAGATTAGAGACTTTATTCTTTTTTTCTTGGTTAGGTTGACTAAAGGTTTATCAATTTTGTTGATTTTTTCAAAAAACCAACTTTTTGATTTGTTGATCTGTTCTATAATCCTTTGTTTTCAATCTCATTTAATCCTGCTCTAATTTTGGTTCTTTTCTTCTGCTCAATTTGGGATTGGAATGTTCTTCCTTTTCCAGCTTGTTACTTAAACTCTTGTCTTGGATATCCTTATGTTTAAAGATGGACTTAATAGCCCCATATCATAGAGTTCCCATGAAGACTACTTGGGGTAGTCATATAAAGCAATGAGAACAGTGACTGCCACATAATAAATACTCTACAGGGACTGGGTATCATTTAAAAAGAAAGAACAGTACTCAAATTCAGAGTCAAGGAAACAAAGGGGGAATGGTTTCAAGAAGAAGGGTGTCAAACAGAAAGAAAAATCCAAACAGGGAAGGAACAATACACAGTGGTTCAGAAAGCTGCCATTTATGTATTCATATGATTTTAACTCTCCACACCAATTTCCTTTTGGAAAGTTTTACTTCAGATGTGGCTTGAATGAAACAAATATTGCCAACTTATCTAACTACTTGGCTTCAGAAATTCTTTCTTCCCTTTATTATAAGCGTTAGCCTGTATGGAATAAGGTCAAACCCTGCTGAAGAGAAAGAGGTGGCCAATTATCTTAGTTAAATGGTAGCATAGTAGGTGCGTTGACCACTGTGCTCATGTGTTGTTGTTAGTTTCTTACTGATGCCATTATTAGAGCAGACATTCTCAACTCCTTTTTTAGGTGATGACTTATCACCATCCCACATTTGAACATGCAATAGCAGTTCCTAATGTAGGGGTGGAGTCTGCACACCTCTCTGTTGGGGGAAGAGGCATGCTGGTGTGTGGGATGGGCGAGGAAGGGCTTGACCCAGAGCAGAATCACCTTGCCCACTGCACACGCAGCTGGAGAATCTGATAGGGCGTGTCCAAGAGGAATAATCAATTTAATGTTAAGAGTCATGTTTTTCTACTATAACTTTTAAAAAAGAAGATTTATTGAGATATAATTCACACACCGTACAATTTTCCTATTAAAATAGGACAATTCAACAGTTTTTAGAATAGCTGCAGATATGCGCAACCATCTCCATGATTTTAGAATATATTCATCACTGCAAAGAGAAATCCTCTCTACCCTCTACCTATCACCTCCTGTGTCTTATCCTCCACTCTTAGCCCCGTAGCCCAAAATAACCTCTAACCTGCTTTCTGTCTCTTTAGATTTGCCTACTCTGACCTCTTCATAGAAATGAAATCATTTAATTTCTGCTTGTTTCGTGGCAGGCTTTTATACTTAATGCTTTCAAATTTCATCTATCTTGCAGCATATCTTAGTACTTCATTTATTTTTTTTGCCAAAACTATTCCATTGTGTGACTATTCCCTATTTGTTTGTCCATCCGTCTGTGGATGGATATTTGAGTTGCTTCTACACACTCTCTTTTCTCTTTTTGGTCGCTGTAGTTTAACTATGCAATACACCAAATCATGTAATTAATTTTATTTGTGGTAAAATTAATGAATTCGATGTCTATCCACATATCAAACTAATTCAAGAGAGTGGTATAACTTAGAGACTTATGAACTGTAATGGAGATATCACCATAACCCGCAGTGGGGATAGCTAATCAGTTTCAAATGCTGAAACGTGACTATGAAGCCAGCAAAACTGGAATGAATTATCAGTGCTAAGAACTACCCAGGCTTCTTGGAATACTCGAGTCACTCTTCTTGCTCCTACCCTTGCTGCTAACTAGCATTGACACTTTATTTGCAGATTGAAGAACTGGTAAGGATTAAATCACTAAGAATTTTAAAAAATGAATTCTTTACTTATTTATAACAATCATTTTCAACTTGAGCAAACATCTCTCTTAAAGAACATAGCAGCTTCTAAACCACTGCCAAAATATTAGGGTGAATAGGCTTTCTTCTTCTTCTTCTTCTTTTTTTTTTGTGTGCAGAGTGTACACAAACATACAATGCCTTGCTTAAATATTCATAGACTCCCAGCTCGCAGTACAGTAACTTAATAATAAAATATTTTGAAGAGGGAACGATGCTGTGGAGCTTGTGATACCACTAATGGATTTGAAGAGGATGTTAATGCATTGTAGGAGGATGTGAATTGAGCTCTCGTGTGTAAAGGAGGATTATAAAATATAATTATGAAAAAGCAATAGTGGCAGGCTTGAGGTAGGTCTGTTGATGTGTGGATACTACAAACGACATGTTTTGTTGATGAGAAAGAAGGCTTAGATGGATATTTACTGTGCTAGCAATCTTCTCTATCCGGAAACATGGAATGCTTTATAGAAATGGCCATTTTGTGAACTCCGGAGTGAGAATTAAATACTGTAAGATGGAGGCTGACAAGACCCAGGCAGCTTTTCATTTCGAATAGCAGGTGTCTGGGAAGGCAGGGCTCTTACTTCGAGAGCGCTGGGAAGGTCTGGGAAGAAAAAAAAGGGATACAACTGTCAAAGTGGAGGCAAAAAAAAATTTGTTTTTGTAAAAAAGGAGCTTAAGGAATTCTAGAAGATTAAGGAATTCATGATATCCTGCTGGAATGGAGGAAGCCTGGGGACCTTTCTGAATATCATTTCCTGAGTGCAGCCTTGACAACTCATATAAACTGTGGGCATCTGTGGGAGCAACTAGACTGGGGCACACAATTAAAGCCTTGACATTTCCTTAGTTCCCAATTCTAATCTCGTTACTTTACCTAAGGTGCTGCTGCTCCCTCAGGCAACATGAAGGCATATTCTTAGTTATTAATCTAATATTTAGTGAAGAAGATGCACAATGCTGATAACTCAATAGATGTTAAGAACACAGAAGAGGCAGATATTAACTGATATAGCATTACTCTAAAGTCATGGGAAATTCTTAATTGACACGCTTAAAACTCTTTTACCTGTATCTTTTCTTTCTTTACTTTTTTTTGTTTTTGAGATGAGGTCTCACAATGTTGTCCATATATGAAATACAAGTAAAGTTTATTTTTGAGAACCACCTAGCTAAAATGAATGTTACCCTTTAATGGAGCTTTTTGGGAAGACAAATGTGTGTCTAATAAATTTGACATTGTTTAAAACATTTATGAAATGTTATGTTTCTGTAAAGAAATTGTTTTAAAGTTATAACAATGTAAACTCGCAGAATATACACCAAGCTGAGTTTAAGCAGTAGTCAGCTTTTCTTTTCTTTTCTTTCTTTCTTTTTTTTTTTTTTTGAGACAGAGCCTCAAGCTGTCCCCCTGGGTAGAGTGCTGTGGCATCACAGCTCACAGCAACCTCCAACTCCTGGGCTCAAGTGAGTCTTCTGCCTCTGCCTCCCAAGTAGCTGGGACCACAGGCGCCTGCCACAACGTCCGGCTATTTTTTGATTGCAGCCATCATTGTTCTTTGGCGGGCCCAGGCTGGATTCAAACCCACCACCTTAGGTGTATGTGGCTGGCGCCTTAGCCATTTGAGCAACAGGTACTGAGCCTAGTCAGCTTTTCTTTTCTCTCCTCTCTCTCTATCTCTCCTCCCCTTACTGAGTTTACACAAATAGCACTCTATTGATCCATGTGAAATTTTCACCTTCATTTATTTTCTCTTCCTCCTCAGAGGAAACCACTTTTAAGAAATTGGTGTGAAATTTTACTATATATTTTTAATGTTCTTGATATGCATATATGTAATATTACATATTTACAATATGATTTAAAAATGTACTTTTTGGATGTCCCTCTAAAGGTGTCCTTTTGCAACTTGTTTTTTCCACTCAACATTACATTTTAGGGTTTGTGTTGATATATGTTCATCTATTTAAGGTGCTATACAGTATTCCATTGTATTGATAAATCATATTTTCCATCAATACTCCTCCTGGAAAAATAAATGTAAATATATTTTATAAGTTAACATTCAGGTTTTTATAACACTTTTATTTCTATCCTTTGCTCACTTTTTTTTTTATTTATTGGATCACATTTGTGCACATAAATTCTATCATGGGATACAGTGTGTTGTTTCCATATACAATTTGAAATACTTTCATCCAATTGGCCAACATAGCCATCATGTCATTCTCATAATTGTGTTAAGACATTTAAATTCGACATTTAGAAAGATTCACATGTACCCTTATAGGAAAAATCATAGGTGTGATCCCCGCAATCACCCTCCCTTCACCCATTCTCCCTCCTCCCCTCCCCTCCCTCACCCCTTTCCTAATATTCTTGGACTCCATTTGGATTATAGCTTTCCTATAATAGTTAACAATTAGTTTCATAACAGGGTTGAGTACATTGGATACTTTTTCTTCCATTCTTGAGATATTTTGCTAAGAAGAACATTTTCCAGCTCCATCCATGTAAACATGAAGGAGGTAAAGTCTCCATCTTTCTTTAGGGCTGCATAATATTCCATGGTGTACACATTTACCACAATTTATTGATCCATTCATGGGTCAATGGTCACTTGGGCTTCTTCTATGACCTAGCAATTGTGAATTGGGCTGCAATGAACATTTTGGTACAGATATCTGTATTGTAATGTGATTTTTGGTCTTCTCGATATATACCTAGCAGAGGAATTATAGGATCAAATGGTAGATCTATATTTAGATCTCTAAGTGTTCTCCATATGACTTTCCAAAAGGGACGTATTAGTTTGTATTCCCACCAGCAGTGTAAAAGTGTTCCCTTTTTTCCACATTCCTGCCAACATCTGTGATTTTTGGATTTTGTGATATGGGCTAATCTTACTGGCGTTAGATGATATCTCAAAGTAGTTTTGATTTGCATTTCTCTGATGATTAGGGATGATGAGCATTTTTTCATATGTCTGTAGGCCATGCATCTGTCTTCTTTGGAGAAGTTTCTCTTTAAGTCTCTTGCTCACCCTGCCATGGGATCACTTATTCTCTTCTTGCTAATACATTTGAGTTCTCTGTGGATTCTGGTTATTAGACCTTTGTTGGAAGCATAACCAGCATATTTTTCCATTCTGAGGGCTGTCTGCTTGCTTTTCTTACTGTGTTCTTGGCTGTGCAGAAGTTTTTTAATTTGAGGAGGTCCCAGTAGAATATTTTTGATGTTGCTTCAATTGCCCAGGAGGGTCCTCCTCATAAAATATTGGCCCAGGCCAATTTCTTCAAGAGTTTTCCCTACACTTTCTTCTAGTGTTTTTATAGTTTCATGTCTTAAATATAAGTCTTTAATCCAATGAGAGTTTTGCTCAATTTTTGAATGAATTTTTGTTTCTTGATTTTTTTTTTTTGAAAGGAATTCTTTCTATGTTTTGGATAGTATTAACCTGTCATTGGAATGTTAGAAAATCTTCCAATCTGTGATCTTTTATTGTTTATTTATTTCTCCTTTGGTTAAAGTTTTTTTCCACATTAAAGATTTTTTCCTTTTTTCTTTTCTTTTTTTTTAAGATGGAGTCTCACTCTGTTGTCCAGACTGGGTGGTGGTGTTAGCCTAGCTCACAGCAACATCAAATTCCTGGGCTCAAGTGATCCTCTTGTCTCAACCTTCTGAATAGTTTGAACTGTAGGCACCTACCACAATGACTGGCTAATTTTTCAGTTTTTATTAGAGATGGGGTCTTTCTCTTATCTTTCTCTTATCCAGCTGGTCTCAAACTCCTGCAACCATTCAATCCACCTGCCGTGGCCTCCCAGAGTGCTAGAAGAACAGGTGTGAGCCACTGTACCCAGCCACACATTGAAGTTTTTAAATTACTATGTTCTCAGATTTAGCATCTTTTCTTTTAACTTTTGTGGTTTCATGATTATTTAAAAATTCTTTTCTACCGTAGTATAGATCTAGTCTTCTAGATCTTATTCTAAAAATTGCCAAGTTAACTCTTGACATTTAGGTCCTAACACATTTGTGTGTATGTGTATGAGTGTATATGCACAAAGGTATACATGTCTGCAATACAGAGTCAGGATCAAGTTGCATCTTTTACCATACATCAGGAATTACTCCATCACCATTTCCCTAGTGATGTGAAAGTCATCTCTATCATACACTAAGATCACATACATCCAATAACCTGTTTCTAACTGGGCACCTGGAGTGTTATTGTTCAGCTGTATGAAGTTTATGTTTAATTTTATAAGATAGTATCAGACAGCTTTTCACAGTGACCGTCATTTTGCATTTCCACTGGTAATGTGTGAGGTCTCTAATTGTTCTATGTACTCAACAGCACTTGGGATGGTCAATTATTTACGCATTTATTTTTCTTGTTTCAGGTTAATTTGAGGGTACAAAAAATAGGTTATAATGTTTGCTTTTGTTAGGTAGAGTCCTTCTTATAATTGTATCCTGCCCCCAAGAGGTGCACCATACAAGTTATTTATTGATTTTTAATAATCAAAGTTATTTATTGATTTTTTTGTAATATGTAGTAGCATCTCATTGTGCTTCAGCTGTCATCTTTATTTTTTCTGATAATGTGTCTGTTAACATTTTCGTCTACTCTTTTACTGGTTGGTGTGTTTCCTTGTTGAGCGCTGAGAGTTCTTTAAGTATCCTGAATACAGCTCCTTTGCCAAATATCTGCAAAGATTTTTTCTCCGTTGGTACTTTCCCTTTCGTTCTCCTATGTATTTCATTGAGGAAAAATTTTTAATTATATTAAAGTCCAAATTCTGATTTTTCCTGTTTCATTGGTTATGTTTATATTGTGGCTAATAATTTCTTATCTATCTCAAGGTCAAAAGATTGTTTTTCCATGGTTCTTTTAAGAATCTACAGTTTTACATTTTACATTTAAGCTATGATCTATTCTGACATAATTACTGTAATAGGTATGAGGTAAAAGTTGATCAGTTTTTTGAATGCAAATGACCAAGTATTCTAGCCATAGTTCTTGAGAAGACTCATCTTTTCTCGAGTTGTTTTTGTACCTTTGTAAAAAATCCATTGGTCATATTTCTGTGGGTTTATGCTGATATTATATTATCTTGACTACTGTAGCTTTATAGTAAATCTTAAAATCACATAGCAGGTTTCCTCTAACTTTATCCTCTCTCAGAATAGTTCGACTATTCTAATTCTTTTGTGTTTCTATATACGTTTTAAATCCACTTATCTGTATCAGAAATTTTTCTGCTGGGATTTTGACTGGGCTCGTTTTGAATCCATAGATCCATCTGAGGAAAATGTTCATGTTAATAACACAGAGTCATCAGATACGTGACCAGGATGTGTCTCTCCATCATACATAGGTTTTCTTTAATTTCTTTCCGAGGATTTGCAGATTTTAGTATGCAGGTCCTGCACATATTTTGTCAGCTTTATACATAAATGGTACTGATTTTTAATTTCTACCTCCAAATGTTCATAGTGACTATGTAGAAATACAGTTGAATTGTACCAAATTTATATATTTCTTTGAAGAGACATCATCTTTAGGATATCTACACTTTAATTAATATGAAATATTTTTCAGGCTCGGCGCCTGTGGCTCAAGCGGCTAAGGCACCAGCCACATACACCTAAGGTGGCGGGTTCGAATCCCCAGCCC
>NW_003852421.1:15526526-15639183 GCF_000181295.1 Otolemur garnettii | reverse complement strand
AAAAAAAAAAAAAAAATTTACTATAATAAAATTTGATTAATAACTGTTACTTTGTATGGAAATGCTATTATATCTTGTATATTAATTTGTACCCAATAGAATTTCTAAACTCTGAGAGTTCAATAATCCTGCTTATTTAATACATCTAAAATATTATTTTAATATGTAACCAATATATAAACTATCAATGAGATATCTTGTTCTCAAGATAGCTTTCTCTCCAAAATTCCAGAATCTGGTGTATATTTTATATTCATAGGAGTCATTAAATTTGAGAATTAATTCTCAATGGTTAAAGCAGAATGTAGTTCTGCTAAAGCAATGCAGTCCTACTAAAACAACAACACTTAATAATTATTATTTATAATAATAATATTCAGTTTTAAAATTTACATTTAAATTAAAATTAAATAAAAAGTTCACTTCTATTGGTCACATTGTGAGTACTTGATAGACACACAAAGCTAGTGGCTGCGTTACTGGGCAGTGTTCCTTTAACTAGTTCTGATCATTTCTTTTTTTCTATGTAATATTTTGATCTTATTTTCATTTTTTTCTATCTTTTATTTTTCTTGTATAGACTCCCAATTGTTCTTTTTTCCAGCTGAGTGATTGTTTCATTAATTTTTAATTTTTATTTCATGTTTATATAATCACTTTAAGATTATTCCATTTCTTCACTGTAATGCCTTATGTGTATCTCATTGTCATTCAGTTTTATATTCTTCTAATCTCATTTCCATATCTTCTATGAATATGAATAATTCTCCTATGACTCATGAATAATTTAGGGGTGTTTTTTAAATTTCCAAATATATCAATGGTTTTAGTAATTTTTTTATCATTGTTTTAATTATTCATGAGTGGATTAACACAATATGGCATATATACACCATGGAATATTACTCAGCCATGAAAAAAATGACTTAATCCTTTTTAAAACCATTTGGATGGAATTGGAGACCATTATACAAAGTGAAGCATCTAAAGTGTGCATCACAGAGAATTTTATTGGTACGGTAGAGTATGTTCTTTGATATTTGTTGAGACTTGATTTGTGGCCTATTATGGTTTACCTATCTTCTAAAGGTCTTATTCTAACTTTATTTCACATTTTTACTAATTTTAAGTTTGTACAATCTACCAACTACTAAAAGACATTCTGTTACAATCTCCTACTATAACTGTTATATGTCAATTTCTTTGTAATTTCAGGAATCTTTAATAATATATTTGAAACTACATTTTTGACATCATGCAGTTCAGCAAACTGTTTTTATCCGTATATACTAATTGTTATCTATCTACCATCCCCTGCTTTATTTTTCTGTCTCTCTTTTATCTACTTCCTTTAAAATGAGTTTATTTGAGATTTGGGGCTAGGAAACTTAAATGAGAAAATGGGAGAGGTGGAGTGAAAAACAGTCAAGAAATTTGTGTTAATAAGCAGATAAGCACAGCTCAGAGTCCCTGTTTTCAGACCCTTTGAGAAATCTTCTTCCTGGGTGTTGGGGGAGGCTGGGAGATTTATACACTGACTCCATCCCTTGAGGGTTGCTCTCAGATGTTAACTCCTTTGCACATCCAGATTATTCTTTCTTATTTCATAAGAAAGCTTATGAAAGTCTTAAACCAGGTGCTGAGCAGCTGGGGAGCTGTCACAGTACAGGTAACCCATAGCAGCTACAAGAGGAGCTCAGTAGACAGTGGGGCTTTGGGGTGAGGCATCAACAGTGACTAGACTTAATTTAACTATGGCTGAGTTTAACTTTTTTTTGAGAGACAGAGTCTTGCTATGTTGCCCAGGTTGTACTATAACTCTTGGGTGAAAGCAATCTTCCTTCCTCAGCCCCTGGAGTAGCAGGAACTACAGTTAACATGCCATGGCACCTGGCTCAATTTTTTTAAAATCCAGTCTGAGAACCCCTGTTTTTTGGCTATTGATTTTTGTCTGTTTACATTTATTTGGCATTTTCCCCCTCCACCTCCTACTTTTATGCTATTCATTAAATTTTCCTTGGCTTTCTCTTTTCTCCTGGTATCTATTAAATGTACTGAAATTTTTTCCCTCATTTTATAGTTTTGAAAAGAATGGTTTTGTTTGTGTTTTCTTACTATCTATTCTTAAAACTTGAATAGGAAATATTTAACAATCTAAAGGTAAATATTAGTCATCGTTAACTTTAAAAAAACAAACAAACTATACTTTTTAATCACAAACCCCCCCCCATGCCACTATGGGTAATTATTGTGCATGTGAAATTTTAATTTACACTTTGTCTTATATTTAGTCAATATTATTTTATGCAGTCAATTTTTGCTCACTGATTTATTTGTTTAGCATTGTTTCTTGCATCCCACTCCTTCCTTGTGGGTTTGATTTCCTTTTTTCATTAAATTTATCTTTTCTAGTACTCTTTGGTTTCATACAGATTCGTCTGGGTATGGATTTATTTTTAGTTAAGGTGCTCTAGAGCCATTGGGCATGCGTCTTCAATCTGAGGTTTTATGTCTTTCATCTCTTCTAATAATTTCTGGCTATTATCTCCTTGCATGCTGTCTCTCTCTGTTTTTTTGTTTACTTGAGCCATGCATTGGAGCTGCTCATTTTATCTGTCATGTTTCTTTATATTTCTTATCTTTGTGACTTTCAGTGCTTTATTCCGTCCTTTATTCTTCACATCCACATTCCAGTTCACAGATTCTCTCACGTATTTCTAATCTATTCTTTAACTTATCCATTGAGTTTTTAATTTTAGTGATCATATCTTTTATTTGTTTAAGTCCTAATTGGCTTATTTCAGCTTCTCCCCCATATTTTATATTAGCCTAAGCAACTCGTCAACTGGATTTAATGCATTTAATTGTATTACTTATTCTTTATTCACTTTGTGATTGTTGTTTTATCATCTAGTGTTCTTGCAATTTTAATCTTGCTTAGTCTACTTTTTGTGTTTGGTAATTTTTCATTGTTACCACAACTCTTAGGTAGGGCTTATTCTTTCCATGAGAATCCTTTGGTTCTGAGTTTTGAAGTGTCTAAGTGCCCCCAAACTATCAATGGTTCATGACCAAGGTTTATATTAATTACCAGCTTGGAGTTTCCTGGACCATGTGTTACTATCTGACCATGAAGGAAAATTTATCTGGGTTTACATTTTCAAGAAGGCTCTTTGTCCTTGGCCTTTGTCCTTTTCCTGTTACTATTGGCAGATGTTTTACCCTTGTCCTCTTCTTTGTCTTGTATAGTGGGATCCCACTTTTATAAGTTTGTCTCTTTTCTAACTCCCTTTTTATACAGAGGGACATCACATGGATACTATTATCCAGCCTTGATGACTAAAACGAATCTTCCCCTTTCTTTAAAAATCAAGAGAGACACAGAGTGTGTGCCCAAGTCCTACTATTATTTTTGAAGTCTCCTTTTATTTCTGGCTTCTTGAGAATACCTTCTAATTCCTGAAAACTCAGCTATGTATTCAAACAATGTTTGGCTATCTTTTATCCACTATTTCTAAAAGCTTGTATCTAGGGTATCTTTGACTCAGTCTGCCATATTGCTGGAAGTGGAAATCCTGAAGTAATTCTTTTGAAATAGATTGTAGAACACCCTTATGACCTATAGACTAGATAATCATATTAGTGAATAGTCATATATTACATTCCCAAGTTGCAGAGGTTCAAATAATAGCCCATGGGGACAATGCCACTAGATTTGCCTCCATTCTAAGATTTGAAATAGGGTTTTATGAAAATGAAATGAACAGAACATGTATTTTTTCCAGTGTACATTATGCAATGCTGTCACATTATACAGAACCTGTGACATTAAGTAGACTAAACATACAAACTCAATATTTGTGCATTATTTTCTATGTGTAAGAGTGCTGTTGAATAATTCCGAGTCATAGCAAACAGAATGAGCCCATCACATTTTAAACTATACTTTTACCTGATCCAGGGTTGGGGGAATTCTTATCTTTTGTCTTTATTTTTTCACTATATATTCTCTTTCTGAGATAATCTGACATGTGGCTGACAATGATTTAAATAGAACTTAATCTGGTCAGCAGGAAAAATAAAATGTAGGAACTCATCATACTCAAACTCTGAAATTCTGTATTTTTTATTAATGTTGGCATCCTTCACACCTGTGATATGGAGTCTTAGGTATGCATTTAGTTGTCTGGAATTACAAAAGAAGTTGAAAATAATTTTCTATTGTACCACACAGAATAACATATATGATGTATAATTTTGCTTTAAAAACGGCCTTAAAATGACCAACTGCCCCTCCAACCCTTTGAAGGGTCAGAGCAAGTAAATTGTTAAACATATTAATTGTAATAGTATCATTCAATGCACTGTGACTTGCAAAGATAATTCTCTAGCAAGAAGTCACTCCTGAGTAGGTCAAGATGCCTCCAGTTGACTGTCTCTTGACTTGAAGACCACAGGCAGGAAATTTCCACTGGAGGCTTTTCAACTGGCCATGAAGAGAAAAAGTATAGACATGGAGAAAGGAGCTAAAAGCTTTTTACCTTAAACAGGATTAAGATCTTATAAAAACCTGAAGAAGAAGCATGTATTAAAACAAAGTCAAACTGTGATAGGGTAGCAACATGTAACTAACAGTGGAGGCATAGGGCCAGGCACAGATTCTGAGCTTTCTAATCTTAAAATTAGAGTATATTTGTACCCAGGATGCTTAAGAAGTTAAAATAAATCACCAGCTCTTTGGAGGCTGAGACTGTTAATTTATTTTCATGTTCCCCTTCATGTCCAGAAGAGTACTTCCTACTCAGAAAATCTTATTAAATTTAATTGAATCAATGAAAAGAAATAGATGGGTGGAGTCAGTGCCCCATTGTACTTGAGCACAATAGAGCTTTATGATCTTGATATTATCCTGATATTAGCTCTGATCTTGCAACCAAATATCTCTCTTTATTTGTCCATATCTTATAGAGTTGACTAATTATGTTGCTATTTTAATATTTTTCAAGATGTTACATTTTTATTTTAAATAAGTATAATCGTTCTGATAATCTGCTTGAAACTTTTCTTCTTTTCATAATTATCTGCAACTGGAGGAAATATAGCTGTTGAAATTTTACTATTTTAAGTAGGTACCACAATCCACCTGGTAGAAGTAACCTGACATGTACATAGGGCATATTTTAAAACTCAATTCTGTACCAGTGACAAATGTATCACACTGATTTAGAACTTTTTTGAAATTTTATTTTAAAGGTATGACCTTTATTTCAAAATAAAATAAGAAAATAAGGACTTCCTGAGCATTGATTAAGTAATCTATGTAAGATTCTCTGTTTATTCTCATATTCAAAGAGGTGCATGTGGATTTTTTTTAATAGTGTCATCATCATCATTTAATAGTGTCATCACCTCCTATTTGCTGGACACTGTAGTGTCCTCAGGTGCATAGGAAAGTTACTGTCTCTCTACATACTACTTTCTAGTATGTTTTCCTTTGGATACTAATTAGCATGCTATGCATTTTAAGTTTCTTTTCTAATGAAATGATGCATTGGAGAGTCTCATCTAATAATTTTGTCTTGTTTGTGGCAAATGGCTGACCAATGTTTAAGAAAGCAGAATATGATGAAGAAGAGTTTTTCTTTCCCCATGAAGGTAATTGCTTATTAATGCTTCAAGTCCCGTTCTTTGACCTCATTTCCACTGTACCACCCATGATCATATACATTCATTTATATATGTTACATATTTGTGTGCAGCTATCCATCCATCTATCTGACTTCTAGCTATCTGTTGACCTTACTCATGTCATATAAACAATAATTTAGGAAGCTAAAATGTAAATACTATTGGATAGTGAAGCCCAATATTAAAAAGAAAAAAGGTAGGAATACCAAAGATCTTTTAGAGAAACAGGAAAGACTTGACAAGAACTTGTGATTAGTTGTTTGCTATAGCTGAAATGATACTGAGCTCTGTGTCCTACCAAAGACAAAGCACAGTATAGTCCTACCACAACAATCTAGGAAATCCAGTAAGTTAGATGGTGTTTATTGAATGGTAACCAGGGAGGCTACAAGTTATTTTGGAAAGATAATTACAAAATATTCTGGAGGGAATCTATGATTTGGATCTCTATGTAAGGGATATTAGGTAATGTGATAAACGGTGTGTTCAGTTATTTTGTAAAAGACACACAGTTCTTTTACAGATGGAAGCTAGTGGGTACTGACTATAAAAGCTGAAGGTATAACACTACATTCTAACTCAGAGAAGATATTTTTCTAAAACCCAGGTTTCTGGAGTTGACATACATTGTTTTTGATGAGAAAATGTAATTCAAAGAGATATCTTTCTCTTGCTCCTTTGGGTTCAAAGATTAGAGTTTAATCAACTTTGTTAAAGTTAATTTATGACTAAATTATATGCCCACACTAAGGTGAAAGTATTTTGCTTCGTTTATTATAAAATAAGTCTGTATGTCTTAGATGCCAGACTTACAGGTTTTCTGAAATATTTGGATACCCCTTTTATTCTTACCTAGGGAGATGGCTGTGAGAATGGTTATAAATAAATTCAGTATTCTTTTTTAAAATGGATTTTAATCTCTTTTGGTGCTTGAAAAGTATTTAGAGAACATCCCAGTAGTTTGGACACACAGTATGAAATGAAAATTTTACCTAAAAAAATGCAAGCACTGGTATTACCAGTTGGGCACTTAAACCAGCAGAGAGAGCCCTACAGAACATCTGTCTTTAGAACTCTGTATCCCCATTTGGTCTCATGCAAACAAGTCACCTCATGAGAAATAATGTTTAGCCATTACCCCTTGTCTGGTTAAGTAAGGTAGCCCTACATCCAAATTCTGGCTCCCACATTTATTAGCTCTGGGATCTTAGACATATATCTGTTTTAATCCTCATCTACAAAGTAAAAGCAATAGTTTGGGGTGCTATTGTAAGAATATGAGGCAACACACTTAGCATATACCAAATACATATGAGGTGCTCCACACTGTTATTTATAGTTATTAAGTGAAAAGTCTTCTCCCAGGTACCTGAATGGATTGACTTACTTTTCAAAATATCCTCCAACTGGAAAATGTTTGTGAAATACAATGATTTCATTTTAACATGGCTAATGCCAAACTGTTATTTCTGATAACCATGAGCCACCAGGTATTTCTTAACAGTCCCCTTAGCTGGTGTTACTAAATCCACTTCATCAGCATAATAAGGGATCTGCTACTTTTATAGTTCTAAGGACAAGTGTGTTTTTAACCAATTCATAGAAGATGTTTATCAAAAGAAGAGGGATAAAACTGCCTTTATTCTACTTACTTTAGAAACTCGTTGGACATCGGCTAAGGTTAAAAAAGGAGGGGTTCTGGGAAGCATGGGGTTAGGTGGGCACTTCCCTCACAGAGGACAGGTGTCATGTACTATGTATGAGGAGAATGTGTAGGTTCAGAATACTCTTGTGCTCTACTTAGGGCTGAACTTTTGTTTTATTGGAAATTGACTTACACATGCACTTAGGATGAAGGGAAAAGTAGGAATTTGCTGAACAATTCAGAGTTTCTGCTGTTGTGTGTGGAATGGTCATCATTTGAAAGCACTGTTCTTAGGTCAAGGATACCATCCCAACCCAGAACATATCTTTTTATGGCAGTTGACACTACAAGAAATAGAGGAAAGACCTATATTTATGTTTCTGTCCTTTGGAGCACAAGCTATACGCACTACCACTTCCCATTCATAGAACATTTTCTATTTCTATTATTTAAAATAACAAAGATACTGAGTATAAAACACCGTCAAAATTAAACAAGAATAGCAAAATTAAAGTAACCATGAGGGTAATAATACAGTTCTAACTTAAGGACCAAATAACCAAACAAAGACCTCCATTAGTGACCAAGAAAAGTCTTTATGCACATTAAAATGGAAGAACAATCTTCTAAATGCTCTGTACATTCTGAACAGGAAAGCTGATTTATTTACAGTAGCCATTGTAGACTGAATTCTGTCAGTCAAGCTACCTAGGCAGACGCCAGCAGTGGGGTAGCTTTGTATTGATAGGTGCAACAGTCAAACTTGCAGCTTGCCTTTTACTATCGAACCTGGTAGTTTATTGGGTTCTTTTCTTTTTGTCAGCCTTGGTGGGAAAAGTGAGATGCAGAAAAGTCTGCTGACTTATGAGCCCCTGTACAGACTAGGGGTTGGCAAACTAGAGCCCACAAGTCATAGCTGGGTTGCCATCTGTTTTTGTATGGCCTCTGAGTTAAGTGGTTCTTACACTTTTAAATTGTTGAAAAAAGGTCAAAAGAAGAAGAACGTTATTGTGTGATATATGACAATTATATGAAATTCAAATTTGTGTCCATAAACAAAGTTTTAGTGGAACACAGTCAAGATTACATTTTTACATATTGCTTATGGAGGCTTTGGTGCCTCAACAGCCATCAAAGTTGGAGTAGAGACCCAGAAGCCCGCAAAAGCTAAAATGTCTACTATCCAGCCCTTTCCAGAAAAAGTATGCTGAGCCTTATTGTAGACAGTAAACTCACTGAGGATAGAAATGAAGTTTCCAATGGACATTAGATCCCTGGAGTCCAGCACAGTCTCTACACAGTCAATTTCAAATGTAATTTATGTTGAGACTGAGTAAACAAATAAATAAATGAATAATCAAAAAGTCTTCCAGGGCTATCTTTTTTGATTTCCTTTGTCATTTAATTTTGTATATCATCTTTAAGAAATGTGTACAATTTTCCCAGTAGTGTGTAGGATTTGCCAATCTCACCTTGGTAGAGATGTGGCCATGTTCTCCGAAGCAGAACTGTAATGTCTCTTGTACATAAAATCAATCTTTCATCCCCCACTTGCTCTTCCAGTCATATTCACATTATTTAAAGGTATTTTCTGTGCTTTGTCCGAAGATACTTTTTACAGGTGGCTATTGCTGCAATATGCTTATCTTTTTAAAGAGGGTGATATCTTTTTAAATTTATTTTTTTACCAGAGCTAGCTAGACTCTGAGTGAAACGAAAAATAGGACAATGAGAGAGGTGGGTAAAGGTGATCCAGAACCCAAATCAAGCTACTGAGAAGACCGATGTCAGAGATGTGGGGGCCTGAAGGGAACCTGGGATACGTTGGGTGGAACTTGTAGGGGGTGTGAGGTTCCTGGGTCCACGTGTGCAGAACAGAGACAGGCCATCAAAGGAAAGCTTTGACCTGTGGGAACTGTGCCAGGCTCAGCATGTCCTGTGGCCCCCATGTAGAGTAGCGGTTCTCAACCTGTGGGTCGCGACCCCTTTTAACAATGAACATACTTTGCGACATTAGGAAGGTTGAGAGCCACTAATGTAGAAG
Source organism: Otolemur garnettii (assembly GCF_000181295.1). Classification (NCBI taxonomy): domain Eukaryota; kingdom Metazoa; phylum Chordata; class Mammalia; order Primates; family Galagidae; genus Otolemur; species Otolemur garnettii. The sequence goes on along the minus strand of NW_003852421.1, from coordinate 15,629,806 downwards.
GACAGTCAGAGACAGGCTGCAGGCCTGTGCCAAGCCCACACAGACCACAGATAGTCATATTTTCATCTCCAGCTTGTCACCTCTGTGTTATGATAGAATGGTGTCCAGACTCACACATTTGGTCCTAGGAGAGCAACTAAAATAATGCAAGGGAGGTGAAGGGAGGTGAAGGGCGTGTTAATGAGAGAGGTCTACGAGGCTCGCAGTTTGGACATTTTTACCTGAGCTCCTCCTAAGACTCTTATTTTGAGTCACGGTTTGTCTTCCGGAGCTGCAAACAGCTGTCTGCACTGAAGTGCTTTGACACATTATTGTCCTGTACACCGGGTTGCTCGTTTAATCAGCTGTGGTGCTGCTCTTCACATAGAGCATGTCACATTTGACAGATTTATCACAAGACTGTGGGCTCTATTTTCCACAGCCCCATGGAACCCTTTCCCATTAGTGATAGCAGGAGTGATGTTTATGCATGAAGAGAGACTGTTCGATGGGGCAATTGTGGCCCTCCATGGCAGGCGTAAGCACAGCTCCCACTTATCAAGTGGGGCTAATAGGGGATATTCATATGCACTGGAGAATCAATTCTCTGTACGTGGACCTCTACTACAAAAATAATTGCTACTCACTGGTGGTAAAGACCTCAGCAATGTCAGAGCCTTAATGGTGAGATTAATGCTCTACTGCGCCTGGGCTGGGCCATTTCTCTACAACTGGAAAAAAATATTCCTGGCCTGAGAGCTTGGTGAGATGTTTTTCAGGTGCAAACTGGAGCTGTGCTGATTTGCTCTGCTACTGAGTGAATCTTTTCTCTGTAGATAATTCTTATTTCACAGACTTTAATTAGGTGGAAACAACAAATGAATGGCTTAGGGTCCAGTCCCAGGTTCTGCTACCTAAATGTATGCCTTCTTTCTGGGCTTCAGTGTTTTTAGCTTTAAAATAAGGAAGGTGCATTAGGTAGCTTCTAAGCGCTGTGTATTTATTACACAGAGGTCATGCTGTATGGAAATAAGTTTGGTTTTGGTTTTGTGTTTTTCTACCATATCAGATTTCTCATTTTATTTCAAAAGCCTAGCCCAGTTCTTGGACTATATCTACATATAGTCTAAAGAAAAAAAAAATATATATATATAATTATATACAGAGGGTGCCAAACAATGTATACACATTTCAAGAAAGGAAAAATCAGTATTAAAATTGTAATACTCAATAGGTGCTGAGAACAGAAGATGAGTACAAGTTACGTTTGAGCATCTCTTTTAAATGAAACATGACATGAGTACTAAAATTTTAATACAGGTATTTCCTTTCTTAAAATGTGTATGCATTTTTTGGTACCTTTTTATATCTTAATATATTATATGTGATTTTATATAATTATATATGTATTTAGGCTCAATAAATATTTTTATTGAAAATAAAATTTTACGATCTCGTAAGTCATTTGGATAACAATGAAATTCCGTAGAAGAATGTGCTTATTTTTCCTTTAATTTCATCTAGCAAATTTTTATTTATTTATTTATGTATTTGGGAGTTTTTGGCTGGAGCTGGGTTTGAACCCACCACCTCTGGTATATGGGGCTGGCGCCCTACTCTTTGAGCCACAGGCACTGCCCCCTCTAGCAAATTTTTCAAAAAATATGATGGTATCTAATTTATTGCAATAGTATCATTGGTATTATGTTGTTTTATTATATTATAACGTACATAATAAAGATTATTGAACATTTACTATTGGCAAGAGTAGTCAAAGAAAAATTCACTGATGAACTTGATCTGATAGATGGGGTAGAGGTAGATTTGATCTGTGCCAAATATTTATGCTTGGTGAATAGGAAGAAGAAAACTGGGGAAAATTAAAGGAAAATGTAGATTAAAAGAAAATGAAGTCTACACAGTCTGAATAGTATAGAGAGTCTGTAGACGAATGAAGGGGCATGTTGATTGCAACTGAAGTTGCATTTGAGGTACTGAATGAAATAGGGTTAAGTGTGGTGGCCCAATGATGAAGGTCTCAGTTAAGACCCAGGAATAATTTAGATTAATTACAGCAACCGTAAAACAGCTGCAAGAATCAATGGTGCTTTCTGAAAAACAGAATGTTGCAATGAAATCTGGATTAGAGATATAATGCTTAAAAACCTTCTCCAGGTTCAGAAAAACAGATTGACTCCAGTATCTTTTTTTTTTTTTTAATCAGTAAGGTCAGCTTCCAACCACTATGCAACAACTACATTCAAATTGATTGCTTTAGTTTCCATTAATGAGCAGTGTGTTTAGAAAAATGACAATTTACTTTTCTTTTACCCAGGTACTCTCTGTGTTTTTTTCAATGCTTGGGTTTTGAGACGTTGAATTTTACATGTCAGTTTGGCTAGGCCTTGGCACGCAGACATTGGGTCAAGTACCACTCTAGGCATTGCTATGAAGGTATTTTTAAAATGTGATTCACTTTTAACTTGGTGGAACTGGAGTAAATAAAGCAGATTACACTCCACAAGGTGGGTGGGTCTCATCTAATCAGGCAAAGGTACTAGGAGAAAAAGATTGGTGGTCCCAGAGGAGAAAGAAATTCTGCCTTTGGACCCAGCTGCAACATCAGACTGGTCTCCAGCCTGCTAGGCTACTCTGCAGGTTTTATAATTATCCAACCTCACCATTCTGAGCCAGTTCCTTCAAGTAAATCAACTTCTCTGTCATATACACGCATATACACACCTTGTTGATTCTGTTTCTCTAGAGAACGCTGACTAATAGTATTATTATTTTTTTCATACTTAAGCTGCTCTGATGCAATATTTTACAAAACCAGTTGATGAACCTGGAGTTTCTAAATCATGGGTTCCTGCCTCAGTCTCAGGCCGGCTGTCTCAAACCTCAGCTGTCGAAAGAGAGAGTGTATTATTTCTTCTACACCATTTCTCTTGTTCACTCCTGGAGTCTAAGAGAAAGGAATTTATACTTTCAGCATCCCTAATATAAAATAGGTTAGAAATACCACAGTCATGAAAGTGATATCCTTCCTCTTTTTTCTTCTTTTAGTTATTATTTTTTGAAAACAGTATCTCCACCTGCTCCCACTCCCTCCGGTGGCCATCTCCCTGGCACCCCCTCTAGAACTCTCTTCATCCTGAGCCATGAAAGAAAATGGATACTGTTTCAAAATGCTGTTTGGTCTGCTTTCTCTGTTCTGCAGGAACATAAAAAGCTTGATTTCACTGAAATAAGAATAAAGACACATTCCTAGAATCTGCAGCAGAGTAATCTCCTACCTTTTGAAAACAGTGGAAACATAGCAAGTGTCTAAAATAGGAGCTGCTGGGCTGTTGGCGCCAGCATTTGTAAACACGGGGCAGCTAGTTCTTCTCTACTTAGGAACGCTATTTTTGCTTCAATCTTCCTGCTCTAGTTTTGACCATATACACTCATTCTTTGGATGTTGCTTGGAGCTGTGTGTCTGATTACAGATCAAAAGGTACTGCTGGGCAGTAGGATATACTTTGGGTTTTCGCTGGTCATCCAGTTGGGCTTTACTTTTTTCCCCATATTTTTGTGGTTTTCAAGTTAATGCATATTCACCGCAAAGAAAAAAAAAAAACTCCCCGAAAAACAGTGTCAGCCATAATTTAACAGCATATAAATAGCAATTGTTAATAATTACGGTGTGTTTTCCTTGTGTGTGTGTGTGCCCATGTATGTGGGGCAGGGGGAAGGGAAGATGGGAGAGAGAGGCAGGGGAGAGGCAGGGAACAGTTTTAAATTGCTCTTTAGATAAAAGTAATGCACATTTCTTCACACTGAGTATAGTCAAATTTCATCTGACTGCCTTCTTGTCCATTAGCATTTAAGTTTACTCCTAGTTATTTTTAGTGACCTCTCCTTTCTAGCTTAGGTTCAACCAAATTGGCAGCATCTCTACAATTCAAGAAGTTAGGGAGGGCCTGTGCACAGCAGTCTATTTAGTGACTGCTATCAGTGTCCACGCATGGGGACCTGCTGTGGTTTCCAACGCCACTGAGCTCAGTGCTACTGTCTTCAGGGGACCTCCCATGCACCCTTCCACCTTTGGATGTCCTGTCGTCTCCAGCTGGCCCTGCAAACACTGCTGTGGTTTGGTTGAACTCATGTTGAACTTTGCTCCCCGGTGGGGTGATGTTGGGCCTACTAGGAGGTGTTTGGGTCATGGGGCTGGATCCCTCATGAATGCCTTGGTGCACTAGTGAGGTAGTGAGCTATTACTTTCATGAGACAGGATTGATTTCCTCAGGAATGGTTTAGTTCTTGCAAGAATGCCAAGAGAGAGTTGTTTTAAAGCAAGAATGCTTTGCACATGTCCACTTCCTCTTTGACCTTCTCTGCCATTAAGATGTAGCCCAAGAGCCCTGATCAGAAGCCAGGGTCATGCCCTTGAACTCCCCAGAACAGTGAGTTAAATGAACCTCTTTTCTTTATAATATACCGAACTTCCGATATTATGTTACAGCAACACAAAACAGAAGGGTATATTTATATACCCTTACATTTCCCATCTCACAGTGAAGATATTTGCAACCTTCTTGCTTTTTCCTCACAGTTCTGAAGAATTCCTCTACCCTTCTAACAGCTGTCTTGTTCATTGCCAAGTCAGGAAACATTCTCCGCTAGCCCTCAGAGATACTCAGCCTTATTTCCCATTCATTTGGATGATTAGATTTTAAAAATCACCTGAACAACTCTGCGTTTGAGATGGCCAGATCCTAGGCCCTTGGACCCAACACAGATCATTTAACTTTCCGGCTAAGAAGGTTCCAGTCTTGATAGGTAATAGCTGAAAACTCATCCTCCAGGGATGCACAGAAAGCTTCTTCTAAAAGCAACAGAAAAGAACAAATTTGACTTTTCGTACGCTATTGCATTAAATGTCCAGCACCTGTCAAAATGCAAAATCATAGCAGGGCTAGCCTAAAGATCTAACTGGATGTTACTTGTGATTCTGGAATTGGGCAGCATTTCCTCCTATAAAATAGAATAAGTGCTGCACTGGGCATGACAGAACAGTTGGGTTTTTGTAAGAAGGGAACAAAGAAAAAGCACAATAGAAGAAAGTGTACTGGTTAACATCAGAGTCCTTCAGTTCGCCTTTCTTATACGGCTTAAAGCAGAGGGGACTTCCTTATTACACTAACACAGGTTGACTGGGCCTTTCTAACTGATTGCTGTTGACATCCTGTTCTCAGGAAAAAATTGGTCTATTTGGGGACCTACCTGCTTTCTGGAAGTTTTAGTTTGATCATGCAGCACTTAGAATGTATGACTCTTTTTCAGTTTTGGAGCCCAAGGCAGAAGCTCATTCTAAAACAATGCCCTCCTGTAAAATTTGTTTAACATGGCTCAATTTATCTCATGTAAGTAAAATATAATTGGGGGATTATTAAAAATACAGATTTGTAACTCCCTTTTCTTTTTTAGTAGCTCATATTATGACTATTTTCCCATGAAACGCTCTTTTTTTTTTTTTTTTTTTTGGTTTCAATTTGTATTGATAAAAATAAGCGGGCAGATGTTCAGGGTGTTAGTTGGTATGTATCCAACAGACTTGTGTTCCTCACTTATGCTATCTTGAATGGTTTACAAAGAAATAACATAAATCCCTTTGTAGAGCACTCTAGTCCTACTAGACAGTTGGGGAAAGGCCAAGTTTTCTATTTCTAAACTCTGCAGGAATCAATTTCTTAACCATTGCTGTTGTGTCTGATTAGTCTAATTATTCACAAACAAAGGAAGTTGTACTGAAGTAGTCTCCATTTGTTTTTCCTTTTTCCCATTTTTGTGGTGGGGAAAAGTTGGCTGCATATTCTTCATTGCTCCCCTTTGAGAGTGAAACTTATTTTCTCTACCCTTGAATCTCATTGGTGCTATGATGGTTTAACCCATAGACTATGGACTAAGTGATCCTATGGCAGTCCTGTGTCTAGCTGTTATGAAGACTGGCAGCTTTCCTCTCTTCTCCCTTAAAACTTGCTCTAGGTGCTCCATCTTGGAATATAGCCCAGCCCATACTGTGAGGTGCTAATGTCTCTCAGAAAGAAGCCTCATGTAAGCCTCCAGCCAACCATCTACCTGAACTCCCAGCCAACAGCCAGAATCACTGCCAGCCATGGGAGGGAGTCATCTTGGTGATTATAGATCCCTTTGGCCCTCAGAGAACTGCAGGCCCAGACATATCACAACTTAGTCCACATGTAGAGTCTCAAATGATTATCCTTTGAGATTCTGCATGTGGACTAAATTGTTTTTAACTTTTCGAATTGTTTGTTGTGAAGCAATGTGGTAAGGGAAATATATTTTTTTAGTCTCTATTACTGTAGGACCATGGATGTAGCTAAACTTTAACTTTACACCCGGGCCATTACTGGTTTCCACATACTGGGGCTATCCTATCAACAAGGACCAATGAAGTTCAATGGATATTTAGTGAGACCTTACTGTGCGTGCCAGGCATAGGGTTACATTTTGAAGTTAAACAAGACAAAGTCTAAGTCAGCAAGAGGTAGAGAATTGAATAAAGAATATATGTATAAATGAATAATTATGACCATGTGGCCAGTTCTATTACAGAGATGATTTTTATTTTGCAAACACTTAAGCATGTATTACATGCCAGGTATCATGCAAGGCACTGGAAACAGATAAAAATGGAATGCTTGTTTTGGAGGAATTTACCAATGGGGGGTAGGGGGAGACAGATTGAAAACAGATATTTCTAATATAATGTGGCCCATGTTAGGACTGAAACATGAAGCTGTCAGTAACTCAGTGGTATCACGTGTAAATTCCATAGCACAGAGTGGCATATAAAAGATACTAAATGCATTTCCTATCCCATCCTTCTCCCTTGATGGCGTGGCAAACTGTACATTCCAAAGATGGCTCCGACAATATCTTCTAACCCACATTCTTTGACAGCGTGACCTTTGCAATTCTGCTGGCAAGAGAAAAGTGTCTCATTACACTTCCTTTGAAACTGGGCTGACTTTCAGAATTCACTTGTAACCAATGGAATTTGGTGGAAGCAATGCTGTGTACTTTCAGAGGTTGGGCAAGAAAAGACCAGGAAGTGTCAACCTTGGTCTCCTGGAAGACTCATTTTTCCAGATGCTCCAACTCAGAAGGCTTTTTCTGGAACCCAGCTGCCATGCTGTGATAAGCCAAGCCACACGGAGACACTGCAGGCAGGCACTCTGGCTGACAGTACTAGCTGCACCCAGCCTGTGGGTTATTCCAGCTGAGGCACAAGACATGTGAGTGAAGAAGCCTCCAGATGCTTCAAGCCCCTGACCAGGTGAGTCACCTTCAGCCCACTTGAGCCTTCCAAGCTGAGACCCCAGATGTCCTAGAGCATAAACAAGCCTTCCTCACTATGCTCTGTTTAAAATCCTAATCCAAAGAATCTGTGTGCATAATAAAATGGTTGTTAGTGTGTGTCACTGAGTTTGGAGTGGTTTTTTTTTTTTCATAGCAATAGATAATTAGAACAGATGGAGTCCAAGAGAGAACCACTTTACAATGAATTGTATTATTTTTGAATAGTGTCGATGCTGAAGCTCCAGTTCTCCTGCCTACAGGTCTCTCAGTTAACTCAGAAACTGAGAAAAAATTCAGTCACTAATTAATTTCTGAATTCAAATCAGAAGGCTTTGGAGAGCTTATTCCTGACTAAAATACTCTTTCATCATGTGTAAAATTATGGCACTACGTGCTTCAGGAATATTTCATTTCTTCTGATAAGGATTATTTCTCTTAAATTTTTAAATCTGATACAAATGGAAATGTTGGAAAACTGATTTATTTGATAGTCACGTCACAAATCTGTGAGACACAACAGTTTTTAAATGGTTGGGGGGACAGTGTGCTTGGTACGTTCAGAGGCACTGGCTATCTGAAACATGATGCATTTTATGGCTTTGATCAACAATTATCATTTGTAGGAAGAGTTTGTTTATATGAAGAGAATGGGGAGAAAGATGTGATATTAAACTATAAGTTCTCTTCCATTGTAATCCTTAGTCCCACTACTTATTAACAATTAAACCATGTACAGTTCCAAGAATGGCAACTTGAAAATTGTCTAAGGAAGATATTCATGTTAATTACGTGAATTGAAAGAGACACTTTTTTTTTTTTGCTATTTTTCTATCTTACAGTAATTGAGAAATCATTAAAAATTGGAATACAATTCCATTAAATTTAGAGGAGGAAAAAAGAGACTGTATTAATATCCCAAACATTTTCTTTCTTAGACTATAGTCTTGACAGATGAGATAATTAAATCTGAGTCTCTGTGGTGGTGAAATAGGCGACATGGAAGGAAAACAAGGAGGGGCGATGTGGGGCTAATTAATGGAAGTGAATGACATCTCAGTCAGAACTGAGAGAGTGTCCTGGGACAGTGAGGGGACACGTTGGAAGAGGTTGAGTTAGAGCCTTGGCCACACGAGCTGACAGCCACCTCTCTTGATGGTCAGATGCTGTTGGCCTGCACAGGCACAAAAGACCCCAAATCTCCGGGCACACTGCATTTTGAGAATCCAAAAATTCCAACATCAATGCCTGTTGTCTGCCTAGAAACGATGCTTCTCAATTCCCGGCTGTTGGATTCTTTGAGAACTTCCTAGAATAAAAGAGTTTGGTAGACAGGAGGGAAACACAATGGCTAGGAGATCTTTCTAGGTCACAAACTTCATCTTTACCCCTTCACGTCCCAATCCATAGATTTCTTTGTCATTTTTTTTTCAGACCTTCCACTTGGCAAGAATGCCTTTTTGTAGGAGGCCCTCAGATTTCAACTTAGTTGCCTAATGACAAATTGAAGCGAAGATGGAAATGTAAAGTGAGCTCTATCGCCTGTTCAGGTGGCTCATTGTGGAACTGTCCCAGCTCCTTCTAACTGACGGAATCAATCCAGGGGTGTTGCCTGAGGCAAGAAAACTTAAATCAATTTATGATTTAACCCGTGCTGAAAGTGAGTTGGAATACGTTAATATTTTCCTATGTATCTTTTTGAGACATACACACATATCAAAAGACAAAAATATCAAATATCTTCAGGATTTCCTTCTAAGAAGTCCAAGGAGGTTTTTATTTAATGTTGAATTTAGATTATTTCTGAGGAAGTTATACACCTCTAGGTATGGGTATGTGAGAATGCATATTTGCAGTATTTTTGTTCCATTAAAAACATTTTTTTTTTGAGTTCGCTTGTCATTTCAGCCACCAAGCTTCACTAAGCTACGCTCATTTTGTGAAATTTGGAATAGTGTTTTGTCACTTTAGAGATAATCCCTGAAAGCTTCCTTCTTGCAGATGGCAATAAATCACTCTTTCCACTAAAAGCCTCGATGTCATTTGAAATTTATTACACAGAGCGGGTAGTGGACTTAAAAGCCATTTCACGTGTCTTATTACTTCAATCATCTAATTTATGGGTTTCAGCTGCAATTGTAGTTGGGAAAAAGTATTTTCGTTCCCCTGATCAATAAGAGTCGGGTTTTGTATTCGTTTTCCACTAACCTTCCCTGCCCGGTTTCACCCAATGGCTCTCCTGGATTTTATAGGTTCTACAGGCATTCTCCAGTTTCCATCATTCAAGGAAATACAGGTCGGAAATGAAAAGAAAGTGCCAACAAGGCTGATGTAGATTGACTAAGCTTTCCCAGCTCTTAGCTGCACTTGTCAAAAGATATCTTAGTTATTATTAGTTGAGCAATCTTGCCCTAGGGAAGGGGAAGCTGTCAAAAACTCCTGTGTTGAATATGTACATCTCTGGCTTCCTGGAGAGAGTATGAAGGGGGCCGATTAAACACAGATGAGGTAAGCCTAAGTAACACACACTTAACACAAAGGTGGGTAAGGAACCCGTGCTCTCGATTGCCATATTGGAGGCAGGATTTCTTTCCTTCCACGAGGAAAATTAATCTCTGTTCTCATGTGTCAGTCATTGGCATCACCGTGCTGAAAGCTGGTATTCAAAGGTTTGTAAAGTGAAGAGGAAAGAATAGTAATAGTCCCCCGTAGCAGCCCGGGGTCTCGTGTGAACAGCAGGCTCACGTGGGTGTAACGTGGACTTAGCCACGGCAGTGTCCATGCCTAGACCTGCTCTCTGACTGTCACCAGGATAATTGTAAAAGGCAGTTGCGGTATGCTTTTATTCTAGATAGAGAGATATAAAGATGTGCACCCAAATATTCTTATCCTGAGTTACCATAGATACGTCTAGTTCTTATTGACCTTACTTTTCAGATTGTTCAACCTCAGGGGGAAATTCAAAATTTATTCAAAGCCTACTATGTATAAGACACCAAAAGACAATTTCCCCTTATTACTCTTTATTACATAATTTTCAGTCAACATTGTGGCCGGGAACACTAGTTTGCCTTTTGTACCCAAATACTCCTTTCATTTAACTCTTTCATTCCTTCCCAGTGCGTGCCCCTACCTGGGGGCCCTCCTTCCCTATTCTCCTGTAGCAAAACTCTGGATTGTCTCCAAGACGGCTATTTCTCTTTCTTCCTTTGCTTGCTGGGAGAGGATTCTCCCATGATGGATGTTGAAACCCCCTTGGACTTGCATTCTCATCCCTCTTGCTCCTGTGACGTAAGCATGAGCCCCAGTCCTGGTTAAAGGGACTGGAGGAAACGTCTGCTAATGGTTACTGGGGAATATTTTACCTTATAAAATAGATACAGGAAAGGAAATACCTCCCTTCTCGGGATCTAGCCATGTCAGCCTGGCACTGCTGTAGCACCTTGTTAACGTGCTGGAGATGGTAACCGCAGGGTCTTTGGAAGTGAGCTGTCCTTTTCCAGGGACATTTTGTACATAAAAAGCAACGTGTTTTTGCAGACAGCTGCTGTTGTAGCAGTTCTGTCAGATAGTTTAGAATTTCTGCCTTTGAGATAGTTACACTTATTTTTAAAACTTGAGGGGTACTATTCCTTCTAGGGAGTCCTTGTCCCCTTTGAGTTAAATCTACTTAGTTGAGGCTGAGAGGTTAAGACAGCAGCTCCATGATCCAGATACGGCTCCAGGTTTGCTCCAGGTCAGCTGTGGAAACTGGAGATGAGTTTCATATTCTTCAGATGGGACAACTTCCCCTGGTTATTTTTTCCTTCGGTGAATTCTCTCACCAAATTTAAACAATAAATGATTCCACAACTATTTGAAGTGCAGTGAAACATGAACAAAGACTTTTTTTTTTTTTTTTAAGAAAAAGAATATAGAATAAAACTTGGCCTAAATAACATAATAATACTACAGGCCAATTTTACTGATAAATAAATGCAGATATCCTAGATAATATTTTAAAAAAAATTAAATCCAGCAGCACAGTAAGAGATAAAATACCTTGACCAATTTAAAAATGGTCCAATAGTAAGAAATATCTTCAATTAATTCTCATATTTTAAACTGGAGCATAAAATCACACGAACATTCCCACCAATGAAAAAAAAATCTCACTTAACTTTTTTTTTTAATCCATTTTTCTTAAAGAGTTTTTCATAAAATAGGATGAGCAGATACGGCATTAACATGATGTGTAGATAGATAGAAATCCTGATGGCTTGTGTGTAGAGTAAGAACTTTACACCCAGAAAATGGAGCTTTGCATTTTAAACTGTGAGAACTTAGGCACGTCACTTCACTCTCTTGGGTTTTAGTAGTTTCATCTGAAAAATGAAGGCAGTTTAGCTAACTTGGTAGGATTGACATGATGCAAAATTTACATGTAAGTCATCTAACATATGTTGAGTTTTCATAAGTGGTAGCTTTTTAACAAAAAAATCACCCATTCTGGAGACTTACCCACCCAAACATGGGAAAATACCAGAAACATCTTAACGTATACTTAGTTAAAGTCAATAAATGTTCAGTATTCCCTCCAAATAATCTGGTAGCCTGGGTACTTCTTCCTAATGGTTCTTTTAGATAAAATCTTCAGCACTAATGAAGCAAAATGTTCACAAACCTTCTATGACACCCATCACAGCAGCAGGTGACTCTTACCAGTCATTCCTATTGCTGCAACAGAAGATAGATATTCTCCCAGAATGTGCCCATGCTCTGCCTGTCTGGAGTCCATGGCATCTTCCAGACCCCAGGGCATCATTCCTCTCCTGGAGTTGCTCTCTGTGGGATTCTTCTCCCCATCTTCCTGTTTCTCTGGCCTCTTGCATCTCTAATCAAACACTTATAATTTATGGAAGGTTGGGTAAGCAATTAGCTTTTCTTTCTCCTATAACCCTCTTCTGTAAATTAGTTTCCATAACATAGCTTTACAATTTTCCTAGTTCTGTGATTCTGTTTAACTCAAGGGCAGCAACGAGAGGAGAGGGGAGTGGATACCAGCTCAGTCCAGGTGTCCGTATTGAGTCTGAAGACCTTCACATCTTTATAAAATCTAAGCTTGTGTGTTTATGTTTACTAAGAGTTTCAATTTCATCGTGTTTAGATGCTTTGTCACACCAATAAGGATAAACATTTTTTAAAGGCCAATAAGAAACCAGGCTTCTGAGAATCCTGAGTCTAAAATATATCTTCATCTGAGGAAGAAGTTGAGTAAATTTCTTCAGTGAATTACCACAATATCATCTCAATTTATTATTAATAAAATAAATGACCAGATTGTACTTTTGTTTCTTCTAAATATCCTATAAATTGACAATTTATAGCTTTTATCTCTTTGTTCCTTATAGCATGTAATGTGTAGGTCTTACAAAATTAACAAAGCACGATCTCTTGCTATAAACTATAAAGTGTAAACTGTGCCTACTATCAATCGCTTTTGACCAGAAGATGTTCTTCTCTTTTTGTTTAGGTGCCCCATCTGTAGCATATGAATTTAGCATTTCTATATTTAAATCAAACTTCTCACATTTCTTGCTTATAGGCAGTTAAGCCATAGATGTTCTTGTATGTATGCTAAAATTATTTAAAATTATTTCTTGCTAAGAATTTCAAGCAGACTGCATCTGGGAACTATTAATAGAAACAAATTAGTGGTATCTAAATATATTTTTTCTGATTATAAATAGCAGGAAATTTGGGAGTGCGGAAAAAGTAGGGAGAGAAAGATAACAATTGTTTGTAGTTCCACCATCCGGGAACTACAAACTGTAACTACTCTTGACAGCTTGTTTCATCTGCTTCCCGTCTTTTTTTTTTTTTTTTGCTATGTACATATTTGAGATATATGAATATATTTATGCACCTATACCTGTTCTATTTATAGAGGGAAGGGTTGGAATAGGGACTGCCTTGGCTTTATTCAAACAATAGATCTTAGGTTACTATGTGTTTTACCAATTCACAAACACATTCTAGATTACTTAGTATGTCTTTAATTATTATTTTTATTCACTTTTATTCATTTATTCTATTGGAGTTCCAAAGTCATAGGAATTTGCCCAATGATCTTTTAAATCTTCTATTGTGTTAATAACCTATTTGTCTGATTCTTAAGTTAAAATGCTTGCAATGATATACTTCCAGCATAAAGAAAAGAAACACTCTCAAGATGTAAGGCTAGACAAATATTTTATCTAATTCCTAAGCAGTAAGACCTCACAAATTTCTGAGCTGATCCTTACAAATGATCAAGTTGAGTTTTCCTACTTTATAGATAAATTTAGTCCATGGAAAGTCAATCTCTAGTGATGATTCTTTGATAATTTCTAACTGAAATCCAAAACACAAATTACAGTAAAGGAATGACTGTAGAATCCTCTATTTTATAAAGTGAACAGAAATTAACAGTGATACATTGATTGAGAGGTTTAGCTCATCTCCAAGGGGTTTTTTAAAGACAGAGTCTCACTTTATCACCCTCCATAGGGTGCTGTGGCATCACAGCTCACAGCAACCTCTAACTCCTGAGCTTAGGTGATTCTCTTGCCTCAGTGCCCACTCCCACCCCCCCTTTTTTTTGAGACAAAGGCTTACTCTGTCACCCAGGCTACAGTGCTGTGGCATCAGCCTAGTTTACAGCACATTCAAACTCCTGGGCTCAAGTGATCCTCCTGCCTCAGCCTCCTGAGCAGCTTGGACTGCAGGTGCCTGCTACACCTGGCTAGTTTTTCAATTAGCTCTTACTCAGGCTGGTCTTGAACTCCTGAGCTCAAGCAGTCCTCCTGCCTCTGCCTCCCAAAGTGCTAGGATTACAGGCATGAGCCACTGTGCCCAGGCAAGATAACAAAAATTTTACTAGAAATTTCCTTAAGGTGAAGACAATTTTTGAGAGCCACCACCACTTTACTTGATATAGAAGATAATACAGTTTTAAGTAAACTTTTTTTTAAGAGGATACCAACTTTTGAGCATTATCATTTTATTGGCAATAAGATTTTGTTTTTAATTTTGAAAGGTATATGTATTATCTGTGAGAACTAATTTATAACCTTAAGTATTCCTCATATTGCTAATAATACCATTTTAATATGGTATAATTTATATTTGAGCTTCAAACTATTATCACATGTTTTAATAAAGTGGATATATTTCTCAGCTTTTTAGAATTTATTTGCTGGACGAAACCTACTTTTTGGAGCTTTTTGATGTTCCTTAATTTAATTCCTATTGTATAGTCTGATAGATGTTCATGCTAAATCTTAAGCGGAGAAGGGACTCCAGATATAAGTTAATCAATCACATTCCTTTATCTTTCTTGTAAAATCAACCTGCCAGGGCAGTGAATTATTGTGTAATCATTCAAGAATTTCATGAACATCTGACTAAATGAGGAATTTCCATTCTCCTTTAATTTTCTTTCTCACAAAACTACCTGTGTTATACGACTTGGACTTATTGCCTTCTAGAATAGCTAGACTGTGTGTCAGGCTGTTCGTGAAATGTTAGTATAATGACAATAACACTTCAAAAATTAAAAATTCAGTATTTCGGAAGTTATTAAAATTGTTAAGATTACATACCAAATGACATGTAAAAAAAGCTTACTAAGCAAAAAGCTTACTAAATCAAGTATACAGGTTTTTAAATGACACGTATTTCCCCAGATAATAAACCACCTTTTTTCTGCCAAAGCATTTGGTACCCTGGCTGGATGAGATTTCGCCCAGTATATTGTAAATATTTGTTTCTTTGCTTTTTTCCTTTGTTGGACTAAGCTACATGAGGACCTGGACAACTTCTTATTTGGTAAGAATAAGGTAAGAACCGTTTGTTCTTATGACCTAATATAGCACCTAATACAAAGTAAGCATTCAGTATGCCTTGATTTACTGAAATGATTATTTTCAAGCACTTTGGAAATAGCCATTTATATACATAAAACCCCATAAATGAATGAGCAGGCACCAGCCCTTTTAAGCTGGTACTTGGATATGTTAATATAAAATACTTCCTAACCATTCCTCACAAAAAGTGAGAATTTGATGTCAGAAAGATCTGGCATCCACTTTACTATTTCTTAGCTATGTGACTGTGGACAAATTAGCCAACCACTATGAATTTTAGTTATCTCGAATATGAAACATAATTATTAATTATGCCTCACTCACATGTTCGTAATGATAAAGTGGATTGATACATATAAAAGGGGGTATAATATCTGCCACATAATAAGCTCTCCATAAATGTCATTAAAAATCGACATTCTACTCCAGGCTACTCCAAGAAATCTCTAGGCTAATTTCTTTAGTCTTTCTTTTATTATTTTAATATATATATATATTTTTGAAAGGGCTAGTAGTTAAAACATTCAACTGCCATGTTAAAAAATCTATAAGCTTTCTCTGCTTATACAATTTACACGTCTACATATACTTGGTATATGTGTATGTGCACACACATATGTGTGTTTCACATAGACCATATTATATGATGTGTTTTCAAATTATGCTATACTTTTCACTAAGTATTTCACTATACTTTTTATTTCTCTTTAGAAGAGTCATAAAATTGCATAGCCTAGATATACAGGCTCCTATACTGCCCTTTGGTCGATACTTTGGTTATTTTTCTACTTCCGGATTATTAAAAAATTCCTATTTTTATACATCTTATATTTTGAATTTCCAAAGTACACATTTAAATCATCGGATTTTCATTTCTCTGCATGCTGCAATGTCTGGCTGGTCTTCTGTCCCACTCTTGCACTTGTTTTATAGCTAGTGCCTGTGTTTCAAAGCAGGGAGGCCTCTTTCCCAGTGGCCATATGGCTATGGATTGATTACCTGCTAGGGCGAAATAAAATAGGTCATCAAAGATATTCTCATCATAGCACGAGTGAATTGTCTTTAATTATTAGGTTATTAATTATGAAATGTTCTATTTCCTTAAGTTTGACAGTTGATATTTCTGGCATTTTACTTTGGCATTTCTTGTGTGTGTGTGTGTTTAATTATTGCCAAGGTACATTCTCATTCCTTCAAATGCACATTTTGGCTTGTGATTATCTTTCACATTTTTTACAGCAATTTCTGCAAAACCACAGATAAGTAAAAAAAATTGTGTTGTTTTTGAATATGAGTTCCGTCATGGAACCAGTGCAGTGCAGACAGCTTGAAATACCAACAAAATGTTTTGGGAGGATGTGGTGAATGAAGGCACAGTACGCCAATTTGAGAAGTCCATTCTGGTGATTTTAATCTTGAAAATACGTCCCAAGGGCCACCTGAAACCAAGGTAGAAAATGATGAGCTGAAAGCTGTAATGGAAGCGAATCCATCCCAAACTACAAAGGAATTAGCAGCAAGATTTGATGTTACTCTTCTAACAATATTGGGCCATTCAAAACAAATGGGCAAGGTAAAGAAGCTGGATTCTGTGTGAATTAAATGGGCCTCAGAAGAGAAATTGTCTCAAAGCTTGCCTTTCCTTGCTTGTCATGATATAAAGGTGGACAATTTCTACACCATGTTGTTACGTGGGATGAAAAATGGGTTCTTTTTGACAATTACAAGCATGGAACACAATGGTTAGACAAAGCCAAAGTGCCAAAAACACACTCCAAAACTGAATATTTATCACAAAAAGGGAATGGTGTCTGGTTGGTGGTCCAGCGTTAGTGTTATCCACTACAGCTTTGTGAAACCTGTTGGGTCAATCCGTCACTGGGGATGTCCACTACAACTGATTGGATGACATGCTGAGGATGCTTGGGATGAAGCAGCCAAGTGTGGTCAATAGGGATAGGCCAGTCTTCCCACAGACAATGCTGCTACATAAGGCAGCTCCAATGAAAAAAGCTGGATTTAGAAACTCTGTCATCCACTAAATTCACCAGACCTTTCACCAACTATCACCTCTTCCAGCGTTTGGACCACGTCTTGCAAGGAAAAATATTCAGTTCTCAACAAGCTGTGGAAAATGATTCTTGCAATTTCATTGCCTCTCACGCTCCAGGCTTATTCCCTGCTCGCATAAACAAGCTACTGTTAAGATGGCAAACCTGTGTCAATAGGGTAGGCACATGCTTTGCTGAATTGTACTGCTTCGTGTTTGAGATAGAACGAACTACACTTTTGATTTCAAGTCAAACATTTCAGATTTAGTTGAAGCAAGAATTCCAAGATGATGCCAATGTGAACTGTGGTGCTAAATCACAAGTTTGAACATCAACCAAAAAAGTTTAATAATGTAAGCATTTCAGTAAAAACCAAGGTGAGTTCTTTAAATTTTTTTCTGCATAGCTTCTTAGTGTTACTTCTATATGAACGTTTATACACATCCTTCAGCTCATACCTAGGAAACAAATCTTCCATTGTGTCCTGAGGTTTCTGGAGAATTTCTTCTTTAAAATACCTGCTTCAGGAATAACATCTGTTTTCATGCTGCAAATTCTTGGTTATACCAGAAAATAGAACACTTCATATAGATTATTGAAAAATCACAGTTTATACAGGAAACTTGTATTTTAATCCATATATTCTAGGACTATGGCTAACAAAAAGGAAAAAAGAGAGGTACCTTTTTTTTTTTTCCCTTTCTGAGGATGTGAGACCAAGAATAAAATGGCCAGCATTCAATGGGAAAGTGAGATGAAGCAATGTTCCTAGTCACTTCTCAAACTGGACTCAGCCCCTATGCGTCTTCACAGCGGCTGACCCAGAGCTTTCAACAAGGAAATTTAGATGGATGAGCTTGGAAATTTGCTTTCTAAAATTCGACCTCCCAACAGAAACAGGCAAAGAAGATCCCATGCTGCAATGTTTTGTTAGCAAAATAAAACATGATTTTTCTGGGGACAGAGTACCCCAGGAACTTATGCAATAGGCAAACAACATTCTAAGACGGACAGTTTCTATTTCATAATCTCTCTAGAGACAATTGCAGAATCATGTGGCCTGAAGAAGTCTTTTCATGTGTCTTCTCATTTTCGGTAAAACATATTTTTAAACCACTGAAAGGGGTGACATTTTCTATTCTCATAAAAGGCTCTCTTGGAAGTTATTTTGTAGTTTCTCTCCTATATTCATTCCAAAGAGGTTTTTCTAACTCCAGACAGGATTCCTATCTCATATAAAAGATGGAGAGAACATGGACTGGGTTATTCAGGAGTTGGGGAATGAATTAAGAGAGTAATTTCAAGTTTTTCTTTCTATCACCATAGTTCTCTCTGTTCCTCTGAAGTTACAGGGCCCAAACTGAAGAATGGTTTTTCTGGAGTCAGGAGATGTGAAATACACCGTTGCCTGCTTCAAAACTGTCTTATCTCTGCATATGCATCTAACTACTATGTGTGTGCCTAGGACTTGCTAGCTCTTATGTGTACTACAGAGATAGAAACTGCCTGGCAAGCGTGACATCAACACTCGACCTGCCAGGTCATCAGTAATGCATCAAACCACTTTTTCTCTCTGAGCTCGAAAGTGTGAATCAAGCAGCTATTACAAATCCATCTGCACTGCCAAGGTAGATAAAATCTGATCATCTGAGATCTAGATCTCAATCATTGACTATACTCCTGTCAAGGAACAAAAGGCTAAAGATTTCAATGCAAGTCGGACTTCTAAATCTAGAGAAAAATCTCCAGAATGATCTTTCTGTCACCTAAAACTTTCTAAGCATTAGTTTGCTCAGGTAATAATAATAAATGTTGGTCTATATATTTACTGACATCCTTTGAAGAAAGCAGTTGTGCAAAAAGGCTAAGACATTGGGTCCAGATAATATTATTCTTTGTGGATAAGAATAATTATAAGTGAGAGCCTCAAATGTGCTGCTTAGTAGAACTTTCTGTGTGGTCTGATGTGGTAGCCACCAGCTACTGAGCGCTTGAAATGTGGTTAGTGCAGCTACAACTGAGGAACTGAATTTTTAATTTTATTTGAGGAATTTAAACTTAAATAGCCACATATTATTATAGGCTGAGATTCCTTCTTCAAAATGCTCGGGTGCAGAAGTGATTTGAATGAGATATATTGGGATGAACCCCCCCATTAAACATGAAATTCATTTATATTTCATATATACTTTATACAAAAAGCCCAAAAGTAATTTCATACAATACATTTAATGATTTTGTACATGAAACAAAGTTGGATATGTGAGGTGAGGTGGGAAATTTTCCACTTGTATTTTCATGTTGACACTCAAAACGTTTTAGATTTTGAAACGTTTCAGAGTTCAGAGTTTTGGATTAGGAATGCTCAACTTATAGTGGCTACAATATCGGACAGAGAAATTCTATAGAATACTTCCATGGAACGTATATATCCTATCATCTGACTGAGAGTTAGTCTTCTGGTTAAATTATGTTTCCCTCTCTTTTCTAAGCCTACTTAGAATGTGTGATGTAAAGACATAATTATAAGCCCTTGACTTACTGCTTCTCGGCCTTTTGGCTAAGATCAAGTATATCTGTTCTTGTCAGTTTAATAAGCCCTTGACTTGTAGTATGCTTTGGAAGTGCATGGAAATGATGGGTGATGTAATTTTTTTTAAAAAACAACTCTGAAATGTAAAAAAGTGGATGGTTCTCTAAGAAATCATTCATGTGAGCTTGTTCACAGAATAAAGACATGATATTTTTTGTGGATACCTTAGCCATTAAAAGTGCATGTATATTCATAGTTTCTTTATAAGCTGTGAGATCGTCCTATTTTAAGTAGACACTTTTATATAGTCTTGTTCTTACATCATCTGGCATATGGTAAGAACTCAAACATTTTTGGTTAATTTTTTGAAGAATGGTTAGAGTTTATTAGGTTCTGGTACCCGTATGAAGTACCTCTCAAAATCTGAGGAAGACGTAATAAACAGAAAAAGAAAGAAGAGTTCTTTCAAAAGGCATCACTTTCTGGCTGCAAAATTGTTCTTGGCTAACAACGTATAGGAAGGAACTCAAAAGAAATAAAACTATAAACTTTGACCCGACAGTTTTTCTTACTATGTGTTGAACTCTTTCCCCCCAAAGTAACACCAAATGGTAACCAATTATTATACTTTACTATTCATTTTTTTCTATACTGTGAGTACAGAAATTCCAAATGACTCTACTTTTTAATTTAATGATATGTGTTGCCTTCACACTGGGTTCTTAGTCTTCAACAGGTGTTGCTGAAAAAAAAATCCTTAAATTTTGATGATCTTAATACTGTACATCAGAAGAATAGTTACAGTTCTGCAGTTACCTCTCAATAGTTTTTGAGAGGTGGTTTATGAACCTGAGACTAGACCTTTCTGTTCTGGACCTAAATGACAGTCTTGGAATTCTTAAGTCCTGAGGCAGAAATTCATTGTCCTTAACAGCAACAAGATTGTGGAAAATTCTCAGAGTAGAATATTCTCATACACCCCAAGATCCCCCTACATTTAGGTTGTCAAGACTTATAAGCCGGTTCAGAAGGACTGACTTTTGAACTTGATCACAGAGTAACATAGGTTTTTGCCGTCCTCTAACAAGCCACCTCGGAGACTCCTTTATATCATCCTTGTATCCTGGCCTTAAACTCCAGGGCAAGACACTTATCCTCTAGCTAAAAGATATTCCTAGTTGGCTTACATATGATGTCACCAGGACACGTGATGGTAGAAATCTATAGCAATATATTATCTTTCAAAAAAGTCCTACTTATGGTAAATAATTCATGCTGGCTATAAGTGAATAGCTTGAATTTCTTAGAAAGTTTCTATTGTCCAAATTCTACATCTGGTATCAGACACAAACCAATATGAAATGTTACAGAGTAAAATACATGACATTTTATCAACTTGTAGCTGAGAGTTAGGAAGATCTTATACCATCAAAACTTTCCATGGAAATTACATAATATAACTGGGCATTTATAATGACAGATGGCTGAGCAGCTCCGTAT
This sequence comes from Otolemur garnettii, assembly GCF_000181295.1. Lineage (NCBI taxonomy): Eukaryota > Metazoa > Chordata > Mammalia > Primates > Galagidae > Otolemur > Otolemur garnettii. The sequence goes on along the minus strand of NW_003852421.1, from coordinate 15,608,492 downwards.
TTTAGACTGATTTTACTGCTTGTTAAAGGCGTCACAGATAACAAAGATGCCAGCACCGTGTGGTGGTGGTATTATTTAGAGGACAGGCTCACAACTGGACAAAAGTCCTAAAACAAGTTCATGGTCAGTTCAAATTAAAACTCATGGATCTTAATATAGTCATGGAACTTCTTGTCTCCAATTTTTACAGCAGGGATTCCTCAATTTTTGTTTGTCGCTATGTTTTAGATGACAGTGTAAGCGGTTGGTGTCCTGGTGCCATCTGGCACATAATAGCAAACACAGATCCGCTACCATATGGTGAAACGCCAGCAGAACGAGGCAGTGGTTTCATTTCATCATAATGTGCTGACACACAGAAGTAAAGACAAGGCTGACATTATGGAAAATGTCTTCATGTTGGTGAGATGACATTGGGGAATGTCTACTCCAAAGCGTGGGATAGCCTCTTGTATGCATAGGGTAAGGTCATCCTGCCTTTCTGTTTGTTATTTTAGTTCACGGTTGCATTAGCTTCCTATTGCTGCTATAAAAATCACCACACATTTCGTGGCTTTAAACACCCCCTGTCTCATCCCATCCTGTTTCTATTGCAGCATGGATCAGCTGATTCCTCTGCTTAAGGTTTGGGGAGACTAACATCAAGGTGATGGCAGGGCTGCATTCTTTTTTAGAGACTGCAGGGGGAGAATTCACAGCCAGTTTCATGCAGGTCATTGTCAGAAATCGTTCTTGTGGTTGTGAGATGTGGTCCCTATTTCCTTGCTGGCTGTCAACTAGGGGCCACCCTGAGCTCCCAGACATCGCTCTGCTTTCCTTGCACATGGCTCCCAATAATCCAGAATTCACAATGGATGGAGTGTCCATATCCTATCCTACTTGGACACTCACTGACCTTTCTGTCTAGCCAGAGCAAATTCTCCGTTTTTAAAGGTTTGTGTGATTGGATTGGGCCCACCCAGACAATTTAGAATAATCTATTTTAAGGTTCTTAACCTTAATTACCTCTGCAAAGACACTTTTGCCGTGGTAAAGTAACATATAGTATTTGTGGGGTCCAGAGATTAGGGCATGGACATTTTTGGAAGGGGTGGCCATTATTTTGCCTACCAGGATGATTATTTGGCTTAATAGCTTATTATGAATTCAAGTTTAAAAGTTTTGTCTGGGCATGATAATTCATGCCTGTAGCCTCAGCACTTTGGGAGGCCAAGACGAAAGGATCACTTGACACCAGGACTTTGAGACTAGTTTGGGAAACATAGCAAGACCCTGTCTCTACAAAAAGTAAGAAAAATTAGCTCCCATAGTCTTACAGCTACTTGGGAGGCTGAAGTACTGTGATTGCTTGAGCCCAGGAGCCAGAGGGTGCAGTGAGCTGTAATGGAAATACTCCACTCCAGCCTGGATGACAGATGACAGTGAGACCTTGCCTAAAAAAATAAATGTTTTATTTCTTTCTCTCTCTCTCATCCTCTCTTTCTTTCATTTAGATACCTAGGATGCTGAAAGAAAAGAAGAGCTTTTCTTTTTCCTTCTTTAAACTTACTCTCTCACAACTTAATCAAATACAACTTGGAGGTTTGTTATATCTGGAAACCAGAAAAGCGTGGTCTGTCTGAAGTAACAGACATTCCAAGGCAAAGAAAATGATCAATTTGGTGTGATTTACTAAAAATTCCACTGGATGTAAACATGATTCCTTTATTGCACCCATTGTTATAGTTTCTATTTTTAAAAAAAATAGAACAAAGTTAGTAAAGATTTCCATATTTGTAAAAAGCACCAGGTGTTAATTGCTGGTAGGCATGGACTCTGAGAGCCCCTTAAATTCCTATTCAAAGTAGTTCATTTTAGTGTCAGCAAAGTCTTACCTTAGCAATTAGTACAGTGCCAGGGCCAGTGGAAATTAGTAGATAAAACCTAGTTTGATATGGTACCAATAACACTGACACAGTAGAACGCGGGCACAGTTTTTTTCAATTTATTCTGTGCTAATTAGTCTTCTATTCAGGCTTTCTACTGCTCTTGGTAAATTATATTCTCCTACTAATTGTCCAGTTCATCCAGGTTTTCAAGTTTATTGATCATTTTCAGATACTCATTATAACATTAAAATATTTTTACTTGCAGCTACATTTATTACTCATGTTTTGTTTTGAACTTATTTGTTGTCGCATTTCATGATTTCAAAAATATACCTGGAAAAATATTTTATTCCTGTTGTGTTGAATCAATTCTGATTTTTTGTACACTTATTACCATTTTGAGGTTTCTTGACTCTCTTGCTTTTTCTGATTTGAGTTTATTTGCCATTCTTTTTCTAGCCTATTCTGTAGAAAAGTAATTTATTTAATCTCTCTTATTTTTAATGAATAATTTTATTTCTTTTAATAAATGATTTAAAATTTATAAATCTCCCCTGAGAACTGTATTGACCTTATCCCACGGACTTTGAAATATGGTATTTTTATTTTGCTCCAGTTTTTTCTGGTTTAAACTGGTTCTGGTTTCAAAGCTATGCATTCAATTCCTATCCTATTGTTACCTTCATATTTTTAACGCACATTATTAAACTTAGAGTTTTCTAAGAAAGTCTGGTGTTACTCAGTCACTTTCTCATCCCATTGTAGAAAATATAAATGCTAAAATCACTTTGATTCTAGGGCTCCATTCATAAACTGCTCCCACTCCCTGCTCCCACCCACGCTATCATCTAGAATTTTAATTTTAACTAATTGTTCAACTATTTTTGTTTATTCACAGATCACCAGTTGGTTTTTAGTGTTCATGTATTTCTTGCCATTGAATTATTTATCTACATTCTTCCTCTGGGGTTTATTTCTTTTTCTTATTACGACATTTATTTTAGAAGTTTACTTCTGTGAGAGTCTATTACCTATGCTTATTTTACTTATACTCTTAAATGGTTCAGTTTTATTTCTGAGGTTTTGTTGTATGTTGAATTCAAGCTTCAAATTATTTTCTCTCAGGAGTTAGGAATGTTTTTCCATTGTTTGCTTGCCTTCTGTGGCACTCAGAAGGGGTCTGATGTCCTTCTCTTATTTTTGAAGCTGATCTTCCTCGTTTCTCTGGTACATTTTTGTCAGTTTCTCTGTGTTGTTAAGTTTGTGCTCGTGGTATCATGAATGAGGTTTCATAATTATTTCCCTTCTTCCAACTTAGTAAGCATGATCATGGTAAAGACTCATGTTTTTTTCTTCTAGTTTTAGGAAATTTTCACCATTATTTTTTCTCGTTTTTCCTCTCCATTTCTTCTATTCTTTGCTTCTAGAAATATTATCACAGAAATGTCACACTTCTGAGTGTCTATTCCAAATGTTTTAAATTTTCCTTTTGGTGTTTCATCTTTTTATCCTTTGGAGCTATATTTAAAATAATTCTTCTGTCCAATCTTCCAAGTTACTGGTTCACCCTTCAGCTATTAAAAACATTTACTGAGATTTTATTGTAATTATTTGGACACATGAAACCGGACTAATTGGCTGGGTGCAGTGGCTTCTGTCTATAATCTTAGCCCTCTGGGAGGCTGAGGTATGTGGATTCCTTGAACTTACAAGCTTGAGACCAGCCTGAGCCAGACCTAGACCTTGTCTTTAAAAATAGCCGGGTGTTGTGGTGGGTTCCTATAGGCCCAGCTACTTGGGAGGCTGAGACAAGAGGATTGCTTGAGCCCAAGAGTTTGAGGTTGCTGTGAGCTATGACGTTGTGGCACTCTACCAAGGGTGACAAAGTAAGAGACTCTGTCCAGGAAGGAAGGAAGGAAGGAAGGAAGGAAGGAAGGAAGGAAGGAAGGCGGGCAGGCAGGCAGGCAGGCAAGCAGGCAGGCTAATTATAATGTGAAGTTCATGACACTTCAGCATCATTGCTCCAGAAAGTTTCATTTTTTTATTTTCATCTTGAGATATGTACAACAATGTACACATGTTTCTATATTCCTCCCTGATTTTATCTTTGTGTTTCTCCAACCCAACTGTCCTGAATTTTGTGTTCATTTTTATTTGCTTTATAAAAGTTTGATCATGTGCAGACATAGATGCCTAAAAATAAATGGCTTAGTTTTACTTATTTTTGTACTTCATTGAAAAAAGTATGTATGTAGGCTTTTGGTACTTTTTAAAAAATTTTTTCTTACTCATTATTAAGATTCTGAGATTTATTCGTTTTGTTCTATCTCTGGCCATTCATTTTACTACTGCATAATACTTCATTAGACACAGGCAGTTTTAAAGGTCCTATGGTAACCACATGCCCATGCCTTTCCTTATACTTTCTATGCTTTCCTCTATATCTAGACCAGAACTTTACATCCAAACCTTTAAAACCTTCGCAAAAGAATAAAGAGGACTTCAGAACAAACTTTTAAAATAGAATGCCTTAAATACACACATTTTATTTATAACAAATTGATTTAATAATTATCTTGTAGATGTATTATAAGATATAATAACAATAAAATAGCTAATCTTTGATTTATTTGGAAAACATTAATTGTGCATCTACTGTGTGCTGGACATGTCAATAGACACTGGGGATTAGCAGAGAATAAAACCAACACAAATCCCTATCCTTGGGGAGCTTTCATCTTGGGGATGGGGGAGAGGGAGAAGAAAAAATATATATTTTCTTATATGTATATACCACAATTTATCTATCCTTAGGTTAGTGGATAATGGCAAATAGTTTATTTTTTTTAATTTTAATTTAAATTTTTTTTGAGATGGAGTCTCACTTTGTCACCCCTCAGTAAAGTGCTGTGGAGTCACAGCTCACAGCAACCTCAAACTCTTGGGCTTAAGCAATTCTCTTGCCTCAGCCTCCCAAGTAGCTGAGACTACAGGCGCCCAGCACAATGCCTAGCTTTTTTTTTGTTGCAGTCGTCATTGTTGTTTACCTGGCACAGGCCAGGTTTGAACCAACCAGCCTTGGTGTTAGGTGGCCAGCATGGCAACCACTGTGCTCCGGGCACTGAGCCAAACAGTTTCTTTTTATTTTAAAAATGTTAAGACTCAGTGTCTATAGCTCAGCCCCCTAGGGCACCAGGTATATACACTGGAGCTGGTGGGTTCAAATCCAGCCTGGGTCTGCCAAACAACAATGACAACTACAACCAAAAAAAAAATTTTTTTTTTAAAGTACTCCACTCAGAGTATATTGAGTAGAAAGGGATTTGCTACAGAATATTAGAGGCGTACACAGTTGTTGGAAGGGCTTAGGAAGAGATGGTCAGGAAGACAGCTGCTATCTTACAGGAAAAATGAAGGTGCAGGAAGCAGAGGGAAGTTCTGTGGTCTCAGCCACGTGCTCTAGAAGAGCAGGCTGTACTGAGAATGATCGAATGCCCCTAGCAAAACCCCATTTCTATTCCCTACCAATGCTCCCTGCTTTGCTCACAGCTGCTGCTGGAGACTAATCGCTGCTTCTTTTTTGCTTTCCAAATTTTACAAAAGTGCTTCTGAGTGCTATCGACTAATTCACAATTCTGTTGGCAAGACATCTGGAAAATATAGTTCCTATGCTGTTCTGTTAGGTTAGGAGAAAGTAGAGAAGAGGGAAGGGATAATCCTAAATTGACCATAGAAAAAAATATAGTTAATATGTGTAGGATTTTCTCTTGAACATAAGTGGAACTGCTAGGTCACAGGATAGCTGCATATTTAAACTTATAAGATGATGACTAGTATTTTTTCATGATTTATATTTTTGCCAGAAATGTATGAGCTGATTGAATGACATCTTTCTTCTATTTCTCATTGTCTAGCTACTTAATTTTTGTCAGTCAGATGGATATGAACCAGTATCTCATTATGGCCTTAATTTGCATTTTCCAAATTACTGCAGAGGGTATCATTTTTACATTAATTTCTCATACATTTTCATTCCTTGAAGCACCCAATCGATAATTTTCTCTTAAAAACTTTTATCTGTTGTGTTTGCTCTTTGTTTTATTAATTTTTAGGACTCCTTTAAATGTTCATTATTGACATAGGATTTCTGGCTACCAGAAATTACAGCGTAGCTTGTATTAGACTAACCCTCTTGCTGCTAACAGCTATAAACTCTAGATAACAAAACAAAGCATTTGTTAGAAAGCACCGAGAAAAACCAAACCAGACATAAACTGTTGAAGATACAGCTCTTGAAAGGAAGAACCACAGTGGATAAGATCCACTTTTATCTGGCTTTTCTTCCAAGGGCACCCCTCCATCTGCACAAGGAGAAAGATCAAGAAGAAACCAGTTGACTTCTCAGGATGTGAAGTCACAGGTCAGAGTTAGGCATGGCTGGCATAACCAGACATTGAGGGATTAAATCCCAGAAAGGAGTGAGCCACAGTTGGGGAGACTCCCCAGTCTGCCCAGAAATTTCAGTTTCTTGGCTGATTTCTTACACTGCACATGCATAAGGTAAGATTCAAAATAGCTCCAGAATCAACAACAGCTGGAAGGAATGAGTAAAAACATTTCAACTGGCATCCATAGCTGGGAAGATAGACTTTGGAATTAAAATCCTTCTAGGTTAGAGGTACTTGATATGCAATTTGGACTTTTCAGTGAAACCTCAAAAGGGCTATCATTACTGTCTAAGGATCACATCGTGGGACTAAGAGCTATGGAGACAGCTAAAAACAGCTGAAACAAAGCCTAACGCCAAGTTCCCACAAGATTAAAGTAATTAGCCAAGAATTAACTTACCTGCTAGAAAAAATACCCTAGTTTTTCAGAGAATCATGACATCATCCAGGATTTTTGTAGTGAATCTTTCATAATGTCCAGTACACAGTAAAAAATGACAAGGCATATGAGAGAGAGAGCAAAGAAAATAGCAAGAAAAATAAGCCACAGAGGATCCCCATGTAGGAATCCAGAGATAAGAAGGTTAAAATAATTGTACCAGATATTTTTAAAATATAGAGAAAACAATAGATGAGCAGATAGTGATTTTCAAAAGAGATTGAGAATCTCCAAAAAGGACTCCCCAGAACACTCTAGCATTAAAAATATAATATGAAAAGCAGAATTCCTCAGATGAGATAAATGGCAGATGAAACGCTACAGAAAAGAGGATTCAATGAAGTTGAAATCAGGCCAATGTAAATTATCCAAATCCAAGAACAAACGTTAAAAAAAAAAGACTTGAAAAAGAATCTTAATAACCTGTGGAAAAGTATAAAGCAGTCTAAAATTAATGTAACTGAACCTTCGGAAAAAGAGGTATCTGAAAAATATTGACTTGAAGTTTTCCATGTTTGAATGAAAAAAACTACGCCATGGATACATGAATCTCATCAAACCTCAAGCAGGATAAAAGGCAAAGAACATAACTTTTAGAAAATTACAGTTAGGCTGCTAAAAATTAACATGAGAGATTAAAAATTTCAGAGGAAAAGTAACTGTATTACATCCTCATTTTTCTATCAAGTTTTAGTCTTCTGTTTCTCCCAATTTTAAGAGTCCTTTCTATGTTGAGGATGTCAACCTTTTGTCTGTGGTACATATGGTGAAATATTTTCTCCCAGCTTGTCAGTTGTCTTTAGACATTATTTATGGTATCCTTTTCCTCCTAGAATTTTAAAAAAGAAAAAGGTATGCATTAAGTTCATCAATTTTTTTGTTGTCTTTGAGTTTTAAGTCTTGGGAAGCTTTCCCACACACCAAGATAGGCGGTTTCATTTTTGTAGTTAGAACCCTAACCAAACAAGGTTAATTCTTCTCTATTGAGTGAGAGAGAGATGCATCTAACTTTAGGTTTTGTCTAAAAGACTACCCATTTTTTAAAACCATTTTTACAAAAGTCCATCTTTATCACCAATGATTTGAGATACTACCTTGGTCATATATTCCATTTCCATATATATTTGGATTTATTTCTAGACTTTCTATTCTATTTCACTGCTTTACATGAGTTTGCCCATTTATGTGCTAGTACCATAATATTTTAACTATAGAGTCTTTATAGCATGTTTTTCCTTGCTATTCTTGCATTTTCCTTTTATACAAACTTTAGTATCAAATTATCTAATGTCTTAAAATCGCCTTTTGGCATTTTTTATTGAGATTTTATTTAATTTATAAATTAACATGGGGGAACTGACATTTTTACTATGTTGAATCATCATATCCAAGAAAAGAGGCTATCTATCAATTTTTTCAAACCGCCTTTTATGTCTTTCAGGAAGGATTTGAAATGTTCATCATACAGGTTTTGCACATTCCTTGTTAAATGTAACCCTTAGGATTTAATCTCTCTTTTGCAATAGTGAATGAATTTCTCTTTATCACATGTCCTTTGAACTATTGTTTGTGTATGTAAAGCTATTGATTGTCTATTCTGATAATGTTACTAATACTTCTATAATTTAAGTTAGTTTTGTTATTGATTTCCTGAAAGTTTCTAAGTATCCTACCATCTGCAAATAGAGGTAATTCTACTTCTTCTTTACCCATTCTTATGCCAGTAATTGCTTTCTCTTGCTTAATCATATTGATTAATAGTCTAGTACAGTGTTGAGTAGCAGAGATAGCGAAAATATTTGCTTTGTCTTGATATGATGTTTTTCTAGTAAATAAGATTCTAGCTTTAGCACTTAAATATGTCTCTCTATTCTATCTCTGTCTGTCTGTCCCTCTCTATCTCTGTTTCTGTCTCACCAGAGATGTTATTATGTTATGAAAGTCTCCCTTAATTCCTATTTTCTTAAGTATTTGTTAGATTAATAAACAGGTGTTAAATTTGGTCAAAGATTTTGTCAGCATCTCTGGAAAGTTTATGTTTTCCTTCTTACATTTATTAATATGATGGACTGTATTAATATAATTTCTAATTTGAACCAAGTGGCATTCCAGGAATAAAATCTATCATTCTATATCACTATTTTAAAATGATGTTGGATTCTGTCTGCTAATATTTTGTTTTAGTATATTTGCATTGACATTTATTAATGGTATTGGTCTCTGCAGAGTCTTTGCACAGTCTGGATCTGGTTTATCAATGTGTATCACGTTTACTTCCAAAAAAGGAATTTGGGAAATTTCCCTTCCTTTTCAATACTCTTGAATAGACATACAGCACTGGGATTATGTGGTATTTGAAGATTTGGTGGAATACCAAAGGGAAATTATGTGGATCTGGTGCCTTTGGTATAGCAGCTCCTTATAATTTTTAAAAAATTTCTTCCATGGAATTTATCAGTTTAAGGCTTTTGGTTCTGTTTTGTTCTTCTTGTTGTTATTTACTACAATACCTTTCTATGGGGGCAGAAAGGAGGGAATATAAAAAAATCGCCCCTTGGTATTTGGGGGAAATTTCTTTTTTTAAGTCTTAGTTGCAGGTTTGGTATACTCCACCTTTAAGTAATAGTGTGATGGATAATATTTATTTTTGGTAGAAAAAAAGTGACTGGGCCACAAAATCCCCAGATATTTCATAAAAATTATTCTGAATATTTCTGTGGTGGTGTTTTTGGAAGAACTTAACATTTAAGTCAATATACTAAATAAAGCATATTAGACTAACTAATGTGGGTAGGCCTCATCCTGAAGAGAACAAAAAGCTGAGTCTCTTTTAAATAAGAGAAAATTTCTGGGTGGCACCTGTGGCTCAAGGAGTAGAGTGCCGGCCCCATATACCGGGGGTGGTGGGTTCAAGCCCAGCCCTGGCCAAAATTGCAGAAAAAAAAAAAGAGAGAGAAAATTTCCCCTTGTTTGACTGTTTTGAACTGAGGCATCAGCTTTTCCTGCCTTTGAAGCAGAACTGAAACATCAGGTCTTTCTGGGTCTTGAACTAGATCTATACTGTTGGCTCTCTGTGGCCTTCTGCTTGTTAACTACAGATTTTGGGACTTGTCAACCTCCATAATCGTGTGTGTGTGTGTGTGTGTGTGTGTGTGTGTGTTGTCAAATAGGTATAACAAATACCTAAAAATGTGGAAGCGTCTTGAGATCTGAGTAATGGGCAGAGGCTGGAGGACTTTTAAGATATAGGCTAAGCAAATCCTAGATTGTTGTAAGGAATAGTTTGTAGCAATATGGGTGTTAAAGGTGATTCTGGGGAGAGCTCAGAAAGAAAAGGAAATAGCTGGAAACAAAATTTCCATCTACTTGGAGAATATATACATAATTATGAACTGAATGTATGATCATGGTACTGAAGGCCATTCTGGTGAGGTCTCAGCCACAAATGAGAAACCAAGGTTGAAAACTGGAGAAAAATGATCCTTGTAAAATAGCAAAGAACTTGGATGCTTTATGGAAAAAAAATTGTTTTCTAGTATTTGGTGGGAGGTCAAATTTAAGAGCAATGAAACTGGATGTTCAGCTGAGGAACTTTCTCAGAAAAATGCTATAGGTGTAGACTGGATCCTCCTGACTGCTTATAATAAAGTATGAGTGGCGAGAAATAAAGGAAAGAATTCTTAAGTGAAAATGATGCAGAACTTGAAGATTTAGAAAATTCTTGGCTTATACATATTGCAAAAAATAAAAAAGCTTACTCTGTGGCTGAACAAATACTCAATACAGAGATGAGTTTGGATATGAACCACAAATTTAATTAACCTCCTCAGCAGAATCCACAAATGTATAGCAGCAGAAACACTGCTAGCTGGGACTAAATTAGACAGAAAAAATGGGGCAGAATGAAAGGTGCCTGTTGGACTGTCCATCCTACAGCTCTCAGTGGTAGTGCTATTTGGCTCTATTTTCGTCCTAAAAATGTTAATAAATAAAGGAAGAATGACTCTGAAGGCAATTTAGTGATTTATAAGGCTGTGCTCCCCTCAGAGGCCTGGGGCATCTTAGTTTCCAGGGGGCCAGGATGCCATGTTCTTAGCTATTGTTGAACTTTTGCCACGCATATTTCACAAAATCAAAAATTGAATGGTATGTGTATTTTCATCCTGAGCAAGACAAGATCATATCCTTTCTCTCTGTCTGAGTTCAAGATATTGTCTTGATCCTTGGTATTTTCAGTTTTATTTAGATATGTCCTAAGGATTTCTTTTTTTTTTGATTTGTTCTATTTGGGACAAGTTTGCTAACTAGATCCACAGAGTTTGTTTTTTATCCTTTCTCAGAGATTAAATATTACCTTTATCCCTTCCTCCATGTTCTCTACGTGGGTCTGCAAGTACGTTTATGTTGGTCCTTATCATTCTATCCTCCAATGTCTCTAACCTCTGTTTTTCTATTTTCTCTTCTCATTACTTTCACCGTATTGTGGATAACTTTGGGAAGGATCTCCCCATTTACCAATTCTCTCTTTATTGCATCAAACTGTTGTTTAACCCATCCACACCCATCAGAATTTCTGATTTCTTCAAATATATTTTTTATTTCCAAAAGCCTTTTCCCCTAAAATTTTCTTCTTATTCCCCAATAATTTCTTTCTGAATGCTTAGGTTTATATTGAATATTTTACTTTAAAAAATATTTCATAAGGCTCTGACATATATCCAACAAGTTACACATCTGCAGTTTTTGTGAGTCTAAATCTGTTATTTCTTATTTATGCATACTGATGCTAATAGCAGTAATTTTGCTAATTTTGTTTGTAAGCTGCTTACTTGATTTTAAACATGGTGAGTCCTTTAGGACTGACATTTATTAAATCTAGTGTGATTCTCTTTTTCCTTAAACCTGTGAGTTCAGTCCATTTTATCTCAATTATTGCTCTGGGGTCTTTTTCTATTAAGTTCTACTTGCCCCATTTTTTTTCTCTTACTATTTTTAGATTGAATATTTTTGTTCTGCTTTACTTTTTCTCTCATTCTAATGTGTGACATTCTCTATCACTATCTTATTAGTTACCACTGAACTTTCACCATGTGTAGTTAGGATCACAAAATCTAAATAATACCTTTGTCTATATCCTAAACAGTGTACACACTTTAGAACACTTTACTTCTGATTATTTTCTTGCAGACTTACATGCTATAGATTTTCATTAAATTAGTTTCTCTCCTGGATCCTTTTGCTCTGGCTCAGCTTCTTAAATCTGTGGCCTGGGCTCCTGCCTACCTTGACCTTTTTCCTGTGTACTCCTAACTTGATTCGCAAACTCTCCTATCTCAGATGTTAGCCTCAGAAACCTCAGCCCCTGCACTTAGGATCATGTTATTTATCTGTGGATGTCCCTAGAGAACTCTCTTACCTTTTGTAAGGCCTTCAAGACCTCCAGGAGTAAGGTTTATTCCTGTCTTTTTACTGCGAGGTGAGTGTCCCACAGCGATGATATTTTATTTTGCATTTCAATAATTATTCTTTTCATATTTAAGATATTTAATTAGTTGCTTAATAAAAATTTATTATGATTTACAACCACTACTTTTGCTTAATAGCCTACTGTTGGTTTTAAACGTATTTTTTTAAATCTAATAATTAGTTGTCCAATTTTTACCTTGTATAAGACATTCTTTTAGATGCAGGAGAATATAGCAGTAAATAAAACAGACAAAATTCTCTGCCTTTGTGGAGCCAATATTGTAGTGAAAGAAAATAATGGCTAAAATTCACAGAGCACTTAATATGTGCCAGATACTACTCAATAGTAATATTTTCCACACTCTGTAAAACAAAACACAACACAACTATATCCATCTTTCCTTATTATCTCCCTGGATACTATAGTATGTACTGAAAAAATCCTTTTCTGATTGCCCCATGATTTCTATCTCTTTAACTTTAAATTCTTCCATAAGTGGATCTTGTTTTCCCTTTGTCCTAAGTTTGATTTCCAGATGCTTGCTTCACTTCTAAGAAAGAACTCCTCCTTGCTCATAATGGATGATGGCGACTTTCTCAGCAGACCACCTTATAGCAGCATCAATCCAGATCTCAAGAACTCAAAGTTCTAGTTTTAAATAATCTTTAGAGTGTAAATAATACATTTGATAGTATATTTGATATAATATCCTGCCACAAACACAATCACACACACCCTTTGTCTATGTGAATGTAGCAGCATAATCATTTTAAACCACTGGACTTTTTAAAAATGCCACTGCAGTTTTATGTTTATTTTGCATTTTTAGGTATTTTTTCTATCCTATCTAGATACTCTTCTTTAGTTTTTAAGTACAAATATATATTGATTAATTTCATTTTTTTTTTTTATCATTTCTGTGAGTCTGGTGAGAAAGGAAGAGATTTCATTTCATGCTTAACCTACCATTCTAATGGGAAGTCTAGTTTAGATTTCATATGTTATTTTCAAGCTTAAGATATAAAGTAGACTTGTATATTATTAAAGTGCACACATACACTTTATGTATAGTTGTATATTTATTTAATTAGAAGTTCCCCTCCATTTTTTCAGCATATGGTGACATTGTCTCATTTGCTAAAACATTTCCCTGGGTTTTGCAAATAATGAGGTACAGTTCAGTAAGTAAAGCTACTGAAAGTCTTCATAATTAACTTCTCGTTCAAAGGGGACTTCTAGGTAAGAAAATTTCAAGATTGCTGTGCTAAGATAACCCAACTTTTTGGATAGACATTGTTGCCCTTGCTTTGTTGTTGATTCTGCGTGTTATTTAAACCTTGAATGCTGACATTGGTGTCTTCGTAAGATGGGCTTTATATAATCCAGCGAATTCCTCAAACTTTTTTTAGTCTTGGATAAATGAGAGGTGGTAAAACATTTTATTACAACTAACATTTGAGTTCGATTACGTGCCAGAAATATAGAGCGTATTTGCTCAAGGCCTTCTGTGCCAATTATTTCATGATAGAATAAAATCCTCTCAGTACAGAATTCCTCCGAAGTCGGACGCATACCATCCAATTCTGCAATGGATTCCTAAACACATGTTTTCATTTCCCTCACACTGATAATGAAAAGTGTACAGATCCCCGTGGAGCAGCGCTTGTTATTTTCTGCTCCTTCTTTACCTGAAGATGCCTTTCTAGGAATTTATACTTTGAATAGGAACCTCCAGTTTGCTAAGTAGCCACCTCATAGTTGCACATTATTCCAACTGTGCAAGCAACAGCTGTGAGCGAGAGAAATGCATATCATCATAGAGCTTATGGAGCTCAATATGTTAGTTCTGTTTATTCAAAAGACCACCTGTGTTTCTGGGGAAATTGGAGATGTTCCAAAGGAGAATGAAGACACAGCAGACAGTCAGGAAACCTTTGGAGTTGTAAGCAGAAACATCATTGCTTTGGGTTAAACACAGTGTGACGGTCCTAAGGGAAACTTGATTTCCAATACGTGTAGCTCATCATTTTGGGTAAAAATATTGATTAGCAAATAGGTGGCTAAAATTCTCAGCTCCCCTTTCTCACATATAGAAAGGCTATGAAATTATGACTCTCACTGTGCGGGGGAAAGTACATGGATATGTGAAAGGAAATTCTCTCAGTTGTCCATTTTTTAAGGCTCTCTTTTTTCCATGTCTACTTTAACATTTGTGGTGATTGTTGTATTGATGCTAAATACACAGAATGTTCTGTTTTCTCTCGAATAGTTAAATACTCTGTTTCCTCCAGGTTACTGAGGGACACTGAATTACTTTAGGGCTCCTCAGCACATCCTGCCCATCAAGAGTTTTGCTGCTACTGTGTTAGTTCCTGACTCAAGGCGAAAAGGCCAGGAAGAAAGGTGAAACAATGAATGAATGAATGATATGTTGTGATGCCTGATGCTCTTATATTACAGGCTGCTGGAGAAGGAAAAGTGCAAAATATGCTGACAAGATACTTCAATGGAGCTCAGCCTCGAGGTAGGAAAAATGTAAGCAGTTCCTTTTCCTGGTCGTATGCATGATGAGGTTGAATTGGAGAATTACACTGCCATAACATCATGGAGTTGCTCTAGATGAACCACATCATGGTGGTGGTGGTGGGGGAGAATCTTTCTCCAGCTTCCTTCTGCCTCTTTCCAGGCTCTATGACAGTATCAAAGGCTTCCCTTCAAAATTTTGGCCTCTACCCTGATCTAGGTATTAGGGGTAACTTTCATGGGGCTGCTTTCTCGTATAGCCTCCAAGTGTACCTTAGGGTCCTACAAGAGGCTTGAGATTATTGTACATTGGAGAAAACAGCTATTTGAGATGGAATTGATCTAGAGACTGCTTCTTTTAAGTACTTCCAGAACAGGCTGGTTTTGGTTTGCCTAGCTTTGTTATGAATGCATAGAAATATCACAGAAAAGTAAAACTTTCCCAAGTGACATGATCTCTGCCCAAGGTCTTTGATTCTTTACACTGTGATGCGATTCTATAGCATTCCTTACAGAATCCCTGGCCCATTTTAAAAACTAAGATTGGGTAAAGGTGTAGGCTATGAAAGAAGATATTAGATATAAATGTTTTCTTCTAAGGATCCAGGCTACTCCTTTGCCAAAAGCCAGCAAAACATAAAGAGAAAAGAATATACCCTCAGTGGGAAATTGTAGTAGAAGGCAGAGGTCAAACATACTCAGGATTATAGTGTAACACAGAAACGAAAAGTGTGAAAAAATCATGGCAGCAAGAGAGAAAGCTCTCCGTGTCAGAAATGTGTTACATATAGTATATATATATATTTTTTCTTGTCTCCTTCTCACCTCCCCTTGTACTTTTAGTATGAAATCCTTGATGCTGCCAGAGACACACAATAAGTTATTTGTGTGTACTGCATTCTGGGCCCAGGCAGCTGAGCATGCTAGTTGTGGCTAGCTAATTGGTAGAGAAAAGGAAATGCCTAGACTTGCCTATGAGAAATTCCCTAACTGTTCTCCTTGCAGCTGGTCTACCTGAGAGTGGGCTGATGAGCCAAACTCTAGTGAGTGGTGGCAGCAGTGGTTAGGAGGTCCTGGCAGCAAAGTCCCCCTCGAAAAAGCATTGCACACCTGTGTTTCAGGAAATAAAATTTCCTTTGTTATTTTCTCCCTCTTCTGTCTTTGTTAGTGTAACTCACAATAACCATGTGAGTTATTGAAAAGTTAATTGGGCGCCTGTCTCTTCTACTGCCTGGTATGGTTTGGATGTTTGTCCCCTCCAAATCTCATGTTGGAATTTGATTCCCAGTGTTGAATGTGGGAGGTGTTTGGGTCATGATCTATGTGTATTTGACTTAATTAAAAAAAAAAAAAAAAGGAAGAAGGATCCTTCATGAATGGCTTGGTGCCCTCCCTGGATAATGAATGAGTTCTTAATGTATTAGTTCACACCAAAGTTAGTTGTTTAGAAGAGCCTGTTACCTCCTCTCTCTTGCTCCAGCTCTCTTTGCCTTCTAGCACAGCTGGAAGCTCCCTGAAGCACTCACCAGGAGCAGATGCTGGTGCTATGCTTCTCCCACAGCTAACAAAACCGTAAGCCAAATGAATTTCTGTCTTTATAAATTACCCAGCCTCAGGTATTTCTTTTATAGTAGTGCAAAATGGACTAACACATTACCCTACATTTCACAAAAAGAATGAAAGGTTAATTTTTCTTTCTCCCCTTTAAGCAAAAGTCATATAAGCAGACCTACTTAAGGGCCAGAGACTAGCAGTGTTAGTGTCACCTAAGAGTCTGTAAGCAATGTCAATTCTTAGGACCTGCTCTGAGCCTACTGCATCAGAACCTCTGGGGTATAGACCCCAAATCTGTGTTTTAATAAATTCTCCAAGCTAGTTTTATGAAGTTTTAGTTTGAGAAGAAGTAGGGGATAATTTTTGTGGTTTGATAACACCCAAGTGTATTTTGTCACATTGGCCAAAGAGAAGAAGGTGAGAGACAGGCAGGGGCCAATGCAAGGGGGGGGGGGCTGGACTTCCCGGTGCCTGAAAGATGGCAGAGTACCAGTTCCATATAGCATCTACAGAGGCCAGAACCTCTAAGGAGAACCATGGGGATGCCTGGAGACAGATCACCACGTGTGTGTCCTTGAGAGTGGCAGTGAGGATCCTGGCTGTTGACTTTGGCTTAGAAAATATGGACCCTACTACTAGAATCATCCAAGTGTTTGAGTGTCATGTGAGCTTGGACAGTGAACATCTCTCAGGGTGGCTGCCAAGGAGGGAAATCCAGATGCCTCTTCCCAGGGCTCTTGGACTCTGTTGACCCTGAGTTCTCAGATGATCCAATCAAAGTGGAGGCAGAGCCCAATAATTTGCTTCATATTGGATTTTCTTCCAAATGGCTGGTGGGGAACAGTGACAATTAGTACAATTTCAAAAGAAAATAAAATACACACTTGAGTGTATCATAAAAACCACTCATAGTCATAACAGTAGGAAGAAGTATTATTTAAGGAGTCATGTCAAATATGACAATGTCTTTTCTTCTGTCTTTAATAAAAATAGAGCATTCATATATCTTTGTCTGAGAACTTCTCCTTAGAAGGTGTTTGGTAAGTTCATTGGTTAACTGACTGGCACAAGTGAAGACATAGCTTTCTCTTGTTTATCTCTATATGAAAAAATGTGCAGAATCACTTGCAGAGAGTTAAAAAGAAAAAATGACATGACCCATGAGTTTAAAGTGGACCTGCAGAAACTCAAATGTGCATAGTGGGAAAAGGCAGGACTGGGAGGGTAGGCTTTGGCTCCCACCCTGCCTGCCACCCACTAGCTGTGTGATCTTAGGTAAGGTGATTTTATTTTTCTATGCTTTGGCTTTATTATTATTTTGTTAAGACTTCATTTCATCAGAGATTCCTATAGTTCATTTTTTCTCATCATAAAGTTTTGGGTTGGATGTCATTTGCAGAAAATAGCCTTACCTCACCATCCAATTTCTATCCCCATTTAGTGCCTCTCAATCCTCTCATTCTTGCCATTTACCTGAAATTGTGCTATTTATTTATAAATTTGCCTGTTAATGGCTTGCTTTTCCTCCTAAAAAGTAAGCACCATAAGGACAGGAACTTAACGCATCTTTTTTGTCCCGTTATCCCCACGATTACAAGAGTGCTTGGCAATAGTAGGTACACACACATGTTTATTAAAGGAATGAATGAATGAATAAATAAATTATGTGTAAAATGGGTATTACAGCATATACTTTCTGGTACTTGGTGACACTTAGGTAACCCAATATAAGTACGTGCGTTAGGTTCTTCTGGAAGAGGATGTTTCCAAGTTCTTGGCTCCCAGGATCAATCATGAGCGCTGGTGTCTAGCCAGTGTCAGAGTGATTATAAACACAAAGCAAGCACAATGAATACAAACTTATTTCAGAACAAAGCACACAAACCATAAAGAAGATATGTCTCAAGATCAAGACCAGTCCTCCCCGGAGTGCAGATGAGACCCGGAAGTCTGAATACCTACGGTCCTTTATAGGCTGAGCTGCGGGGTTAGTCCCGCCTTTCCCCATCCCACCACCAGGACTGGCTATTGTCTCCCACCTTTAGGGTAACTGACAGGTTGGGGTTATATAACAAAACTTAATACACACTCAGTCCTTCCTCTAACCTTCCTGAAGAACTCGTGGGGGTTGAAACTGGCGAGTTTAATTAAATGATTCTGGGCCCGGGAGACCAAGTCAGCGTTGCCACGCGAGGGGCTCCTCACTATCTGTTCCTACTGGGCAACAGTCCCCAGCCAGTAACTTGGTTCCTACCCTCCACCCCAGCCACGCCCCTGAGTCTTACATCCTGTCAAGGAGAGAAGGGGGTCGGAGGTGGTATGTTCCCCTCAGGCCCAGTTGCTCTCGCCCAACCTGAGTGGGAGAGAAACTGGGGGCCGAGGTGGCACGTCCCTCCCCATCAGGTAGGAGGAGAGAAGCCAGGGGCTAAGGCGATGCATCTCCCAGCTCAGGCACCGTAGTCCCGGAGGGAGGACAGGCTGGCCATGTGCAGTGGTGGTGGTGCTGTTGGAACTGGTGACCACTGCTGCCGTAGCTGTACGAGCTCCTCTCTGGCTCCCGGAGGCTACTGACTCCATGGTCACAGGACAAGCTGATGTGGGCAAGGCCAGTGCCTTTACAGGCTGCCTCCTCCCTGGACAGGTGCAGGCCTGTTCAGCGTGCTCCAGGAGGCTGAGCTCCCTCCGATGTGGGGCATGAGACGGTGGCACCTGAGCGAGGTCTGCACTGCCTAACACTTGTGCACGTGCTCGCCTGTTATTTACGAGGCCACCTAGCCATGTGGGTAGGAACTCGGGCTTTGTAGTCAGAAAGACAGCGTTTAATATGCGGTTCTGACACTGACCAGTAACAGTGACCCAGAGAGGGTTACTTTACCTTACTCAGCCCATTTCTTGTTCATAAAACACGTAAAACACGTGCCTCGTGGAGCTGACAGGAGAATTAAATAAAATAATGAAGATAAAAGCTGAGCGTAAGTACTTTAGAAAAGCTGAGTGTAAGTACTTTAGAAATAGGGAGTAAATGAATGAACTTAGGAAAGGACTTTGAAAAAGGTTAAAACTTACAGCAATATTAAGTGCTAATGTTGATGCCATTAATAATGATAATAAGGCTACAAGAACCTTCCTATGAGGGAGACGAATGACTAACTCTGTTAATGAGAAACATACCCAGGGAAGTTTATGAGAATTGTCCACATCAAGTAACATGAAACAATGAAGAGACACAAACTTTCCCAGCTCCGTTTTCCTGTGAAAACATTTGTTATAAGCCATCTCATATGGGAGTCAAAAGACAACTCCAGACACTGGAATGTGTGCCAGATGACCTCTATTCTAATTATAATTCGGTGACTAATAAGCTTTGTGATTGTTGGCAAATAATAACCCTGGGTCCCAGTTTCCTCATCTTCAAAATATGGACATAGGAAGAGCTGATCGTCAAGGCTTTTCTCAGTTTTACATGTTCTCTGAATTTATTTACTCTCTTATAGTCTATGTATAAGTCTTTGAATTTCTTTCCTTCTCTCTCTCTTTTTCCTCTTTTAAGCCTATAGTATCCCATATTCCCTAGCAGTCTTCCATCCACCTACTAACCAGGCTGGACCCTGATTAGCTTCCAAGATCAGACAAGACTGGGCACGTTCAGGGGATACAGCTGTAGACAGAAACTTTGAATTTGATTTCCTGAGCCCTATTTGAACCATGAGCATGACAATCAAAATGATTCTGAGGCTTCCAAGTAGTACATCCTAGAAAAACTCCAGCACAACTGTCCTTTATTCCCTATACCATGACTTTTATTAATATGTTTTATCAAAGTTATAGATTTTAAATATTTAAGGTGGCATGGTTCAGTTTTATTTTACCAATACTGGGAAGGCATTAAAATATTGACAATTGTTAGAGAATGAGGGGGCTATTTTTTTTTTTTTTTTTTTTTGGCCAAATAAAGTTTAATTTTATTCTATGGGAGCAAATTTTCAAAAATGTACTGTCCAGGAGTTATGGAAATTAGGAAGTCAGAGTGAGAGATGCTGCCCAAATGGGATCAATACAACACTTAAGTTTGTCTCCAATGATTCTATACTAAAGTCTGAGTGAGAATGAAATGAAAAACAAAAAACAACAAAGAGTGCATAAAACAAGTCTTATGCAATCACTTTCTAAAGAGCAGAGATTTTCAAAGGAAGCAGAGATCTCCTTGAATTCCCATCTGTTTGACTATTCCTGATTCAGAACACAAATTGCTCTACACAAAAGGCCTCCTGGATGGCCACCAGCTCTTCCTACAGTGGCTAAAGAAATCTTATTGAAACAAAGTCCAGCTGAGGGCATACCTGGCTTCTGGCCTTCATAAGTTTTAAGTCACAGTTCCTGGTTTGGCTGACATCCTTTCTTGAAGGTGCAAGGTATCCTCTTGAACTCTTAACAATGCCAAGACCCTCCATGGCTTTGTAGATGGAAATGAGTTAGTTTTCTGAATTAATTTTTTTCTCCTTCTATCCTTCCATTTGGTGATTGTCTGAACCACATAAACTGGTACTTGATTGTACCAGAACAAAATCCCAATGTACATAAAAAATGATGTCTGATTTATTATTTGTGTAATGCTTATCTTTCTATTTACATCAAGACTTCTTAAATTTCTTTTTATCTTTATATCAAAAGTTATTATCTGTTATTTTTTATCCACCCTTATTCTTTATTCATAAGAATCTTGAGTTTATGATCATAAGAGGTTGCAGAGAGGGAAAACACCCCAAAGCAAATTGATGAAATGATTGAATCTATTAAAAAAACCCAGCATAATGTTCTATATCGCATGGTTACCCCATACTAATGTGTATCAAGAAACACCAAGGTGACAGAGGTCTTTTAAAAAAAAAATGAGATAAGAGACTCAACAGAGCATTTTAATGCAGCCTCATCTCACTCATCTTCAATTATTAGGACTACATTCACTACTGTTTTTAAAAATGTGCATGCAAATGGTATCATTAGTCTATAATTAATGCTGCTTGTCCCTAGGAGCTCTGCAGTGGCCTCTGGATGATGTGAAGGATGCTGTCTGCTGCCCTGTGTTCTCTCTATATTATTGCCTGTATGTGGTGGGCATGGGCATTACGTGGGCTTCTGTTCCCTGCCATGCTTCAGTGCTCCCTTCCAATACGCAGGCAATAAAGTCAAATTTAAAGGAAACTTGCTCTTCCAAAGAGGTCAAAACAGGTGTTCAGAGAGTATTTTATATTTTTCTTGTGCATATCAGATGACTTGCTAAGTGCATTCCTGTGTAGAATTGAATCAGGGCTGTAGTCCATTTGAAGAAAAAACGTGTCCAACCACAAACAAAGGCTCAAAGTTGTTAGCATATGATTTTGCATATGATTTGCATGTTAATGGTCTAATGTCAAAACATACAGTCATCTACCTGTCCCTGTTCCTTCCCCTCCATTGTCAAGATGGGCTGATTAGACTTATTAAAATGAACTCCTAGGCTTCTCCCAGCCTCAACTGCAACAAAATGAAAAGCTGTTACAATGACAAAGTCTAGAAGTCAGTTGCATGGATAAAAATTTCAATTTGTGAGAGGGGGATTTTGGGTTGTTAATTTTATTCTTCAAGCCCAGAGAACGCTTTCTCTATGTCATTGCCATAAAGCTCCAAAACAACTACTGGAATATTCTGTCAATTATTCCTTCCAAATGGATTTATTTTTTAAACAAACAAACAAAAAGTTTATGATCATACACATACGGGATGTTCATGTTTCTAGGAAATTAAATATTTCAGATATTTAGGACTAAAAAGAAACAAAATGAAATATGTCAAGTAGAAAATTTTAATAAAGAACAGATTTGTTCACGAATGGCATCCTAGATAACATTTTGATGGGTAGGATGAAGGCTTATTAGTGGAAGGTATTTTCCCTAAATTAGTAGCAGAGAGAGATGCTGCATCTGGAAATACTTTCTAATAAGGGCGAGATGTTTGATTTCCGAGTCCAATTAATTCAGAAGTGATTCTAGCTCTCTGGCCTAGTTAGATTTGGTACGTAAAACTATACACACACACATATACACACACACTCACTCTCTCTCTCTCACCCTTGATAATTTAAGGAATTGTATTAAGAATAATGATAGTGTTTTATATTATTGCTAAGAAATTTAAAGTTGTTGCTAAAATGATAGGCATTATGCAGTCATACAAAGAGACATAATGAAATCCCTGTCCTCAATTCAACTATGATCTAGCTGGGAAGACAAGTCAGATTCACATAAAAATGCAGCTAAAATTTTACAGCTCATAAATGCATTAGAGTCAGAGGAAGTAAGTTACGGTGTCAGAAAAAGTTTTTTGTGAATCTCAGGAGATGGTAAAGATAATTACAATGTCATTTATTTATGCATTCACTCAGCTAGTATTTGTTTAAGGCCTATATATTAGGCTTTATGTTTGGTGCCAGACATAAAGCAGTAGGTGGACACAGTTCCTGTTTTCTGATTCAATGATAACTAATGAATACTTTAACTTGTATGGTATTGTGAATTTTATGAAACTTCTTGTATTTGCTATTTAATTTTTTAATCAACACAATATGAAGGCATTTATCACTCTTACGAAATATTCTCAGAGAAGGAAATGACTTTTCAAAGTTCCACAGAAATCACGTGGCTGAGGCTGGACTTGAACTCTGGTTTTCTGATTTTGGGTTGCTTAGCATCTCAAGATCTACTTTATACCAGAGTAAAGCAATCTAACTGGAGTGAGGGTTACATGTACAGGAGAACAGAAAAAGTATCTGGAACATTTGACAGTGCTAAGACCATCCAAGTTCTTAAACATAGGGTAAAAAATTTGGCAATGGGAACCATTATGTTTTCAATGAAAAAATTTCAGTGAAGAAGGCAATCTCTTAATCAAACTAATCCTATGGTAATATGTAGAATTAGCTCAAGAATCTTTGTCAAGAAATAATTGACAAGATTAATGACTACTTGGATATGGGGTTAGGGCAGAAGGAAAGATTTAATCAGTGTCCGGGATTTGAACTTGAGAAGCTGAGAATGAAATAGTGATCCTATTGCAAAAAAACAAAAAGGAGAACTTAGGAGAAGTCTTATTTCAGGAGGAGATGGTGTGTCTAGGTTTAAATGTGTTGGAAAGAAATGATACTGTAATATTCGTAAAGGAATGCACAGCTGTCAAGTGATGTTAAAGGTCTGGGTTAAGGAGAAGGTTAGAGATGTGCCTTAGAAAGGCGTTTCCAGTGAAAATCTTATCGTTAGATGATATCCGAGAGAAATATGGAGAGAGAGATAAACAGAGGGGCAAGGATTGAACATTATGAAACAACCATGGATTTTTGATAAATAATTATCCTGCTTTTGATTGATCCTCCATCTTCCAGATGTGCCAACTCAGACTGTGGTATGTCTCTACTACCTTCAAGTAGCTCATAAACAGAGGAATCATCATAAGAAATATCATTTCCTCTGGGTCATCCTGGGCTTCTCATCTGGCCCCAAAGGGAGAAATGTTTATTCAAGAGCCAAGAGATAAAATCTTAACATGCCCTAACAACTCTACACTAGGTAGGATGATTGTGATATAGTAAAAAAAAGAAATATCTGGTCTTTGTCCTGGGATCTTGGCACAGGACTCCTATAACCATTGGACTCTTCTGGGTGCTAAGAATGTCATTTGTATGCCAGTGAGATGAATGGTGACTGGGAGCCCTTAGATATCTTCAGGATGGGATCTCATCTCCAGAAAGTCACTATTTTTAGATGGTTGGAAATTTCAGCCTCTCCCTGACACCCCATGCCTCTGAGGAGGAGCAGAGAGGGGTTAGAGATTGAGTTCACTCACCAATGGCCAATTATTCAATTGATTATACTACATAGTGAAATTTTCATAAAACCTCCTAAACGATGGGGCTTGGAGAGTTTCTGTGTTGATAATTACATTGTAGTGCTGGGAGAGTGATGCACCCGAGGAACATGCGAGGGCACCTCTTCCCCAGTACCTGCCCTATGCATGTCTCCTATTTAGAGGTCCCTGGTTGTATCCCTTATAATAAACAAGTCATAATAGGTAAATAAATTCCCCGAATTGTATGTGTTGTTCTAGTGAATTATTAAACTTAAGAGGGAAGATTGTGGGAACTCGTGAATTTGTAATTAGCCAGTGAAGCATGAGAACCCCATTGCATCTGGCATCAGAATTAGGGCAGTGTTGTAGGACTGAGCCCTTGACCTGTGGAGTCTAATTCTAACTCAATGAGATAATATCAGAATTGAATTGAACTGGTAGTCATCCACATGGTATTGAAGAATTGGCGAATTGGTTGATGTTAGAAAAGAGAAGTATCAAGGGGAAAAATCCTTTGTGTCCTGGAGGTGCTGAGTTGATCTGTCGTGCTTACCAGGTCAGGGAATTCCCCGCTCTTAGCACTCTATCCTGACCACCCCCCAAATCACCCTCCTCAAAGATGGAAGTGTTTATCTGACTCTGGGTCATGGTTGTCATTTTCCTGTAGCTGTAAGTCAACAATATAAAATGCTGCAGGGATTCCCATAGAGTAACGATTAGAAAGTCACAATTCTGAGTGTGAGGAATGAAATTATAGTTTGAAGATGTAGAGACCAGGCAGACAGCCTGCTTGTTTGAGAAACTTTGACAGGAAAAAAGAAACTAGAGGACCCACCTATCGGCAGACATCCTTGGTTTGGTTGACTGTCATTTGGATACCCTTTGGGAGGTTAATTACACTTCATATGTGGTCAGAAGCTTTACTGTATGTTGGTTGCTGTAAGATGACTTGACCTAGTTTGGAAAATACATTACAATTAGAGATTGCAGTAGGCATAGAGAAGGCCATCCAGGTGTGTCAAAAATGAAAAAGGAAAAGAAAGATTTAAAAGCCTATAAAATGACAAACTTCAATATCAACCCATAAGACCACCCCATTTAACTTGTTCATTTTCTATCTAGAAAGGTAAAGAGACTTACATGAGTCCCATGGCTAGTTAGTAGTCGTGCTGGTGCTAGCCCTTGGACCTCCCTTGCCTAAGTACTTTCTTCCTTTCCCCCCTTACTACCTTCCTGATTTCGTATGTATCCCTTCCCCATGTTTCAGGATATACCATTGCTGACAATTTTATCACAAGCTTTCCATCTCTGTGCTTCTGACCAAGCTGTTTCCTATGCTTGTTCTACTCTCTTCCCTCTCTGTGTTAAATCCCACCCTTCCTCTGAGATTTATTTAAAATGTCCTATCTTCCATGAAGAATTTCCTAAACACCCTTTCCAGACTTTTTCTCTCCCACTGAGCTGTTAAAGCACATTAAATTGTTCCTGCCTAGTTCTTACTTAGGTACTGGTCTGAAGGCCAAGCCAGGTTATGGATGACCTTAGAAAGAAAGATGCCATACCTTACTTTGCTCTCCTCATAGGATCTAGTCCATCGTTCCATGTGGTCCTTATTTTTATGACTTCCCCTTGATGATGGCAAGGGGTGTTTTTGGTCTAATTGGATTATTTTAGCACCAGTTGACAGTGGCCCCTCTCTTCCTTTGTTCTGGTCTTCCTTGACCACTGCCCACATAGATCTATGTAGGGAAGTGGATGTGAAATCCATGGGGATAAGGAGAACAAGAAGTGAAGAGTAAATATGATTTGTTTGAGTGAACTGATGACTGAAGTTAATTTAAAGCCTACTTAGTCGGAACCTTCTCTAGACAGAGGTCTAGATTTAAGCTAAAAAACTTCTCAGAATAGGTATTCCTTGAGCAGAGGAGCTTTTTCTCATGCAGAGCATACTTTATTGACTCTTTCATGGGATATCTTTATACATTTAATAAAGAACTGAATCAAGACTGAAAAACATTTCACCGGGTTCGATTCATAGGGTTGTGTCCCAAGAGTAGAGACAACCTTTTGGAGAGAAAGAAGAGAGTGAACTAATGGGATGAGGTTTTAGGAGTACAGTGAAGGCACTTTCCCCACCCACCCCAGTCTTGCTCCCAAAATACCTTTTCCCCCTTGATTATTAATACTAAAACATAGTGTCATAATGGTTTTTAAAAGCCTAAAACTTTACATATAAAATTATGGTGAAAGTTACCTAAATACCCC
Source organism: Otolemur garnettii (assembly GCF_000181295.1). Classification (NCBI taxonomy): domain Eukaryota; kingdom Metazoa; phylum Chordata; class Mammalia; order Primates; family Galagidae; genus Otolemur; species Otolemur garnettii. The sequence goes on along the minus strand of NW_003852421.1, from coordinate 15,582,050 downwards.
TAGGCCAGGCAATACATAGACTTAATATTAAGCCAATTTAAGATAGAGGGTAGGAGAAAACAAAAAGGAACTCCAAGACTCTGAAAAGTGGTAGGGAAATACAGAAGCATTATAAGGAAGGATGGCGTGGGTGGGTGGGTGGGGGGCACCAAGAACTTCATGCATTTGACAACTTTGCTGTGCCTAATGACACATACCAAGGGTGAGGTAATAATTCTAGGTCTCCAACTTTTGATTCCAACCAGTTTCCTATATAAGGTAAATAAATATGATTCATAGAAACTGCCTCTTTGTAAAACCCGTTCAGTTCACTTGCAACCACTTATCCCCAGGCTCTGAAAGGTTTTCACATTGTAAGAGTGAAGTCTTCAGAATGTAATCTGATTTTCAACCATGTGGGTCAAAACGTATTTTCCTCTTCTTTGAGTTGATTTCTGCATTGCTCAACGAAGTCATTTAGATGTAATGCAATAAGGAATCTCTTAACTATGGGCATAAGAAATATTTCCTTCCTTTTTCCAGAGTCAAAGGCGTTAAAGTCCCCATTTGAACCCAAAGATAAGGTAACTATCCAAGGACTCCAAAGACATGTTAGTTTCATATCCTTGACGCCATATTAAATTGTCTTATTAAAATACCTTGCTAATGTGAACACCGTCTCACAGTTCCACTACCTTCACACACCATGAAACGGCTGTGCAAAGGTCAAGTGCAGGAGGGCGCTGTGAAAACACAAAACCATGCTATAGCTCCTAGGGCTTTTAGCCGTTCTTATTCACACATTTCATGACATGATATAATTTCCACATTGTCTCCCTTCTCTCTCTCTTTCTTTTTTAAACAGTTGTGAAACTAGGACCCATCTTGGAGTAACATCTCTCTGACTCAAGTAGTTTTCCAGGAAGATCTTTTAGGTTAAATGTTTTAGTAAGTTAGTTTTTTTTAAAGCTATAAATTAAAAAAACCTTATTCTTAAAAGTAAGCTTGTATTCTTCCATGAAATGTTTCTTCCAGCTTCTGTTTCTTTCATTTCCTTTCCTTCCTGAAAGTATTCACAGGCACATTTTGAATTGTTGTTGCATAATTTTTTTTAAAAAACAAAAGAAAATTAGAGTCTTCTATTTCTTTTCCTGACTGAGCTTTGCATAGCCCGTCTGCACCCTGGCAAGGAACTGCCATGAGGAGCCGAGTCCTGGGGCTTCCTCCCCTCCTCTGCCTCTTGCCAGGCACATTTGAGGAGCTCCAGCCTTTAAATTCCCCCCCTCCAACTGAGTCTTTCACAAGAGGACTTTTTTCTACCTCCAACTTCCCATTCTTCTTCAGTAGTTGACTGTGACTAGGAAAATAGGCGTACAACACATTTTGCATTCTCTGGATGTACCACACAGTAATTCTGCTGTCTGAAAACTCTGTAATGTCAATAATTGATGCACTTGAGAAGTGGTAATTAAATTAGTTAATTATGCTGGTAAAATTACATGCAATTATGTGACTGCAGGGTATGTTTAGTAAATTAGGCTTTCCCATACTCACTACATATTGTGGTGCCAATTTTGTTCCTTGATGATTAGGTAGCTTTTGATACTTCTTAATTGATTTAATACCTGGATCTTCATTAGCCCTTGATTGCTATGCTATGTATGTCTGACATTTTTTCTCTCTGATATTTTACTGAGATCGTACATCAGGGAAAATATATGTATGTGTTAGCAGATGAATCATACGTATGTGTGAATCAATTCATGTTTTTTATTTCAAATATTTAAATGTTAAAATGTTATCTCCCTCAGTGCCCTCCCACCTCTGGGAAATCGCTAATCCTAGGGAGTGGCTCAAATAGAATGGAAGAGCTTAACTCTTCTTGGACACTCCAAAAAAAGGAAAAATGTCATGTTTCTTTTGCTTCTAAGAGGTTAATGCAAATAGTAGTAGGCAGTAATAGAAGGAAGCAAAAATAACAAATTTTAGAAGAGTTAATCATGTTACCACTTTAAATAAGAGGTAATAATATTAAAGTAAGATGCTTATCAATGAGGAGTTCATTAAAAGTTTATAAATGACAGAAACTGAAAAGCTGTCATTTCATCCAGAGAGGTTTATAGTCCATTACAGGCTTCTCAGGGGCATTAGTGAGCCTCCATGGGGCCATGAGATTGGCAGAAGAAGCCGTTAGCCCTTTGGTGGAGCTTATAGAAGGAAATTCTTGGTGCAAGATTCTGAATCCAGAGTTGGAAGGAAGCCTGGGAATTGCTAGTTCTACTTTCTTTATAGACTAGATGAAGAAATGCCTTGTAGTTAGGTATTCTCACAGCAAAGCCCTGACTAGGTTGGTTCCAGACTTTAAGCCTCCTGCCCCTTTGGCCAGTGGCAATATGATAAACTATCACGGTTGTTTTCTATCCAGCAATAGTCAGCATCTGCAACTTTTCCTATATTGTACATCCCACCTGTAACGTGAGCAATAAGGCATCTTAACACAGAGGCACTTTCTGGGGGAGGAAAACAGCCTTACTGGCATTGAAAGAAACAGACAAGGTTGACCACTATTTGGGGCTTCTGGCCTTCCTCTCAAGCCAAGGAGATGAATAGACAGACTTCCCTCTCCTCTCCGAAGCCTCTGCTGGTGCGTTGATTCCCCGATCATTAGACGACTACATCTGAAACGGATGGAGTGTAAGGAGCGCTGCACATTTTTTGCAGGTGTTTTCATTGGTTTGTCTTCGTTTCTCAGGCAGTTGAAAAGAAATATTAGAGATAAATGACAATTATAACTTTCATTTATATGATGCTGTACACTCTGCAAAGTATTGTCACATCTTTTATCGTGGCTGTTTCTTGTGTCCACTGTGTAGTGACCGACAGTAAGAATTATTTCATTTACACAGATTATTTTGAACCTAACTCACAAATGTTGCAGGATTTGAATAGAGAGTAGTTGAGCAGCATCATCTAATCTGGTAAGGACAAGTGATCTGTGTATTTAGTTATTCTCCTGCCTTAAGAATTCAATTTTTAAACAAAACCCATCTTTGATTTCTTCCAGGAAGTTTTCCCTACATCCCTCTAGGCTGGAGTAAGTCATCCCAAAATACTGGTGTATATCCCGGTCACTGCCTTTGTTCTTTATTTTAGGTTTTTCTGGTCACATATTCACATGTGTCACGAGTTAGTAAAGTTCCTGATGGGAGATGCTCTAGGTGATTTGCTTTCCCACCATTAACCGTTAGCTCAGTGCCTGGCTTCTGGTAAAGGCCCAGGCTGTGGTTGTTGAATGAATGAATAAGTGAATATTGGCCTAGAAGAATCAACATTCTTATCATTATTGGGTAACATTTAAATTCTTATCTCTGCATTTTCTGCCTAAGAGATGCACACGTCTCTTATTAGGACTATCCAAAGTTTTTTCTGGTACTTATTAAATCCACGTGTTCTAGACATTTGAGTGTTTTTTGCTTTTTTTTTTTTTAAGGCTAATACTTAATTGAATACAAACTGAAATGCTTTTATGTTGAACATTTTTATTTTATTAATTTCCAGTTGACTTTCAGTCTTCTGGTTCTATCTGCTCCAAAAGTATATGAACTTTAAATATAATCGTAAAACATATTCCAGTCTCATTTGAGGCATTTAAGCCATCGAGGCATTTAAGCATTAGTTTAAAATACCAGTTGCATTTAAATGTCTTTCCTAGCATCTTAATTAGGATACCCTATATGAATATATTTTAATATTTTCCATTTCAATTAGCAGAAGACAAGTAAAACAAAGAAATCTGTGCTAAATCTTACAGATATGTAATGACTTGGGAGAAGAGGGAGGAGCCATGAACGCAGAGGAGAGCACCGGGGAATTGGAGGAGGCACTAACAGAGTATTGATGGAAACCCTGCTGCTTCCCATTAGCCCTGCCAAGAAGCAGGCAATAACACCACCTGTCTGTTTGGCAGCCACAGGTACCTACACATGGTTCATGTTTTTTTCCTCTCCAGATTTCAAGATTCAGATTGGAGACACAACCAGTTAAATCAACAGGTGAAATAAAATGTTGCAAAGCGAAAAATCACTCTCAGCCTTGGTGCCTGGGGAAGAGAGAGGTAACCCCGAGTTCTCTCCATGCATCCTGCGAGTTCTGTAAGAGCTTCTTGTCTAAACCCTTGTCTTGGTCCCTGGGTTTCGGCCAAGCCAGCAAGCTATCCTGTTAGCTGGCATGATGCCATTGTAGCAGATGGCCAGGAGTGTAGGCAGAAAATCAACTATGTAGGAGCATCGCAAGTAAGTGCTGAGGGCGAGAGCTGCAGACACAAGCCCTGGGTCTGTCTGTCCATTAGGAAACCCTGCGCTCCAGAGCAACGCGGGGATAGGGAACGTTTTCATCTGCCTCTTTGCTCTTACTTGCTTTAGACAGAAACTGCAGCCTTGGTTTGTTTGTGTTTCAGTGTTAGGTTTTCTGCTTCAAATCCGATGTGTATAGGTGTGTGGTCTGTCTAAACAGGATGATGAAAAAGACAGAAATATTCTTAAGGAAGCCACCAGTGTTTTTAGTTTGCTCACCCTGCCCATTTTCTCCCGCATACTCTGGCCAGATTCACCCCCTAGGGCACAGCTTGGATCATATCTCTGCTTTCCTGCACTTTTGATGATGATGATGGTATCAGTGATGACAGGAGTAGTGGTTGCTATTTTTTAATCATTTCCTATGAACATAATTTTCATACTTCATAGATTAATCAGTTCAGAAAACCATCTTCCTACTGAATGTCCTATAACTAAGAAGCCAGTACTGGGGCCTGGATTTACTGTATGTGCCTTACTCTAGGAAGAGTCTGTAATTGCAAATATAAACATTTTTATTGGTCAGAGATGCTCTGGAAATTTTTTGGTGTCATTAACTTACAATTTAATAAGACATAAACTTTTATTTTAACTTAAAGTTTAGTTTAACTAAAAGTCTAATACTTTCAGTTTTGAGATGTTTTTCTGTTATTTAATTTTGTAATGGAATGTTTGTGCTGAAAAACTAGATCAAAGCTAATGAAGACCAACATAAACCGCATCTCAGCAAAAATACTAGATTGACCTTATATGAGGTATGACAATTAAATTCATGAACTTGTCTTTGAAAAAGTGCTATATACTTCATTACTGAATATCACTATGGTCACCTTCAAAGTACTCCCCTTGGCAAGATATGCACCCAGGCCAGCACCTAGTCTGCCTTCAAAGCTATTTGGAACTCTTTTTCAGAAATGACCATCAAAGCTGTCATCATATTACCTTTGAGGTCCTGAATGTCATCAAAATGTCTTCCTTTCAATATTTCTTTTATCTTCAGAAAGACAGAAAGTCATTGGGGGACAGATCAGGTGAAGAGGGAAGTGTTCTGATATGGTTGCTTGTTTATTGACTAAGAATTCCTCATAGAAAGTGCCACGTAATCTGGTGTATTGTGATACAAGAGCCGTGAGTTATTGGCCAAGATTTTCAGTTCAGATTTTCCTGTTTCTCTATTGATGTTTGTTTGGTCTTCTGTGCTTCTCACAGTCAGCCAATGATTTTGACTCATAATTGGAAGAATTTTTGCAATGTTTTAATCAATTCTGCTCATTACTGGCCATACTGACCACTCCTTAACAGCGATCCTTTCTCTCCTCTCAGAAAAATATTTAATCCATTTGTACACTGCCATTTTCTTCATGGCATTATCCCCATAAACTGGGACTAACATGTCCCTGATTTCACTTCCACTCTTGTCAAATTTAACAAGAAATTTAATGTTTGTTCATTGCTCTAATTCGAGCTCTGACGTTCTCATGATGGCACAAAAAAACACACAACGATAATAATGGATGTCACTCAGCAAGACACTGCCACACGCTGACATGAACACAGCTATGAGATACTCATATATCAAAGTTACGACACTTCACTGAGCTGTTTGCACAGTGACGCCAATGTAAGTGCATGTCATGAACTTAATTGTCATATAGAGAGTAAGTCATTATAAAAAGCATTTCTTATTTATTTCAAGGAACTGATAGTCTGTTTTTAATCAAATGGCATATCTATTTTCTATGTACCTGTCTGTGATTTATAACTGAAATCAATAAGTACAGAGGAACAAGGATCATTTAGCTTATTTTTTAAAGGCGGAGGCTCCAGTTTTTAATCTTTTCCATTCTTGAAACTCTCAAAATAAAAGGTGTTAATAATACTAATCTTTAATACTTTTAATCTGAATCTCTTCTAGCAGTTTCTCTTTTCCTGGAAAAAAAAGAAAATTACATACTTGAAGATAATTATTCTCTTTCTATCAGCTAGCTACCACTGCATAACAATCCCAAGAATCTTTCTGACAAAAGAAAAATAATCATTTATTCTTACAGACTTGATGGTAGACTGAGGTTTGACTGATTGAGGCTGTGAGTCTGATAAGGGCTCACGTGTTCTCTCAGCTTCCAGCTGGGTCAGTGGTTAGCTTGGGCAAGTACTTAGCAAGGACAGAAGGGCAGAAGGACAAGCCCAACCCCCCAGGATTTTGGTCATATTACTTCTACTGACATTCCACTGGCTGAAGAAAGACCCATCTTCAAACCAAAGTGGGGAAATAGCTTGACTTTTTTTTTTTCTAGGAGAACATGCAGTTAAAGAAGATGGTAAAGGGAGGGGTGAAGCATTTGAGCCCTCAGTCCAGTTTCTGCCCATTCTTTGTGGCAGGCCCCCATGCTATTGTTGCTTTACACAAGTACGTACTGGGATGGCCATGTCTTTGTGGCCTGCCACAGATCATTTATTGCTGTTTCCACAAAAAATGCAAGTCTCAGCTTTTTCATCCACTCGACATCCATTGTTAAGAAGATTTTAAAGATGGCATTTTCCGCTTTCAGGGCCATCTGATAAAATCCTTTTCCAGGAAGAAATTATCATCACAGAAATTGTGCTCATCTCAGTACACAAGGCCCCTCTGCTCTAGCTCTTTAGAATCTGAATGCTATGTGTTCCACCCAGCCATGTATAAAATATGTCCTTTTGGCGCGAAGAATAACTTCCTGATTGGGATTGAGCTGAAATTGGCTCCTCCTTTGGGCAGAAACATAAACGATACCACACTTCCTGTGAAACATTTACATCTTCCCTGGCTGCATCACCTGAAAATTTTGCTTTGTCATCACTTCATACCCCCAAGTCCTCTTTCTTGCCATTCAGATACGGCCTTGCTGGGGGAGAGAGAGAGTGTGTATGTGTGGGTGTACGTAGCTATATATGTATGATTGAACAGAACATATTTATTTTATAATTAAGCATAATCTGTATTTCCATAACAGTTCTGTTACGTGCATCCCATGTCCATTAGTAAGTATAAAATATTAATTTGTGATTATGTTTCATCTTATGAGAAAGAATACACACCCACACCCACACCCACATCAGTGACCACTACTTATATCTCATCCGATATATGTTTTAAATCCCCAGTCTGAGGACCTGCGAGAAATGTTACCATTTAAGATCTTTGCTCACATCTTATTTTCATGTTAACCAGGCAGAACAGGCTGATTCAGATGTTTGGGAGCATCGGAGTACTTAATCTGTTACCAGTGCTTTGCATCATATCATGTTCTAGACTTCTTAGGAGCAATCTTTATTTATTTTTGGAGCTCACAGATTGCATTTGAACGAGTCAGGAATATTTTCCAGCTTATTTTAGTGAACTTACTCATATTTTGCCCAAGTGAAGAAAAAATACGCTGTTTTCAAAAGAGTTAGTATTAGTGGCATTCTAGGGGTAGAATATTATTTTACTTGCTCATGCCAAAGACAAAAGAAATTCACATAGTGGTCTGGTTTTGCACATGCCCCTGAAGGTGTGGCTATGCCAGAATAGCACATTTCTATTGAACAAATTAAGGCTAAGCTTTCATTGAAGTCTTTGGTGTTAATTTTATACCCCACACCTGAACACTTTGCGTTTGGCTAAGTCTTCTTTCTTCAGTGGGTTAATAAACCCACAAGTATTACTTCACCTTTAAGAGCTACTTGGGTGATAAATACGCCTATTTGACTCAAAGCCTGCTCTACCGGTGATGATAGGGTTAGTTGCCTGGTTATTTGTGGTTATTTCTACAGCATCTGTGGATTCCAAGATTGGTCGTTTGTTTCATCAGAAGTGTGTGTCATACATTTTTATTGACTTACTGAATGCAGGTGTTTCCTAATTATTGGTTTGATTAACTATACACACACCAAATTAAAACAGAATAAACAAGTCCCTCTCTGGTTACTTCTTTTTCCCCACCCATTTCCATTATCATATCCCTGGGCACTTTTAAAAGTAAAACCAAATGGTTGACCACTATCTCGTTTTAAGTTAGTAGACCCTCAAATCACTTTGGACCTCGCTCAGTGCCAGGTGCATACAAGGCCTTTATAGAATAGTTTGTTGAATGAATACATGAATATGACTGAGTGTACAAGAATACTTTTGATATAAATGAACACCATAAATGCTGGGACCATGGATAAAACATCCATTTTTGTTTTTACTGTTGTTTTAAACTTCCCTTGCAGATATTACTCTCAAGTATTCAGAGACTGTTTGAAGCATTGTGCATCAGGAGAGAAGAGAGATAAGGAAGCTAACAGGAACCAAATCTTTCAACCCATTAATCAAACCTATAGTTCCTATTAAGGTAGGTAAAACAATGAACAGTGCAATGAAAAAAAATTTTCTATATCATAAGCATATTTAAAAGCTAAAATCAGTGGCTGTTGTCCCAGGGCACAGCAGAGATACTTCTAAAAGGCAGAGAAGTTTGAAGACTCTCATTAAGGAGATGTCGCCTGCATGCACAGATAAAACAGGACAGAAAAATGTATCTAAATTTCCAACAAAATGTAGCCTATATTCTTCCTCCCTTTCTGTCTCTCTGAATGATTCTCTAAGTTGCAATAGGAATAAAATGGAGCTTGAAATAGACAAAATGGGACTAGAGCTTTTTTTTTTCCATGTAATATCTTAATGGAATTGCTACTCCCCGCCTTATGCACAAAGATAATTTGGTTTTTCCTCATACTCAGGAAGGACAATTTTAAGTTTCCAGTTAATGTCCTTATTTTTAATAAGTACCACTACTCTATTTCTAGATTCTCCATGCTCAGGGTATTCAGAGGAGGTGTTTATTTGGTTGTGCCTTACCCAGTTTGGTTCGGTATCATTTGTACTTGTAGGTTTTAATGGAAATGACAGCTAAAATGTGAATGAATGCCTCCTCTGTGGGTAAAACTAAGCCTAGAAGCCAACAGCTAGAGCAGTTAAATATGCGCCAATTCTCATAAAAAGAGCAGCCACAGGCAATGAAGGCTGGGCTGAATGCACAGAACCAGAAAAAGCCGCCCCGAGTCACCTTCTGCACAGTCTGTGGGGCTGCCTAACCCTTTCCTGCCGCTGCCCTTCACCCCATTAACAGATGCTCGCACCCACGCACATCCTATAGCCAAAACGGGAGCAGAAGTTCTCTTTTCCTCTCCTTTCCTTCTCTAGCAAAAATGTCAGCTCTCTTTTTGTAAAGCACGTTTTCTAAAAATCGTGCATCATTATTTGGAATTCTCCAAATCACCATATTTCAGATTTCAAAAAAGAGTGACTCTTCGGAGTGACTTGCACTTTAAGCATGATAGGTGACAGCCAAGTGACCTATGTACCCAGTTCACCAGGCTAACTTTTAGTTCTTGAAGCTCCTAAAACTGCCACTCCTTAAAAACCAAAATTAAGATTAAACCAGAACAAAAAACAACATACGTTATCATCCAGTGCCCAATGCAAAACCGTGGCCAGTCTCGTGAGGGGATTACCTAAGGGATTGGAAGTCTATTGGTCTTAAAGTTGGCACCTTGATAAGCTTTCTAAGGTGATGTGGGATGACCTCTAAGCAAACTGCAATGACGTCTTCCACTGATGCCATGTAGCGGGTCCTGTGCTGACTTAGAAAGACTGCAGAAGGCATTAAGATACAGGTAGTCTCTGTCTTCAAGGAGTTCATGGTGTAGCAATGGAAATAGACATAAACATACAAAATTGTAAAATTATGCATTAATGTATAAATGAGTTGTAGGAAATAAGTTGTGGAGAGACAAAAATGGGTCCAAGTAATTCAACCCCAGATTGTTGAAAAGGCTTCACAGAGAAAGTAACAGCTGAGTCCTGAAGGATACATAGTGTCTTATCCAACTGAAGAGAAGAGCATGTGGAAAGACCTACTGTGTGTGATACAGGACAGGTGGCACCAAGACCTCTGCCTCAGGCCCTGCGGTGTTGCTGCGGCAGGTGTGACATCTGCGGAGGAGACACTGACACCTTGGTGTCTCCTTCCCATGCACTTCTGGCTGGTCAATTTCATGGCAGGCCTTGGTGTCTCCTCCCCCCCCTCCCCCCGCCCTTCTGGCTGAAGGGGAAAACCCACCTTTTCTAGGGTTGGTCAATGCCATGTGAATTTCTAGGGCCTGAGAGTCAGTATTTGAACTTTTATAAATGATCTATTTGGATGTGGCCAACAGTCAGAGAGCTCAGGAAAGAGGTGCAGAATTCTGATGAGATCACCATGGGAGCTGGAGGAGATCCACCAAGGAAAAGAATACAAATGGAGAAGGACTATGACTAGAAAAGAGTATCAGGGACACAGGTATTCAGAAAGATGGAAAAAGCAAAGTCTCATTAAAAAATTGGTCTTAAAATGGGCAAAGATCACTATTTCCTCAAAGGTAAAAGGGAATGACAGAATGTAGTAACAGCATAAAGAAATTGTGAAGAAGAAAACCTCATGAAAACTGAAAATTGACCATTGTACCTAAAAATTAGGCAGTCATCAGTGCTATTAGTGAAGGTTTGTTGAGTGGACGTGGGTGTATGTGTGTGTGTGTATGTTTTGGACTGAATGTAAAGCGACAATAGATTGAAATATGCAGTGAACTCAATGGTGGACCCCAAAGAGAGTGGTCCTGCTAGCACCTCAATTTCTGACTTCTGGCCTCCAGAACTGTGAGAAAATGAAGTTCCGTTGCCTTAAACCTGATGGGTTTTGTTAATTTGTGACATCTCCCATGTCCACCTCTCAAAGGGCATTCAGGAGACAGTGAGGAGTAAAGAATGGAGACAAAGTTTTCACAAATGGTTACAAGCTCAAATGTTCTCAAGGCACAGGGAGATAAAGTAACTGGTTGGCAACCAATGTGGGAGAGGTCAAATCTGGGGGATGATACGCTCCAGGTTCCAAGTCAACACACAGAGGTACCTCCCTGTGTCTCCCCCACCCCTACTGAACCCGCCGTCCACATTGATTACAGTATTTCACTCTTTATTTCCCAGTCTTTCTTACATATGTAGCCTAGACTTCACATTTATCCATTTTAGCTCACTTCTCAACTCTCTTTCATTCTTTTGGCTTTATGGTGTATTTCCTAAACCTAGTTAAATACCTTGCTATTTCCTAAACCCAGTTAAATACCTCCGATTCTCTAGTCTTGGGATAAATTCTGGTAACTGTGATGATTTTTCTCCTACATATTCAAGCTCTCTGACTTGAATCCTCCTAAATTTCATCTTGAGATCATAACTCAACTCTGTCATTTGTCTTTGAACGAGAAAGTGAAGGTTATCCAACAAGCACTTTCTCCCTTCCTCTTCCTTCCCTTCACAACCTCATTATGCTGTTAATACATTCTGTCATTTCTCTCTCTCTTTGAGGAAGCAATGACCTTTCCCCCATTTTAAGACAAATTTTCCTACTCTTCCAAACGAACCTTTGCTTTGTCCATCTTTCTGAATATGTGTTCTCCCTACCTCCATCTCCCTGATAATCTATTCATAGTTCTCCATTTGTGTTCTTTTCCTTGATCTAATCCAGCTCCTGTGGTAATCTTACTACAATTCTAAACCTCCTTCCTGAGCTCTCTGACTGTTGACCATAAAAGTTTGAACACTGACATTAAATATACACTTACCATCTTTCCGTCCAATATCCTGTTTTTGTTGATATAGAAGAAATGCTCCTAGACCTATAGATTTAAAACCTGGTAATCAGCTTTAAATTTGTGCTTTCCCTGATCCACTTCCCTCCATCTATAATCATGACAGATATGATGCTTCCACCTTACAGATATCTAAAGGGCATTTGTAGTTGCTGAAATAGGCACTGGGATAGAGTGAGATGAGCACTAGACTTGGAAACAGAAGACTTGAACTTGAAGCCTGGCTTGATCACTTAGTTCCTCTGTGACCTCTGGCAGGTCACAGAACCTCTCTTTGCCTCAGTTTTCCACCCGTAAAAAGGTCGTAGGATAGGTGAAAGGTCAAAGGATTGTTGTGAGGTTATAGAAGCTAATATCCATAAAAGTTCTTTGTAAATTCCAAAGTGAATGCTTTGATTTTGTTTTTGGTGTAGCCAGATATATATTTCCCAAATAAGTTTCACTCTCAGGGAGAAAAGACTTACAAAAATAAGAAGATTGGATCCTCATTTGGCTGTGTGCAGGGATTCATGCCTGTAATCTTAGCACCCTGGGAGGCAGGAGGATTTTGAGATCAGGAGTTTGATACCAACCTGAGCAAAATTAGCCAGATGTGGTGGTGCAAACCTGTAGTCCCAGCTACTCTGGCAGATTGCTTGAGCCTAAAAGTTTAAAGTTACAGTGAGCTATGATGATGCCATTGCATGCTAGCTCAGATGATAGAGGGAGACCCTGTCTCAAAAGATGAAGACAAACAACAAACCAACCAACCCCCCTCTTTTGCAACAGGTAAAGTGTTTACAGTTCTCAATGGATCAAGTTCTATGCTAAGTTTACAGACTATTAACTTGAATCCTTCTGAAGCTGAGATTCTTGTGGGTAATTTTTAAGACAATTATTAGAAATTGCATGTGTTCCTAACTAACGGTGTTACTTTCCTTTCATATTTCCCCCAGGAAAGCTAGACGTCGGAAGGGTCCACTTGACATGGCACTAGCGAGTCCTTTGCTGATGATGTTGGGGTAGAGGCAAAGGTTTCTGCTAATCTCTGTTGCTGTGCCTTCATTCCCAGCAGCCCTGTCCATCTGGATGCCCTACTTCTGTGTGCTGAGAGAACGTGTAGACTGAAACCACTGACTAGGCTCCTTCGGTTACTCAGACTCATTAAAGCATAAACCGGGTAGCGGTAACACTGCCATTATGAGCGTCAGAATCAGGTTCCTTACCCTCATGGGGATCCCCAGTGTTTGGGACTTAGACTTTACCTTGCTAAATGAAAATAATATTGTGTGTAATTTGTTCACTTTATTCTTTAATTTCCTACTACTTGTTCGAAGTACTTAGAACTTAGGTCTAGTTCTGTGACTTTTAGTTGACAATTCCTTTTTTTTTTTTTTTTAAATCCCACTGAGGTAGCATAATGGATATCAACAAAATGAAATGAGATCATGTATTTCTTAACTAAAATATATCTGATGAGATGATTGGTCTGGGAGAGAGAGCTACCTCAGAATGGAGGCTTTTGGAGTGGAGATAGCTGCCTCAGAATGTGGCTCTGTTTATATTTAAATATAAAAGAGAACTCCGTTTCCATAGTGTGTGCCAGTGTTTCACTGCTTGGCTTTTGGGCTAAGATCAAGTGTGGCATGTTGTGTGTCAGTGGCATATACGCACATTCAAAGAATGATTTTTTTCAGTACGGAACACTTTTTATTCAACAAAACCTTATAAGTGACCTTGAGCATACAAGGTCAGGCAGGTAACCTCTTCAGAGTCCACGTTGTCCTGATTCTATGCAATTCAATTAGGGACCAACCCAGTTCTAGTTCTTCCGTTCTTATGCAGTGTTTAATTGTACAGATTCCATAAAAAAATCACTTAATGTAAAGAAAACAAATACTCTTTTTTTATTGCCACACTAACTACTTTTGCTGGCAAGTGTTTTGGGGGGTGTTTTTTATTTATGGATTTTTCACAATGCTGGAGAGTTCTTGTCTGTTTTAGTGCTTTATATTTATAGTTGTAGGATGATCATTTTCTGGTTGGTTTCACATTGAGCTCTTTCAGAACTAGTTGGAGTAGTAATAGTTTCATACTGTTTGTACTTTCTCCCCCTGAGTCCTTTGTTAAATCTTTTTCACTGTCAGTGACACTGCAGTATCTTACGCTACACATTCCTAGGCTATTAACTTTGGGCATGGCTAATGATTTCTTTTCTATATATCCACAGCACATAAAACATGTAAATGTTTCTTGTTAAAACAAGAGAACTCAAAACACAATCAACCCTATCAGCAAAAGAAGAAAGAGCTAGAGATTTTCTTTTTCCAAGTGAGACTTCCAAGAGAGAAACAGGTTTGCAAAATCAGAAACAGGCTTGCAAAATCCCGGTGTTGGAAAACAAAGTAAATTATGAAAGACCCCCTAAAGGGAGAGATTTAGTTTTCTTAAAAAACGGTTTCTTTGGCATTTCATTCCTACATTTAAAATTTTTAAGACAGCAACACATTTGAAACATCAACAGTAGCAACTTAACGGTTTTCTGACAAAATGAGTTTCTGTAAGGCTGGAAGGAAGGAAAGGTGGAGGAATCTCAAAGTCACCTTTAATCCTACATCATTGTGCTGAAACACTTGTAAAGGAGCTCGAAGGAGTATCTCACCTCACCCCTGTGAGGATTTAACCTGAATGGGGCACCTGCCACTAACTGGAAAACAAGCCCTCTTGGGGGCAAAGTTTAACAGCAAAAGATTAAGGGAGCAGGATGAGTCAGGAATCCTACCTCGAGTGCAAGAAATGGAACTGACTAGAACACAAGGAACCGGTATTTGCAATTTGCACCTTCTCAGTGAGCATCTTTGGATGCCCCTGGGCTCCTGACTCCTGGATTTTTTAGGGGGTGGCATTCAGGCTTTTGGAACAAACAGGATGATTCGGGAAATATCTTTCAGTTGGAGGCAGAGACATAAACACCTGGCTTGGCCTTTTCAGACCAAACTGTCCATGGGATAACGGTAGATGGAATGGAGAAGAGAGTCAAAGAGAAAGAAGTGGGGTGAGAGGAGAAGTCACACAGGGAGAGGATGAGGGAGGAGAGAAAAAACTGGGCAACAAGGGAGGCAGGGAACAGAAGAGATGCAGTAAGGAAAGTCGGATTTTCACGACAAGTTAATCAGGGTCTTAAACTACGAAGTGAGATGAAATATACAAAAATGAGAAACACTTATGAAATATTGATTGGGGTTGCCCCAGCAGCATACAGACGACCACCTTGGCTGGGTACTGCCCTGCTTAGAACTGACTCCCCTTGGGGCAATGGGCGGCACTGTAGCAGCCTCTAGCTCTGTTCTTACTGGTGTTCCTCTGCTTCCAGGAAACGGTTCCAAAGTAGTAAGGTCAGCAGGTAGGAAGTGACATCAGTGTCGGCTTTCCATGCCAGGAACCAACTCTGGATACACTGGAGAGTTACAGTTGGTCAAAGCCCTTCTCTGCCCATGAAAATGGATCAGAGAGGCCAGGCTCAGAGCTCCCTCATCCACCCTGTTCAGTCACTGTGAATCCCTTGTGGTGGGGAGGTGATGGGGAAAGAACAGAGATTAGAAAACAGAACAAAACAGAAATCATGATCATTGTATGTTTTCTTCTCTTGTTAAACATATTTTTTGACCTATTCAGAGTTCTTGTCTTAAATTTCCTATCTGAAGGATCTGGTTTATTGGCAGAGATGTTTTCCTCAAATAACAACTGGGCACTTTCTTAAAAAGCTACATGTTCAAGGTCTATGCCGCGGTTGTCTAGCTTGGCCTTTTTGGACACGGAACCCAGAGAGCTAATCAGTGGATCTGTTGTCTCTAGGAAACCGAGAAGGAAAACAATCAGCTCTGTTCTCTCAGGGCCGAGGGAGTGAACTGTAATAAGGGAGCACAGGAAAGCTCAGGGCGCCGCAAGCCTCAACACACAGGTTAGCACCGCCCGCGCGCTGACCCAGCTCACAGGTGCGCGGTTGCCAGGTAACGCTCGCCTGGGGCTTCAGGTGCTGCACGACGCCCTGCAGCTGGACTTGGAGAGGCAAGGGCATGGCCCATGGCCCGGGGCGGCCGTGGGGGTGGGGGTGGGCAGGGCAAACCGAGTCGCTATCAGGGCCCCTGGCAGAGCCGCTCGTCCTCACCTCTGTAGCAGATGGAAACAAGGCGCCTGAATGGCCGCTCTTCCTCCTCGGCTGCCTGAGCTGTGAAAGGCATCTGATTAGCGTGATCTTACAGATGCAGAAGGTGGAAAATAAACCCCTACTGTGCATTCCAGAAAGCCCACTGTATATATAACATATAGAGAGGAAGGGTGTGTGTGTGTGTGTGTGTGTGTGTGTGTATTTCTGCCCTTTATAAAATTGTATTCTAAAAATTCCTCTCAAACTTGGGCAATTTTTCTCATATTCTCTTTAGGAATTCTCGAAGGTCTGGTTTTTCTTACCCCTTCTGGCCCTCCCTTCTCACACACATGTAGTTCAGATCCTGCAGCATCCCGTGGTCAGTTGCATGTGCTCCTCATGTAGAGTCTGCCATTTCCCACATCATTTATCTGGCAAATTCATAAATCTAGAACACCTTGTTCCTGAATAATGCTAGAGGTGTAAGAACCTGCTTTGTCCTAGGCTAATGTTGACTTGTCTCTCGGTGGGTTGCAGTAGTTACTGGCCAGGGTGTGTGATCTTAGGGATCTGCAGTTCATTCCACGTGATCCATAAACCTTTCAGTAAAGGGACCGGCACAATGTCCCTATGCACAGCAGAGTGCGTTGTGTGTGGTGGTCTTGGACTGGAATTAATTTACAAAGAGAGGACCAGCATCTTTCAGAGTCTTCACTGGTATATGTTAGTTAGGTTCGGAGAAGGGTGAGCATTGGAAAGCAGCCAGCCTCTCTTCTTCCATGGCCTGTCTTTACAGCTAAGTCTTACCTAAGCGTGGAGCCTTACTTTTTGACCTTGGGATATCTGTATGTTCCTGAATCCAGTAGGGTGAGGAAAACATGAGTTATCTAATAAAGCAGTGGGAAAGCTAAGAGCTTGAGGTTGAAGCAGAGGCAGCCAAACTATCTTGATGCCACCTGGAACCAGGCAGGCCAGTGGGGAGATCACGCAGGCTCACCTACCTAACCCGAGGGCTATCATTCTGCTTTATATGCTTGAGTCACTGTGAGTGGGGAAAGATTTATAGGTGTTCTTTCAACACTTACTCAACAAATATTTACTGAACACCTACTCTATTCTGAGCTCCGCAGTGTATTTAGAGACCAGAGCTGCAAACAAATCATTCTTCCTCGCAATTCTTGAATGCTGCCCTTTTTAAGTGCCTCTAGATCACATCCTAAGTATCAATCCATGTATTGATTGAACACTTACATGTGTGAGTCTCTTACAGGCTGACATTGTCAATATTTACAAAATCTAAGACCTGTCGACTTGGAGGCAGCTTCTTTTCTGTGGGTGTGTACCTTGCATTAGCGTGCAACTGAGGCTGAGGTTATGTTTAAAAAATTGTAAGTCAAAACCAACCAAACAAAAATCCTAACTATTACACAGACAGAGCTCAAGAGTGGAGAAAGAATGCTTCAAGGCACTTTGTAGGTTTGTAGGAGTCCACCCGACCTGCTTCTGGATTCTGATTTTATAGGGTTTTAGTATCAAAAGTATATTTGTAAAGGTGGTTTTTAAGAAGACTGTAAATACTTTTCTAATGATGTTAATAGGTTAGTAGATGAAATTTTTCCTATTTAATCATAACTAACTCTAGGGTCTAAAATATGGGTTAAGATCCCTCATTCATTAAGGAGATGCTGTATTTGGCATGAAAAGTGAAAAATACGGTCTTTGGTATGCTAAGTCATCACCAATGATGTTAGATCTCAAATGTGTGAATGAGGAAAATACAACCTTTGTAAAGCCTTTGGCACCCAACCAGAGATTCATACAGTGCCAAAGACGAGGGTTTGGGAGAAGAGCTTCTCTTTCCGAACATGCCAGCTCTGTTCAGGAGTACCCCTCAAACCAGTGAAGTGGGAGCACATGGTTTCAAGTGCAGCTTGTGGAACTTGGTGGGTTTCCAGAAAGAATTTTGCCTTGCTGATTCTCGGCAAAATCTAGATTCTAATTCAGTGTTACCCAATCTTTCCAAACTCAAAACTCCCATAAATGCTTTGTCATTCTATCTTCTATAGAGGCCAAACCAGCCAGAAATATTCTGTTGTGAAGTCTCTGTCCCAAAGGCACTAGGCATATTAACTATGCTTTATCAAACTGCTTATGTCTCCCTATGCAAACCTTCTGGAAACTCTAATATAATTCCATTAACTAGGAGGCACAGTACAGTTTGCTTTGGATAGTCCTAGTCTACTCTTGTCCTGGTGTAAATATTGATGTTTTGTGCCCTTTCACTCTTATGTGTGTCCTTGTTTGAATGTTGAGGTGTATGATCACCTTATCTTTAACCTGGATCTTATTCTACCACCACTTAAAAATAACTCCTCTGGGCTTATTGAGACCTTGTCTCTGTATATCTATGTGAATTTGGGTAAATCATCTAATCTCCCTGGGGTTCAATATGGCCATGTAGGGACAGATGTTATCTACTTCCTCCCCCATACTAATGCATGAAATACTAGTCACATCAATCAAATTATCTGAGCACCATTTTGAGAGTCTATTTTTTTCCTCACAGATAGATGGGATAGCTGGGTGCTGAAGGATCTCCCATAATCAACCACTAGAAGGTGGAGGACCCTTTATGCAATTCCAAGGAGTTGGGTTTCATGCTAGGCAAAGGAGACTCAAGAAGCCTTATAATAGGAGAATGATGTTGATTAAATATTTGCTTCAAAAAAGCATGTTGTAATAATCCAGGTGAGAAGAAATAGAAATCTTCATGATGAATTTTGAACTCTGTATCTGGGAAGCCTTGAATTAATATATTATTGAGTTCGAATGACAGAGAACTATTCGGACGGAGTGAATTTCAATTAGGTTCCTATCACCTCTACTCAACTCTCTCAAATATAGGCCATCAAGGTAATATTTTCATGCTTCTCATCTTTCAAAAAAGTTTTTGTCCTCTATTAAAAAAATGCCATGGCATCCAAGAACAGGATTTCTTTCAGTGATGAATCACATGGTTCCCATGTGCTAAGATATAAATTGTTAACCCACTTCTGGATTTATAGAGATGAAAGATGCTTTATTTATTGTCCTTTGAGATGAGAGATGCATAATTTATAACACTAGCATTACTCTTTTATTTATTTTTGTGATGCTGAATCACATTCTTCCCTAGTGATGGTTTGGCAGAATCTCTTTTAATTTGTGAGCAAGTGACTTATGAAAAGCTGGAGGTAGAGGGTCTGGCTACATGAAAGTGGGTGTTGTGTG
Source organism: Otolemur garnettii (assembly GCF_000181295.1). Classification (NCBI taxonomy): domain Eukaryota; kingdom Metazoa; phylum Chordata; class Mammalia; order Primates; family Galagidae; genus Otolemur; species Otolemur garnettii. The sequence goes on along the minus strand of NW_003852421.1, from coordinate 15,562,634 downwards.
AAGAAAACAGTATGATCCTTTTGTTGTTAACACAAAGACCTTATTCTCCTGCTCAAAAGTGTTAGCAGGACATTAAACATGTGCGCATGATGTAAAGATGTTGGCTCTGATGTGTGTTCATGTAGGCTTAAGGTTTAGGATGACATAATTAGGTGCATTTCTGTAAATGTAGCTTAAAATATCACAGTTATGGACTTGGCACTGTCTCCTCTTCCAGTGGGCCCATGATTCTGCATAACCTTCTTCTACTTTCTAGGTACTCAACTGTTCCCAGCGTCCAAACATATCAACAACTTTGTGTTTAGGGAAGTGTCTAGTGTCCTTGGTTGGCAGAATCTTTAGAATTTCCTTCCCTGGAAATCTCTTTGCAGCTTTGTAGAAAAGTCGAGTTTTGTTTGCTTGTCTTCTTGATTTTAACTGACAGTTGTGGCAATCCTTGGCAGTGAAGTTTTGGACGATTTAATTTTTTCAAATGTTTGCTTTGTAGCATCTCTGCTTCCAAGGGAATGTAGGGGGCCATGGGTTTGTGTGTGGATTGAGGTGAGGCATGAATGTTGGGGAGCTATTTCTGTCTGTTTTTTCTACCAATATACTCTTCCTTCTGTGGAACCATTAACATCTCCTTAACATTTGAGGGATCACAGCAACAGTGAAATGTTTGGAAATAAGAGAGCAGGTCAGGTTAGCTAATAGCTTCTTATTCTTTTCATTCATTTCTACTAGTGGAAAAGTGCTTTCCTTTAGATTGGCAGGTTAAATAGCAATACCGGTTGAGTATTCCTTTCAGAAGGGCTTAGGACTAGAAGTGTTTTGGATGTCAGCTTTTTTTCAGATCTTGGAATATCTGCATATATGTAATGCAATGTTTTGGAGATAAGGACCCAAGTCTAAACACAAAATGAAGTTATGTTTCACATATACCTTATATACATAATCTAAGGTAATTTTATACACTATTATTAATAATTTTGTACATGAAACAAAGTTTGTGTACCTAAGGTCAAGTGTGGAATTTTCTACTTGTGGCATCATGTCAGAACTCAAAGTTTCAGATTTTGGAGGGCTTGGATTTCTGGTTTTGAGTTAGAGATGCTCAATCTGTAGTAGGAAAGGAAAGGGACTTCTAGACAGGCAGGCACGGGGCCTGTAGGGTAACACTGCAAAAGGATCCAGTCCAAACAGCACAAAACACTCAGGGAACAAATCTATCTAAAAGTGTTGTTACCAATTTGGTGGCACCATTCTATTTTATTTGGATATAAATTTTCTTTTCTTTTCTTTTTCTTTTTTTTTTGAGACAGAGTCTTGCTCTGTCACTTCAGCTAGAGTAGAGTGGCCTCATAATAGCTCACTTCAACCTCAAACGCCTGGGCTTAAGTGATCCATTTGCCTTAGGTTCCTGAGTAGCTAAGACTACAAACACATGACACCAACCAGGTCATTTTTCTATTTTTAATAGAGATGGGATCTTTTTCTTGCTCAAACTCGTCTTGAACTCCTGTGCTTGAGCAATCCTCCCACCTTGGTCTCCCAGAGTATTATGAGCCATTACCACCATGCATGGCCATAAATTTGCTTTCTTAAGTAGAGTCAGTTTGGCATTTCTAAGAATCTTGTTTTAGACATATAGAAGGTATTATCATTTCTCTCACATTCATTCTGGAATGCAGAAGTTTGACTTAAAAAAAAATCATTCTATTTAGGGCCAGGCATGGTAGCTCACACCTGTAATCCTAGCACTCTGGGAGGCCAAGGTGGGTGGGTGAGCTCGGGAGTTCAAGCCCAGCCTTAGCAAGAGGGAGACCCCATCTCTACTAAAAACAGGAAAACTGAGGCAAGAGGATCTTTTGAGCCCAGGAGTTTGAGGTTGCTATAAGCCATGCCTCATGGCACTCTACTGAGGGGAACAAAGCGGGATTCTGTCAAAAAACCCCCAAAAACCAAACCCACAAACTTTCTATTTAACACTAGAAGCAAATGACGGAAAACCAAGAAACAACTGTCTTTATGTGTATAAAGACCCTGGCATAAGATAAAGAGTACTAGCAGTTATGTCTTCACTGAGGACAGAAATGGACTTCAACTAACTAAAGTGAGGGATTAGAAGAAGGTTTAAGAAACTTCTTTCTGTCTGTACCAGTCTATACTGATGGTAGGATTTATAGAATTTGTTTCCCCAGCTGCTTTTGTTGACACCATTATTGTAGTTACAGTCATCTTAGCAAAAGACAAATATCTACCTATCTGGAATGAGTTAAAGAAGTCATAGTGTTTAGCCTTCAAATGTATTCCTTTGCAGATAAGAAACTAGGTCTGATGTCTTCTCAAGTTAAAAGCTGGGTCAAGGACAAGAACTTCAACTCCTAGGCACCAGCACTGGGGAGTTTTCTGTGTAGCAAGCTCTGGGACACTTCTCAAAAGCAAGAGATAAAGCTAAAGAACTCTGGTGCTTTTTTTTTCTACTCTGAATATTTAAATCTAAAATGCAATTCCACCTTTGCAAAATTTGAAATTATATTTAATACATCAGAATGGGAATTATTCTCTTATTTCTTTAAAATGTGTAAGGCATAAAATATTTTTTTTCATTGAGTGTTTTTGAAAAAAATTAGTAAAGGTCCGAAAGCCTCAGGAACAGATAATTCAATGGTGTAACTCTCAGTCCAAGAATCAAGCTTGGGGGGAGGAGGCATTTGTACAGGTCCTATAGTCCATAGCTGGAGAACCTGGAGTTCTGATGTCCAAGGGCAAGAGAAGGATATCTCAACTCCTGGAGAGCAATTCATCTTTCCTCTGTCTTGGTTTATCTAGGCCCTCAGTAGATTAAATGCCGCTTACCCACCTTACAGGAAGCTCTTCCTTACTCAATCCACTGATTCAAATGCCAATCTCTTCCAGAAAGACCGTCACAGAAACTCCTAGAAATAATGCCTTTCCCAGCTATCTGAGTATCCCTTAATCCAGTCGATTTGACACCTAAATTTAACGTTCACACCTAGTATCTTTGTTTCCTCTCCTTGTGTTTGTGTGTGTGTTTATGTTCGCATTAAATATCTGAAATGTGCCTCTGGAGTATAAAGTAAAAGTGTCTGCTTGTTGCTTTGGAAACTTTATATGGTTGCTGAGAATGGCACCTTGTTGCTGCCAGGTCAATAGAGTTGCTTTAAATATAGCCATATATTATGAAAGCTGTGACAAGTACATTTGTGTTTTATCACTTGTGATGAATGTTTCATTTCATTGGGATCTATTCTCCTGAAAATTAAGTGCTCACCCCAGAGAGGCACGTGGCATCTTTTCTGGGAGAAAAAAAAAATCACTCTGTAAATGAGATCTGCCTAGCCCAGCTGTCTTAAAGGACTAATAGTCTTCTTAAGACTAGAACAACATTCCTTTTCTTTTTGTTTAAAAAATCTTGGTGGGGTGTAAGAAATACATACCTTCATGCTGACACTCTGATTGCCTGAGAGGCTTGGTTGTAGAATGATGGAATCCAAGAAGATTAGAAGGAAAAGGGGATTTGGGACTCAGCCCAGACCCTTCATTTCACAGGTGAGTACTACAATGCCTAGAAAAATAAGATGACTGGTCCAAAGTCATATGATTTAAAGGAAGAAACAAGACTAGAAACTTGTTTTTGATTTCCTTCATCAGGAAAAATATTTCCATTAGGCAGAAGCAAAGCAGGTAACACTGAGAGGTCAAGAGATTCAAAGTCAAGGTCTTCAGATAACTAGTGACAAAACCTGTGGTAGTAAGGGATAGGAGAGAAACCTGCATGTAAATGATTAGAAACATGTGGGCTGCAAGTATGGGTCTTTAAGACCACTACAGATCAAGATAATCCCTACTCATTGTATCGTCCCTGCACTAAGCTCTAGGGCCACATTATAAATGGAGCTGTGCAGACCCTAAATGAAATCTAAATAGCGTTGGATAAACATTGTCTGCCTTGTTTGTAACAGGGCCTCCAAGGGCTTGACCATCACCCATACTAGTGAAGATAACATTGTTCATTCATTGTTTTTGCTAAACTGCGTGCTTTTTGTTATAATTTTGCAGCATTTACTTGGCAGCTCTGATAACACAAGTGGGAAGCAAATACAAGATATGCTCATTTGCAACAGTTGCTGTCCTGTGTCCAGTTTGCCATTATAAACACTACGCATGGATGGGGCATTGATTTGATGGACAAAGGGATTGCTTGTGAGGTTCGGACCTGAGAACTTACGAATTACTTGGTGTTGCGTTGGAACATAAAGCTATTCCCTGATGCGTCTTCTCTGTCTGGCTTTGCATCTGAGGTAACTCCCTTAGGATGAACTCTGTTTTCAATGCAGAGGTCTACACTGTTAGATCAGCTGCAGCAGAAGCCCCGTGGCAGGCAGAAATGTATGAAAAATGTTCTTACACTGGCATATTTCTCCACTCACCAGTCATTCAGCTTCTAAATAGCATGATTACACCCCTCCAAGTTGAAATTGGAATAGGCCCTAGATTATTTTAATTAGTTACTTACAATAATATGTGCTGAGTTGCCTACAAGAAATGGAGAATCGTAAAAAACAATTGGTCAACTTCCCACAGCCGGAGTCCGATCATATGTAAGATCACCTTTCATCATAGTTGCACTGGGTAATTGTGAATAGATCCCCATTTTACTCTCAACCCTGGGTTTGGTCAATCCGTGGTATAGGCCTAGTTACTTGGCAGCAGAACTGCTTGGAAGCAACATTGCTAAGTGGGAGGAGTTTGTCTTTGGGCCTTTCTTGCATCATCTGTCAGGACACCTCCATTTCTCCCCCCGGGGCACATGCTTTTCCATCCCCTGGGTGTTTTAACCTGTGTGCTATTCTCCCTTATTTTGTTTCAGCTGGTTATTAACTTGTCGCTGCTCAGTGTTGGTGCAGCTATATTCTTGGCCTTCTTTATCCACAAAGCAGCCAAGAGTTCACAAGCTTTTTGATCCATAAAACTCAGTTCAGCCCCTGCCTTCACAGGGTATGAAAACTTCCGGTTATGAAGAACTTCTTCCACTTCTCTCTTGTCACTGGGACTGGATATGTTGTTTTCTTAATGCCCCAATAGAACTTTATATATGATATTCCCCCGTGGCCCTCCCTCTAGGATTTGTAATACTGTATATATTACCATACATTCCACTGTATGGTCATTATTTACTTACATTCCTTATCTCTGTTTACAAATTACCTTTAAAGTTATGTTTAATTGTGTTAAAATATGCACAACATGAAATGTATGACTTAACCATTTTTAAGTTCATAGTTCAGTCATATTAAATAGATACTTGATTGTATTTCTGTTTGCCCTTCAATATTCTAAAATTGTGGTGAGCCAAGATTGTGCTTTGTTAATGCATTTCAGCCTAAGAGTGTGCCCAGAGTCAAATAATTGGTCAATGAACTTGACAACTAAATGGAGGAATCCCTGCTTTTCTGCTGCTTTCCCTTGGTCCCTCTGTTCCTGTAACTTTCATTTTTTTTTTTCTTTTTGGCCGAGGCTGGGTTTGAACCCACCACCTCCAGCATATGAGGCTGGCACCTTACTCCTTTGAGCCATAGGTGCCACCCCCTGTAACTTCCTGATTGCTGACTCTTTTCCAGGACTTTTGCCATCAACTGTGTGTTTCTTCCCCATCTTGTGAGGGTTTCCTGGTTCTCCACTATATTTTAAGTCTTCTCTTTTACTGCATTTCTTAGGATTTGTGTTCTTTGCCCTTTTTCCATTGTCCTAGCTTTGAACCCATTGTGTTTTCTGACTTTGGAGAAGTTCAAACTACTTTAATACCCAGGAGGGTGAGATAAGCACCACTGACTTGTTTTCTCTGCTTTGACTTCTCATATCTGTCCAATTCTGATTTGATTCTGTTTGCAAGATCTGATCTGGAGTTAAAAGACATGGGTTTAATCCTGACCCTATATCCATTTAGCTTTGTGACCAGTAGTAGTAACTTTGCCTCTCAGAGCTCACATTCTACATCTGTGAAGAACTGGTAATGAAAAATATCATCTTCTCAGGAATCAGTGAGATAACATTTGTAGAAGAACTTTGCAAATTAACACTGAGCTGCTTCTGCCATGTTCAAAATGAGTGGGATAGCTCTCCTTTGCACCAATCGTAAGAAGGTATTTAAACTTAAAAAAGTCTCTTGAGGGCGGTGCCTGTGGCTCAAAGGAGTAGGGTGCTGGCCCCATATACCGGAAGTGGTGGGTGCAAACCTGGTCCTGGCCAAAAACTGCAAAAAAAAAAAAAAAAAGAAAAAAAAAGTCTTCTTGAAACCATAATACATAGTCTCTCCCAAAGCAAAGAGTGAAAACCTTAAGCTTTGGCCTATCACCTTGGAAAGCTAGCCAACTCATGACTAGATCATCTTTGGAACCAGTTAGAACTGCTGTTTTATAGTTTGCTAAATTGGGATGTGTGAGACACATCAAATTAAAGCCTGGATGCTCTATAAACTTAGTGTTTGGAAATTATTTTTAAAGCAGTTTCTTAGAATTTTAAGCAATTGTGGATTGTTTAAGCTTGACGATATATCCGTTACAACATATAACAAGTACAAAAGTTATAAACTAAGGGCTATCTCACCTATTAATATTGATCTGAAACAGCCTTTAGAAATGAGTTAAAAAAAAAAAACCAAAAAACGAAAACCTCAGGAAAAAAGTCAGACACAGCAATGCCTATTTTGAGAACAAAAGGCTTTAAAATTTCAGATTAACTGGTTTAAAAACCTGCAAGATTTCTATCAATTGGGATATAAAAATATTTTCCAAATGATCAGACATTTTATACACCAAATAGTCTGACCATATTTTTGTTTTGTAAAATCACATATTTTAAAAGTCCACATTACCAATATTTTCTGTAAAAGAAGAACATTAATCTTAAGAATATTAGTTTTTACTTTGTGGAAAGATTTCAAAGGTTATGGTTAAGGGAGTTGGTTATAGAAAACACTAAGTGAGAAAGTCTGACACTGTCAAATATAATGAGAGATACTAAGTTCCTATATTCATAGTGATTTAAAGGGTTTGATTTTTCTCTTATTTGTGCTTTGTAGAGTACTTTTGAATATTGTTCTTTAGTTGAAAGTGCATTTGAAATGTACTCTAAGCTAAAGTGGTTGAAAAGGTTCTGAAATTGGGGGAGCTGATGGCAGTTGTGTTACAAATATCTCTCCGAGTACAGATGTGACTAATACCTTTTGCTTTGCCACTCCATTTCATAAATCAAAATCCTGCCTCATGATATCAGTGTGTTGCTTCAAGCTTGCCAAGTAGTAGGTGAAAATCTTTGAAGAATTTATGTAATGATTGGAACATACTCCACAGGGTCTGCAGATTTCTGGAGTCTGCATGCTCTATTCAAAATGGTCAAAGAGAATTAGGCAATCATCAGGGCAACTGTGGGACATGCAGCTTCGATGACACTTCGAATATTTATTTTTAATTCATGACTTTGCTAGTTCCCATGGAAGATATTCGTATGCCTTTAGCAGCAAACCAGTTAAGCACGACCGATGAGAAAGAAGTATATAAATGTAAGGAGGCTTATATTAGAAGACGTCAGGCTGTAATCAAGGGTTGGCAAACTGTTTCTATTAATGACCAGAGAGTAAGTATTTTTGACTTTAAAGGTTGTGTGTTTTCTGTCGCAACACTTTGGTTCTGCTGTCACGCAAAGAGGCTCTGGACGATACATGAACAAATAAGCATGGCTGTTTTCCAATGACACTTTATAAGAACAGGCCATGGGGCAGATTTGGCCCATGGATGATAATTGACTCACATCTGTTTGTTCTAAGCAGTGGCTTTGTGATTGCGTTAAAATATTTTACCTACTTTCCCCCATAGATAGAGAGAATTCGATCCAGTGCAGAAGAACATAGAGATGTTAATCATCATTAAAACTCAAGGTAAGGACTCAGACTGATTGCTGTAGCTAAAAGAGCTGCTTTGGGAAATGTAACTGATTCCCTTTCTAATCCTACAGGCTTTATTCTGAGCAAATAAACAGCTGAGGTGAGAAATTAAACTCAGAAGACAATGTGACCCTCTTCTCCTTGGATGAGTCTCAAAGGCCATGTTCTGAAAGTAATTACAGAAGAGTTGACTATATAGGGATAGATTGTCTATGCACTAAACAGCTAGAGTCAAAATCTGGGAAAAACGTAGTCCAATTCTGAGATATGAGACATTTCAATGACAACTAGCTAAGGACTCACTCGGCTGGTCTCAACTCCTTTTCCTGTAGCTTAAATTTAACCATTTCTCAGCTTTTTCACACATGTGGAGAAAGAAAGGAAAGGACAGAGAGCTGAACCAAATAATTAAATATCACCCTAGAGAAACAGAGAGTGAAAAAGAAAAACAGTTAAAAAGAAAAAAAAAAAAAGAAGAAGAATGAAGAAAATAGCAATTTGAATCCCAAGTTTGTGTTTTTTAATACAAGCCTCGCTCTCAGCAAAATTTCCAAATAGGCAGAGTTATGTCACCTTACCTCACCACTTGTGTCATCTAGGGCATTTGTGCTACTTGTTAGGCCCTGAAACCTTCTCCCTGCCCGGGACTCGTTTTCTGTGTCCTGGAGTCTCATCTCTTTTTCCTCTTTGCTGTCATCACAATTTCAAATAATCTCAGCTGCCTCAGAGAGGAAGGACAATTAGTTTTCACTAATTTTTAGACCAATATGAGAATAATTATTATCTCCCTGTACGTCCAAGTTAATCTTTAATTTATAATATTCAAGAAGTGTGTGGAGACAATTTTAAGTAGAGAGGAATTCCATGGCATCCCCTCACTGACACTAAATAAGCCATTAACGGCTAGGTTGAGGCATCTGCTGCCTGCACTGATTATAAAAAACCCCTACTAACCAACCAACCAACCAAACACTAACTGTGAAACTATTATCGTTCAAGAGTCAGCTGACATGGCATTATCCATGATGCCAGATTTAGATTTTGAAGATCACACTTTATTTTACTCTGAATATGGTAACCCAAACTCTATCCCTGACTTAGTTAGCTTCGGTGGCTATAACAAATACCATAAACTGGATGAAGTAAACAAATGTTTATTTCTTACAGTTCTACAGGATGGATATCCAGGATCAGGGTACCAGCATGGTCTGGTCTCTCCTTTGCAGCCTTCCACCGTCTCTCTACATTCTCACATGGTGGAGAGATCATCTTTCTTTTGTCTCTTTTTATAGAGGCACTAATTCCATTCATTACTTCCAAAGGGCACACCTCCAAATACCAGACTGGGGGACAAGGCTTCAACATCACAAATTTTGTCTACATTCAGCCAGTAACAGCCCTGTATCCAGTTTTGAAAATATCTCTGGTACATCCATGGGATCAGGGAAATTGATAGCTCTTGATTGGACTGTACACTAGTTTTCTTCTTAGCCATCACTCTCAGTACCTGAATATTCCTTCTCTCTTACTGTCCAACTCTCCTGCAGGGTGAACACCGTCGTAAGGCCTTCATTCACTCAGGAAGAACTATAGCAGGGAAGTTTTGAATGGCAAACATTTTCTAAAGCCTTAAAGTAATAGTGGATAATGTGAACATCAATTTAAAAGTATTGGACATTATAGTTTCAAAAATTCATCAGCTATTTCTGAAAATAGGATATTAGCTTCCTCTCTTCTGAAGGTCCTCAGCTTGGCACAAAGGCTCTTACTTCTATGCGGTTCATATTCACATATATCATTATTTATTTTTAAGTTTTATACCCAGGCCTCTGATCTTTTCTTTCTATATTTTTTTCACCCTTATGTGCAGAACAATTAAGTTCTTTTTTTTTTTTAACCCTCTTCAAGAGGTAGAAATAGCCCTTTCTCTTCATACATGTATGCAAAAACTTCACTGAAGTAATTTCTCATGCATAGACCCTTCTCCCCGGAATGAACAGTATCTCCCTAGAATAAAGAAAAGCAGATGCAGTCAGTTCTTGTGTTATATATCAATATTTTCCACTTTCCTGCTATATTTAATTATTAACTCACTAGTAATCTTCAAAATACATTGGTCTTCTTCCATTTCTACATATTAAAATCTCTAGCATATGAAATGAAAAAAGTGTTCTACTCTTTTTAAAAAAATTCCTTCATATTTTGACTTCCATTAACATTGCAATTGCTTGTTGCTCTTCCCTCTTTGAGAATTTCTTTTCACCCTTTGAGTACTTCTTTTCTACCCAATTCTTTGGTCCTTTCCCCTTGTGCTGTTTTTGGTAACAAAGACCAAGGCTTGTAGGTTAAAATAGGAGCAGCAGTCCAGGAGAGGGAAACTCAAGGTAGGAGGCAGAAAGGGTCCCAGAAAACAGCAGCCAAAGTGATCATACTATGCCTTCACCCATGACCACTCCCGTCTTAGTTAGTGTCTTTTTGGCTATTTGTTTTACTTCTAAAATAATTGGCTTTTTTTCAGAAGTATTACAAGATACTTTATTACAGATTTGAGCTTAGCTATTTAGCAAACAGAACAAATAAGCATTCTTTATTAACCCTCCTTTAAAATTTAAAAACTTCCAAATGAAAGTTCCCAAATTGATTACGGGATCAAGAACACATTTTTCCTCTCAAGAAAGGCAGAACTGAAGCCACAGTGCCCTGCCAGGAATCAATGAACACATGATCTCTTTTGCTAAATATGAGAAAAATGACAGAAAAAGCCAAAGACGAAATTTCAGTTTTCAAAAGCCATCTTTTCCTTATCAATCCCAGGCAACAAAGGTGTCCCTGAGTGTTTTTTAAGGACATTTGTTTACAATTGAATGCTGGATTCACACAGCTTTTTCCTTACTGAATGCCAGCTTTACAACTGGATGGGAAAACCTATGGCCAAATACTTGAAAACACCTTTCTACACTGCACAGTGGGCACAGGGTTTATGTGAGGTGGACAAGAGAAAATAATTGGCTTTACTATCAACCCCTTCCACTCTTCACAGAGTAGAATACAAGAATCCTCTTGTATAGTATACAAAGTATAGTATGGTATAAAGCATAGTATAGTCCAGAGCATTTAGTATAGGACAAAGCATCTCGTGTGGTACAAAGCATTTAGTCATTCAAACTGGAAATATTATCATTAGTGTGGAAGCATTTGTTTCCCTTGTCTCTAATATATTGATGACAGTCAAATCCTTACTGTGTTTTTCTTCTCGCATCTTTCACTTCTGTCTTTTCCAGTTTTCACTGCCAGCCCCACAGTCTAGTCTTGTATTACCATAAGCTTCTCTAGTTACCCATGGAGACATAAAATTAAAATGTTATATTCTCCCAGGAGTGAACAAATGGAATGGATTCTTGAACCCCAGTGAGCACAGTGTTGTTTCATTGCAGAATTTTAGTGTTGCATTCTATTACTTTTGATGTAATTATGTCTGATAATGATTTTTAACGGGGTACAGGAGAATTTATCTGAACTCCTCTCCCAGGTAATTGGCAGGCCTACAACTGTGCCTCAGCTGGGCGTCAGGAAGCTGGGTTTGGTGTGGAAATGGACAGGAATGACGCGCAGCTGCCAGGTATGGAAGAAGCTAAAAACAAAACAGGGATTTGGGTGAATACAAGCTACAGAACCAATTAAGCCTGAAGGGGTAGGCCAAAAGCCAAAACCCAGCAAGAGTCAGAGCCTATGAAACTGAAGTTGGGGAAGATGGAGTAAACAATTTCTGGAGAAACTCCTAAAAATACTAGTACATGGAGGGATAGAGATTTTTCTCAGGACTGGGTGCCTGACCTCTATGTAGGAGGAGGGCAGTGGGGTTAAAACATCAGCCTCATCTGGATAGCAATGGAATGCTTTGGACCCAATCATTTGCACCTAAAAATAGTTGAGGATGGCAATGAGCACTTAGAAATACAAGGAATGCCTTGGGTCCTTACTCCTCCCACAAAGCATCTTCAACGTAATTAAGCACCTTATTGTGTATCTTCAATTAGTCAGAACTTTCATTGTCATAAAGAGATATGATTAAGTTTTAAAACTCATTATTTGTAATGCTATATTCTTTAAGTTACCATTGGGTCTATTTAGTTACAGAAGTGATTTCTTTTTACCATATTTAAGTTCTCTTTTCCTCAAAGTTCATAAAGTTGAAAAAGAATGTCACAGTAGACTAGCAGCTGTGGTAGAATGCAAACTAATGAGGTGAAGACAACAATATCGTCAGAACACAAGCATAGGCAAGTGCAAAAATAAAATATGATTATAAAAAGTATATCTTCCGTTTCTCAAAAATTGTATGAAGTCAAAATCTGTATGAATAAATTAAGAATCCCATATGATCAGTTACAGGAACACCAAAGTTATAGGAATCACAGGGCTGTTTTGGGAACCTGCTTAGTGAAAGAGAGGGCCCCACAGGAGAGTCTGATAGCAGATGGCCTGTTGATCAAAGTCACACAGAGGTTTAGGTGCATGATATTTTTTGCTCACAAAGAGCAGAAATGCATGTCACTTAAAAAAGCTGTAGACTATGTAAGAATCTCTGTCACCTGGAACTGAAATCAGAAATCTACCAGATATGTCACAGTTTGAGAATCTCATTATCTTATTTTTTCACTCATTCATTTATTCTATTAATATTTCATGAACATTTATGATATTGCAGGCAATGAAAGTGCAACAATAAATAAGGTGATCAAGGCCCCTTCTTCTCTCATGGATTTTATTTGATGAGAGGAAGCAGAAAATAAAAAGGGAAAGGATTTAATTTAGAGGAAGGGAAGCCCAGGGCTATGGGGGAGAGAATGCCTAGGAGGACCTTAGTGTAGGCTGGATAGTAAGGGAACATACACTATTAAAACTGAGTCCTGAATAATGAGAAAGACCCAACCACATAAGGAAGTTTTTTTTTTTGCAATAGAAGTCACAGGAAATGAAGTGGTTCAAGACAGGGATGATAACAACAGCAACGAAATTAAAAAACAAAACAAAACAGTATGAGTGGAGCCAAGGGAGAAAGGGAAAGAGTAGACAGAGGGCACTCTGATCGCAGTTCAGCTCCTTACTCCTCACCTTCCTGTTTTCCTTCCTCTTTGAGAATGACATATTCTTTACTTAAAATTTCAAAGTAACCCAAGTAATTGACTAGCTAATTAATTACCCTTAACCAGTTTACCTCCTAAGTTGCTGGATGAAACATTGAAGGGACCTGGTATTAAGTTTTAGTATAATCAGGGCCGTATCTGTACAGGGGGAAACTTAGTATTTTATGAACTGGAAGTTCAAAGGACATGTCACTAGGCAGGAGCTAGAGACTGGTGTATCCGATTCATGCCACCTCTGCACACTTAAAATTAAACAGCAAACTAAACGTAAATAATTGAAATAAAATACACATAATTACTATGTATGACATTATATAACTATAATGCTTTGTATTTAATAATCCTTATTTATGCATTATATAATATTTGTATATTACATAACATAATTGCATAAAAATAAAATTTATACAAATTCTATATAATTCCATATATTACATAATATGATTTACTTTTAGAGTCTGTGCTGTGGAATGCATTTTCTTAGAAAATAGGGATGATGAGTTATGTTAAACCAGACCTAGTATTCTTGGCCCTAGAGGCATGTCTGGCAATATGTCTGGAAGAGATTAGCTCATGGTTTGCAGTCCTTGGTGGAGATGCCTCTGTACATCTTCTTGGCAGCTCTGCAGATAATCTGCCTGTATACATCTGGTGTATTGCTGTGAAGTGTGGCACTCATAGCTTCTAAAACACCTGTTACTTGTTACTTTTTGTTGCTAAGAAGCAAACAGTCTAAATTTTATCTTACCACATATTTTTGACAATTTTAGAAATACCAGGTCAATCTAGTCTGTTACAGGTTAATCTAACACTTGTGCAATGAGAAGACATCTCTAAGTTACCAGGATAGATGGTAGCAAAGCCCATAATGAAATATGGGTCCTTTATCTTTCAATTCAGTTGATTTTTTTTTTAAATCAGTCTGGAGATGGGGAAGCAAATGAGAAAAATAAAATAATGCAACATGAAGAAAAACCAAAGTGTAGGAATTGACTTTGAGGAGAGGCAATGATAAGGATCATTAATGGAAGAATATTACATTGAGAAAGGAAGACCAAAGTATGGAAAGTAGAAAAGGTGAGGATAATAAAAGAGAAGTATTTAATAGAGAAAAATAGCCAGTATGACGTGTATGTTGTTTTGACGTCAGTGAAGTCCCTTTAGGTCTCTGGAGAATTTTTACATGGCAATGTTTTAACTAGCTTGATTCCTTTGAAGTTTATCTATTTTCTTTTTTACTGTGTGCTTTATTAATTTCCCTCAATAGGAGACAGCAGAATCCTTAGAGTGCTTACTCTCTGCAATAAAATAATCTATTGTTTTAGACAGATAAGACACACTGTTTTAGGTAGGCATTAACAAACTTTTTCAGAAATAGGCTAGATAGCAAATATTTTAGGTTTATGGGCCATATTTAAAGTATATTGTTGCAACCAGTCAACTTTGCCAATGTAACATGAAAGGTACAAAAAAAGGTTTACAGTGCATAATGCATGGGTACAGATGTGTTCTAAGAAAATTTTAAGTTACAAAAGCAGGTCATGCCCATTTGAAAATATCAAGTCAGAGAAGCAAGAAAGAAACTAAAAGAAGAAAAGTGAAGAGATCCCAAGAGGTTCAAGGGACACCATCAAACAGACAAATATAAGCAGTAGCGGTGTCCCTCAGGAAAAACCATATAGAATGAAGCAGAGAACTATTTGAAGAATTACTGGCCCCAAACTTCACAAATTTGAGGAAAGGAATGAGCATACAAATTCAAATTCAACAAACTCAGACTAGGAAAATCAAAAATATCACATCAAAATACCAAGCTGTCAGAAGTTAAAAATAATCTTGAAAGCAGCAAGAGAGAAATGCTCCTTGTGCAAAGGAGCTCCTGTAAGATTATCAATGGATTTATCAGCAGAAAATTTGCAGATCTGAAGAGGGTGACATGATGTATTTAATGCACTGAAAGAAAAAAGAAATCTGATAACCAAGAATGTTATAGCATACAAAACTCTCCTTTAAAAATGAAGAATAAATTAAGACTTTGCCAGATGAACAAAAGCTAAGGGAGTTCATCACCACTAGACCCTGCCCTACCCGAAATGGTAAAGGGAGTTCTTCAAGTTGAAATGAAAAGATGCTAAACAGCAACTGAAAACCATAAAAAAAAAAAAATAAAGATCTCTGGTAAAGGTAAATATATGGGCAAATGTAGACTCCTGTACTATTATAATATGGGTGCATAAATCACTTTTGGTTTTTGTTTAAAATATAAAAAAAGCACAAAAAAACTATGCATCTATGTTAATGCACAATATAAAATATGTGATTTATAATATCAATAACATACAGTATGCAGGGAGGGAGGTGGAAATGTAAAATAGAAGAGTATTGGTATGTAACTGAAGTTAGGTTCTTAATAATCCCCATGCTTATCACAAAGAAAACACTTAAAGAAGATAAACAAAAAGAATGAAAAAGGGGCAGTGCCTGTGGCTCAAGGAGTAGGGCACCAGCCCCATATATTGGAGGTGGCAGGTTCAAACCTGGCCCTGCCCCTCCCCCCCAAAAAACTGCAAAAGTATGAAAAGGGAATTGAACTCTGTCACTACAAAATAATTAATAGACATGAAGGTAAAAGGAAGGAAAAGAGGGATGAGATAGCTAAAAGGCATACAAAAAATTAACAAAATAACAGTAAGACCTTTCTATCAGTAATTACAGTTGACCCTTGAATAATGTATGGGCACCAACCCCTGTGCATTGAAAATCTGTATATAACTTTTGCTTTTCTGAAAACTTAACTACCAGTGACCTACTGTTGACTGGAAGCCATATGGATAACCAGTTGATTAACACATATTTTGTATGTTATGTGTATTATATACTGTATAATTACATTAAAATAAACCAAAGAAAAGAAAATGTTATTGAGAAAATCATTAGGAAGAGAAAATGTTTTTGCTATTTATTAAATGGAGTGGGTTACCTTTAAAGTCTTCATCCTCATCTGCATGTTGAATAGGCAAAGGATGAGGAGGAAGAGGAGTAGTAAGTTTTATTGTTCAGGGATGGCAGAGGCAGATGAAGTGGAGGAGATGGAAGGGGACACAGAAAAGGCAGGCATTCGGTGTAATTTTTATTGAAAAAAATTTATGTGTAAGTGGATCACACAATTTGAGTCCACATTGTTCAAGAATCAACTGTACGTCAAATGTAAATGGATTAAATTCCTCAATCAAAAGATTAGATTAGCTGAATAGGCACAAAAAACAAGATCAGACCATATGCTGTCTTCAAGAGACTTCATTTTATTTATTTATTTATTTATTTTGAGAAAGAGTCTCATTCTATCACCCTGAGTAGAGTGCCATGGTGTCATAGCTCACAGTAACCTCAAATTCCTGGGTTCCAGCTATTCTCTTGCCTCAGCCTCCAGAATAGCTGGGACTACAGGTGCCTGCCACAATGCCTGCCTAGTTTTATTTTCTATTTTTAGTGGAGATGGGATCTCGCTCTCTTGCTCAGGCTGGTCTCGAACTCCTGAGCTCAAGCAATCCACCTGCCTCAGCCTCCCAGAGGGTTACGATTACAGATGCGAGCCACTGTGCCTGGCCAAGAGACTTTAGATTTAAAGATTCACAAAAACTCAAAGTAAAAGGATAGAAAAAGATCTCCATAAAAATGGTAACCAACAGAGGGTACAGGGTCCCATATTAATATCAGACAAACTAAACTTTAAGTCAAAAACTGTCACAATAGACAAAGAAGGACGTTATATAATAATAGAAAGTTTAATCATGAGGAAGATAGAACATTTATTCAGATATCCCCATCTAACATTACAGATCCTAAATATATGAAGCAAATATTAAAATAGTTTAAGGGAGAAGTAAAAAGATCTCTAATAATAATAATAATAAGAGATTCACTGTCCCAGTTTAATAATGAAAAGAACAGTTAGAGAGAAGATCAATAAGGAAACAAAGGAAATGGGCAACACTGCACAGTAGTCCATGCCTATGCTGGAAACATAAATATTACAGAAATCACACACACACTTATACCTCTCTCTACGTCTCTCACATAGAGAGGTATCTCTCTCTGTGTGTTTTTTTATACATCTCTAAGCTAAAGTTTAATTTATAAATTAGGCACAGTAAGAGATTAACAACAATAACAATCAAATAGGATTATTGTAACAATAGTCAGCAATACTACTCTTGTGGTTTGGGGCCATTATTAAGTGAAATAAGAGTTACTTGAACACGAACATTATGACACTGTAACAATCTACTGACCTTAAAGCCTGCTACGTGACTAACGAGCAGGAAACATCCACAGTGTGGATATGCTGAACAAAGGGATAATTCATGTCCCAAGCACATTAGAGCAGGGTGCTGCAAGATTTTATTATACTACTCAGAATGACACACAATTTAAAAATTCTAATGGTTTTTTCCCGCCAGAATTTCCCATTTAATATTTTCAGAACATTTTTGACCATGAGTAACTGAAACCAAGGCAATGGGGGATTACTGCAGACCCACTATACTAATAGAAATACATGGAACGTTTCCTCTAACAACAGGAGAATACACATTATTCTCAGGCACGAGTGGGGTGTTCTCCAAGATGAACTACATGTTAGGCTACAAAACAAGTTTTAAAAAATTAAAAAAAATTTAAATCATACAAAGCACCTTTTCTGACCACAATGCAATGAAACTAGAAATTACTAGCACAAGGAAAACTGAAAAATGTACAAATAAGTGAACACTATGCACCACATTCCTAAAACACCGTCAAAGAAGAAATCATAAGGTAAAAAAGAAAATAGCTTGAGATGAATGAAAATGAAAATACAACATATTAAAACTTGTAAGAGACAGTGAGAACAGTATTGCAAGGGAAGTTCATAGCTGCAAACGCTCAAATTAAAAAAGAAGAAAAGAACTCAAATAAAAAACCTAGAATTAGAGAAAGGAATTTAAAAAAAAAAATTAAGCCAAATCTAAAGCTAGCAGAGGAAAAGAAAAGGCCATTGGAATAAAGGAAATAAAGAATAAAAAAATAGAAAATAGTCAACAAAACAGTTGGTTTTTTGAAAAGATTAACAAAAATTGTCAAACCCATAGTTAGATTAACTAAGAAAAAAAGAAGAAATAATTAGAATCAGGAATGAAGGAAGGGACATTATAACTAATACCCTAGAATTAAAAAGAATTTTAAGAGAATACTATGGACAATTATGTGCTAACAAATTGAATAACTGAGAAGAAATAAATTTGTATAAACATATAACCTACTAAGATTGAGTCATGAGGAAATATAAATTTTGAACAGACTTGTAACTATAATAGTAAGGAGATGAATCAGTAATCAGAAGCCTCCCAATAAAGAAAAACACAAGACCAGATGGCTTCACTGGAGAAATCTACCAAACATTTAAAGAAAAATTAGCACCAACTCTCCTGGAACTCTTTCAAAAAATCAGAGAGGAGGGAACACTTCCAAACTCATTATATAAGGCCAGTATTAACCTGGTACAATAGCCAAACATACTACAAGAAAAGGAAACTACTGACCAATAACCCTAATGAATATTGATGCAAAAATCCTCACTAAAATACTAGCCATCCAAATTCAACACCACATTCAAAAGATTATCACCATAATTAAGCAGCTTTATTCCTGAAATGCAAGAATGATTCAACATATGGAAATCAATAAATATAATACAGCACGTTAACAGAACAAAGAACTGAAACCTCATAACTCCTCAATTGATGAAGAAAAGGCATGGACAAAATTCAGTTACTTTTCATGATAAACACACTCAGCAAACTTAGAAGGAAGCTGCCTCAACCTTATAAAGACTGTACGTGAAAACTTCACTGCTAACTTAATATGAAAGGCTGACAGCCTTTCCTCTAAGACCAGGAACAGGTTAGTGATTACCATCTTACTTGAAGTCCTAGCTAGAGAAATTAGGCTAGAAAAAGAAATAGAAGGCTTTCAAATCGAAAAGGAAGAAGCAAAAGTATCTCTTTTATGTCCAAATGTTCAGAGACAGATGAATAGGTTAGGGAGATATGGTATATACATAGAATGGAATATTGATGAAGTGAGACTCTGTCTCTAAAAAAAAAGAGAAGAAGATGAAGAAGAAATATTGTCAGATGAAACAACGTGGATTAACCTTGACTTAAGTTTTTGGATTTTTTTAGGTTTTTTTAAAAATCAAGTTTTCATTATGCTACCCATGCTGGACTTGAAATCCTGGGCCCATGCTCAAGAGATCCTCCCTCCTCACCCCCAAGTAGCTGGAACTACAAGTAGACACAACTGGGCCTGACTTGGCTTAGCCGTGAGTCAGGCACGAGAGGACAGATGGTGTATGATTCTGTATGATCCAGTCATACAAAGTATTGAAAGTAGCCAAACTCATAGAAACAGAAAGAAGGTAAAACTGGTTTCCAGAGACTGGAGCAATGAAGAAATGGAGAGGTGTTTACTAGATACAGATTGCCAGTTTTGCAAGATGGAAAGGTTCTGGAGATCTGTGGCACGATATTGTGAATATACTTACCACGGCTGAACTATACACTAATTGTTAAGATGATAACCTTGTGATTTTGGGCAGGGCTGGGTTTGAACCCACCACCTCTGGCATATGGGGCCAGCGCCCTACTCCTTTGAGCCACAGGCGCCCCCCCAAAGCAAGATATTTTTTATTTCTGACCTTTTTTTTTGAGACAGAGTCTCACTCTGTTGCCCCAGGCTAGAGTGCCATAGCCTCAGCCTAACTCACAACAACCTCAAACTCCTGGGCTCAGGCAATCGTCCTGCCTCAGTCTCCCTAGTAACTGAGACTATGGGTACCCACTACAAGACCCGGCTAATTTTTCTATTTTTAGTAGAGATGGGATTTCTTACTTTACTCTGGGTGGTCTGAAACTCCTGGCCTCAAGTGATCCTCCCACGTTGGCCTCCCAGTGTGCTAGGATTACAGGAGGGAGCCAGTGCACCCGCCCACTTCTGAACTTCTTAAACTGCTTTCAATTACCCTTAAAAGTGTTACTATATGTATTTATATATACGTGTACATAGTAACATGCATATACATGTGTATATGTAAATATATATGTATATTTATTTATAATGCACAGTACTTATTTGCCCAATGGCAACAAATACTCTATTAGCATATATCTTCTAACTTGATTTTTCCCGGTTATTAGGTGAAAGTAAATGTCTGGAAGTTTAGAGGAGAAAAAGTTATCGTTTTGGTATTTAAAAACTCCACTGTTCCCCCATCTTTCCCGAAGGCAGCACTTGATGCCTCCAGGTTCACAGCCAGGGATCTGTTATCTGTATTTCCCTCTTTGCACAGAAAGTACCCTGTTAGGATGGGAAAGGGGGAAGCTCCTTCCTGTTGAAGTTCTGTGATTATGGGAAGCATATATTAAAATTATCTTATTTTTATCAAAGAAGGCATGTGAATTGTACTACTGTAAAAATTATTTTAAAATTTTATGGTCTTTCCTTAAGATTAAACTCGTAGAAGAATTTTATTTATTTATTTTTGCATAGTGCCAGCTCCTGGAGAAAGGTTTATAACCGTAGATACTCTTATCATGGGTCTGGGGGAGTGGCTGCTTCCTGAAAACATTTCCTTCATTCCTATGACACAATAATTAATCCAGACTAGTTAGTTTTGAGACAATGGCACAGTTCCCTAAAGAAGCCACACACTTTGTGTTTTATGATGCCTGTAAAGATGTTCATTGAAGCTCCCATAGGGGAAGCACAGGGGGCAATTTGTGGAATAGTGCCCTGGTGGTATCAAAGTGTTCTTCTGTGTTAACAAATTGCCCCACTGAATCAAAGAGGCAATTTATTAAATATGCCCTTTGATGAAGGGAGTATCTTGGAGAGGTTCAGTAGGTAGTGAACACAGGTTTTAAAAAATCTAATGAATACAGTTGTCCCTTGCTGTCTGTGCGGGATTAGTTCCAGGATTTCCCAGGGCTATCAAAATCTATGCACCCTCTAGTCGCTTACATAAAGTGGCACAGTATTTGCATGTAACTTGAATGAACTCTAAATCATCTCTAGATCACTTATAATACCTAATACTGTGTCTTGCACTGCAAATAGTTGTTGCATTGTTTTTCATTTGTATTATTTTTTGTTGTATTGTTTTTTTCCCAAACGTTTTTGTTTTCCTGTTGGTGAACTGCGGATATGAAATCTGCTGATAAAGAGGATCAATTGTGCTGTTTTCCAAAACACTATAGAATTTTTTCCCACGATTAATTTAGAAATCCAGCCAGTAGTTAGTGAGCACCATATTGGCAGGAACCGCGGCCCCAGCGCGGAGTGGAGGCCAGAATGGTGCGCTGGGATAGGACGCGGGTGCTGACAGCGAGGGGTGGAGTCCCGCGGGCTGCAGGCTCCGGGAGAAGCCGGGCATCCTCCCTACGTTTGCGGCGCTTTCTTCAAAGTATGTAGGGTACTATCGTCAGCGCACCCTGGTGCAACCCTGCTCCGTGCACTCGGGAGACATCATTGGCCTCGAGTCCCTCGAACCTGCTTATTTCTCTCACCTGTGACCATCGATGGGGTAAGGCGGCGTCGTCACTCACTTAGCGTTTTCCCGGTTTAGATACACAGACACACGTCAGGTTTTAGCTTAACGTGTCAAATATTTCTACTGGCAAAAATAAAATCTGATCCAGGTAGAAAATTTGATTGTTCACACAAAAGAACCGTTTGCCAGCCTGGAGACTTGAAACAGGATGGCAAGCAGCTCTGCTCTCGGCGGTAACAGTGCAGTTCACAAAGCCTATTTCCACCTTTTTGGTGGTTGGCTGTTAGACATTAACATTCTTTTTAAGGCAAGCAGAGAGGTGTGAACTGATTTGTCTCTAGCTGATTGGTTTCATCAAATCACTCTGACAGGAATGTAAAGCTTATCTTTTTTGTTTTGTTTATGATTAAAGCTGGCTTTTCAGGGAAGTCAGGGTAAGGTTTGGCTACCTGGTTACCTTGGGGTATGTCTAAAGGCTGGCTGGTCTTGGGGTATTTCTCACCTCTGGCCTCCATTTTTATTTTTTTCTTGCACATGACAGATTCATGAAATGTCATCAAATACCAGAGTGAGCGCAACCACACAATCCCTAATAAGAGCAAAGAATGAGGAGAATTTTGTCGTTAGCCAAAAGGCCCATTTGCCTCTTGCAATGCACACCTTCTCTTTGAAAATCAGCACCATATTTTTTTAGGGGCTTTAATGAATGATTACTGATTTTGGATTGCCAATAAAAGCTACATTTAGGGCAAAAGGAACAAGTTCTGTAATCCCTGAGTGATTCAAAATATATGGACTTGAACAGAAGATTTTCATGTAGCTGTCTGTTTTTCGGGGGTTTCACTATTTCAATCTCTTTCACCTGAACCCTTCCTATAGCAATGCTGCTCTAATTTGGATGTTTACAATCCGGTGCTAAAGTGCCAACGCAGAACTCAAAATTATGGTTATGTGCTGATTCTGTCTGTGTTAAAATGTGTAATCACGTGAACAAAGCCCGGAGAGGAATATCCCCAATGTGAAATCATTTATTCTGTTAGAGGCAGTAAGTTGACAGGATTTTATTTTTCACTTTGAAAACTTCTTGCATATTGCCCTCAAAATGGCTCGTTACCATGCTGCAAATGTTTCCTAATAATGTTAGTATTAGACGCATTCTATGTGGAAAGCTAAAAGTTATAATTGAGCCTTATAAGGTTGTGCCCCGACTTTTGAGATTTCACTGGCCTGTAAAATTATTAACCAAAAAAGATAGAAGGCTGACGTTGGTTGGCTAGCTTTTAATTGGCAAGTCATGGGGGGAAAGCGCGTCTACCACAGCCTATCACCATCATTTCTAAGAGGAAAGGCCATTCCAGCACCAAACAGTCATACTTAATGAAGCAGCAGATGCAACCCGGGTGTCAGTGGTGGGCACCTTCCTCAGGTGGCTGAGAGCACCTGTCTTAAGTGCTGTGGTCGCTAATCAGCTATATTCTCTGCACCTGCAGGGCTTATAGGTTCTACCAGTGCCACCTGTAATAAACACTGTCCGTCGCATATGTAATACCTATTTCCCATCTTTTCACCCATTCTAATAGGGTGTTCAGTCTCCCTGCACCACTGACCACACAAGGAGTAACAGGGTCCTAAAGGAATCATGATTTTAAATTATTAACATTATTTAATAAATCTCGATGTATTTCCACCTCTTCAGCTATGAATTATTTGGCCACCTAGTTTCCTTCCAACTCACAAAATCTCTTTAGCTGTGTTTCTCTTAGATAATTTCCCAGGGCTATTCAAAATAGACAGATGTTTGATAGCGTGCCTGGAAGATACATTGCAGATATTATTAGATAAAATGAATGTTCCTGTTTGTTTGGGACATAAAAGAATGTGAACTTTTTAAAAGAATAAATTTGAAAGACTCTCGTGATTTCTTGCCTGGTAGACAATAGCGTGTGATATAAAACCAAGGGATGCTGGGCCCATAGCTGACTTTGGTCCCGATTAGGTCTGACCGTGGGGACCCTCCTCATATCACTTCACCTTGCTATGTGTCTTTTTCTCATCTTTAATCATACAGATATCAAACCACTTCCAGATTTCTTTCCAGAACCAAAGCTCAGCAAACAGAATAAGCAACATTATGCTTTTGTTTTAAAACTATTTGAAGTCATGACAATTGTGGCAAGACCAGCAGTTTGTCCACAGAATGATCCCACGCTTCCCTTGGGTCCTCCAGCTTTGATGCCTCAGCCAAAACCAATGTCGACACATATATTTTCAATCCTGTCCTCTTGAGGACAGAAGGCTTTTCACATGAACAAGACAAGCGGCTCCCAAACTTCAGTATGCATCCAAATCTCAGTGAGGCTTGTTAAAACAGATTTCTGGGTCCATCTCCAAAATGATTTAGAAAGTGTGGGGTGAGGCCTCAGAAATTGAATTGATTTAGGTGATTCTGACCCAGGGATCACACTTGGAGAATCACTGGGCAAACCTCAGTGGTAAGCCTCAGGTTCTCCCTCCTTGACTGGGTGTGCCTGCCCCTCACAACTCTCTGTGTGTGGTGTTAAGGTCTGAGCATAGAGGGGAAAAGACAGATTCAGTTTCATCCTCACTCAACAATTAACACAGAAGACTCCTGTGACCAGATAATTGGTGGAGTTTTTCCCTACATACCAAGTGGTCACCAGTGCTACAGGGGACAGAACCTGGGTGTCCCCTGGTTCAATTCCAACCCTCTCTTCCCTGGAGAAGCATCAGATCCCACAGGTTGGGGGTTCAGTCCTACAAGACTGTTCCCACTTTTGAAGTCCCAGGTTGTTTCACTTGTGCTTCTGATCCACAGGTCCCCACACCCCTATCTTGGGGTTGATTAATTTTGCTAGAGAAGGTCACAAAACTCTGGGAAACCCTCACATTTACTAGTTTCTCATACAAAATATTACAAAGAATGCAGACGAAGAGCTGCACAGGCAGGGCATGTGGGAAAGTGTGAGGATCTTCCACGCCCTACCTGTGTGCACCTTCCTCCAGGTGTCTCCACGGGGTCAGCTGCCCGGAAGCCCTCCATACCCTGTCCTTTTGGTTTTCAATGAGAGCTTCATTCTGTACACACAATCGATTACCTCACTGCATCTGGGTGATAAAACCTTGAGGTGGGGGGTGAGGCTGAGAGCCTCTAATCCTACCTGGAGCTTTCCTGGGACCAGCCCTATCCTGAAGCTACCCAGGGGCTGCCAGCCACCAGTCAGCTCCTGAACATGCACACAGCCACTCATCACTGGAAAGATTCCAAACCTTTTAGGAATTGTGTACCAGGAAAGAAAGATGAAATACTGTAGAACCTTCATAGTTGTCCACCTCCCTCCATGGACCACCTCAAGTTGACCTAATTTTCATAGACCAGATCATGCTGTTCTCTCAACATGTTTTCCAATACTTTTTAAAGATTTTTTTTTTTTTGAGACAGAGTCTGCACTGTCATACTGGGTAGAATACAGTGTCACCATCACAGCTCACTACAACATCAAACTCACAGTGTCAAGCAATCCTCCTGCCTCAGCCTCCCCTATAGCTGGGATTACAGGTGTGCCATAACATCTGGCTAATTTTTTAATTTTTTTGTAGAGATAAGGTCTCCCTCTTGCTTAGGCTGGTCACGAACCTGAGATCATGCAATCCACCTGCCTCGGCCTCCCAGCGTGCTAGGATTACAGGTGTGAGCCATAAAGATACAGTTTTTAAAAACAGAACAATGTATAAAGACAGGCATGCAAATTACCCACAATTCTCCTGCAAAGAGTGAGAAAACTATTATATGTGAATATATATATGTGTGCTTTAGTTTTTTGAATCATGCTATTTGTATAATTTAGAATCCTGGCTTCTTTTCTATCCACTTCACACTATGGTAGATAATTTTCTAACTCATTTGAAATAATGATGTTAAGTGGCTTCACAATACATCAGATGTGATTATGAATATGGTTTAACTATTTCCACTATAATTGAATATTTTGTTTCTGATTTTTCATACTTTTAGGGGCCAAATGCCCTATATCTTTATCCCTTACTCTGATTATTTTCATAAGTTGTCTTCTTTGCAGCAAACTTCGTGGCCAAAATTATGAGCAGTTTTAAGATTCTTAACTATTGTTGAATTGCTTTCCAGAAAGGTCAGACAGACATGTTTTTCATGACAATGTGGGGGCAGTTCCTCACCTCATGCCTCCAGTGAATCCTTTCAAAGATCTTTACCAGTTAAATGTGAAAATTTGCGTGCCATTATTGCT
This sequence comes from Otolemur garnettii, assembly GCF_000181295.1. Lineage (NCBI taxonomy): Eukaryota > Metazoa > Chordata > Mammalia > Primates > Galagidae > Otolemur > Otolemur garnettii. Next base: position 15,536,672 of record NW_003852421.1, on the reverse strand, counting down.
TTAATTTCTATTTCTTTGATTATCCTAACAAAGCTTTTTGTTTGTTCATTAGACATGTATGGCTATGATTGTTGCTGTGAGTTGCTATACATGTGTTTTTTGAAAACATATTTTTTATCTATTCAAATTTTATATGGCTTCTGAAGAAATGAAATTATAATTAAACAAAAAGGGGGAAAAAGTACTCACAATCCAAATAGCACAAAATTAACCAATCTTAACATTCTGCCAGACATTTTTCTTTGCATATGTATATACATTTGTCTGTGTTCATTTATGTATTTTGCTTACAAACATAAGGCACATTTATAGAATCCATTTGCAAAAAGGAGGTCATAGTGTACGTAAAATTTATAACCCATCTAAATTTAAAAAATTGTAGAAGTATATTTTAATTTCAAAAAATAGACCTTAAAACATCATTTTAATTTACTGAATAGGACTTGAGTAAATGCATACAATATTCAACTCCTCCTCCACTTAAATAATTTCTTGTATAATAACAGAAACATAATTTATTACTAGGAGAAATTTCTGGAAATGAAATTGCTGAGCCAATTTCTACAGCAAACATACACACCTATATTTTTCTTCTAATTATAAATATGAATTTCTAAAAAATGTTTTGGAAATAGATATGCTTTTATATTATTATTATTTAATATTAAAATTAAAAAATTACACTACATTTACTCTACTGGTCTGCAATTTACTTTTTTTTTAACTTGGCATCACAGATTGTACAACTCACCAGTATACTCAGATATAATTTTTATAATTCTGGCCTACTGTTGCATTTTATGGATGAACTATAGCTTAATTTAAGATTTTCTTTTCTGGTAGATGTTGGGATTATTATCAGATTTTCTACACTATGTATCTTTGGACATTTGTATGATTATTTCTTTTAGGAAAAAATTTTCTGAGTGCAAATGTTCAGTGGATATAAGCATTTTAAATCTTAAAATATGTATTTCTATATTGTCCTTTGGAAAGTTTTATAAGTTATGTTCTGACTAATAGTGTAGTAGAATGTCCAATTTCACATGTAATAATAGGCATTAATGCTTTTGGTAGATATTAAATGACTGTTCAGAAAATTTGAACCAACCGGTTCATATTCATATTTTATGTATAATTAGAAGAAAAATATAGGTGTGTATGTTTGCTGTAGAAATTGGCTCAGCAATTTCATTTCCAGAAATTTCTCCTAGTAATAAATTATGTTTCTGTTATTATATAAGGAATTATTTAAGTGGAGGAGGAGTTGAATATTGTATGCATTTACTCAAGTCCTATTCAGTAAATTAAAATGATGTTTTAAGGTCTATTTTTTGAAATTAAAATATACTTCTACAATTTTTTAAATTTAGATGAGTTATAAATTCTATGTACACTGTGACCTCCTTTTTGCAAATGGCTTCTATAAATGTCTCTTATATTTATAAGCAACTCTATCAATAAAATGAAAGAAAAAAATGAAGAAAGGAAAAAAAGGAAGAAAGGAAAGAAGGAAGAAAGGATGAGAGAGAAAAAAAAGATTTTTTTTTTTTTTTTTGCTATTTTGTTACCAAACATCAAACCTGATTTTTATTTGCAGTTTTTCTTATTGACAAAACTGTTTCATTTCATATGGAGCGTCTGCACAGAAAAATAATATAGAAACTACATTATATACTTCTTAGTAATGGATCCATTAATGCCCCTCCTCATTTTCCTACTGAAGTTCTAGTGTCATACTTAGAGATTTATAGAAGCTTTCTGAAGCTCAAGGTCTTTAAAGCACTGGGATTGATGTCCTTGACAGCCTTCTAATAAGTAAAAAATAATATTACACATAGATTGCAGTAGGTATTTGCTCACAAATTATTCCTCAAATAGCAGGTTCTGGGAAACTTTTAGTCATGGCTGCATCTTTAAGGGAAGCAGCCTGGTCACAGTAAATAGCAGCTTCAGAGGTTGTCTGAAGATAAGAGAAAGAGGGAAAGAGGATATTTAGGCCTAGACTGCAGTTATCAAACAACATGGTACTAACCCTTTAAAAAACTAAGACGTGGAGATGGTTCAGAGCAATGGAGGGTGTTAGTGTATTTTGTTTCTTCCCCTTTCCCATTCATTTTTTTTAGCCAATATATACAGTAGTGACCCCCTATCACGTAATAAGAACCATGTTAGTCCTTTATATACTTGTGGAAGTGAAAGCATGAAGGTTTTGGCTCTTGAGTTGTACTTGGTTAAATAATGTAATGACACTAATAAAGAAAATGCTTCTTAGGGTTTAGATGAGCTGGGCTAAGGGCCATCCAATAGAGGGCTCAGCCCTCGGATACCCCCTTCAGGGTTTTGTTTTCTAGGTATTTCAAGGAACAGGAAAATGCATTATACATTCATGGCCTCCAGAGTTCTGAAAAGCCATAGTGGTGTCATAAAATTAAAAGAATACTAAAATAACATCTGGCTAATAGACGTGGCTGGCTCCAGCCTGCTAGTGTTTATAAATAGTGTGTGATCTTTGTGATACGAGATAAATTCATGCTTCAGATATTAAGTTCAGAGGGAAATTGTCACATGTGCTTCTTTGTTCCCATTGTGTTCACATGTATGGAGATGAGAGTTTGGCCCCATGTTCATTTGGAAAATAAATAATAAGAAACACAGATGAATTATTTAATGAGATTAAGCCTTCTGAATTGTTAGCCCTCTGGTATTTTCCCTTTGATTTTTGTTTGTGTTTGGAGGTTATTGTTTACTTTGGAAAACATATTATTGTTTCCCATTCTTTGCAATTTCAAAAGGCCAATAACAAATTATAATTTATCAGATGAAATAACATGAGTATTTTTGACAAAAATCACTGGCTCTGATGACCTTGGAGGAAGGCTGCAAGTCTGAGATAATACAGAAAAAACTTTCTGGGAATAAACTTAGCAGATTGGGATTCAGAAGAGTGTTCAGCATTTAAGCAGATACATTTTTTTTTTTAACGAGGATGTCAATATAGAAAAGTATTTGTAAAAATAGATTCTTTTCAGGATGAAATGATAAATTAAAGGTTTCAGAAATTCATCATCACCCATTTTCTCTGGAATCAACAAACAGCAATGGTCTGTTTTCTTTCATTAAAATTGATTTGATTTTAATTTTGACAGTCATTGCATGTTATCTCTCATCTATACTTTTGACAGTGAGGCAAGAAAATGGGTCCTATGAATAGGACATTTCTATGATTGGGGTAGTTGTCATTGCTAGGTTTTGTGCGAATAATAGACGCCAAACTTGGCTTGACTCCTCATTTCCAGTCCTTTTTACTTCTTTTGTATCGAATTGCTAATAACTAGCTTCATCTTTTGTCACCAAAAAAGAATGGCTTTTTTGTTTGCCCACAGAACTGTATTACTCAGTGCTGAGCCATGAGTTATCACAAGATGATAATCCACTCCTCTGGAAACAGGTCTGTGAATCCACAGGCACTTCTACAAATAACAGACTGCAGGCTTTTGAGCAGACACTTTTATACCCCTTTTGAAAGCTGTTTATTAAATCTGGAAAGAAACTGGTTCACTAAAAGAGAAAGCTATACCGAGCAGGCCTATTTCTCTGACTGTAGAAACATTTTCTTCTTCCTCAAGGGGAATGGTCCCTAAGAAACTTGAGCAACTTTAGTACATCCATATATGTGTTGTTTTCCCCTCAAGTTTTCTTTGGTATTAAGCATTTTAAAAGCACCAGTCTAGTATGTTTTTTAAAAACAAAACTGATTAATGACAGATACTTTGTATTCCAGTCCATTGCCCCCAGAAGGAAATTACTTGTAAGAAAAATCACATTTACTGGAGAATAATTTCTCATGTTTTCTTTGTCACTTGGGATGGCTCTAGTACATGCTTGTATCAATTAGAGAACCATTGTGAGTTATGGGACAAGGGCTTTGTTATGGGAATTAAAGCTTCTTCAGTGCGGGAGAGACTAGGAAGCTGGAGGTTTAGGCAGAAGCTTAAGGATGAGGGAGTCACTAGCCAGTGGATCAGAAGCCAAGCATGGCCAACATGGAGGTGGACGGTGAGGGGGAAGATCATGGAGGGCTTTGGGGGCTGTGCCTCTGTGGGTTTGCTGCCAAATGCTTGGTGGTGAGCCTCAGGCTGCTGTTGGTTAATAAGGTTGCCAGGGATAGGAGATTTGGATGTAGGATGGAGGAGCACCATGGTGGCTGGAACACACCCACCTCTCTGCATTTGTGTCACCACTTCTAACTGCGATGACCTTCCTTCAGAGAGCATTGGCTGCTGCTTCACTTCTACATTCAATTCTCATTTGACCTTCTCTTTGGAGTCAGTTTGAAGTTAGAATTATACAGGGAAGGGGATTCTTTCTCTCCTGTTCCAGTTGACCCATCACAAAGCCATGACAGAACTTAACCGAGAAAATGGAGAGATGTTACAAAAAAAAAAGTTCTCTCTCCTCTTTGTTATCACCTCCTCTGAAAAATGCCTTGAAAAGATTTGTCTTAAAAATCAATCATAGCAAGTTTTAGAATATTTTTTAACAGCCTTTGGAGAATGTCTTAACAAAAGCCTTCTAGCTCAAAACCATTGTACAGTATTTTCTTCAATGACAAATGGCACTTGAGTACAGTAGGGGCCAAGGAAAAAGTTCCTCTTCACCTCTGAACATTTTCTAAAAAAATCAGCTGACAAAAGATAGATTAATAGAAGAAAAAGTAGACAAATGTACTTGATTATAGTTTTATATGAAATGGAGTCTTCAGTATGAAGGCCCCCAAATCTGGAGGAAAGCGTCATTTTTATGTTTAGGTTCAGCAAAGTATGGGCAGCCATGTACAAATATAATAGTAAAAAAGGGTATAATCTAATGGTCATAGTCTGAGTGGGGCAGCCAGGAAGGCCAGTCTACATCTTGGCCTCTCACAGTGTGTATTCCTTCCTGCTAGGTATGGGGCAGGATCCCCTCTGGAATGAGCATTAAGACTTAGAATCTAACAAGGTAGGTCAGATAATCTCTCTATGATGAGTTTTTATGCAGGGAAGTGGAGGGAAAGTTAGAATATATATTTATATCTTGTGGCTGGCTTTGAGGAGAAGAGGTTCTAGTTTCTAGAAGAAAAAGAGGGAGAAGCACAAGTTGCATATATTTCCCACCTACATTAAACTATGTTTTTAATATAAACATGGCTAGCCTTGGGGGAGAATGGGACTGAGAGACAGGAGGACCAGACAAGATCAGAGACAGCTGCTTCTGAGGCCTTTACTTTGGGTTATCATTTTCTGAGGTCCTAGAGCAGGGGTCCTCAAACTTTTTAAACAGGGGGCCAGTTCACTGTTCCTCAGACCACTGGAGGGCTGGACTGCAGGTCCCGGGACAAGTGGGTTGCTAAGCAGGACAGGCAGTGGCAGCAAAAACACCCAGCGGGCCAGATAAATGTCCTAGGCGGGCTGCATGTGGTCCACGGGCCATAGTTTGAGGATGCGCCTGTCCTAGAGTGTCAAAAACCATAGTAAGAGTAAATACTTCAGGGTTAAATTTTCCTGTGGATGGTCTGAGTAGCCTGTATTAATTATATGCTACAAGACACCTCTTCCTACTTAGCTTTAGTTTCTACGTGACCTATATGACAGGAAAGAACACGACTTTTTGTGGGTGTGCATGTCTCTTTCTCACTACCATTTGCACTGAACCACCAGTTTTTGAATGTTGCAGAAGGAAGATATTTAGGCGATCTGTGAACTCTGAACTTTTTCTGAGTAGTAACTTATGGAATAAGAAAAAAAAAAAAGGAAGCACAAGTTGTATATATGTTTCCCACCTACATTAAACTATGTAGAGGAGGGTAGTGGTGGAACGAGGTATAGTGTGATGACTTATGTTTCAATATAAACATACAAATAAATCAAAATTTTCCAAATTAAGAGAAATCAGAAAGGCATTATTTTCTTTCCAAACCATTTCACAGAATAGGACTTTGTTACTTTAGTCTTTCTTGCCAGAGAGTTAACACTGGAATGCCAGCCGTTATCACTTGCCTAGACCAGGGCTTAGAGCCTCAGCATTTTGGCAAAGTGCTCCTAGCTTCAAAGCAATATCTAATAGCTCCATTTATTAATTTAATTTAGGTCTAAGCTAATGTGATTATTAAGTCAATGTAGGTCCGAGCAACTTAATAGTAATAGGTAACGTGTTTGACAAATTTCACTGTGTTCCCCTCTAAAACGTAGGCTATTCTGTGGTGCCTGGGTGAATTCACTATGGCACGAGGGGTGCCTCAGCAGGTAGTTTGGGAACTGCAGGGGTAAAAATAAAGCCTGAATCACATTGTCTCTGGTGACTCGATTTTCTGCCTAGACTCTTCAGAAATTTTTAAAATGTGGTTGTTATTCTTCTTTTTTGAAAAAATATATGAATGTAAATGTTAAATACTATTTCTGTGCTATGGTCTACTGAGTTTATTCCTGTGTGTGTCTGTGTGTGTGCATGACAGTAAAACCTCTGTAAGTTGACCACCTAGGGACTGGAACAACATATGGAGGTGGTCAGCATAAGGAACTGGGCCTACTATAGTGATACGTATGCTTGGTGCATGTCGGGTCTGTGAAAATCAGGTCAATTTAAGGAGGTGGTCAGTGTAGGGTGGTGGTCAACTGTGGAGACTCTACTGTGTATATATATTTCTTCCCCTTTCCCCCAGTGGAGCATAGTGGTGGTCCTAGGTAGTGGTGGAACTAGGTATAGTGTGATGACTCAAGAATAAAATGCTCCTGGCTCAGCCATTCTAACAGTATCTTATACCCCAGGGACAAAAATTATTCTACAACTAAGCTTTCTGCAGTTTCTGGGATCTCCAGCTGAGTTTTCTGGTTCCCTTACTCTATATGCAACCAATAACACAGTCCTTATTTTGCAAAAGCGATGATGCAGACATATATTTCATTAAGCTCATTGGCAACAAGTTGCAGTGATGTTCTGACTCACATGGCCTTGAGTATATGAGGTCATGTTCATCGCCTACAGTGATGATAACTTTCCAGCCTCTCTTCGCTTACTCAGAGGTGATGACAATACCTCAGGCAGTGAGGCGAGAATCCCAGCCTCCTTGGGAAAGTTGTGCATCCTGACCCAGCAAGGTCCTGACTGGGCCACCCAAGCTACGTGTGAACGACAGATCAAATGCATGACTTGTGGACCCAGGGGGGTTCCTATATATGCGTTAGGACATAACTATAAAGAGGTAGGCTTCCTTAAGGGAAGAAGGTGGGAGCTCTGAGCTGTGGGTGTAAATTTTCTCATGGTTTGGTGAGGATTGAGACGCTCGGGTGTGGGTCTGGTCTTCTGTCTCATTGCAGGAGCCACTGACTTCTTCTTCCCTCTGAACACTATTGTGTCAATCCCTTGCTGCCCTGGTGCAGAAGGGTTCCCTCCTACCAGAGATTCCAAGACTTTGGAAGCCTGGGTAGACTGACTTGTGTGAAGATGCCTCTTTCCAATTTCAAAAGCACCCTCAGGCTGTACATAACTCATTTAAATCATGATTCCAGTCCCCCACCCAAGCAGAAGCTGGGGAAGCCTTAGCCTCCCTTTTTTATTCTAGCAAGTTAATTCTGGTCATGTCAGATCAAATGATGAACCCTGAAATCATGTTTATCATGACCCTCAAGGAGCCTTGGAGGATGTCATGTGAATCTTGGCTTTCTACACTGGTTATGTGAGTATATCCCTTAATTTAACTGCATCATACCCTTTTCCCCCAAAGTGAAAAAAAAAACCCAAACCCCTATTCAAAATTCCTGAAAGTCACATTTTCTCCATGAAATCTCTTGCTAAAAAATATTCTCAAGTCTGACTTTAATCACTTAATGAACTTTCTTATCTCTTTGCTGTTCCACCTTCTGAATTACTTATGGAGCGAGCCAGCTTAAAGTGTCCATTGATGGAACTTTTGAACGGAAACAGATGCAGGCTCAATGATGCATGCCAACACAGAAAAGCAGCATCCACGGTGTCTAGGATTCAATTCGAAAATTTCAGTTAATTAATTTTAGCCTAAATAACTTTGATAACATTATTCATTATGGGGTTTATCATGGAGATACAGATGCTATTCCCTGTGAAAATTCCTTGAAACTTTCTCTTCTAAGTATTTCAATTTTTAGAGTAACCTTTTATATCTTTACACTAGACTGGAAGTAGCCGAGCCATATGACAGATTAGAACCAAAGGACTTACCCAGAACAGACATTCCAGACTCTTTATAAAGGTAATTCCCAGGAGAGTTAATTTTTTCATAGTTTTATAGAAAATGACAAAAATTACGGTTTGAAAGAGAAGGTGCCCCAACAGCTGGAAAGCTGTGCCTAAACTTAGGAAGTTGAGATTTCTTTTATAAAATTGGTTTATAAATTAAATGTTATTTTAAGTGATTTCATGGTATTTCCTGCTTTAAACAATCTTGCAATAGATCCTTTTAAAACATAAAGTCTCCTTGGGTTAAATCATCTGATGTTCACAAATAAATGTGCTATGTGGCTGGATTTTTATATAATAGATTTTCTTAAAGTAGAAGACTCTTAGACCTAAAAGTTTTCTATTGGCCAGTTGTCCATCATCTTAGGAAAAGTGGGCTAAAAGCAGGGCTGTATTCTGCTGTCTTAAAGTGGTGTGTGTGTGTGTGTGTGTGTGTGTGTGTGTGTGGTGTTGGTGTCTGCATGTGTGTGGATATGTGTGTGGGGGGCAGAGATAGGCAGGAGAAAGATAAACGTTTGTTAGAAGATTAAAGCCAGACCCTCTATAATCACACAAATGTCCTTCCTTTGGCCATCACAGAAGTTCCCTTCTTTCAGACTTCAGAACTCAGAGTGTGCATTTTCTTTTCTTTTCTTTTCTTTCTTTTTTTTTTTTTTTTGAAGACAGAGTCTCACTTTGTTGCCCTAGGTAGAGTGTCCTGGCATCATAGCTCACAGCAACCTTAAACTCTTGGGCTCAAGAGATCCTCTTGTCTCAGCCTCCCGAGTAGCTGGGACTGTAGGTGCTCACCACAACGCCTGGCAATTTTTTGAGATGAGGTCTTCCTCTGGTTCAGGCTGGTCTCGAACTTGTGAGCTTAGGCAATCTGTCCACCTTGGCCTCCCAGAGTGTGGGGATTACAGGTGAGAGCACTGCGCTGGCCTGCAGGGTGCACAGGCGTGAGCACTGCGCTGGCCTGCAGGCTGAGAGTGTGCAGGCGTGAGCACCACACTGGCCTGCAGGCTGAGAGTGTACAGGCATGAGCACCATGCTGGCCTGGAGAGTGCACAGGTGTGAGCACCGTGCTGGCCTGGAGGGTGCACAGGCGTGAGTACCGTGCTGGCCTGGAGGGTGCACAGGTGTGAGCACCGTGCTGGCCTGCAGGGTGTACAGGCATAAGCACCATGCTGGCCTGCAGGGTGTACAGTAGGGTGACCAGATTTTAACATTAGTAGGGCGGGACAACATGGTGGGGGCTGGGGGCAGGGCAGGGCCTGACAACAATGCAAACTTTGATAAGCAGTTCTCGATAATCACTTCTCAGCAATTATTTGTTATTATTACAGTTTAACATTATAAAATTAACAAAAATAATATAAAACTCATATTCTGGTGAAATAGCCACATGGCAGCCAAAAACCGTATATTCCCTTCTTATTCTCCCACCCGTTAATGCATTCTTTCCAAAAATTGGGACTTTTTAAAAATGCCGCGGGACACGGGACAAATTGATGAAAAGGGGGACTGTCCTGCCAAAAGCGGGACGTCTGGTCACCCTAGTGTACAGGTGTGAGCACCACGCTGGCCTGCAGGGTGTACAGGCGTGAGCATCGCGTTGGCCTGGAGGGTGTACAGGTGTGAGCACTGCGCTGGCCTGCAGGGTGTACTGGTGTGGGCACCGCGCTGGCCTGCAGGGTGAGAGTGTACAGGCGTGAGCATGGCGCTGGCCTGCAGGGTGAGAGTGTATAGGCCTGAGCACCGCGCTGGCCTGCAGGGTGTACAGGCGTGAGCACTGCGCTGGCCTGCAGGGTGAGAGTGTATAGGCGTGAGCACCGCGCTGGCCTGCAGGGTGAGAGTGTACAGGCGTGAGCACCGCGCTGGCCTGCAGGCTGAGAGTGTACAGGCGTGAGCACC
>NW_003852421.1:15448032-15526228 GCF_000181295.1 Otolemur garnettii | reverse complement strand
CGCTGGCCTGCAGGGTGAGAGTGTACAGGCGTGAGCACGGCGCTGGCCTGCAGGGTGTACAGGCGTGAGCATCGCGCTGGCCTGGAGGGTGTACAGGTGTGAGCACCGCGCTGGCCTGCAGGGTGAGAGTGTACAGGCGTGAGCACTGCGCTGGCCTGCAGGGTGAGAGTGTACAGGCGTGAGCATGGCGCTGGCCTGCAGGGTGAGAGTGTACAGGCGTGAGCACCGCGCTGGCCTGCAGGGTGAGAGTGTACAGGCGTGAGCACGGCGCTGGCCTGCAGGGTGTGCCCTTGAACAAGCCCAGCGTTCACTTCCTGGTTAGTGTTCATATGGATACTCCATTCCCTTTCTCTGTGTTCTCTTTCTCTCTTTGTCTCTGTCACTCTGCCTGTCTCTCTGTCATCGTCTCCTGTCTGTCTCTTTCTCTCTCTCTGCCTTCGTCTCTCTCCATGTCTTTCTGTCTGTCTGTCCTCTCTGCCCCCCGGTTCCCCCCCCCCCACATTCCCCATGTCACCTCAGCTGTGTGTACACAGTCACTGTGCACTGGGCCCTCACTATACCAGCCATAGGAGCAAAAAGGATGCTTTTCTGTGTGCTGCCCTCCTTTCACCTGAGAAGAAGGGAAATTATAAGTTTATAATTATTATGGATGCTGTTTCCATGGATCCATCGTATTTCCCATCTAACAAGGGAGTGGAGAGGGAGGCAAATCTGAGGAAATTCAAGGTGTTTATAGAATACAATCTGTGAAAAGGAAAAAAAAAGTATGAATATGTTTACTATGAAAACCTGAATCCCAGACAGAGCTTTAGGAGAATCCAGAAATGCAGCTGAGACTGAGGGCAGAAGTCACCACAGGCCAGGTGCTCAATAACAGAGCAAAATCTAATGTAAGAGACATCATAGGATAAGTTAAGGCAAATGTATGAACTTTTAGGAAAAAACTAATGTCTGTCCCTCCATCTCAAATAAGCATGCTAAAGAAAAAGTATGCAGAATTCTGGTTGATGAGGTGGTATTTCCTGTTTATGGAGAGAGAGGCTTCTGAAACTCAAGTGACTTAATTTTCCTAAAGGTTATTAGACTTTATTTTTAAATATTTAAGTCATATGATAAGAAGCCTCATTTTTTAAAAATGACCAAATGTCTTCAAAAATATTCTAAAGTGCTTTCTGATTTGTGTGATGCTGTTTCATTTTAATTAAAAATGGAGGACATTTGGGAAGTCAAAAATGAGCTAGTCATATTAATGCACATTCACACAGCCATCTAATTACCAAATTCTCCCATTCATTACCACTGAATAGAAGGAGGGGGAACTTAGACTTGCCTCAAATATTGGTTTCAGATGGAAAACTTGAGACGGCCTAGGTCAATACATGCCAATGGGCCTTTAAGACCTATGACTCATAAGTACCCAGAAAAGGCAAATTTTACTTCTATGGAGAAGGATTGGCAGCCACATAACATTACAATAAATGACACTGTATGTGCTGTATGGTTTAAATATGATGATTGCACAAGTGAAGAGTGTTTTATAACAAGGCAATAGCCAAATGGCAAGTTCACGTTCATTTTCATATTTGTTTCTCTTCTCCCCCATACCTTCTATCTCAGTATTCTTTTCTTTTGTCTGATACACAGTGACTCCCAGGACTGGACCTGACTAATAATGACAGAGAATTGAGGGAGGTCTGGGGCTTAAGACAAGACAGAGGTTAGGAGAAACAGTGAGTGAAGAGCAAAGCTGATAAGCAACAGTTACGACAGGTGACAGTGACAAACATTTAGCTGTGCTTTGTCGTGTGTAGAGAAGGTATCTGGAAGAATTCCTCAAACCATCTCCCTCCTCTAATTTCCTGACTAGAATTCCTCATACCAAATGTGCAGCTCGCTTCCTGAGTTCATGCTGTTGGAATAGCCTACTTTGGATTTCCTTCTCTTCCCATCTCTTTACCACCAGGTAATAATTTCCATGACCTCACTGACCCTAACTCAGCTCTTAGATCCCATCCTCAACCCCAGATCCCAATATCCAACCAAGAACCTCTGATCCTGATTGTAAAGTTTCCCACTTGTGTGTAGCTAATTTTCCTGTTCTAAGCTGGCTGAAAAGTCTGTACTTAGGAAAATATTATGATCAGGCTAAGAGGTGAATCAGCTCTCAAGAAGACAATTAGATGAGTATCAAGGAGACGTAAAAGGGGCAAATCAAGGCAATTAAACAGAGAGCTCCGGATAGAAGTCACAAGTCAAGTATTCTACAAGCTCTGGTGCTTTGGAACATAACAGGAGAATGTAACCATTCATTCGACCAACATTTATTAAACATTTGCAATATTCCAGGCACTGTGATTATGAAGTCTGATCAGTTAACGGTTGTTATACACTTTTTGCAAGGGCGGGAATTAATTCAGGACACTAAGACCCCAATTTCCAAGCATGTGGACAGGTATTATGAGCATGCCATGCTGAAGGGGAAATACCTAAATTCCCAGATTAAACTAACAGAATAGTCTAGGAGGACCCATAAGACCAGGACTGTCCACCTCTGACCTTCAAACAGGGCTGGCTGCATGGACTTCATCCTGGATATGCCCAGGACTATGTTTTTATCCCACTTTAAAAGTAACTCTGATGGGCAGAATTACTGATTAGGCGAACAATATTGCTTCATACAACAGATATTTGTTAAACACTTGCTGCAAGTTTATGTGCAAGAATAAATTAGAAAGGATTCCTGGTTTATATGCTAATAATATACAGATGTGATTTAACTCAACCTGAAATTTTAAAAGCCCAAAAGAGATATACATAGAATTCAGACACAGAACTTCCTGATGAAATTTTAGGAAAAGCCTCGTGTGGGAAAAGAAGCATTTGATCTGGAGTTTGAAGGGTAGATGACATGAAAATTATTTTTAATGTCAAGGCAAGGCATGTTTACTCTTGAAAGGTTACAAAATAAGGGTAAACTACGGGCATACGCACCAAACAATTCCTTGACCTGCAGGTAACTCACCCATATACATTGGTGTGTATTTCCAGACTCTTAATAAAAATACGAATATGGATACGAATGAATATATACATTTATAGATGTTTCTTGTTATATACAAACAAAACTGTTTTGTACATGCCTAGTTCTGTGACTTATTTTCCTCCACCAAACAATCTGTAATAAATGTCATTCCATGAGAATCAGTAGTAATCTACAGTTATCACTTTTATTACCTGAGTACTACATCATTGTATATAGATAATTTAACTACTGTGTAATCTTGAGAACTTGGGGTTGCTATCTTTTTGTTTTTTTTCTGTTATAAACATGCTGAAAAGAAAAATCTTGCATTTGTTTTCTTAATGATGAATGTCTAGCAGTAAAACTTCTAGGGAAATGGGTATGCATATTCCTAAAGGATACGCAGAAGGAGGAGATGTATTCCAGGGTGAGGGTAATGTAAGCTATAGCCTAGACATAAAAAAAAAAAAAAAAAGAGTATAGACTTCTGAATATCAGGAACATTGACTGATGTAGTTTTCTTGAAAGGATGGCATTAAAAAAGAGTAATAAAAGGAAAAGGAATATGGTTGAAAATTTAGAATAGGCCCAAATCTTGCAGAGTCTTTGCTGCTAGATCTAGGGATATAGTGTTCTGTAGCTTTTGATTCAATGCTGTACGTAGACGCTGCAAGTTTCATTTCCTCAGAGTCCCTAAGGGTTTGGGATAATTCCAGAATGATTGGCACTATTTCTTCCATACTTTAAACTGCCGGATACTTATATAAGTGCTTAGAGGAACAATTACCTCGGTTTCAGAAACCATCAATGATGGGCGAATGGCCTCCCACGGTAGGAGCTCTGTTAATAGCTGCTCCCAAGCTAAGTGCCAGGGTGTCCTATGTTCAGGAAATTTCAGCAAAGGTGCCCTTGTGGTGTGAATCTTTCTACACACATATCTACTACGACAGGCACACTAAAAAGCTATGTGGTAGGTGACAGTTATGTTTTTAGCAGAACAATGTAGCTATCCATTCAATTTGTCTCCTCCATACCATGAAAGGGGGTTCTAAAAGGTCAGTCCCCAAAGGTTTTTGAACCAAAACCAGAAGGAGATGGAAAGTCCATGGAGACAGTTAGTGCCGGCTGTTTTCATTTGGGAAGATGCTTCATTATCCTTCCTTGAATTTTCTCTCACACTGAGAAGTCATTATTATTCTGGCATTCCTCCTGACATTTTTATGACTTTGTTTATTTTAATACATGGTTCATTATTTGTTTTGGAACAATCCTCCAAAATATTCCTAATAGAGCTCAGTCAAGGAGATGTTTCATTATTTTCTTTGTTGTCATTTCTTGCAACTCGGCTGGATTTTTCCTTTTGGTTGAGGGGGTGAAGCTCTGTGAGAGCCCTCCTGGACTGCGACGTGGGTTTGTCTCTCCTTGGATGACTGGACACATTCAGGGTCTAGTGATCAGGCCCAAATCAGGGAGATTCATAGTCTTTATGGTGGAAAATATGACTTTTCCCCCTCCACATAGAAATAAACAAACCCAAAAAGCTCGACCTGTTAAATTCAATTAAGAAATAACCAGCAGAAGCAGAAACAGGCCACTCAGAGGCATTTCTTTCTCTCTGAGTGCTTTTCTTTCCCAGCAGCCAAGGGCTTCTGTGCAGTTGGAGTCCCATGTTTGATTGACTCGGCTCCCAAGCTGATGTTTACACGGCTGTATTCATCTTGCTCCGATGACTGTGACATGCCACCCGGATGCGGTAGGCTGACAGCGAATGTGAGGGGGACCAGACAGATGACAACGTCTCCGTTCTTCAGAGCCCAGGCAGGATGATCTGTCACCTGATGATAGGCCACAGCCTGTCATTTCTTTACTTACAGCTTTAATGTGGGTAAAATGAGCAGGAGAGGGGAGAAATGTGACAAGAGGCAAAGAGAAAGTGAGTGGTTACAGGAAAGAAAAATCTGACAGACCCTTTTTGGCATTAAAATATCAACAACAGTTATTTCCTCCATCTCAATGGGCATGCCAGCCCAGGAGCCAATTATGAGCAGCATTCTGGGCAAGAGATCAGATTTGCAAAGCAGGAACTGTAGCCATTTTAGTCTGTGGCAGTGGGGCGGACGAACCCTATTGCCACTTGATTCTATTAAGGGCCTTGAATTTTTCTTGCACGTTCAAGTTTCTGCAATAGTCAATGACCATTTTGGCAAGCAGAGTTTTTCCTTTTCCTTTTTAATCTAAGAGGAAATCTGTACATATTTTGCAAAACAACTTTCATGCGCAATCAAAATTATCATCCCCGTGTCCTATTCATCATGAATGTGCAGCTAGAAATCATTTATAGTCTTGCAGAGAAAACCTTTGGAAACCATCGACTTGCTTGTTTTATATGAGGACATCCTGGTTACAGGAAAGAAACACATGAAAACCCAAGGAGGGAAAGAAAAATATATTTTCACTGTTTAAAGTGAAGTCTGTTGGAAACAAACTGTGACTATTCATATTTTCAAGGAGTTTTGCAAAACAAACAAACAAAAAGATCTTTGCCTGTATTTAAATGAATGAAATATTTCTGAGTTAAACACTTATAAGGAGCAAAGGAAACGAAGTATTGCACATGCAATTCAGGTCTGAATCACTAAAGTTTTAAAAAAGCATCTATAGCTTGGACATTCTTTTTTTATTTCAAGACACCAGGTCTTATTCTGTCATTCAGCATCTGGGGGAGCGGCCCCAGGAATTTCCCATGCACTCTGATGACCTTGCTTGGAGGATGTGATGTGTACAGAGATTGTGTGTCCAAGAGTACATGTCTGTACACTCAAAAGACCATAAAGCATTCACAAATCATCACTAATGGTGGGGTTGATGACGTCCAGGTGTTGGATCCAGTGTTATGTCAGTAAAATCTATCACACAAAAATACCAAAGAGCAGATATATTTCATAAGGAACATTTTCCCTAAGAATGGATACCTGTAGCTTATAGTAGCCTGAATCCAGCAATCCCAAGACAGTGTTCTCAGTAAGACTCTCTAGTTCTTGGTGTGCCATTTCCAAATTCCTCTGTCATCATGTCTAGCTTTGTAGTGTATTTTCTCCAGATTAAAGTAAGACCACTATTCCCTTTGAGGCTCTCCGATTTGCAGCCCTCCAGCACCCACGCAGCAGAGAGCCTGGAATGCAATTGGGCTTGCTTTTACCCATTGAAAGCAAAATCACTGAGGATGATTTCAGGCGCAGATATGTGACTTTCAGTAATATTGGGAGGAATATTGCATTTTAATTGCATGTCATCGATTTGGGAGGGAAAAAAGTAGCTCTAGTTGGTGCTGGTAGCTCTAGAAGCTCTAAAAAAAAAAAAAAAAAGCTCTAGAAGGTTGTTGGTGCAGATCAGATACACTTCACCCTGTGGCTCCATTAGCACCATCTTCCCTAAATTTCTTTTCCCACTCTTAGATGTCATCATATGGGGCCACCTTACCGGAGCTAGAAATATAGGCTACACTTGACCAGCCACTTCTCCTATAGTTCTGTTGCCAAGGAAAGAGGAATTACCAGGAACCCTAGGGACAAATGGGCCCTGTGAAACACAAGAATCCCAACAGCAACTTACTATGCCTGTTTCTGTAGCTAGTGGTGCCTTCACTTCCTGGTGTGAATAATTTGCATATTCTTGTGAATGAGCCATGAGGTGAAAGGGCTCCGTGTGAACGCCAATAACTGTTTGATATTTTTAATGCACTTTTAGAAGTCTCATTTTCTATTGGCTGAGTCTTACTTCCTTCCTGAAGAATTTTGGGAGGGAAGAGAAAATGTTGTCCTTGTCAATGTTAAGTTGAGTATCTTTGACGCTTAAAGGGGCCAAAAAGTACCTGTCTTTGTTTGTCTGCCTTAGCAGGGAATAGGATGAGTCCTGTAACTTTGCTCATAAACGAGGTGGATATGCTTTGTGCTGGATTTACATAGACATAGGTGGTGTCCTTGGGGTCCAGGCATTCCTGGGGAACCCATGTTTCCATTCTTTTTGTTCGCATTATTGCTGCCCCATATAGGCAGGGTGGGGCCTTAGGGTCTATTTGCAAGGTTAGGGAGGCAAGAGTGTTCAACATGATGATTTCATTGTGGTTAAGTATTATTGTTCTCCACAACATCCCCAGATGGTTGGGTGGCCTCTTTATGTGTGGTTAAGATGCTGTTTACTGAAGACATGGGAAGAATTAGGAAGAAAACAAAGTAAGGGTAGAGGATTCCTTAAGTGAACCCTGCCTGAAAACATCTACCTCTCATTTATTTATTAAACAAATAAAAGCTTTATAATTGCCAAATATTTCAGTCTCTACAATCACATGCTCTGGTTTACCCCTAGTAATTTTACTAAGGTAAGAGGTATGTGAAAATCCTTTATTGTTAGTTGTTCTATCAGACATTGATCAAGGGTCTCCTGTACAGCATCCCTGTGCCCTTTGAACCCTGATGGGAATCTCAATCCCTTCAATATGTAAACAGAGTTGTTGTTTTTTTTTTTTAATACTCATATGCTCTCTCTTTTTTATAAGCTGAACCGGCTCTTTCCCATTTCCTGTCTTTCACATTCTTGCTGTGGCAAAGGTGAAAAGTAAAAGTAATTATCATCCCCTAGGACCTTTTCTGTTGAGACCATAAGATATGCCCAAATCTATAATGTGCAATTTTTTATCACGAAGATTTTTATTCTTGACCCAGATGGGCTTCTAGTTCCATCCAGCATCAGCCTATTCATGAAAAGCTCTGAACACAAAATTGTATCGAACATAATAATAGATAAGCAGCCAGGCCGAATCATGTATTTGCAACTGAATACTGCTTCCTCGTACTACCTGCAAGTGGGAAGAATATTTAAGATATTTATCCTATTTAGCGGCTGAGCATTGATCAATTGGAGTGGAAGTTGCCTGCAACAGCTTATACGGTGCCCTCTGAGGGAGCTGAACCTCACCCATGCAGGGGAGCATCTGCGGGTGGGCATGAAAGGAGCTGTCTCGCTGGCTGGTGGCTTGAGAACAAAATCGATGAAGGTGAACTGTGGTCTGTATGAGTTTATTAGGACTGGAAAAAATAACCACAAACTAGGTGGCTTGAAAGAACAGAAATTTATTACCTCACTGTCCTAGAGGCCAGAAGTACAAAATCAAGACGTCAGCAGGACCACGCTCCCTCCAAATTCTCTAGGGAGAGTGCATCTTTCTCTTTTCCAGCTTCTGGGGGCTCTCGGCCTGCTCTGGCTTGTGGCAGCATCACTCCAATCTCTGTTTCCACCGCCACGGAGCTTTCCTGCCTGCGTGTCTCCTGTGCTCTCCTTTTCTTAAAAGGCACTAGTCATTGGTTTTAGGGTCCACCCTAGATCCAGGCATGATTTCATCTTGATCTGTAAGTGATTATATCTATTCAGGCACTGTTTCCAAATAAAGTCACATTCTGAGATTCCAGGTAGACATGATTCGAGGGGGAGTCAGTATTCCACCCAGTGTATCCTCCCTGCTTTCAGTGTCCCTCAGAATGATGTCAATAGCAGGAGGATTCTTCAATGAGAGGAGGAAATATTTTCAGTAATTTTTTCCATCAGCAACATGGTGAATACATGTTCATACTTTTTGGTATCAATTGATCTATTTATTTCTCCAGTTAATGAAGAAGTATGCTGAGGTTTGAAACACTTTGCACAGGCGCTTAGAATTCTAAATGCTATTACTAGTTCTCTGACAGCTACAGTCTTGGGAAGTTTTACCACCCTTATGTTTCTCCTTTGGTCCTCTCAGTTGCCTGGGGAAGGAGGGCGTGCAGGTGGCACCCACCCTGGCCTCAGAGAGCAGGACTCCCAGCCTCAAGGAGGCTGGATTTTGCCGCTCTTCCCCCTGTTAGTGATTGATTGATGGAGCTGGCATGGGCTACGAGGTCTCGGTTAGATTTTTTCCCCATTAGGTCAAGAAACAGCTTGATTTTCACAACATTTTTTTTGGTCACAGTACTTAAGGAGGTATCTGCCTCTAATTCTATTTCCATATTCACATTTTCATTTTATCAAGAGGTTTAGGGATATGTCAGCTTAACCATTATGGCTTCAGGATCAGGGTGAGCTGTGTCCTATTTCAGGTTTTATCATGGAACAGCTTTGTAACATTGAGTGAGTTGTGTAACCCTTGCTTGGCTCCCAGCTTTCTCATCTAAATGGAGAGAATAATAATGATCTTGTCAGAAGATAATAAGGGAAAATATTTAACACATTTAAAGTGTCTAGCAATGCACTTCAAAAAACAGCAAGCTCTTTTTATGTATTTTTTTCTTTTTTTTTTTTTTTTGGTAGCATATATTTTATTATTGTCCAGACAAAAGAGTGGAAGCCCGTGAAGAATCAGTGTGTGTTGAGTCTGCAGAATCAGTGGTATAATCTTGGGCCAGGATCAGGCATCCTAGGCCTTAGTTTGATCAGCTGTGAAATGATGCGAGGTCTCTAAATCCATTCAGTTCCATGACTTCTGGGCAAGAGACGGAGAAACAGAGAGATCTGCAAACAAGTCTCTAATTCACCTGCCTACGCACCAATCGATTCACACTTCACATGAAGAACACTTACAAAAACTTCCAGATGCAACATGAGGAACAGAGAATCTCTGCAAGAGAACCAGAAAGTTCTCACTGTTGTCTCAGTGTGCCAGATAAACGCAGTGACAAATGAAGCATCTGTCACTCTAGGCTGAGAAAGGGTTATCCTTTCAAAAACAAAAAGATTGCCTTCACTTTCCCTTCTTTCAAAAGATAATTGCACAATATTCACACTCCTTGAAGCACTCTGAGATGACATGGGAATTGAAAATTGTACTGTTTCCAAAGGAATTTAGAAGCACAGAATAATGTCAGGCTCAGATCAAATAAAAATAACTTTAAGGTCTCCATGTATTAAAAATGCATGTCTTGTTTTCAAGCATTTTTCTTCCACAGCAGCTACACACCAGCAGAACTCCGTTTGACGCTTTTTAACGAGTGCTTTTTGACAACTCCAAAGCTCTTTCCCTCCTGCCCAAATGTTGCTCCTTCATTAAGTCCCCCAAGGAAGCAAAGGAGCCAACGGCAAATAGAGACAATAGGCCTTCCTTGTTCAAATGAGCTTGTTACTTTCATTTGTCAGAAAATGGAGAGACCTTTGTGAGAGAGCTGACTTAGCGACAAAGCCTAGGCGGGCAGTCCTGGTTGGCACTGCGATCTTTTATGTGGATGGTGGATGAGGATCTTATACGCCATTTACACAAAAATTAATACTTAAAACAACATTTACAGAAAGTGCTTCCAAGTCCCAGTCCCACTGCAATCTCTTCACATTCTCTTCTGCGTCTCTCAGCGTTCTGTGCTATTTTCCAGGCTTCTTTTCTTGTTTCAACACACTTTGTCCTCCTGCACGCCTCTCCTCCCCCTCCTGAGAAATCCCAGCCAGAGTGATTGCAGCGTTTTTCCTGGAATTTCTTCTTTCCATCATAATCTGAACACGGTATCATCCCATTATTGTAACAGCATTCTTGTTTCTTTATCCCACCCTGAAGAGACGGGAAACAAAAGATCAGGATGCTATTGTAGCTTGCTTTAGCATGCCAGCTTTAGAATTTGTAAATGTACATTTGGGAGTGTACCATCAAAGAATTTGTACCATCTTTAGTTCCGTTTTGGTAAGCAAACATCTGTATTTTACATTCCATGTGCCAGTTCTGTGCTAGTGATAGGATAATGAATAGATACCATCCCTATCGTCAAGTCAATTACAGTCTAAGTGGCAGAATTGAACCTACACCTAAGCTATGTGTATGGTATCTTAGATGAAGTACTGTGTTGGGAGGTGGAAGGCTTAAGTTCCAATTCAGACTTTTATCCAAGTCTGAATACACAATATTGTACCATGTTATTGGTGGAACACAGTACAAAAAAATGTTCTCTTTGGTTTTCTTATTCATGAGCCCATGGTATTAGGCTAGAGCTGCAGTCCCCCACCCCTGGGCTGGGGACTGGTGCTGGTCTGTGGCTGGTTAAGAACTGGGCTACGTAGCAGAGGATGAGCGGCAGGTGAGTGAGAGAAGCTTCATCTATATTTACAGCTGCTCCCTGTCACTCACGTCACTGCCTGAGCTTTGTCTCTTGTCAGATTAGTGGGTGGCATTAGAGTCTCATAATCCAATGAATGAGATTAGTGAACCCAACTGTGAATCACACATGTGAGAGATCTAGACTGTGCTCTGCTCATAAAAATCCAATGCCTGATGGTCTGAGGGGGAGCTGAGGACATGAGTAACACACTCAGGCATCACTGTCTCCCGTTATTCCCAGATGAGATCTCCACTCACAGGAAAACAAGCTCAAGGCTCTCACTGATTCTGCATACTGTGAGTTGTATAATTGTTTCATCATATATTACATGTGTTAATAATAAAAAGAAAGTTCACAATAAATATAATGCACTTGAATCATCCCCAAACCAGCCCTGTTCCCCTAGCCGTGGGAAAATGGTCTTTCATGAAACCAGTCCCTGGGGTCGAAAAGGTGGGAACACTAGGCTAGAGGACGACTGTCTGCTTGACTGTTCTATAGTGGCCGAGTGACAAAGCTTTGTTTTTGGCTTCCTCGAAGTCTAATTTGACTCTTACATGGAGGTGACATTCCATGTGATATATCTTAGAAGAACTGGAAAGCAGGGGAACCAGAAAAGAGGCTTCAAGAAGAGAATGAACCTCTGAGTGCAACACTCAATTTTCCTATGTTTTCGTGGTCTAGCGAGTAGGAAGAATATATCAAATGTGCACATATTCCCACGTTTTTCAAGGCAGGCTCTCTGTAAGCTTTGACTCTGAGTTCTCCATCAAGACTATCTCATCTCAACCTCCCCTTTCATTATGAAAAGAGTCTATAGCTAAATGAAGGCTGCATTGCTGCTCCCCAAATACCACTCCTGGGAAGAGCACAGGTTAGATCTGGGGCAGATGCTCTTTTCTAAAAACTTCCATCATTAATACATACATTCACAAAGTGGAAATGACATCTTAAAGGTAGGGATTGTCTTTCTGTGTTCTACCTGCTCCTTGTCAGACAGTGAGCACAGAGGCATAACTGCAGAGATGGCATTTCAAAATTGCTGTATTCTCACGTGACTTAGGGTATCTCAGAGATACATTCTACAGTGTTTCAAAAGCCTTCATTCACTTTCAAGTTACAGTTACTTCAGATGTATAAGTGCTCTATTTTATAAAGTTATCTTTTTGAGGTACTAATTACGCTTATGCATTTGTAATTTTGTGAATCTCGAATATTTTTTTTCTTTTATTAAATCAATGTATACATTTTCAAAAAGAGGGACAGAAAAAATTTAAAATAGATTTAAAAATATAAAAAAACCCTGCAAAAATGGAAAGGAAAGATAATCATAAACATTACAAATGGTGCTATCTGAAGGTTTGTGGCATTTTTACTCCTAAGTTATGAAAGTTGAAAACTGCTCTAAGACTTTTGGAATACTCTGTATTAGGTGACAATTTATTTTGGAATTCAAATACTATTACCAATGTGTTCAAAAATGAATTAAAACAGAAAAGGAAATGGCCTGGGGAAGGTGATCTATACCTGTAATTCTCATATTTTAGGAGGCCAAAGCAGGAGGCTAGGTTGAGGCCAGCAGTTTGAGGTTGCAGTGAACTACGATGATACCCCTGCTCTCTCGCCTGGGAAACAGAGTGAGATCTTGTCTAAGGAAAGAAAAATTTAAAAAGGATATGAACATGCAATTTCATCATAAGGATCATAACTTTTGAGTTAAAATTTCAGTAAAATTAATATCACTGGTGGTGGGACTGCAAACTAGTATCAATACAACCTCTATAGAAAATTGTATGGTGATATCTCCAAGAACTTAAAACAGACTTACCATTGGATCTGGCAGTCCCACTGTTGGGCATATACCCAAAGGAAAAAGGTCAGTTTATGAAAAGGATACCTGCACTCAAATGTTTATAACAGCACAATTCACAATCACAAAGACCTGGACATAACTCATGTGCCCACGAATACACGAATGGATCAACAGAATGGCTGTAGACATACCATGGAGTAGTACTTAGCCATAGAAAAGTGATCCAGTGACCTTAGTATCATATGTGACAACCTGGATGGAACTGAAACCATTCTTCTAAGTGAAATATCACAAGAATGGAGAAACAGACACTAATGGATCCAATTTGGTTATAGAAAATAAATGTAGAGTGGGAAGAAAGAAGGGGGGGTAAATTCACACGTACTGGGTACAGGGCACACTATCTGGGGGAAAGGCAGATATATAACTTTGACTCCATCTGTACAAAAACAAAGTAGGTAAACAAAACGTGTACACCCTAATGTTATGAAGTTTTTTAAAAGTATTAAAAAGCTGGTATTTTTTAACTCTAGAAGGGAAAAGTCAATATTGTGACATGATATCCATTTCAGTAAATTAAAATTTATCACAATTTTGAGAATTAATATCAAAAGAGAACTACGAATGCTAGTAAAAATTGGCCAATGTGCCCACGCACGTTACACGCCCAAGGAGTCCGTTTGTAAAAATATGTTTGTAAATTTAGAGAGAGAAACCCCAAAGTTTTGCCCATTCTGGAGGTCAGTTGGAGTTTCTGGTGGAAGAAATCAGTATGAAGTACCAACTCGTGCAATATGCTTAGGGAGCCAAATTCACATGTTCCTTTGATGTAACCTTTGCTTAGAATATAATTGAGGCTCAGTCACTGCTGGAATTTTCATCTTGGACACAATGGATATTAAAATATTAAGCAAAGGGAACAAATCTCACACTTCTCTCTAGAAATGAAGGGGTTACGCTCTCCTGTCCTGTCTGACATTTGGTTTGCAGAGTGCGCTGAACTGCTCAGGGGTAAGGCATTTGGCTAAGAGGCGGCACTGTGTATCCATAGCACAGATTAAAGTGTATGTCGATTCTGTTTGCTCTGAGAACAAATATTTTCCCTGAAGTTAAGTCTCTGTGGTTGAGTGTGCAGGGTGGGTACATGCCTCACTGTGTCCATCAAAAGCCCTGCTCACTGAGGAGACCTGGCAGCAGGGAGTGGCAGTCACCCCCCAGCCTGTCCCCTGTTGCCCCCTACACTTCTGACCTGTTGCTCCCGTCCCCCTTAGCTCCTCACTGAGAAGGTTGTTGCTGGCAATTACCTGCTCACAGACCTGTACACATTTGCTACTACCTCGCCCGGGTCTGAATCTTTCTTCAACAAGATATTAGGTGTATCTCTAGCAACACAACTACACTGATGTAGCAAAGTGAAATGATTTTGTGACTTGTGGTGCCTTAGCTTGTTGGTAAATTTTATTTGGGGTCATGCTTGATAATCCAGCCTTATCTTTGGATTTTACTGGCACCTACAACAAAGAAACAGATCCAAACCTGGACATGCCACTATGAAAAGAATCGTGGTGACCTTTGTGCATACTTTACCTCCTGTTTCACAGCGAAGCAGGAGTCCCTCTGATGGTAAAGTGACACAGAATAGTAAAGGAATAATGTGAAGTGACAGCAACTCTGCTTTGGGGCTCCGTGTAATGACGCCCTTTCTAAAAATTCAAGTCATTCAAAATTGAAAGAAGCTGCCTGGTGGGCAGTGACTGCTCTGTCTCTGGAAGTGATACACAGGCTTCACTGCCATTGCCAGGAGTGCACTGGGCAGAACTCCATTGTTGGGTAGGATGTGACACTCTCTAAAGCCTCTCAGCTTTGCAATATAGCACGAATTCAGATTATGGATGCTCATTGTCCACTTAGTAGGCTCTCTCACTTTCCAGAATTCTAAAATGTGCATTTTCCCAAATAACAGCATTCATGACTTTGGTTTGACCTTGCCCTTGCATAGCTAAAGCAATTGAGAAATATGTGATGACCAGACTGACGGAAAGAGTGAGATGCTAAGGCTCAGCCCCAGAGCCACACTGCCGGGATCTGCCACTCGCTGGCCATGCGACGTGGGCTAGTTTCATAAATCTTAACTCTCCAGTGCTCATTTGCCAAATTCAAAGCATAACAGGTACCTACCTAACAGCCGCTGAAGCACCAAATTTGAAAAAGCACTGCAAAGTATCTAGCACGAGGTATGGCACTTCTAGTGAATATAGTTATACATATTCAATATTTGTTAGTCAGGGTGGTTTTGATTGTTCACCTGGGTTCTCTGTTCTCCATTAGTCAGCAAATCTGCCAAGTAATTGTCTGCCGTTAGCAGACGATAGATTAGATTTCGAAAGCTTTGTTAATTACTCACATTTAAAAAAAGGATGAATAGGAATAATCATTATTGCTATTTATTTATTTTTTTATATTTACCTGCACCTTAATTTCTGTAATTCTCCTAATGAAGTTGTTTTTAAGAATGGCTTTACATAAAGTTGGAGTCATTACTTTTGGAGGGCATAGTTGATTTCGATTTTTAAAAATAGCCTGTAATTATGTAGGATAATAAATTCCATAAATTTCAGCCCCAATTTCAGTCTGTTGTCGTCACCATTGTCATCGTGGAAGCTTATTCTATTTATCTGACAGAGGACATTTGGACTTAAAATGTTTTAGATTTTTGTTTTGTTTACAGAGCGCTGATTCATATGAAGGTGGGAGCTCTGGTTGAAAGTCTAAATTATGCTCGCATGTGTGGCTTTCCCTCCCATTGAAACAGAAATGATCCCAGTGAGTGAAAAGCAAAGATAAGCTGAGAATGGAGTTGCAATCTTGGTTTGTGCAGGTGCTGTTTTGTTAACATCCTGGCGCATGTGCATTGTATTTTTGCACACAGAGTAATAGTCAATTTTTTTTTTTTTTTTTGTAACATGCATTACAATGTTCAGCTCATTACAAGTCCCGACAAAGCCCCGTTGGAACTAAAGAGAAGACCCATACTCTTCATATACTGAGACGCTGTTCCCTTTGTAACTCAAAGAATTTTAGTTGAGGAAATATCCACTGGCGATTTTCTTTGTGGGTTGTTTATAGAGAAGCTACTTTTTGCCTTACTTTTTTTGAATGTGCTGTATTGAGACAGTCTTAGGTTTTGAATGTAGTCTTCTGGATTGATAACAAATCACACCAGGCCCACCTGCATCTTTGTATCACAAAACTGTGTCCCTCTTTCCTCGCTACTTCTTTTCCACCATTCAGAGCTGAAACAAACCGTTTCATAACAACCTCACCAATTTTTCCCTGTGTGCCCTTTAGTTAAAGACCCTCCTGTGCTGTGCATTCAGCTCTGAGGAGACTCTGTGTCACAGCCGGCTTGCTGGGACGTTGAAGTGGAGCACACTTGCAGGGTGCCTGGTGTGTCCCTGTAATGCATCCAGAGGGCACTTGCTTGCAGAAGGCTAAGGAGGAAGGGCATTTTATCACAATCCATAAGGCATTCAGATTTCGAGACAGTTTTTTAGAGAATCAAAAATAATATCTTCAACAGTTGAAATGACTTAGTGGTTTTCTCCAAGTCCATTTTCGCAGAAAAAGAAAAAAAAATCAAGCTGTTTTGGCATCCAATTTCTTTCTTTTTTTCCCAATCAGAACAATTCTAGCTTGATTTATAAATTGTGAATACAACTTTCTGATTCTTTAAAATATAAGCTAGAGAGACAGGTTGTGTTTGCTACCACCCTATGTTCCATTGCGTAATGTGGTATGTGCATTTTTAAGAAATAGGAAAACATGTTAAATATTGTAAGTGCAGTTATATCTTGGGCTTTTAAGTCTCCCTCTCTCTCTTTATCTCTAAATCCCAGTCTTCTCCTCAACTAAATTGTTTCTTATTAACTTTGAACAATAACTTAGTTTTCTTGCTAGCTCATTCATCATTGATATTTCAATTCCTTTATCAAAAGATATTTATCAAATATCTTCATTGCTAAGAATACAGTATGTAGTGGAAGAAATTTTAAGAAATTATTTTAGTTAAATGGTGACCTCCAAATTTTAGAGTAGGGACCTACCACTTATCCAATAGTCTACATTTACTAACTACTTCGTATCATCTAATCTATAACACCAAAGATGGTAAAATGTGCCATGACTTTATGTACCAATAAGACAGAAAAAAGAAACAGGACCAACTTAAATCATGAACTCACACTGGTAGTAAGACAAATTCTAATTTCAGAGGGATTATAAGAATAAGACTGTCTTGTTAATATAAATGTATCAGTCCTTCATAAAATATATAATTTATACCCTGTATTTCATAACAAAGCAAATGTTGTAAAGATATGCACATATATTCTCATAAGGCAAAAGCAGGATAGCTGCTTAGATTGAGGGGGGAGGCTGGCACAGGAAAGATGACATGGGAGATGAGGGGACATCAAGCTTTAAGACATCCTTTGGCCAGAAGCCATCCTAAGATTATAAACAGATCACTTATGCCTACATAACATGGGAAATGTTTTCAATATTCTCTCCTAGTTACAGTTCTTCTTTCTCTGCACATTATGGTTCTTTGTTGCAGAGTATCAAAGAATCAAAGAACTATAGTAATTGTCCAGAGTTTCTAAGCTTCATGAGATTGACTCTGAGGTAGCGGCTGCTGGTGCCTCAGGCCCGTAAACCCCTGGGAGCAGGGCTGCCTCTGCTGCCTCTCCTGTCTGCTCAGGGATGTACTCCTGGTCTCTTTCCAATCAGAGTCATCTTTGGAGCTTGGAGGAGTGCTGGTAGCTTCTTCACAAGAAAAGAGCAGGATCCTTTGTCTAGAAACAATAAGCAATAGACATAAAGGAGGATGAGAAATTTAAAACCACTTACCCATATGTATGGATATAGCTTTTGCTTTGAAATGTGTATGAATGTATGGGAAAATCCATCTGTGTGAATACAGACACCGTAATAATTTGGACTTAATCTTTCCTTCACGGACATATGTTGTACATAGGTGCAGCTTTGGGAAGAACTGATGTTTGGCACCAGGTTTTATTTGACTACGAATTTGCTTTGAAAAAGTAGGTAATGACTTTCTCCAGAGATCAAACACTTCAGTCTCCAATAAAAAAGGAAAGATAAGGCATGGGTATTGATAAAAGTAACAGAAATCATCCTTGTTTAGCTAATATATTGCTTTTGTTACTCAATATTCTTCATTCTATTCAAAATAACATAAAATTAAGATAATAGCTTCACAAAACTGACTCAGAGATGTTAATTGCTTCTTTGCTGGTTTGTGGACTTCTTATAATTCAGTACTTTCTCCTGGTGTGGTGCATGTTGTTATAGTTTGGAGTTGGTATGCTATGCCATTAGCAATTTTTATAAGGTTTTGCTTACTTACATGGTTATATCACTTTGATTTTTTAAAATGTCTTCATTTACTTCCTAGAAGTTATCAAGCTGACATAAAAAAGCCATCTTCTAATGGGAGTGAATTTTCATAAGCTATTTTCATCAAATTTCATTCTCAGATGTTGTATTTGGCCCTGTGTCAAGCATTAGATTGTCTTCCCTGCATTTTCCTTCTGAGTCTAAGAAAATGTACATTATGTTGATTATATATTATTGATTGCAATATACTATGTGGAAATTTGCTTGTTTTTATGAATGTTTTCAAACCAAAAATTTTGCAAAACAGAAACAAGCATTTCAAAGTTAAATCTATTTTTATTTATTTATTTTTTGTTTAGCAGGCACTGACCAGGTTGGATCCCACGACACCCAGTGCCCGGGGTTGACGCTTTAACCATTGAGCTATAGGAGCCCTGAAAAGTTAAATCTATGAATCACACACAAACCAAAAGGAGGAAATTGATGGTTTTCCTATTATACTGTGTGGCAGACAATCACTCTACAATTTCCATCAAAAAATTACCACTGCCAGTGGGATTTAATCTCACAGGACTGTCACAGTATTGTCAGCTTTCTTCTTACCTTTGAGTCGGATAACCCAGGATGCTGGTTACTTGTCTGTTGGCTGTTCGTTTCATTTCCATGCATCTATATTCTTCTCTTATAATCAGACCAGAAGTTTGCAAAGATCATTTAACAAGATTTCCTTACCAAGAGGCTTTCTTAGATTATTCTAGTGCAAGGTTCCCAGAAGGAAATCGGAAGTGGGGATAAGAACCGGGGATTTTTTTCTTCCTTTTGGCTTCAGACAATACTTCAGGCAGCAGTGGGAGAAGCAGATCATTCCTACAGTCTTGTCAAGTGGTGGCAGCGGTGACTCCATTGCCAGCAGGTTGAATGGCAGAGAGCTTGGGCTATTTATGGTATTTTCCCTTTTACTCTTCCCACTAACATCACTGAAGTATCATCTTGCAGTTACTCGTCAAACTCTTCCTTTTCCCTCCTTTAGGCCTTCCAATATTAAATATCTATTTGTCCGTATTGTTACCTCTGTTTGAAATTCCTGAAGTTGTCTCTATTTCCCTGACTGAGCCCTGACAGATGGCTGTAGTAACACCCTCTCAAACCTTGGCACACAGAGAGGAGAAACCCAAATAAGGACCCATGGGAACCAATGCTAGTTGTCCACACTGCTCTCAATTAATGAGCGAATGTTATTCAATGTCCATGGAGACACATTTCACAAAGTTCTAGCAGAGAACAAAGAACATAAAGATTGCATATTTTGACCATCTAGAGCTGCCAATTGCTACTCAAGGATAATTTCTTTGGATTCTAAGTAACCGTTTATCTTTACTCAGTTCACACCAATTTGATCATGAAAACAAGCACCTCTCACACCCTCCCATTTCCCCCCCATGAATACAGAGCTCTCAGCTACTGCCAGACAATCACCACTTCCCCCTGTCTTATTCCATCAAATACATTAATGATCATGAAAAGCACAACTGCGGGAGGGAGGGGTAGAGGGTGGAGGGAGAGGGATTCGAGGGTTCACTTCTGTGGTTCATCTTGCAAGGGTACAAGTGAATCTTTCTATGAGTAGAATATGAATGTTTTGACATGATAACTAAGAAAGTTACATGAAGGCTATGTTAACCAGTTTGATGGAAGTGTCTTGGATTGTGTGTGAAAACACCACACTGTACCCCCAAAGTGCATCAATGTACACAGTTACCATTCAATAAAAAAAAAAAAAGAATTGCTTGAGCCCCCCCCCCCCAAAAAAGAAAAGCACAACTGCTTTGATTCCAGAAAGCCTGTTCCTACTGCCTTTAGCTTCTAACATTTGCTAATTCTGGAAAAGAATCTTTTCATCTCTGCTTTGTTAGAACCCTAAATAGATATAAAGCACCTTTGCCCCCCATCTGCTGCAGAAATTTTAGTAGCATATTTAATTCAATTTTTGCTCCTTTTCCTGGAGGTGGAAGGTAGGGGTTATATGAATAAAAGGCACATGGTATACTCAAAGTACCCTTTCCCCTCAGCTGTTCACTTGAATGTCTCAAGGTATTCTACCCCAAGATGAGTTCTCGCCAAGGAAGATTCTTAAATTGAGCCTCCTCTTCCCTGAATCTCCACCAACGTTGACACATATGCCATTCTCCTAGGGTGAGTTCATCATAGGCTCAAGCTGGAGTCCTGGCTACATACCAACATTTCCAGTTTACTGAACACCTCAAGTGTCCCTGATATTATCTGTGCTCATATTAGACTATGTTCTTGAAAATTTGGGCACGTCATATTTGCTGTGCCTGAATTTACTTATAAGTATAAAAAGAATAAAAATGGTAGTGGTGGGGTATGTGGGGGGGGGGCAGGGGGCAGGGGGCAGGGCACAGCCTGCAGGCTGCCAGTCCACCCCTGATGGCAGTTGATCCCCAAACACTTTCTCTAACTATGTGTTACATAAATGCTGCATTAGTAATAAAATTTATTTCATTGGTTTACTTCTGTACCACAGAGTCTCGAGGCTTTGTGGTCCCATTTCCTAGTTCATTTTTTTCTCAGCTGCCTCATGTCATAGTTACATGGGATTGAAGACCCTTAGTGCTAATGTAGGGACACAGTTACTTCTGGGAAGCATGCAAGCTTCTAACTCTTTTAATTTTCAAACCAAGGTTAAAGAGAGTCTTATTGAAAGTCATTTCAAGTAATGTTTAAAAATTAAATACCACAAGCTTTTTCTTTTTTAAAGGTACATGGGCTAAATAAAGTTTAACTCTTAGAAGATTAATTATTACATAGCGGATATATGCTGCCCATGGGCTACTTCCTGTGTGTTCCTGTGCTCATTATTGAAGAATCATTCTTTGCCTTCAACTCAGGTGTCCCATCCACACAAATGAGTTGTGTATTAAAGTCCAGCTTCTTATGCCATTTGCTTTGCCTATGCCAGTAGGGACCTTTGAGGGATCACATCACAGGGAGCTAAGGAGAGGGAAGAAAAGCTCATTTTCCTACCATTTTATTGTTGCTCTTTTGCCTGAAATTGAAGCCGATATAGTAGCACAGGGCTTGAGGGCAAAGCTCCCTGCATTACCTTTCTCTCCTATTATAAGTCCATCTCAGAGTTAATAATTTTCTCCAAGGAAGTGATGCTGTAATAAAGATAATTAAATTGAAATTTAATATAGGAAGGCACTGTACGATAGCTTCATATCAGATGAGGGTTCTGAGAGAAACCATCGCTGTTGAGGGTGGAGTGTATGGTACGTAATTAACAATTATGTTTGTCAGGTTTATGAAACAGAAAATTAATAACATGGAGTCTGCAAAACAGTGAACAAAGCTGCGAATTCCGAATTAAGGTGACGGGGCTATCATTTACCCCTCCAGGAATCAGCGTCTTTTCCTTTCAGAAACAGAACACTGGATCATGCTGATTTATTCACTTTTCTTTTTTTCACTCCCTTTACTCCCAGCCTAGGCTTTTTTCTTCTTCTTCTTTTTCTCCCTTAGAGCCATGATTCCTAATCAGGCTGCATATTAGAATTACTTGGCAAGCTTTTAGAAATCGTAATGCCCAGGTCCACACCAGACTGATCAAAGCAAAACCTCCGGGAGTGGGATCCCAGCAACAGTATTCTGAGTCCTCCAGGTGATTCCAGTTGGGAGGCGGTGTTAGGAAGTAGTGGGACCATTTTCTCTAGAGGGGGGTGTGAGAGTCGAAGAAAAAGGAAGAACAAAAGCAAAAACCCAGGAAAGTATAACTGCGTAACAATCAACTATTCACAGATTGTACTTATACTGGCAAATAAAAATGTGCAGAATTTGTCCACCCCAAAACAAGAACGGCCATTGGTAATGACAACCACATTTCCCAGGAAAATAGCTCAGAGAGGTCTTGGCCCTTTCGATCTGTCACTCCCTGGCCTCCCAGAACCCATGAATGTTTGAAGGTTTTCAGATGGCACCGAGAATTCCCCAAATTACTCTGGGTCAGTGCTGGCCCTGTCCTCGCTAGTTGGGCCTTGATAACTGCATGGCAGAATGAAAGGAAAACACAGGTCGGCTGAGAAAGTGAAGCGTGTACGCTTGACAAATCCCCTTTCTAACTGTGCCCGCAGCACACAGGCAGAGCAGAGGAATCTCTGTGGAAACTGAATGTTTCCAAAGTCAAACGAGGCAGTTCATGCTGGAGGAAACAGGGTAGAGATCTGGTACGTGTAGACACAGACACAGACACACCTATCATCTCAGAGTATACTTGGATCAATAGCATTCCTTTATTGGTCCCTTTGAATTTAAGAGGTCACCACACTAGAGTAGATTGGAGGGAGATCTATTTATTATTAATTGACTTGCATAATTTATCTTTAGTGAAATACGTCTTTTGCAGCTTTTCTTCTGATTTGATTCTGATATGTCTTTCTTGAGAACCATTGAATTTGACAAATGGCAAACCATTTAAATATGCTTTCGAAAACTATTTAAGAATTTGAGTGTATCCTGTGCTTAAGATGATGGGAGAAAAAAGAGAGTTGTGTAGGAGTGAGTGTAGGGTCCTGGGAGTTATATGCTAAACATTTCTTTTTGTTGTTGTTTTTCCTGTTTCAATTTTGACATTAATTATTAGCATCAGAGCAAACTGGATAAACATTCTCTTGCTCCATTATCCATTATCCTTGGTGAAAGCAAAGTATTTGTCTTGAACGATGAGTAGTGAGATTATAAACATTTCTTTTTGCACTTGGTCGTGTACAATGTAACCACAGCACTTTGGTAACATTTGTGCTCACTCAAAATCAGTTTTTCCCACTGTATATTTATCTAAAAAGATTATTCAGATTTTTCCGTCATTGAATCAAAAGAATGAGTAAAAAGTAATTATGCACATGACTAAGGACAAAAGACTAAGCCTATTAAAATATTAAAGCCTTGAAATTTAAATTGAGTTAATCACATTTATCAATACAACTCATTTTTAATTTGCTTTCTCTTTTATTAAATATTATTGCTTAAATTGCTAGACCATGGCTGTATCTATGTAACCAAATAACTGGAGTGTAGCCTTGTGATCGTGGCTCTTCCAGCTATTTTTGGTGAGACCAGTGATGTCTACCCAGACATGACAAGTAGCTACCTAAAGATATCAGCTTTGCAATGTTTTATTTGATGCCTGAGAATTGCCCTGGTGTCATAGAATCATACCTCAAATCTCAAACTTTCAAAGTGACCTTATGTTTCCTACCATCAGAATATTTAGATTTTTAGAACATTTCAAGAATGAGGACTTTTTTTTTTTCAGACATAATCTCATTCTGTCACCTTGGGTAGAATGTTGTGGCATCACAGCTCACAGCAACCTCAAACTCTTTGGCTCAAGTGATCCTCTTGCCTCAGCCTCTCCAGTAGCTGGGACTATAGGTGCCTGCCATAATGGCCAGCTATTTTCAGAGACAGGATCTTGCTCTTGCTCAGGCTGATCTCGAACTCTGAGCTCAGAAGATCCACCTGCATTGGCCTCCCAAAATGCGAGGATTACAGGCATGAGCCACCATGCTCAGGCTACAAATGGGGACTATTTTTTAACAAATGATTTACATTTTTACCTGGCCTGGGCTGGGTAAACACATACAACCCTTCCTTGTCTGGTTCCTCTGGTGGCAGCTGTAGGACCTCACAATAAAGAATACCATAAAAGCAATCTAGCCCCCTGTTCACCGTGAGGGCTGTGCATAGCCAGGGAGATGGGTAAGCACACACAAATATGCATTTGTAGCAGCTGCACAGATTGTGCTTGCCCATTTCTAAACAGGGTACCAGGATCTCCTAGAGTTAATGTACCAAATACTCCAAATATGTGGCATTCAGCCCAAAATGTGTCATTAGAGGTGGAGGATGAGGAATTGGGGATGGGAGGAGGGAACCTACCAGTGGATAAGTTCCTGAAAGGAAACTACGTCCTTATTTTTACATAAATTGTCTACTTATGCCATTTGCTGGGCATAACCTTTGTCAGTAAATGAGCTAGCTACCAAGTGACTGCCGTAGCAGATGTATGCATGTTTTGCAAATTGGAGTTTTGCTATTATTTCTGAAGGCCTTGTTATGAAAAAAACTTACTTGGGTTTAAAGTCCAAACATGTTATCACAAGAAATTTTGATAATGCAGTTGATGATTTAAGAAAAGGAAGACTTACTCGATTCTTAAAAAATAACCAACTATTATAAATGATGAAAAATCTTAAAGATGTTTACAAATATACATTGTTTACTTAAAAGAACTATTTCTTACCAAGAATTTGATGAAATCATCCCTGCAACACACGCTGGTTAGGAATAGTGCATAGCTGTTTTAAGCTTAAGAAAAGCAAGATCAAATTTCTCTTTAAGTATTTGGAAGTTTTACTTAAAAATAACAACGAATACCTTTTTTAATACCTTGCATCTTATTTTTCTTACCATAATTTTATCATATAAGTAAAATAAGAGAATATTATATACCGAATTCTAAATAGATGGTCTCAACTCATTCATTTTCACTACCTGTATTTCACGGATTTTCATTTTCTATGAGTTTCTTGGGGGGAAAAAGAGGTTGGCAGGAATTTGTCTATAAAATTTGAATACCTACCTATATACTTAAAGGCTGTCCTTAAATATCTATCTATCTGTTTAGCCACCTGTCCATCTATCTATCATCTATTATCTATCAGTCTATCATCTATCTCTCTATCTTAATTAATGGTAGGACTAAAGTGATCTCTTTTCTGCATACTATCTTTCTTTGTCCTTTCTTCCTTATCCATTTCCAATAGTGCATGAATATGCATTTTC
Organism: Otolemur garnettii; assembly: GCF_000181295.1. Taxonomy (NCBI): domain Eukaryota; kingdom Metazoa; phylum Chordata; class Mammalia; order Primates; family Galagidae; genus Otolemur; species Otolemur garnettii. The sequence goes on along the minus strand of NW_003852421.1, from coordinate 15,501,006 downwards.
CTTTCCAAGAGTAGTACAGTGGAGAATATCCTTTATAATATGAAAGGCTGTCCCCCAAGCTTACAGGTGTACATCTGCAAACCCCCATACCAGAAGTGCTTCCAGTATGGCTTTTAGGTGAATATAAAACTAAAAGCAATTTAAAGACGAGTCCCACGTTTGGGGTTAATTCGTATATTCTGAACTTAATTTCAAGATGTCATAAAAATCTTCGGACAAAAGCAAATGGGGGAAACATGATTAACTCCTTACATACGAAATTCAAAAATTCCAGGGTATCCAAAAACGTGCATGTATGTAGTAGATATGTATACTTACTCTTTCCCTCCTTCATTAAAAACTCATCCCAGTACATTTCTCTGAAGCCATCTATCCCCTGGGCAATTAGCGCCTGTTTAGATCTGAGACACTTGGATACCGGCTAGTTCCCATGGCACTCTGATGTGACTTGGAGGTTGTAAATGCCTCACAATTAACAAAGCTTTTATTATTATTATTTTGAACTCTCTCCCTCACTGCCTTTGTTTTCTATAGAAGACAAAATGACAAGGTTTTTTAAATGCGTTTTTTTTTTTGTTTGTTTTCTGCAATATGTATTTTTAAATCACGCTGACAGTTTTATTCCACAACATACCACCGATTGCTAAACTCTCATGAACAACCCTATCCCAACAAAAATCACTCACGGAAGAGAGGTTTAAGGAGACAAATTTCAGCTTCATGCTTCAGAGGGGCTGTAATAAATCATGGTACGGGAGGAGGAAAACAAATATAAAAATGATGAAATGTACCTGATAGGAGTGTGTTTTTAATCAGTATTTTCATAGGCAGATGCAATTCTCCAAACCTTTCCTCTGTGGGGCTGTACTTTATGAAGTTCATATGCCATCTTTTCTATAGAATCTACACTTACTCTCTCTTCTGCGTCTATGTTTCTTCTCAAGGGGCAGAATTCCAAATCTGGGCCATTTCAGGGGAAACCTCATTTTTCCACAATGGGGCTTCTTCCAATCTTCCTTCCTACTGAAGGATTTGTTTGTAAGTACGTGTCAGCCTTAAAGCAATGGGACAGCTTCTTGAATTACTTAGAGCTAGCTACAATTTACCAGCCTCTGAGGTGGCATTAAAGCAATGTTCATTTTTTAATGAGTATTAAATTTACTTTTAGCCAAACCCTCTAGCTGACAATGAAGTGTTCACAGGGCTTGCTATTGGCTCTCTCTTTGGTAATTACTCTACTGCCGGTGATTACTCTATCTTTCTCTTTGGATGAAAAGCTTAATATGTTTGAGTCTTACACTTAATTTCAAAAGTGGAAACAGCAGTAAAACTCTCCAGATTTCAAGTCTCTGAGTAGGGTCTCTTCTCAATTATGAAACACATCCACGTGGTGGCATGCAAAAAACACAATTTGTGGTAGAAAAAAATCCAAGTTTGAATGCTGACACTACCCTTTATTTCAGAGGCTGGTCAACTACTACCTGTACACTAAATCCAGCCCCATCACTTCTTTTGGTAAGATTTTTGAGCTAAGAGTGGATTTTATATTTTTAAATATTTGGGGAAAAATCAATAAGTGAGTAATATTTTATGAGATGAAAATGATAGGGAATTCAAATGTCAGTCCCTAGTAAAACTTCAGTGGGATACAGCCACACTCATTCATTTACGTGTGGGCTACGGAGCTGTCTTCATGCTCCAACAGCAGAGTTGAGTAGTTGCCACAGTGATTATTGTGTGGTCCTCAAAAGCCTATGTTTACTACCAGGCCCACTTTGTAAATACCTTTGTAAATACCAAAAAAGCATTTGCCAATACCTGATTCAAATAGTTGATTAATTGTAGTCATTAATTTACTCCCAAAGCCTCAATGGCTTCATCTGTAGAAATGGATTGATAACACAGCAACATCTCAGAGCTATTGTGAAGAACAAAACGAGGTCTCTAAGCTCTCAGAGCTCTCATTGTTAAAAAAGTAAAAACATTCTCCTGAGTGTCTAAGTGTTTCTATATTGTTTAAGTGAGGTGATGGATATGTTAATCTGTTTGCTTTAAGCATTTCACACTGTAGATCAAATCATCTCATCGTACCCCATAAATGTATACAGTTATGATTTTAAGTAAAAATTAGCTAAATAAAAAAGTCAAAACACAAATACTAGTTATCAGTTGTTTTTCTCTATTAGTTGTACTTTTCCTCCTCCCAGTTTTGATTGAATGTATTTTTAAATGGATGTCCTGTGAGCTATTTAATACATTTATTTCTAATAGATGTGATTTAGAAACGGGCATTCAGAATAATTTATATGAATACTTACTGAATGACTACTGTAAGTTAGGTGCTGATTTCTGAAAGATAGATTATATAAAGATGAAGCTTCTCCAATCTTTCAAAATGTCTTTGGGAAACATTTCTCAAAGACATATCTACTTGTGTAATTTTTCCACTTGATCCTGTGTTTCTGATGTATCTATGTGCTCTTTTTCATTGTTTCCAGATCAACAAATGGGGACAAAGAAAATGCACATTCTTCTTTTTTTTTTTATTTCTTATAGCATAACTGTGTACATTAATGCAATCATGGGGTACAGTGTGCTGTTTTCATATACATTTTGAAATACTCTCATCAAACTGGTTAACATAACCTTCATGTCATTTTCTTAGTTATTGAGTTAAAACATTCATACTCTGCTTTTAGAAAGATTCACTTGTACCCTTGTAAGATAAACCATAGAGGTGACCCCACCAATCACCCTCCCTCCCCCCGGTAAATGCACATTCTTTGAACACATTTGGGCTCTCTTAACAATTGCATATAAAATAAAAGGAAAAAATCAAGGCATTTATTCCACTCATCAAACACAAATGATGTTTACCTTTATTGCAATATTTCATAGTTAAAGATGTTAAGTTTTCCACCTTGAATTTTTTCCTCCAAACTGGTTTTTGGATTAAAAACCCGATCAAGATTTCTATTCTGACAGGATGAAGGCATTTGCCATGCTGCTAATGAAGGAAGAAACAGAGGAAATCTATTTGGTTATTTCCTGATTCTTGTCCAAAAGCAATTGCCTCCTGCTGTGGTCTGTTCTTGGTGTTCAAACAGCGCTGGTCCAAGTCCAACCCTTCAGTCTATTTTGATCTAGGAGAGCTAACCTCTTTGATGTGTATCAGTGACTTCTAAAGTGCTGTGCCAGGTTTAATCAAAGGTACATAGCTTCAGCAAAAATAAATGACGAGAAATGATCACAGTGCCACATGCAGGGTTTTTAAGCAGCCTCCAGACTTTGCTGAGCTGGGCCCCCTCCTCAGAGGACAAATGCAGAACCCCAGAGGGTCTCCCTCACATGAAATAATTGCAGAAAACAGAACAAAGGAAGCGGGACAATACTCTCAAGCCCTCCAATTTCATCATGCAACCGATATTCCTTTGACGGCCGTGGCCAGGCCCAGCTCAGTGCTGCTGGGTACTATCATTGAGCACAGGCACAAGGAGTGTGGATCCTGGGCAGAGATGAGGACCTTCAGGGTCCCCAGGGTGAGGTGCTGGATGAGAACATTAGTGCTGGCATTATTAGCCTATCTTCAGCTGAGCGGCCGCTTACTCAGTGGCCTTCTTAGCTATACACCCCAACACAGGGAGTATGTTTCTAGATGAGCCGTAACACAACCAAGGAGGGAAAAGACCCTTTTTAGCTTTCTGCCAATTCTATCGCTACAGGGTGTTTTCTAAGCATTTTAAATCTCTCACTTCCAAAATGTTTTTAGACATATATACATATGAATATGTACATCTTATTGCCATTTCATATAAAGTAGATAATAATGCTATCATAACATATTGAATGTTAAATCTGTATAAGATGGATGTCGAATGCATTTTTTCCCATTCTCCAGTGCATTATTTTAAGCAGGTCTAAAAGCTGTACTTGGCAGGCACTGCTGTGTTATCTAGACAAGTTAGAATGTAGAGTTGTTTTGCAAAAAGTCTACCAAAATTTTAAAAATCTAAAGTCAGAAGATTATGCATTTTTCAGGATAGGCCATGATTGAATACAATTCTATTTGATTGCTCTATCAGATTTTATCCTGTTAATCACTCTGATAAAATTCTCTTTTCTCTGTCCAAGAATCAACCCGCACTTCTATTCCCCCCGTGATCTCATCCTGTCATATGGCTTTATGGACCATAACTGTTATGACAGCTACCAAAGGGTTCCCTTCAGCGGGCCGCCTCCCTTCAGGTGTACATGCACATCTTCCCTGGAACTTTATGTGCCTACAAGCAGATCGCCTGTCTTCCCCATGAAGCTGCTGCACTGTTAGTCCTCGAATCAGTACGGATGGCCCCTCACTTATGATGGTCCACTTTCAACTTTTGACTCCATCATGGTGCAGAAGTGATATCTATTCAGTGAAAACCACACTTAGAAGTTTGGATTTTGATCTTTTCCTAGGATAGCGATGTACAGTCGGTCACTCTCTGGAGATGCTGGGCAGCCACAGCTCTCAGCCAGCTGCAGGGTCACAGGGTAAACATTTGTTACTCCATAGGGCACTGTATTGCCACGTTATTCAACTGTGGGGTGATGACAGTGTCTGAGCACATTCAAAGGAGGCTGGGCTAAGCTGGGATGTGGGGTAGGCTGGGCTTATTAAATGCATTTTCTATTTTCTACTTGGGATGGGTTTATCCGGATATTACCCTATCATAGCTGAGGAGCATCTGTAAACACAACTACATCCTACCACATGCTCAGACTGAACTAGACTCACCGGTAACTTTGCACTTCTCTCATACCTTACATTAACAAATCCTGCATCTGAACCCTAGGAGCCACGCAGACACTTTCCATGACCTCTTTAGCCCAAGCCACATTCATCTCTCACAAGAATAAATGCAGCCATCTCCTACTGATCCTCTTACCCCTCTACAGCTTTTCTTAACACAAAATTCCAGAACAAAATGTTTAAAACATCAGCTACATCAGGCCAATTCTTTGCTCAACATTTTCCAGTGACTTCCCATTTCACTCTAAGAAAGGAAATCTCACTCCCCTTGCTTTGGGGAATCTAACCTTACAAACTCAATTCTCTTTGCTCCAGCCTCATGCTTGTCTAGAGCTCCGTGGGAACCTCCTTCCTCAGACCTCTGATTACTCATCTTCTGCTCGTCAGTCTTACTTCTTGATCTCCTTTCTGTCTTGGCTCAAATACCCCAGTCTCAGTGAGTCCTTCCCTGGCCGCCTCATTTAAAACAGCAAATCGTCCTGCTCACCCAGGTCATCTCCCCATTTTCTTTTCCTCCATGGGACATCTCACCACCTACAACCTGCATATTTTATTTATTTATTTGTTTTCTCTTTCTCTCGCATAAAAGGTAGGCGCTCCGAGGGCAAGGATTCTTGTTTCATTCACTGCTGATTCGTGGCACAAGGGACAAAGCTTAGAACATAATAGCTTCTCCAAAAATATATCCTAATAAATAAAGGGATATACCTGAACTACAGATGAAAAGGATATACATGAAAATCTTTGCTACCATCAAATTCAGGACGATTTTAATCTTTTGAAGATCTTTCCGTGCTCTTTAAAAAATAAGGAACAGACGTTCACTTTGTCATCAGAAAAAGAGAAATGTCTTATTAAGTGTCCTTTAACGTAGAATGGAAAAGTATGAAAGAAAGCAAAAGTAGAAAACAAAACTTGTGTGTACGTAAATAAATATATCACAAATATGTATAAATATAGACACAGAAGGAAATAAAACCAAGGGGGATGTATCAAAATGGTACCCGAGCCAAACTGTAGGTCACAGTTTATCTTGTTCTATCTTATTCCCTTTGGTTAATGAGTATATATTCCTTTATAATAAAAATGGATCACTCTTTGAAATAAGTTAGAGGTGAAATGGTTTGTCATATAATCATACAGCAGGTAAATGAAATAAGACAGTGATCTTAGTTGTTAGTTACTTATAAACAGTTCTTATGACCAAATTACTGCAACTCTGTTAATTAATTTAAAAAAGTTATAAATACATCAGTGTACCATTTTCTTATTGAAATATATAAGTTGACACAAAGCTTTTTCATCAAGAATGTCTCACTAATGTATACTCCTGGATAGTTAAGTTAAAATTTTAAGTGGAATATGGTGAGATCACTTTATGTCTTTCAAACTTAAATTCTTTAAGTCACAATGACCTGATAACCTTACAGTTAAAAAGCATTTTAATTACTACCATGTTTTCAAAATAATCTCCAACATTGTAATAAAATATGCCATGCTAATAGCTTAAACAGATCCCTCTGTTGCCATCTTTTTCACTCTTAGTGTTGACAGCAATTAATCCGTGCAACAATCAAGCAAAGCTTGGCTTTTTGCTTGGACTCATTGCTGGACATTATATTTTGGGAATAAGCTTGGATGTACTGGGGGGAGTAAGGTTGGGTGTTTATTTTGCAGAACCCGTTTGACCGTCACAAAGGAGGACCAGTTACATTTCCTTCCCTATGTGAAATCAAGCAGAAGACCTCTTCCTGGTTCTAGGGGAAGGACTTAACTCTTCTACCTTTTTCCTAAGCTTCCTCTTCCCCACCCAAGAATATACTCAAAATGGACATTGCTCAGAGAGTCCTACTGAAGTCACAGCTTGCTAGTGAAAAAGATATAGCCTGGGTTTCTGGGGAGTGGGTTTACCCACTACCTCCCTGATGCTGTAGCAGCCTCCTTTGTGAGAGGAGAGAAGCCACCCTTTTGGGGCCTCAGCCTCAACTCCTGTGGTGTTCAAAGCATCAGTTACGCCAAAGCCAATTATTAGGTAATGTTTCATATGGAAGCACTTAACTAATACTTTCCATGATAAAAGTGTCCAGACTTGCTTAAGAGAGGACACAGAGAAGCCAATAAATAAGGGATCCATCAGAGATGTTCATTTCTTGCTTAATACAATTTAATAGAAATTAAAAATACAAAACCTTGATGTGACAACGTTTACATGCAGAGGATGACCTCTGTGCTCCTCAGGTGCCCCTCTCATAGCTTAGTGTGTCTTGGTAACAACCACATTAGGATAAGAGTTTGAATACACTCTCTGTTACCTTTCTGCTCATAGCCAGAGGTTTGGGTTTGGTTTTTCTCAGGAGGGAAAGGTAAACAGTTCACTTTTGCGAAAGGGGAGATTGCTACAAATAATTGTCCTCTCCAACTTGTTTTTAAAAATGTCTGAAAAGGTAAATTTTTGTGGCTTATCACTCTTTTAATGGTAAAAAATGTGACTTCGGAATTGCATACTGTCAGGTATGGCAGAAGGGGTAGCAGGGAGAAAGGATAGATTGACTATACTAAGAAAAGGCAATAAAGAAGTCTGGACTGTAGCTCTTCCTACTGTACTCTTCAGAATAGAAAAGACAAACTGGTTACACGGTGGCACCCAGCCAATCTCTAACTAGAAGCGACTGCTTTGCCAACGAGGAACACAAAAGATGTTCATTGTTTGCAAACTGAGTTTCCTAAAAAAGCACCTTTTCTCCAGGCCAACCAAACAGGAAATCAAGGCAATTCCTTCCACTGCTCCTCACTGCTGTTTCTCTCCTCCCTGTGTTCTCAAACCTTTCTGGAAGAAGGCTAATCTGCGCGGAATCCCGAAGGAAAAGGAGACTTTTCACTTCCCAGCGTGATCTCTTCATTATAGCTGCGCGACCACAGCGTGTGATTGTTCCAAAGGACAGTAGCCAATATTATAAATATCTACATAAAACAATTCACTGGGAAGCCTTTGTATTTTGAAGTTTTTTATTTGTATACACTCTTTTATCTTCATGTGATGTAGCCAGATTTGGGAGGGGGTGGAATGGGAGCAATCTGGGAAGGAGCCAATTTGGGGAGGAGGCGGAGGAGGGGAAAAGAGCGGGAAGGCTCTCCTTCACCAGCGACTTCTCTTCTGCCCTTTATTTCCTCCCTCACTGACCGCCAGAGGCCTAGAGTGAAAGAGGAATTGAAAACAGCATCAAACGGTAACATAGACGCGCTCTCCCTTGTTCTTTCTCTCCTTTCCTTTCCATTCTAAGAGTGCGTAACCGCTCCAACTTACAGCCCTGCTGCGGGGTTTTCATGACTCCTGCATTCCAGACCTCAGGGTCCCCATCAACCGAAGTCCTAAAGCCTCGGCTCTGCTGTGCTATTACCTTCATCCGCGAGAATGGCAGGCATTTGTATGTCACCTGGGATCCTCTCGGACATTTACAACATAGTTGCTACGGCAAACATAGATTCTAGGTGCCAAACTGCCTAGCCAGGCAAACTTGTAGAATACAGCCAGCTTGTAATTTGGAGACGTGCATTGTAGTTTTAAAGAATCCACTGAAAAAAACTAGATAGTCATAGAAAAAATGACAAAGATGTATATACATCAGTACAGAAATAAGGTCAAGGTCCCCCCAAAGCATTTGGAACCAATAATTATTACTTGTGACTAAACGGAAATGTTTTGAGTGGACTGCATTTCCCCATAAAGAGTTTTTGTTTTGGTATCAGATATGGGTTTAGGATATGAGAATAGTCATTGTGTGGATTTGAAATGATATTTTCTAATTTTTTTGCATACTTTGAAAGGGGCCATAATTGCTATCTGTAGAAACATGAAATGGATTTAAATCAGTTTCCAGATGGATTCTGAAACAATAAAAGCTTTTTGGTTTTTGTATGGGGAGAACTGGTTTTAAGAAAACACATATCCCCCCCCCCCACACACACTGGCTAGAAAAAGGACACTTATATACTAAAATGAAATCTGTTGAATGTAGAATATTCTCTAATACTAGAATGGACCTTTTAAATGATACTATAATTTAGTATTTGAGAAACTACTTATCTCAAGTTGATCTAAAATGCAACTAGTCCCAAAGTTTAAATAAGATACTTTTCAAAACATTATACATGATAATTGATGTTTAAAGTGAAATTTAGAAGCCCTTTATTATTTTGATTGTATTACATTGAATAATGTTTTGTATGGAATGTATTTAATGAAATTTGAATTCTTTGAGGTTGAAAAGATGTTGAGAGATTGTTAGGAAATTTCTGCCCATGAATATAAAGGCTAAACAAAGTATGTCGGGGTGCAAGTTTTGTTTTTCTGTTCTCTTTGTTGACGTACCCACCTAACTCCTTACTATACATTTTTCATGTCCCTCAGGCAACTCAAACTCAACATCCCTAAAGCAGAGCCACCCTTCACAGTCGTCTTCACTCATAGTTTGCGTGATGGTGACTGGCCCCCTCTTCTACCCTAAAGAGGCTCTGTATATATTGTCCCTAATCTCACCCCCAATCACATCTCTCTCCTGCTCCTCATTTCCCCTGCCATTGTCTTTAACCCAGTTCTCATCATTTTTCATTTGTGTAACTTTAACAGCTTACCTGCTGTCTTTGCCTCAAGCCTGGATCCTCCTGTCCTATCCTAGATAGAGCCGCCGGAGTGATGTTTCTAAGGAAATCTGATCACATCACTCCCTGCTTAACATTCTTCTCCACTAACTCCTCTTTACCTTTGGGCTGAAATCCAAATCACTTAACATGGCTTGTAAAGCTCTGCCACGTGTGAGCCCTCTGTCTGCCTCTTGTTTCAGCAGCTCGTGATCTACAGTTGTGCTATTTGGGTAGGACGGTCACTAGCCATAAGTGGCTGCAGCAATGTCATTTTAAGTTAATTAAAATAGAAAAAAATTAACAGTTCTATTTCTCACTTATACTTGTCACATTTAAAGAGGTTAATAGTCACATGTGGCTAGTGGTCACAGCATTGGAAAGAGAAAGTATGGGCATTCCCATCCATGGAGGGAGTTCTATTGGATGGCACTGCCCAGAGTTCAATCACGTAGTCAGTGTGCAGCTTGGTTGGGAGTCCCCAGCTGCATCCACTCTCCTCTCTCTATATTCTTGCTTATATTTCTCCCTTTCTCTAGAGTGTCCTGTCTTGCGCTTTGTTAAATCCTACTCATCTTTCCCTAATCATACCCATTTAAACCTGGGTTAGATCCTCTTCCCATGGGTTTCCACAGCCCACTAAAAGGATCGTTGTCTGTTTTGTTTGTTTGTTATTGTTTTTTAACAGCACATTCATTGTACTTATCTGTTTTTAGCCTTGTTTCCTCACTGGACTGTGAAAGCTTTGCTATCAGAAACTATGTCCTTTAAAGTCTAATGCTGGGCTTGATTCACAGAAGCATATGAAACCATATATAAGAATAAAATTCAAATATTAGATATGCACTGAAAAATGTTTCCTTTGTGATTGGAACTGATGTTTATGGTAAACATTTAATGTTTCAGTTGACAACAGGCAAATTATACATTTCAGCTTTCTAATCTTTCAGTTTTTTTTTGTACTTGACTAATCAAGCGCTTAATTATCTTAGTATATATCTTTAAAACCCACTATAAAATTGAAAGTTTATTGAAGTATTGAAAAATAAAGGACTTCTAAGATTCTAAAAAAAATACTTCATGTTGTTTTGAAAGATCTCTTATACTGCTGGGTATATCAGCCAGGTATAAAACATCAACACAATTATTTTAATAGTGCCAGTTATATCGGCTTCAACGTGCTGTGTTTTAATGTTCTTTAATTAATGTGGGCGAGCTAAGCAAATTTGTATCACTCCTAACAATTGGATTACTAACATTTCTAACACAATATGTGGACTACTTACTCATTTTGTTTTTACAAATCACTGGACTGTGCAAGAAGAAGAAAAAACAAAAATAAAAATTGATTTGCTTCCTTTTGTGACCATCAACTTATTTTTAAATTAATAAACCTTAGTGACAAAAGAAAGCATAACTTTCACTGTTGTCCTTTTCATCTTCTAACTTAAAGAGCTAACTTGTGGGTCCTTTAAAATATCACTCCAACAATAAGTTTTCAGCTTTTAGTTTTCACTTATCTGTGAAGGTTTTAGGTACTTTGCAGAGCAGTAGAAACATGTGAAGAATGAAGTAGTAGAAACAAATGAAGAAACACGTAGGGAGACCCTGCCTGAGCCCACTCTACTCCCACTCTCCCACCTCCCTCTCTGTGTGTAGTTTCCTTTTCCTGCAACAGGCCAGGACCTTCATAACTGGAGAGAATAACATATTCCAAAGTCTTGAAATGTCAAAATCTATTTATTTATTTTTTCAATCGATAAATATTTAGAATAAATTAATGACTGTGGCTCGGCGCCTATAGCTCAACCGGCTAAAGCGCCAGCCACGTACACCTAAGGTGGCGGGTTCGAATCCCCAGCCCAGACCCGCCAAAACAACAATGACGGCTGCAACCAAAAAATAGCCCGGCGTTGTGGCGGGCGCCTGTGGTCCCAGCTACTTGGGAGGCGGAGGCAGGAGACTCGCTTGAGCCCAGGAGTTGGAGGTTGCTGTGAGCTGTAATGCCACGGCACTCTACCCAGGGGGACAGCTTGAGGCTCTGTCTCAAAAAAAAAAAAAAATAAATTAATGACTGTATTAAGTTTACTATTCATTTAATTGACGTGTGTGTGTGTGGTTAAGAAACTCCTGGGCAGCTAGTGAGTGAGAAGGTAATATCCATGAACCAGAAAGCAGACCCCACCAAACAGGAAATCTGCCAGCACCTTGATCTTGGCCTTCTACCCCTCAGAACCATGAGACGTGAATGTTGGGTGTTTCAGCCACTCAGTTTATGGTATTTTGTTACAGCAGCATGCTTGGACTTAGACACTGTGCCTTGTCGTCCTTTCAGCTGTGATTTATTGTTATTCTACTAAAGTATGGAGATAAGGTGGGGGAAGGGAAGCGTTCTGTCATCTAATGATTAAATCTCAGTCTTTTGGTGGACCTGTGTCCCGCAGAAAAATATCTTTCCTTCAGGTGGGGTAAGGCTTGAGTAAAGGCTCCCCCCAATAGTACTTTGTTATGGAGAATGCTCTGTGTGTGTTACACAATAGTTGTCCCTGCCAAAGCCTTGAGAGGATCTTTCCTATCTCTTATCCATGAGGACTTTTGGGGGTTCCTAGATGTAAAAGTGAGGGGACCCTGCTAAGGCTTGGGACTTTCTAACTCTTAAAGTAGTCCTTTTTTAGTCTCTTGCAATTCATCAAAATTGCCATTTAAGTGTTACTACTACTTTAAGACTACAGTGGTTCTGCCTCCAGATAGGCAGAAATTTCTGGGTTGAGATTCTGCCCTGCTACCTTGGTTATCTCCTAGGTAAAGAGAAGTCATTGATTTTCAGTTTGTTCAACTTTATTTTGTAGGAAAAATGACAGCAATGACTTCCAAGCTCTTTACATGTAAGAGGTAAAACTGGAAGTCTGAGCTCATTTGTTAATAATATAAAATTGCAGTACATTAACATCTTCTGATTATTGCAAGAATAATTAGCTGAGGTCAGATAAGAGGGAAATTTTTAACAGAATTTTAAGAGCCAACATTGCATAATTAGTGGATGAACTTGAAAGTGATTTCCACAATTTAATCAGTATGATCAACAATGTACCTCTATTTATATTTACATATTAATGTTAAGTGGCTTTCCCACTTATCTGGCCATAAAATCGAGGATGAAATAAATTAAACTTGGAACTAGAATTGCAAATTGCTGTATCATGAGTATTAAATGAAAGTTTTCAAAAATGAAAGTTCAAAACATACCAAGTCATAGTTTTTGCACTAAAAGCATCATTGATACTACTTTTTGAGGAGCAAAACTTTTATTGACAAAAATATGCAACTTAATAATATTTGTTATTTTATCTTTATCTCACCTTTTAAAATTCCTATTTTGTGGACAAATTTATAACATATTCAACATTTAATGGAGCGTTATCTATGTACAATTTATATAAATAAATGTATGTATATGGAAAGGAACATTCAGATTTTTACTGTTGGTGGACAAGATTAAAGTAATCACTTTACCGCTATTTGAGTAATATTGGCCAAATTATGTAAGCTCATTGAGCTTTCTGATATGCAAAGGGGAGACAATGATTTCTGCTCTTCTGATTGTTGTTAGGATCAAATAAGATCATGCATGTAAGAAAGGACTTTACAAGCTGTCAGGTGCTGAGCAAATGCAGCTCTCTATGCTATAATTTTTTGGGGTTTTCGTTCTGTGGCTCCATATTGCTGAAAAATGGAATGATAGTTGTTTATTCAGCTGAAGAATTCACAAACTGGGAGTGGATTAAAAACTATAATAAATTTATCTTAAAAACCACTGTGGAATTACTCTGAGTGTATGGAAAAAATATACTTTTCACTGTATATTATTATCACAGTGTATCTGACGCCTGTGTGGTTCTAATATAAACATTTAAGAAGCAGAACTTAAGAAAGGCAGAAGACTGCCAACTAGGTCTCTGATGTGTCAGTCAGACCCAAAGATGCATAATCCTTAATTTGTTGGTTCTCAGATAATGATTCTTTCTTCTTTAGCAGAAACTACCTGAGATTCTTTTTAAAAAGCTATGAGAAGAGGTGCATAGTACAAGAACATTTTGGTATAGGGGAAAGATAAGGGGGTCTTATGAGCCTCAAAGACCTATATTCTATTCTTTCTCATGCCTAAATCAGAAGCAGATGTTACCTTGGGAAACTTGCTGAAGTCTCTTACACCTGAATCTATAAAATGTGTGTTTTATAACTAGAACTTAGAGGTTCTCTCAACCCATGAAGAATACATCTCGGAAGAGATGTCCACTGATGTGGAATAATAATTTGAATTCTTCTTGGACTCCAATTAAAATCATACACATGTTTTATAATATTTCTATTGATAACCATTTCTTTATGATCAATTTGTTGGTTCTTTGGGAGCCAAACATATGTGATATTTCTGGGTGAAGTGGAAGATTCCCTATTCTTGGCCTGGGGCTGGTTCAATGTGAGCAAAAGTTTTATGGTCACGCAAAGGTGTATGAAGCGTGCAAATCTCAAATGCCAAAAGTAAATTATATTTGGGCAGGGACATGGTGGGGTGAGTTTGAAAGGGAATTAATTCATTGCCTGTATTAATATTTTTTCTGGTAATATGCTCACATCAATAAATTCAATGTGATTGCCTCATCAAATGATCAGTTAATGAAGATATCATGTATAAGAAAACACACAAAACATTTAAGAATGAATGATAAAAGAATGCATTGGGGGAATACAGGCAAGAAAGAAAAGCTCAAAACAAAAACGATGAACTTTAGAGAAAGAAGGGAAATGTAGGATGAGGTGTGAAAATTTTCCTCATCTGTTCCTTATGCAGATTTTCCTCACTCTTGAAGAATGGGACTTTTTCCAGGATTTTAGCTACCAAATATAAAAAGAAAAAAAAAGAGAAACTATTCAAGGCTTCATAATTTTAAAAAGAAATCATGTAATCGCGCGTGCCACTAGTTAGGATGAATGACTTTTTCAACAGTAAAGTCTGTTATTTTTCACTTTAAGTTCAGCAAAAGAAAAAGAAAAGAATGAGAGAAGCCGAGGGGTGGGGTTGGAAATTCTCTGAAGACACCATGAAGTGTCTCTTGAGTAAACATCACCAAAGTAAAGCCCCTCTTCTCACTGTTCCAACAGCATCATCTTGGGAAGTCAAGATATTTCTGGATAAATATCGCTTTCCCCACAATTTCCTCAGAGCCCAAAGTTTGGGAAGACAGCTCAATCAGATCTGCACAGAGTAAGAAGACTTAGAAGGACCAGATAAGCTGTGTGTGAAAGCTATCATGTTGAAATTGATTCCAAGGATATTTACGACCAGCACCCAGAGGTGGGAGTGTACATTGGGAAAGGGGAGATGCTGGTCAGTATGTATAGAGTTTCAGTGAGACAGGAGGCATAGGTTCTGGTGGTCTCCTGCACAGCCCAGTGACTATAGTCAATAATAATGTATGAAGTATTTTAAAATATCTAAAAGGGAATATTTTAAATGCTCTTACCACAAAGAAATAATAAGTACGTGAGGTGATGATTAGCCTAATTTGATTATCTTACAACGTTTAAATGCATTGAAACACCACATTGTATGCCATAAATATACAACTGTTACTTGTCAATTAAAAACAAAATAAACCTTAAAAAAAGGCAGGGTTTATGACTGAGATCACATTAGGATTTCAATTCAGTCTAAATACTATACATAGTATAAAAGAATAAAATGCAAAAGTGGAAATTTATTTATGGAAAAATAAAGAAAATATAGCAATAGTAGTGCATAGTATATATGGAAGAACAAAAAAATAGCAGGGACTGAATAGCCAGTGAGTCCAGGCATTATGCTGGGCAACTTCCATATAACAAATTATCTGTTACTCATTATAATACTTTAGTTGAATTTTATCCTCATGCTATAGAAAACTAAAGTAAAGTTTAAGACATTTAAAACAGTTTCTCAAGTCCCCAACTAGTATGTGTCTGAGCTGGGGTTGATCCCATGTCCGTAAATACAGGAACTATTCCAAGACCTTTGAATCCTGAACAGTCTTACTTTAGGAGGCCCCAATTCTTTTAAATACATTTAAAAAAAAATCCAACTCCAAACATAATTTATTACCATATTTATTGAGTTAGTTGTTGTTGTTCAAAAATTAATTTTTTAAACTTAGAGAAAAAATATAATTATGATTCTTGATTTTGTGATTTTATGTCGGAATTTTATAGCCACTAATGTTTTCCTTTTGTTTTTTTGAGAGTGCAAACATTTTCATAGGCCTTTGGAAAGTTCATTGTTTCACACGTTGTGGCTGTAGTATCTACCAGACCCAACAGCATGGGTCTGAATTTAGAGATTCTGCTTTTTCCACTCTGGAAGGTTGGATAGGCCTTTTCAGCCCACTCAGCGCCTCATCTTCAATAGTGTATTTACATTGTGACTGAAATACTTGGGTTGGACAGGACTGGTGACACATCTTCTTTGACAGTGAAGAATGTGGTTCAAAAATGTGATTTCCCTCTGCTGTAGCAATACTTGGTGGATGGTGCTACCCTAAACTCAAATACATTGATTAATGCAACAAACATCTCTGTTATATATCTTTCCCTCTACACTGGGAGCTACTTAAGGCCACTGGACATTTCTAATTAATTCTTGTAATCCAGAACTCATCATTTCTTTCTTTCTTTTCTTTCTTTCTTTCTTTCTTTTTTTTTTTTTGTAGAGACAGAGTCTCACTCTATTGCCCTTGGTAGAGTGCTGTGGTGTCACACAGCTCACATCAACCTCCAACTCCTGGACTTAGGTGATTCTTTTGCCTCAGCCTCCCGAGTAACTGGGACTATAGGCACCCACCACAATGCCTGGCTATTTTTTTGTTGCTGTTTGGCTGGTGCTGGTATATGGGGCCAGCGCCCTACCCACTAAGCCATAGGTGCTGCCCATGTCATTTCTTTATTTGTACACAGTAGTAAGCATTTTAAGAAATACTGAATGAACACAAGAAAGAATGGATGGATATCACTAAAAGATTATGACCTGAAGTCTTCTACTAAGTTAGTGATAGCTTTAACCCAGAAACTGTTTTCCTAGCATTTAGTTTAATTATTTTAACAACTGATCCTATTGCTTTGATCACTTCCATAGGTTAGAATTTACTTTGCTAGCAGATAGTGTTCAGGCTATTATACATTATTCAGAAAAATATTACCATTCCCTTAGCTACCAAAACAGAAAAGTTACGTAAGTTTAGTAATTTCTCTACTATTGTTAAATTATCATCTCTTTCATTGTTCAATAGTATAGTAGTTGTATATTAGCAACACATTTATAACTATCCATTTTGCTCTATTTAGAGTGTGGGTTCCTTTTTTGATTTGTAAAGTTGATAAATAAAATCATTTTTATTTACCATTCTCATGGTTTTGAGATTCGCTTGCCTTGTTCTTGCATCCACCACAAGCTTATGTAAATATGTTTAGAGAGTTATTTCAATGAATGAAAAGAAATAGGTTAATCACTCAATTTATGGACAGAAGAATAAATGGAATCGATTTCAGAGAATAATAAATTACTGTTTAAAATTTTTACAAGTAATTCCTTTACGCTATCAGAATAACATGATGAGGATTTTGTTGTTGTAGTTGTCATTGTTTGTATCAAAACATCAGCAATCATCCATTATACCAATTTAAAAGACATTACTAGATTGGGCACAGTGGCATACGGCTGTAATCCCAGCACTCTGGGAAGCCAAGGCAGGAGGATTGCCTGAGCTCACGGGTTGGAGACCACTGTGAGCCAGAGCAAGATCCCTTCTCTAGAAATAGCTGGGCATTGTGGTGGCACCTCCCCAGCTACTCAGGAGGCTGAGGCAAGAGAATCACTTGAGCCCAAGAGTTTGAGGTTGCTGTGAGCTATGATGCTATGGTGCTCTACTGAGGAAGACAAAGTGAGAGTCTATCTTATTTCCCCCTTCTTTCACAATTAATGGTTAGTAAAAGTCAACCAGGCTAGTTTGGAATAGAAACCAGTCATTTTGCCCACTCGTTTTTAAAGCATTATTTCCTACATGTAGAGCTATTGTTTCTTTTCAAATATGTAATACATATTACCTAATAAGCCCTTACAGAACGTAGGCACCTGAGATGAATAAATCTTGCTCTACAATGTGGTTTGTTTAGCTAAAAGTGAGATTTTTCTTGTTTTACATCCTCTCTATTCTCAAGGTCTGAGAAAACACCAGAGAGTTCTTTTTTGGGATACAGAGGAAGGAGACTATCTTGCAAGTCCTGGAAGAGTTCACTGTTATGGGTTATGCCAATGGCCAGTTCCAGCACCTGTTAAAAGGGCTGAACAAATGGACTCCTGAAAATGGGCATCTGCAAAATCAGGTAACCAGGCCTGGGACCTCACTGGGATTAAATGAACTGTTCCTTTCTGTGGGGAACCACAGAGAAGAATGGCCCACTGCCTTCAAGGAGGTGACTCTACCTTGGTAGTAGCTCATGAACTACCCAGCTCACCTAGTTAGGTGAGGAGAAAGATGTGAGTGTTTTGGAAAGATTTGGCCCCTGTTTTTGTGTTTGGAATAGAGGAGTGAATGTCTATCATGATTACAGTTACTTTCCAACAAGGGGAAGACCTGTATGAAAGATTTATGCTGCTGCCCCCATAGGAAGTCTTATTGCTGAATTTGGGGGTTGGAGATAGAGCAGTTGGTCTGAATTGCTCATAGGATAGAGAAGAATTTGTAGCTTTGAGGGAGAATGCAAGCAAAAGAGAATGCGGGAGGAGGAAGAATGAGAGGAAAGCAAGAGAAGAGCTATCCTGGGCCAGGTGGTAAGAGTTTGGGGTGTTACGGTTGTGAAGTGACTCGGGGAGACACTGTAATGACTTTTAAACACTGGGTGCCTAACACGCAACTTAGAGTTTTCTGGGTTGTGAATATAAACAAGCTCCACTTCCCATCTCTCCAAAGCTTCAGTTAACCCTTGTAACACACAGGTCTATAAGTGGCTTTAATACTTCCTTTTGCTTTTGTGAAATTGAGGTGAGTCTAGGTGGACGTAATATAAAGGAGAATGGCTTCTTGAGAATGTATTAAAAATTTCTTGACTTGTAATAAATCAGTGAAATTTGGAACTGAGTATCAGACAAAAATTCCATAGTTAAGAATTAGAAGAAAACTTGGAGAGAACTCTCAACTTTTATCAAGTGTGAAATAGAAATTTCAGCAATCACTCGATGCTCTTAGGAGGTAGGGAAATACCATATAATACCTGGGATAGATATTTTTTCTTAAATTAGTGCTTTTTAAAAAATCACATGTGTAATACATTTTAGAAAATTTAGGAGTAAAATAGCAAAATCATAAATATTTCTATACACATTGGTTTGTTTTTAAATGTGGTAAGACATATATAACTTAAATTTTATCATCTTTATCATTTTTAAGCATACTATTCAGTAGTATTAAGTACATTCACATTGTTGTGCATCTGTCATCACTAGTCATTGTCAAAACCTTTCTCATCTTCCCAAACTGAAGCTCTGTACACACCAAACACTAACTCCTCTGGCAACCACCATTCTATTCTCTGTCTTTATAAATTTGACTATTCTAGGTACCCCATCTATGTGAAATCATACAGGAATTGTCTTTTTGTGATTATCTTATTTCTCTTAGCATAATATTGTTGAGGTTCATCTAAGTTGTAGCATGTGTTGGAGTTTTTTTCCTTTTTAAGACTGAATAATATTTCAATGTATGGACATGTCACATTTTGTTTATTCATTCATTTGCATGTTTATTCATTTATGTGCATATGCCACTATGCACATAAGTGCAAAACTATCTCTTTGAGATCATACTTTCAATTCCTTTAAGTGTATGCTCAAGTAAAATCATTGTATGAATAGTAATTTTATTTTTAATTTTTTTGAGGCATGGGCATTCTGTTTTCATAGCAGCTACGTCACTTTATATTCCCAGCGTTTCCACTCTCTCCAAATTCTGCTCAACATGTGTTATTTCCTGTCTTCTTGGTGGTGTCGTTGCTGTTTTTAGTAGCCACTTTAATGGGAGGTGGTATCTCATTGCAGTTTTGGTTTGCATTTCCCTAGTTATTAATGATGTTCAGCATAATTTTATATGCTTATTGTCTGTTTGTACATATTGGTTGGAGAAATGTCTATTCAAGTTCTTTGTCCATTTTTCAATTGTCTGTTTGTTTTTGGGTTGTTGGAGCTCCTTATAGCTTCTGTACATTGCAACCTTATCAGATACTTGATTTACAAATATTTTCTTCAATTCCGTAGGTTACCTTTTCACCCTGTCAATTGTGTTCTTATATGAATAGAAAATTTTAATTTCAATGAAGTCCAGTTTGTCCATTTTTTTCTTTATTTGCCTATGATTTCAGTGTTATATCCAAGAATCATTGCCAAATCCATGTCATGAAGTATTCCCTTTCATCTTCTTCTAAGAGTTATATGGTTTTAGCTCTTACATTTATGTCTCTGTTCACTTTTGAGTTAATTTTTGTATGTGGTATAAGAGGTAAGGCTCCAACTTTGTTCTTTTGCATATGCTTTTTTAAATTCTACTTTTCTTCATTTAGAATATCATTAAAAAATCTATCTTATTAAAAGTTCTTTCCACATCATGTTTTATACTCATGCCTGGGGGCCATTCTTACTTGTATAATAGTTTTGAATGTCATAATTCATACAATATCACTTTCAAATTTGACCTTAAACAGACTAAATTAAGTTCTACTCACCAAACAAACCCTTCAAGGTGTTTAGGAGCATTCCACATAGTTCTAGGGAAGGATGACCTGGTGCCCTTGAAGGAAATGTAGTTAAATAACAGCTTATTGTGTATTTATAAAAATATATTATTTCCAAGTGACTTCTTGGGGTTGTTGGACACTGTTGATTGCCTCCTCAGCCCTCTATCGTATTTCCTCTTCATAGAACTCCAATTTTGTTCAGAGGCCTTTGCATCCCACACATAGCCCTGGCAACTCATGAGAGACTCTCTTTTCCCCAGCTCTGGGAATGGGGCCTAATGAATCAAAGCCAGATCTTTCCAGGAATCCAACTGTAAGTTAATCAAAGCACAGTTCACTGATCAGTGTTATCAGTCTAGGAATGGGGATAAGGTCTGGAGGGATTTCTGTTTTCCCTCTGGGTTTGAACAAAGAGGAAGAGAGCCCCTACTGTTACTTGTAGCCATTTTTATAATGAGTCCTTGGGTTAAGCCAAATCTCTTGACAACAGAAAGGAGAGTTGGAAAGAATATGTGTTCCTGGTGGTGTCACAGAATTACTGAAGCCATCAACTCTGAAGTTAGTCTTGCCTTTGGAAGTCATGTGATAGGAAATTATCTGACTGTTTAAGTCAGTTTAAGTTTGATTTTCTTAAAGCCGCTCAAAGCATGCTACAAAATATATATGCATATTTTGCTGGATTCTTATGGCTCTGTGAGACAGGTAAAATATGTATGATTATTACCTTTTAAAAAATGAGGATGCAGGCTCAGAAATGGGGAGTGGCTTGTTCAGGTTACTAATTAAAAGAAATTTTAGAAGTTGCTCTGGAACCAAGCTAGGTATTCTTTTTTGAGTTTTAGGTTTATTTCTTTTGCCTTTTAACCAGTAGAAAAAGACATTTATAGTCATTCTAGCTTAGGCTGTGGATGTAACCATATATATTTGCTGAAAATATAATCTACATCTATCAAAATAACAAGGTTATGCCTTTATATAATATTCTGCTAACCTCCTTCAGATTTCCAGTTTGGTTTTTCTTTTGAGGAGAGTAGGGGAGAGAGAGAAAATGCACATGTTGGTTTTCATATATCCAGAGTATGTTTATTATAATATATATCCAAGATACACCTATCACATACTAGAGAAATGGAGTAAGGTGGTATGTGAAATAAAGAAAAACTCTGGTCATCCTCTTGCATGAAGATAAGCCTTGTGCAATGCCTTGAATGCTGTGGGGTATATGTATTTGTGAAATTCACATATGGGTATAGGTTTTCTTTGTCCTATATACTTTAACAAAAATTGGCAAGGGTTACTCTATGCCATTTGGTGCTTTTATTCTACAGTGTTAAAATCAAGCTGGAAGAGGGAGTGAAATGTAATGTTATGAGGAGTAGAGTTGATGGTAACACTAGCTTAGATGCTAAAGCCACAGAAATAAAAGTGAATTTATAAATGTTTCCTCGAGAATCAAAATGTGATTTAAGTCATTTGGAGTTCTTAATTCTGAGAAACTGCTTCTGTATATGAGCTGAATCATCTTTCTAAGGTCAGTCACAGGTCACCTGTTGTTCAAAAAGAAGAAAATGTACTGTACAGAACAGCCAAGGTGATTTACCTGGGCATGTACTAAGCATAGACTTGTAAAGGTTCAGCTTCAATTCCCATCAGAATTGAATTTTTAATTCCTACTCAGTATGTAAACTCAGGTTGTTATGAGACTCTGTTTCAGATTTTTCTTTATAAGAAGACATCTTTTTGATTTTCAGACTTGTTTAGAATATTAAAGTAGAAAAAAACTAGAAGTAAAATATTTTAATAAAAATCTTTATATAAAGCTGCTTTTTGTGATAGCAGGTTGTGGCAGATTAAAGACAGGCATGAGTTCTTAGAAACTCTTTTCATTAAGAAGTACCTGGATGGAGTTGAAACAAATTCTTCTTAGTAAAGTATCACAAGAATGGAATAGCAAGTATCCAATGTGCTCAATACTAATCTGAAGCTAGTAGATGATCTAATACATGTCCACACAAAAGAAAAGCCCAGCTCAATTCAAGATGGAGGGAGGAGGGAGTAGAGACAGAGGAGAGGGGTGGAGGGAGAGGATTGGTGTGCCCCACTTAATGGACACAAGGTAAGGGTATTTGGCACACCTCCTAGGTGTGGAACACAATTACACATTTGTCTACCTAACAAATGCAAACATTGTGACCTAATTGTTTGTATCCTCATATTAATCTGAAATAAAAAATAAATTAATGAATGAATTAAGAAAAAGAAATAGAGTAATTCTTCCTTTGCATTTGAGTTAGCTCTGTGACTGCTTAACCAATAAAATATGGTAGAAATTATGCTCTGTCTGTTTTCAGGCCTGAAGACACTGGTAGCCATCCATGGCAGGCAGTATTCCAAGCTGTCCTCAAGATCCTTACCCCTTAGAGCACATGCTCTGTTCTGTAGCCTCCTCTAAACTTGGGTGGGACCTATGACCATGATGGATGTCACTTTAGGGATTATGTTACCATATATGACTAAGATGAATGCATTTGTAGATGTAATTAAGCTCCCTAGTAAGTTACTTTGAGCTAATAAAAGGGATATTATTCTGAGTAGGCCAGAACTAATCAGGTGATCCTTTTAAAAGAGATTTAGGTCTTTTCAACAAATGGTACTGGGACAATTAGATTTCTAAAGGATGAAGTTGTAGGCCTTTCCCTTAAAACATTTGCAAAAAATTAACTCAAAATGGGTTTTAAATTTAAGAGTTAAAACTATAAAAATCTTAAAAAACATAAGGATAAAACTTTATGAACTTGAGGCAAATAATTTCTTAAATACAGTCAGGCACAGTGACTCATACCTGTAATCCTAGCACTTTGGGAAGAGAAAGAGGATCACTTGAGGTCTGGAGTTCAAGACCAGCCTGAGCAACATAGCAAGACCCCCCTTATCTAGAAATAACAGAAAAACTATCCAGGCATGTCTACAGTTCTGGTTATTCAGGAGGCTGAGGCAGGAGAATCACCTGAGCCTTGGATTTTGACGCTTCCTTGAGCTATGATGACACCACTGGCCTCATGCCTGGGCAACAGACAGAGACATTGTCTCAAAAAAAAAAATTATCAGATGCAATATCAACAACAAAGTGGCAAAAACAAAATAGGTAAATTATATTTCATCAACTTTTGTGATTCTAAGGGCATAGTCAAGAAAGTGAAAAGTCAACTCACAGAACAGATAAAATATTTTCAAATCATATATCTAGTTTGGGACTTGTATCTATAACAAAGAAAGAATTATTATAATTTAATTATGAAAATATAAATAATCCAAGTTAAAAATGGACAAAAGATTTGAATAGACATTTTCCTAAAGGAAATTGTCTTTTTCATTGCCAATAAGCAATGAAAAGGTGCTTAACATCATTAGTCATTAGGGAAATACAAATCAAAAGCACAGTGAGATACCATACACCTACCGGGGTGGTTACAATAATAACAGTCTTATGAAAAGACAGACATAAGTGCTGAAAGAGATGAGGAGAAATAGGAATCTTCAAACATTGCTGGTGGGAATGTAAAATGGTGTGACTGCTTTGGGAAATATTTTATCAGTTTCCCCAACTGTTCAACATTGAGTTACTATACGATTAGCGATTTCATCCCTAGGTATAAACCAAATGAGGTACAAATATCTGCCCCATATAAAAACTTCTATGTGAGTCTTCATAGCAATACTATTCAGAATGACACCAAACTTGAAACAAACTGTCCATCAACAAATGAATAAAATGTGGTATAGCCATAAAAATGAGTATTATTCAGCCATACAAAGGAATGAAGTACTAAAAGAACACATATTGATTTATTCCATTAATATGATATGGAAAGAACAGGAAAAATTTGTAGAGACAAAAATAGACGGTTGCCCAGAGCTATGGGCAAAGGTGGAATTCAGGGTCACTGCTAATGTCCACAAGATTTCTTTTTGGAATGCTAAAAATGTTCTAGAATTAGATTGCAGTGATAGTTGCAGACTCTGTCAATATCCTAAATACCACTGAAGTGCACACCTTGAATGAGTCAGCTGTATGGTATGTGAATTATATCTCAACAAAGCTTTCTTTTTTGGTAAAAAGAAAAAAATATGCCAGGTCTTCAGACCCATTCTCCTGTTGCTTTCAAAGACTACGGTTGCCATGAGTTCAAAAGTTGCCAGGAAATGACTTCTGCTAACAACCTGAGTGGGCCTGGGAAAGGACTTCCAGCCTCAGATGAAACTGTAGCCCTGGTCGACGCCTTGACAGTCTCTACTCCCTCCTCCCCCCATCTTGAATTCAGCTGGGCTTTTCTCTTGTGTGCAAGACCCAGCTGAGCAGTGCCCAGACTTCTGACCTACAGGAACTGTGAGACAATAAATGGGCATTGTGTTAGGCCACCCAGTTTGCAGTAATTTGTTACACAGTAATAGTAAACGTCTAGTTTTGGTCTCTTGGAGCACTTGCTTTTGGAACCCAGCTACCATGATGTGAAAAGCCTGTCACATGGAAAAGATACCTAAGCTCCCAGCCACCACTAGCATCATCTGTCAGCCTTGGGAGTGAGCCACTTTGCCCATCCAGCCCAACCGCGCCAGACTATAGCTTCCCGTAGGACCCCCAGTGAAGAACCACTCAGCTATGCTCAGCCAACCCACAGAAATGGGAGAAATGATAATAAAGTTTCAAGGTGTTTTTTATACTATAAATAACTAAAAAATGCTGATTTTATTCATTTAGGAGTCTTCTATCTATTCTCTCTGTTTTATAAGGGAAACTCTACTTTCAGGTTTCTCTGTTTCGCTCCTGAAATCCTTCTGACTTGCTGAAGGTTGGCAGGTGACTTCTCTTGGGAATGCAGAAAGACACACCTGTCTATATCTTTAATTCAAAATTAAACATTTTAGTGGAGTGGAGATGTTGTAATTTTGCTATATTTATGGAAAACCTCATGAGAGCCACACTGAGAATGCCATCCGATTATTAGATAGGTGTAGATAGGTACTCGTGTTCTGAAAGGAAATGAAAGCAATGCAAATATATTGAGTCCAAATTAAGGAAATACAAGAAATATTATTTTAAAAAAGGCTTTTAACCATATTACATAGAGAAATGGCAATAGTGAATGCCTTCTTTATGTTTTTATACTTCTGGTTGATGAGCATTTTCATAATAAAAAGTACTATGTAGTATCATTTTCATCTCTTGCACCTGTATGTGTTGTTATTCACTGTGGCTAAAGCCAAGTTGTTCATAAGTATGATAATTATCTAATTCTGGATAAGAAAAGCTCTCCCCATCACTGGAATAAAGTTTTTAATTCCAATAAAAAGAATTTTCAAAGATCCTTGGGCAAAAAGTCAGTGCATGAGTTTCAAATCTGCTTTGTTTTGTTCAAATCAGAATCAACAGTTTGAGAGCTACAGCCTCATAAGGACGTAATCGCATTAGTCACCCTCCTGGCACTACATGGGTGTTAATCTTTTTCTTTCATCAGCCTCTCTGACTCTTGCATAATTTTATAAGGTCCCCCACAAAGCCCAATTAACAGTGTTTCTTTCTTCAAAACTCATGAATGTGCAATTAATAATCAATGATCTTGGGAGAATAAAAGGAACAACTTTAGAATTTCTAAACCATTTTGATGGGCAGCTGTATTCCATGGGCTATTTTAAGGAGTAACCGCCTACCTGTTATATCTTTATTACTGACAAACTGGATTGAATATTTATTACCCAGAATAATCAGTTGTCTTATTAATAAGCTTTATGAATGTACTCGGGATTTAAAAAAAAATCGCGTTTGAATGTTTGATAATCTTTCCATTTAATTGCAAGGCTGCATTTGACCATAAAAAATAGCCACCAGCTCACATTTCTTTACATCCTATACTCCCTAGTTTAATTCTGTCATATTTTCTCTGTTGTTTTCTTGCTTTGTAATGAGTTACTCTTTTCTTTTGGACCAAAAGTTCTGCCAAAGCAATGACCTTGTTTGTCCTGATTCCTGGGGCATCTCCAGCACCTACAATAGTGCCTGGCTGAGCACAGAGGCTCAGAAACTGTATCCTGAGTGGATAAAGGTCTAGCTTGCTCTTTACTGATAATAATAATGTGTGCTGATAATAACTATAAATGTTTAGTTGGTCTTCACTAGTGGCAATCTAATGTGGCTCATCATATTACGTTCAATGCAAAATCTAATCAAAGTAACTCTAGTTGAGGGAATACGTTTGGCCAGCCATCCTAAGGCATATTACATTCACAGGCAGAAACACTGATTTCCTGCACTGAAGTTAGTTGGTCAAGGAAGTTGAAGCAGATTATAAACCTAATTTCCGGTTTGACACACCCATTCAATAAAAATGGCCCATCATTGCCACAATCTGGAAGAGTATTCTCAGGTATCAAAATTCAGGTTTGCACATATTACTTTCTTAGGTATCTTTGAGACTAAACGCAGCTTCTTTTTTGATCCCAATCTTGTCATAACTGTCATTAAATTTTATTCTCCTTTAAAGGGGGAAATTAAATAGGAGATCGCCACATATAAGAACTGCTTATGTAGTAAGCAATATATAAATATAAGTTGTTTTTGAAGAGCATGGGATTTGGAGACAGACTGACCTAAGTAAGACTGAATCCCAATTGCATCACTTTTTAAACTATCTGACCTTGAACTAGTTAATTAACATCTGTAACCTTTGTTTATTTGTGAAATGAGTATAATACCACCTACCTCCCAGGATTCTTTTAGAGGATTAAATCAGATAACTCTATGAAAAACAGTTGGTTTGTTATTTCACTATCATAACATGATTATTAATATCATTCTTAGTTTTATCCTTTTTGATCAGCTGTGAGCAAATGACTTCAATTTCAGACTTCAGTTTAAATCTTCCTTCCTTGTACTTTTCCCCTCCAAGTTGGAAATTCTCTTTTCCTCATTCTTTCTAGATTTGTTTCTTACTCTTTTCCTGGTGATGTTACTCATCAAAAACATTGAACAAAAAGACTCTGGAAAGTTTTTATTCTGTTTACTAGTTCCTACTCATCGTGTGGTTAAACCAAGTTGTTATTGTTGCTCTCTTCTCAGTGAAGTTTTATACCTTGCTCTAATTGTGGGAGGAGAATTTTTGTTTCAATTTGTAGGATTTATGTCATCAAGCCAATAGAAGGAGATGGGGATTATCTCCTTTGGCCAAGATCTGTATCTGTGGATGCAGAGAAGTTTAGCCCTGATGGGATGCATAAGACCCCTCTTCCACCCAACCCCAACCTAGCAGGAGACTATCCACAGGCTCCTACAGGTATGGGACCCTAGGTCCTCAGTTAAGGATCATTCATTCAAATAGAAAAAGCTTATTGTGCACCTACTAAATGCAATGCTCTATTCTCAGGCAAATGTCAAAACAAATAATAGAGATCCTTATTCGGTACTTTAAAAAGCATGCAAGCTGCTTATATGGATGTGAATACAAGGCACTTGCTTCTGTTCAATATAGAATGAGGAACTGAACACAGAGGGTAGTGCAGGTAAATGACACTGAAAAATACCACCGTGGTCCTTTGTTTATCTGTACATGTAGGTTTAATTCAATGATTGTCAAACAACATAATATTATTTCAGGCTGAAGATATTCCTCTTGGTTTTTGAAAATTATTAATATTAATTCTGCTAGATATAGAACCATCTTTAATCATCTTTGTTTTGCTGGTAGAATAAATGAAATACAGAAGCATGGGGTGGCACCTGTGGCTCAGAGGAGTAGGGTGCCAGCCCCATATACTGGAGGTGGCAGGTTCAAACCCAGCCCTGGCCAAAAAAAAAAAAAAAGAAATACAGAAGCATTTTATATAAATATATATATGACATATTCTCTCATACATCTATTAGTATCTATTCAGGGGATTGTGATGTATTAGAAACAGAGAAAGATAACTTCCAGAAGGAAAAGTAGAATAAAGTTTGCCCCCACCCACACCTCAGTGCTCAATTATGTTACCGTAGTTTGAAGTCTGTGCCAAAACAAATCCTTTTTCATTTAATTCTAAGGTTGAAACTGTACCAGTTATTACTTGCTCCTGCTTAGATAAACAACTGTAGCAAGTACTGGAGTGTGGCTTATGCTGACCTCACCAGGAAACCATGTGTAGGTGGACTTCTGGGAAGCTTATAGTGCAAGGTCAGAAAAGTGAAAATTGTCCATGTAATTCTCATAAACATACAAACTGCTAAGTGTTATCTCTTCCCTCAGCCTTTTCCCCTGCTCTATTGGAGACCTGAGCTTTAAAAGTCATAATGCCCCCTTGACTATTCATTTTTTATGGTAATATATTAAAGTCTTCTGGAATTTTGATGCAAGCAAATGCTTCCACTTCATAGTTAATTCAGACACAGAGTTCCTACTCTATATTCCAGACGCAGACTTACTATAAAATGTACTGAATGGCCAACATAGGCCACATGCTTGCTAGACAGTGGAGACAGTAAAACCCAATTCAGCATGGTTCTTCCTTTAAGGAACTCACAAAGGAGCAGGCAAATAGACACGAAATACAAATAATAGGAAATTTTTTGCGAGAATGCTGAGCAAATAGCAATGAACGAACAGGATAGGAAGAATCTGTGAGGAACAGAAAAGTTCCTTGAAAGAGCTGATACTGATTTGCCCTGCCACAAGACAAGAGTGGAACTGCTTCGCCAGCAATAAGAAGAGCATGATCAAGCTGATGGGAACGGAGAATGAGCATTGTGTTTGAGGTGGAAGTAAGTCCAGCTGGGCAGAGCATGAAGTTCATAATAGAGACATGGCAAACGCTGAGAACGTAAACTTTTGACCAAAGACCATTGGAAACTTCCCCTTGGAAGAGGAACCTGATTGGGTTTTTGCTTTGGAAAGATAACTCTTGTGACGACAGTGTGGAGGATGGCCTGCCATGAGAAGCCAGAAGAGACGGAGAAGGGAGAGACCTATGGCTGGAAGAGCAGAAGAAGAGAAATGAGGATGAGTTCATGGAATGCTTCTAGAAGGATGAGATTTGGTAATCAGATAGGTAAGAAGGGAAAGGAAAGGAAGAGTCAAGGATTTATTACTGTATTAATTATACATTTATTAAGCACTTGCAACATGACTGGTACTTTGCTTGGTATTAGGTATACAGGGTTTAGTGAACAAAGTTCATGTAACCATGTGGCTTAGAGTCTAACAGAAGAAATAGAATGATGTCAAGTTTATAGTTTGGATCAGCAGTTCTCAGCCTGTGGGTCGTGACCCACAGGAACTGTATTTAAGGGCCGTGGCATTAGGAGGGTTGAGTGCCCTGGTTTAGATTATACTAGATGTAGATACTGTTAATTGAACTTGGAGACACAGGAATGGGTAACAGCTTAAGGACAAAGGGATTTGGAATTTGATTTTAGACCTGGAATGAATAAACTATTTGAAGGCCATAAGGGCAGAGATGAATAGGAAGCCAGTTCTGGGGAAAAGTGTTGTTGATGCTGTACAATTGGGGGTCATGAATTTAGATATTAATCATGGGAGTAAACTAAATTATCTAAGGAGAGTGAATAGAAGAGACTAGAAAATGGAACCCTGGGGAGTGGCATCACATCTGGTTAGAGGAAGGGGGTCTGACCTATAGGACTTAAAACATGGTCAGAGAATTACGAGAACAGCCACAGAAAAGAGAAGGGAAAAAAAAAACCCCAACAGTGCATAGCCGGCTGTGTCAGGTTCACCCAAATCTTCCCTTACCTTGCTTCTGTGTAAGAATGATTTCACTGGCCATGAATTACACCAACACCCAGACATGTTTCTTCTCTCCTAAGGAATTCAGATGGGTTCTTTTTTATGCATCTTCTTTGTTTACTATAAGTAATCCTTTCTAGGAGGGGAATACATAAAGATAAAAAAATGAAAAAAAGAAAACCTGTCTCCAAGTGTTCCTGAAAATTTTCCCAGTAGAGGTGATTACTTCTTACTTATACACAGCAGTAAAGTATAATGGCACAGATTTAGACTTGAGAAAACACCCAGATTAGCTAAAGATTTTGATCTGAAGAGATAGTCCGGAATATTCTTGAAAATTTTGAAGCTAATTTCTCTTATTTTGTAATTTTCAGTATTTCCCATCCAATGCATATTCAGACAAATGTACTACATACTAAATATAAAATGTTAAATAGTCTGTATGTTTCCTGTAGTGGTTAGCAGCTTTTACCTTTTGGAATGGTCATGGGTACCCTTAAGTGTCATTATTTAAGTGTTGGAACCCCCAAACCAGAAGATAAAAGGAAGCTATGCACATGTCTTAGGTTTCATTTAGAATATGGTAGATCTGCTTCAAAAGACAATGAAGTCTTTTTCCAGTAAGCTATATAGCGTGACTACTTTTCTAAGTGTACAGTAAGAACATGCATGGAAAGAAGACTTTGGGTAATTTTTATTATGATAGGCATACTAGAAGATGTACTTGAGATACTCAGAACATTTGCAAGGCTTATAGAGACAGAGATGTGGTATTATAACAGTGAAGAGCACAAACTGTGGTCATAGGAAACAATACTTAAAGCTGAGGCTGTCAAGGCTTTGACTGAATCATGGTCAAAGTATTTTAAACCTTTCTGTGATATCATTTCCACATGGGACATGGGAGCAGCTCCCTGACTCTGGAAGTTCTATGTATTCCTTTGGCAAAATGGGAGTTCTTCTAGCTTGTTAAGCTTCTTTGTGTCAGCTGAAACAAATTTGTATGGTTATGGTGCTAAAAGTGGGCCACCAAAGCCTCCTTTTCACTATTGGATTCTACTTTTATGGTAACACCAACTAAGCAAACTCACTTTTCTTTATAGCCTGAGATCACATGAATGGTTTGGATGTGGTGCTTGGGCATTGGGCCAAACAAAGTTACTTTTTTGGATGTTACATGCGGCCCCAGATGATATTGTCTCTCCCTCTCTGGTTCATTAAGCCTGGGAAATAGAAGAAGGCTGGATAATTCTCAACAGTCTTCTCTGTGTTCTGATGTATGTGTCAATAGGCAGGTGGTCATAGGAAGAAGAAATTCTGGAATCATGGTAATGACCCTACTTTAATGTCAACAGGAAATTGATAATGAAAGCAAATCTCCATTCTTTTTAAAATGCAAAATATTATTTCTGGGATTAAAACAGGACCCAGTTTAGTTGAAAATAGGAAGTGCTTCTTTAAAATAACTGGCACACAAGATGACTTGAGGTGTTACCACAGTTTTCATTCCTCCTGCTTTCACTTCCAAGGAAATTACAATCATTTGGAAGAAGCTTTCCATTATCATTCGATTCTTGGTGCTGGTGATCCCTGAAGGTGGGCCGCCTGATGCTCTTAAAGGGATCATGCAACATTTTGACAAAAGGAAGCAGCTTGTTGCTAAATTGCATCCACTATGGTGCCAGGTGTGTAATGACTGAGCCAGATGAACCGCATCTTGAGAGGAAGGAGAAATGGACCAGAATTTGGGTGTGAGACTGTAGAGGTAGAAATCACCCTCAACAAGGCATTTAAATAGAATGGGGGTGGTGGCTTAGTTATGAGAGAACATTCTCAAGTGTTTTTCCAATTAAGAGCACTAGAATCCTTTTAACAAATAATGATTGTCTCATTATTATCAGAGACATGTAGAGAGTCCTAATCATGCCAGGGTCATCCATATTTTCCCATTATCAACACAGGGATTTATTTGAAGGGTTGTATTGAAACTGCTGAAAGGATTTGGCCCCAAACTGATTTTTCTCCCCCATAAAATGTTCCTCTGTTAAAATTCTCTGCATGGCAAACAGTACTTGCAGATAACACAAGTCAGGTCCAAACTATTCTGTTTAATTGAGAATGAACTAAATGTCAGAGACTCAGTGTTCTAGATCAACAATTTCTAGGATTGATACGTCTTAATCAAGTAATTAGGTGACTTTTTCGTTAGTGTTTTCCACACCGGAGAGAGGAACAGATTTGCCGCTTTGCTCCGATGGCTGCTAGCAGCAGTGTTGGTTGTTAACAGAGACATTTACACGGAACCACCAGTTGGCAGGGGCTAACACTTTATTACTTGCTATTCCCACATGCTGAGGATTGTGGGAAGGCTGCCAAGCTTTCTGTCTCACGTAGCTCTTCAGTGTAATAACAACAACAGCAACAAAAAGATCTGAAAAAAAAAAAAAAAAGGAAAAGAAGAAAAGTGAGTACAGGAAACAATGGAACCAAGTCCCCACTTCAGACCAAACACGGAAGGAATGAGAAATTCACTTTATTCTTCCTCCCCTTGTCTCTCATTCTTCCTGGCACTCACTTTCTCTTTGTCTGACCCTCCATTTTAAAAGCATTTTAAATTGAGGCTGTTGCTTGTCAATTGGTAAGTCCTGTCAAATCACCCTGGAGTCCTGTTAAAATGCAGATTCTGATTCTGCAGGCTCATAGATGCGTAAGTATTTCATTCTTACCAGACAGTGAAAATGCTACCCAAAACAAATTATTCTCAACTTACTGATAGGCTCCAAAACTTTCTACCTTTTGTTTATTGATGAGTAAGTAATGATAGAAAGAAAGAGATCAACAATTTCTAGGATTGATACATCTTAACCAAGTAATTAGAGAGAGAGGAAGGAGGGAAGGAAGGAAGGAAGGAAGGAAGGAAGGAAGGAAGGAAGGAAGGAAAGAAGGAAAGAAGGAAACTATGAGCTGCTTTATCTAATCCTCATAGTTTTTGTCCTAAGTGGTTGTTTAATACAGCAAAGTGACATGTAAGAAAGGACATGATAGGGTCCCTCATTCATTTGTCTTTCTTAGCATACCAATGCCTTCTTTCTGCACTGGAAATAAGTTCTAGTGGGAACAGAAAGTGAGGTCTCTTGGAGTCAGTGCTTTCAGCCTCCCCACTCTGTTGTACTTGGTTGTAAATGTAATACATTTGCTCTGGGTCTCACTGAACTCTCCTGCATCATGGGTCCACCAGAATTCTCAGCCAGAGGGGCATCATAGATGCTATAGGTGAAAAGGGAGGCAAGGTGGTCATTCATGTTGTACATAGCTCTTCTGCTCATGTGTACAATAGACTGAATGTTTTTGTTACCCCCAATTTTCTGTGAAAAAGCCCTAATCCTGATGTATTCATATGTGGAGGTAGGACCTTTGGTCATAGAGCTCTCATGAGCATGGAGCCTCCATGAATTAGTGCTTTCATAAGAAGAGGCCAGAGTGCTAGTTTTCTCTCTTTCTGCCATGCGTGGATACAAAGAAAAGCTGGTCATCTACAACATGGCCTTCACCAGAAGGCCATCACCAGTAATGGGGCCTTTATCAGAACCCAACCCCATCCAAGATCTTGATCTTGGATCTCCAACTTCTGGAACAAAGATTTTGTTCCAAATCTTACTCTGGAACAAAGTAAATTTCTGTGTTAATCCAGTTTGACTATGGCAATTTGTTATAGAAATTCAAACTTATTAAAAAAATATGGATTTTCTATTATCCCAATGGATTTCACTTACAAAACACAAGTTCAAAGATAATACAGTTAAGAATTTCAAGATATCAAGAGTGGAGCATTAAACCAAATTGGGGGCACCAGGCAATAAATAGGTCACATGTTCATGAAGTTAGGACAGGAAAATGAATCAAGGTGTGATTTTTCCAAAAAAGTCAAGAAAGGGATCTAATAACCAGAATTTCTCTATAGAGTCATACAGGAAAGAGGCATTAAATTAATATGGAGCCTCTGAGCTCAGGGAAACTTGACCAAGTTAAGAAAAAAGTTGATTTCAAAATTGAAAGTTATATAAGCTGTGAGTTTTGGAAATATGTTGCATAACTGGATAGTCTGATGTACCTTGTTAATGGCTTTTACTCCATAAAAATTTGTGCAACATTTTTCTTTCATTATAGAATGAGAGTTGAAAGGGACACTGATTTTACAGATTAAAAAACTAAGATCCAGTGTGATAAAGTGATTTGACCTAGGTCACAGACCTTGTTAGTAACAGAGCTAGGATTAGCCTAGATTTTAAGAATCCTTTTAAGTCCCCTATGCTAGTTCCTTCCACATCTCACTAAGATGGCAAGAGATCTCTACTAAAATTCTGAAATATGACCCATGGCTGTAAAAACAATGAGAAGAAAGCAAACAGAACATGCACTGCTGCCTCCTAGTCAAATACAGGTATACCTAATTGTATTGTGCTTCATTTTATTGTACATGTAGGGATTACTTTTTTTTTTTTTACAAATTGAAGGTTTGCAACAATCTTCGATGAAGCAGGTCTTTGGGCACCATGTGCTCACTTCA
This sequence comes from Otolemur garnettii, assembly GCF_000181295.1. NCBI lineage: Eukaryota > Metazoa > Chordata > Mammalia > Primates > Galagidae > Otolemur > Otolemur garnettii. Next base: position 15,466,421 of record NW_003852421.1, on the reverse strand, counting down.
TATCTCTGTGTCACATTTTGGTATTTCTCACAATATTTTAAACAATTTAATCATTATTTTATCTGTTGTGGTGATCTGTGGTCAGTGATCTTTGATATTATAGTTGTGCTGAGCTCCCACAAACTGTATCCACATAATACAGCAAATGTTATTAGATGATTGTTGTGTGTCTTCTGAGCGCTCCACTGACTGCCCATTCCTCCATCTCTCTTCTTCTCCCTGGACTTTCCTATCTCCTGAGACACAACAATGTCGAAATTAGACAATTAATCACCTTGCATTAGCCTCTAAGCATTCAATCAGAAGGAAGAGTCCTAGGTCTCACACTTTAAATAAAATGATTAAGCTTAGTGAGAAAGGTACATTGAAAAATCAAAAAGGCCATAAGCTAGATTCTTAAACCAGTTAGCCAAGTTACGAATGCAAAGGAAAAGTTCTTGAATGAAATTAAAGGTGTTACTCCAGTGAACACAGGAATGATAAGAAAGCAAACCAGCTATACTGCTGATATGGGAAATGTTTGAGTGGTCTGCTTAGATGATCAAACCAGCTGCAACATTCTCCGAGTCCAAAGCCTAATCTCAAATAAGGCTGTAACTCTGTGTAATTCTGTGAAGTGTGAGAGAGGACAGGAAGTTGCAGCTGAGGTTAGTTCATGAAGCTTAAGGAAAGAAGCTGTACTCATATCCTAAAAGTGTATGGTGAAGCAACAAGTGTTGATGGACAAGGTCCAGTAATCTGCCTAAGATAACTAGTGAAGGTGGGTGGACTAAAAAAATCAGATTTTCAATGTAGATTAAACAGCCTTCTATGGGAAGAAGACACCATCTAGGACTTTCACAATCCAGAAGGGAAGTCAATGCCTGGCTTCAAATCTTCATATGACAAGTTGACTTTCTTGTTAGAGGCGAAAGCAGCTGATAATCTTAAGTTGACTCCAACAGTCATTTGCCATTCTAAAAATTCTAGGTTCCTTAAGAATTACATTAAATCTATTCTGTCTATGCTCTTTAAATGAGGCAACCAAATCTGGATTATAGTGTATCTGTTTACACACAGGGATATCCAACCCATTGGCTTCTCTGTGCAACATTGGAAGAAGAGTTGTCTTGGGTCACACATTAAATACACACACACTAGCAAAAGCTTATGAGCAAAAAAATAATCTGAGCATAATTTTTGTGATATTCACTACCATTGATAAGCGAAACAGTCCTCACATGATTTGCATATGGTCCATGGGCCACAGGTTTGACATACCTGTTACAACCTGGTTATTAAATATTTTAAACCCACTGTTGAGCTCTACTCAGAAAAAAATAATCCCTTTTAAAATATTTTTCCTCATTGACAACATATGTAAGTCACCTAAGAACTGTGATGGAGATGTGCAAGGAGATGAATGTTTCCACGCCAGCTGAAACACACCCATCCTGGAGCCCAAGGATCAAGGGGTAATTTCAACTTTCAAGTGATATTATTTAAGAAATGCATCTTGTAAGGCTATAGTGATTTCTTTGATAGAGCTGAGAAAAGTAAATTGAACAACCTTCTGGAAATGGCTCGCCATTCTAGATGCCACTATGAACACTTCTGAATCATGAGAGAAAGTCAAAATATCAAAATGAGCAAGAGTTTAGAAGAAGTTGATTATGGCCATTGTAGATGATGTTGAGGGGGTCCCAGTCTTCAGCAGAGGAAGTAGCTGCAGATTAAGATTGCAAGAGAACTAGAATTAACAGTGAAGCCTGAAGATTGACTGAATTGCTAAAATTCCACGATAACACTTGAACCAAGGAGGAGTTGCTTCTTTTGGATGAGCAGAGAAAGCGATTTCTTGAGATGGAATCTATTCCTGATGAAGATTCAGTGAACACTGTTGAAATAACAACAAAAGATTTAGGCTATCACATAAACTTAGTTGATAAAGTAGCAGCAGAGTCTGAGAGGATTGACTGCAATTTTGAAAGCAGTTCTCCTGTGGGTCAAATGCTGTCAAACAGCATCACATACTGCAGAGAAATATTTCACAAAAGGAAGAGTCAATTGATAAAGCAAACTTCATTCTTGCCTCATTTTAAAAAATTGCCACAACTACCCGAACCTTTTGCAAGCACCACCTTGATCAGTCAGCAGCCATCAACAATAACACAAATTACATCTTTGTCAAAGACAGACAGGAGTCAAAGGAATGCTCAAGAAGACTGAGTTTTTTGATTCTGAGGACAATCTGTAGACGCCCTACAAGAATGCAAATATGAGGGCAGATGATTAGAAAGGATATGGGGGATACTGAGTAAGAAGAGCTTACACCCTACCTATAGGATATTGATATTCTTGAAAAAGAAAGAACAAAAGAATAGATGCAATAATCAATGTCATAACCACAGAAAATATAAAACTTTGAGAAAAAGTGAACAGTGTCTTCTAGTCAAAATGTCTCCTTACATTCCAAGCAAAATTAATTTAAAAAACTAAACTAAAATCTATCCTGTCAGAATTTTGAAATTGAAAAACTAAGAGGAAAAATTTTGTATGTATCTTAGAATAAAAATAAATTTGTAATCTAAAACAAATGAAAACATGGCTGATTTCAAATATCACATCTAAAAGATTTATGCTTCTAAAAGAGTAATTACAAGCCAATGAAAGACTTCTCTGGAGAATGTACAGAGTTTGGGGGGAAAGTTTTGTTTAAATAATTTAAAGGCCAAGTTTTCTTTCTCTTATAAAGGAAATATATATATATACACAGCACAACCTCTGTAAGTTGACCACCCAGCGGACTATAACAAGCTGGTCAATATATAGAGGTGGTCAATATAAGGAACTAGGCCTATTATACTGATACATACATGTGGTGCATGTCTATGAAAATTTAGTCAACTTATGGAGGTGGTCAATGTAGGCAGGTGGTCAGTTATGGAGGTTCTGCTTGTGTGTGTGTGTGTGTGTGTGTGTGTGTATATGTACATATATGTATATATGCTACAGATACTAGGCCTTAAAATATGCTTCCTGGGCATGCTCAGTCTAGATACCTGAGAAATTATTCAAAACATCTAATGAGCATATGATATTAAATAATTGATTATTTAAGTCATGTAAGTGTGAAAGTAAGTCTAAATAATTTTTGTAAATGTCTTACATATACTATAAATATAAATGTCAAAGATTAATTATTGATAGAATATGCATTCATGCCAATATAAAAATAATATTTAAAATTTCAAAACTTACATTGTTACAATAATCAAAGCAATGTGGTAGATAGAAAAATGGATCAAGGTAACAAAATAGAGTCCAGAAATTCACTTAAATATATAAAGACAAATAATTTTTAGTCATCTACCTTTTAGCAGAAAACACAGAAGACTATTTTTGTGACTTAGTGATAGGCAAAAGTTTCTTAGACAAGGGTGGCACTTGTAGCTCAAGCAGCTAAGGCCTTAGCCACATATGCTAGAGCTGATGGGTTCAAATCTGGCCCAGGCCTGCCAAACACTGACAACTAAAGCCAAAAAATAGCCACCGGCATTGTGGTGGGCACCTATAGTCTCAGCTACTTAGGAGGCTGAGGCAGGAGAATTGCTTAAGCCCAAGAGTTGGAGGTTGCTGTGAGCTATGATGCAACCGCACTCTACCCAGGGCAATAGCTTGAGGCTCTGTCTCAAAAAAAAAAAGATTTCTTAGACAAGATAAAGAAAGACAAATTGATAAACTGGGATTTATCCAAATTATTCTTATACTCTATTAAACATAGAAATGCAAGCCTCAGAATAAAATAGCCTCCTTGTAACACATATATTTCATAAAATAATTTAATCTAAACATATGACTCCTACTAAACAACAACAAAAAGCAAACAACCCAATATAAAACCATCTAAAGACTAGAATACAAACTTCTCCAAAAAGGCCGATATATATATACAGTCAACATGATTAGTCACAAGGAAAAAACAAATTAAATCTATAATGAGACACTATTTTATATCTGTTAGATTACCTTTAAAATGGGGAGGGGGGCGCATAAGACTGGAAATACTAAATATTTGCAATGATGTGAAACCTGTGAAATTTTAAGACAATGCTGATAGAAATGATCCAATCATGTTGGAAAAATGTCCGACAGTTTCTTGTAAAGTTAGACACATACTTATCCTTAATCCAGTAATTCCCCTCCTAGGTATTTACCCAAGAAAACTAAAAACACATGTCCACACAATGTCTTTTACAAGATGTTGGTAATAGTCTTATTCATAATGGTCACAAAAGTAAAACAAACCAAATGTTCATCATCAGGAACATGGGTAAGTAATTTGTAGGTTATTCAGATAGTATACCAATGAAAGGAACAAATGATGATGAGCTCTACAACCTGGAATGATTTCAAAGATATTACGAAAAATCCTAGACACAAAAGAAAACATACTGCATTATTCTAAACATTAAAAGCCCGAGGACAGGCAAAAGTAATCTATAGAGATGGAACTTAAAAAGTGGCCGCCTCGGGAGAATAGAGCTCAACTGGAAGGGGACCTCAGGGAACATTGTCCAAGTGATGGAAATGTCCTATATTTCATTTTGATGATGTTTGCACACATGGATATTATTATAAAAAATACCAACTGAACACTTGAGATTTGTGATACATATTACATTTTTCAAAAAGAATACTAAACTACCCTTCGGTATAACTTTCTCTGCATCTATGTTTGTGTAGGAGTATGTGGATATTAAGTAATGTTGGAGAGAAACGCATTTATCTTATAGTAGTATTCTGTATTCAGCAGGTGCCTGGATATTAATGGTAAAAGCAAAAATATCTGATTTTTTTTTTGCTAGATTCACATATCCTTATGAACAAAATTTATGTGCCAGAAAGTAACCATGTGTCTATGTGTGTGTATGTACATGTGTGTGCATATATGTATGTATCTATACGGATGTGTGTACACATCTACATCAGAAAGTAATTTCCTAAAATATTGATATGGTTACTTTCTGACAGATAAATTTTGTTCATAAAGACCTGTGAACATAGTAAAAACATTCCAGATATTTTTGCTTTTACCATTAATATCCAAGCACCCTCCGAATACAGAATAATACTGTAAGTTAAAATAAATGCGTTTTCTCCAATATTACTTACCACAGTTTTAGTACCATAAGCAAATTGAGAAAACTAAAATAGTGGTGATTTATGGTGTCTGAAGTTCAATTCATTTACTTTAATGGCTAATTTGTTGATTATTTCAGTCCGTGGCTTTGCCCATGCAAATGACGTGGTGGTTAATTTTCTATTACTTCCCTTCCTCACCCCCCTTTTTTTTTATATAAAAAAAAATGTTTAAAAATCAAATAGGTCAAACAACAAAAGAATTAGGTGTATTTTTTTCTGTGTCAATAATCTCAAGGAATGGTTGTGCGCTAACTAGCAAGCATCTTTTTTTCCCATCTTATATTGTGCACTTTGTATTTTATATAGAGAAAGTTGAGGCAGGAGGCAGGCTGGGCCAGTTACTCATCCCAACTTCCCTGAATAAGGAAGCCAAAATTGGAACACTCTCCAGGAAGAAACATGAGGCTTTAGAAATGTGTTATCCTTTGCTGTCAACATTTACAAAGCACCTAATATGTGCCCATCATTTCTTCTTCTTGCCTTTCTCTTTTTTCTTTTCTTGAGTATTTCATTAAGCCTAATAACAACCCCAAGGAGTTCTCTAACTTCTTTACATTCAATAAATATTATATATAAAACTCTACTTTTCTAAGAAGGGGATTTACTCCTCAACAGTTAATAGTTATCCAAGTACATTCCTTGACAAAGCCATAATAACAATCATCCTAACCTAATAGAAAAAACCAAACAGAGAACTACCATGTGGCAACAACTAAATGTTAATTTCTTAACAATACATTTCCAGTGAGAAGTTCTAGCGTATATCACTCCAGGTAATGGCTAAAATGTACTTCACTCCATATTTAATCATTACTCGTGCATAGACTGTCCAAGTCTTCCTCGTGTGTGTAATATGATTTTCATTCTGATGTGATTTTCACCCGCTCCTTTTGTACACAACCACATCACTCCGCAGATCCATAAAAATAGCTATTTCTTGCACAGCTCGCAATAGAAAATGATGTGTTTGTAGTTTCAGCCGTGCTCATATTGTGTGAGTAATGTCTGAATTTGATCATCTGGGTGCTTATTAGTAGAGGCAGAACATTCCAATTTGCTTTAGAAAATTTATATGGAGCAGCTACTCTTTCATTAGAGGTAGGTGGGGAGAAGGTGGAATATGGAAGACCTGAGTTTATCTCCTTACGCAGTGACCTTCTTGGAACATCCCCCAAATTCAATTAGATGGTACAGCTCAGGGAGTCAGTTCCTACATCCTCACTCAGCTGGTGGTTCTAGTAAAATACAGCTAACTCTAACTCTCAATTATGAATTTGCAAAAATGGCAGACAGTCCCCTGCCTCATTTGAGACACTTAAATTATTAGAATAGTGTCGATACTTTTACCAGAACATTGAACAGCTTTTAATGTTCTTACCTTCAAGTATGGTCAGATTGCAGTGCTAATGAGACGAAAAATGTTTTAAGGTTAGGAAGGAAGGGAAGGGGGTAGACATGGATAAATCTTACACATTTTGCTATATGGATAATGAGTTCCTAAATGTTTCCATTGAGGGTGAGCTAAGGACAGACGTGGAAAAAATCAAAATGGTATTTACCTAATATCAAGTGAGGGACATAAGGAAAGAAGATGAAGCTAAGTGAAAACTAAGTTCTATGGGCTGGACTTTGCCACTTTGCCTTTTTGAGAATAGAGGCAAAGGGAGAAACAGGGAAATCATAGGCAAAAGAACCCAAGTAAGTCTAGAAACTTAATTTTCACAGTAAAAAATGAAGTTTTTTAGTTTTTGTGTGTGTGTCACGTAATTTTTCTGTTTGATAAAATCGAATTAAGAAATGTGTATATAAAATGCATCTTCTATTCACAAAATCTGTAGAATGCACACTAAAAATTCCTCTTCAGATCCCAAGAAATGATTGATAAGCTTCTTTTATATCTTATTTCTTTCAAATATCTCCAATTTCTAAATCTAAGTCCACTTCTATACTAAGACAACTAATAAAAGATGAAAAGTTCACAAACACGATGGTTTTATTTTCATATAATTGGCCAATTTTTCTGGTAGACATCTTCACGAACCAGAATTTTCCTTAAAGGAACAATTTTTTAGCCTTTGGTTTCATTCATACAGACAGAGTCTTGAGTCTGTTTCTTGCTCTGAGTCTTAGCTCTCAGAAACATGATATCTCTGGAGAAAATTCAAAGTCAAAAGGAATGAGTTAAAACTCACACGTGAATCTTTCAGAAAAGTCTTAGTGTGTGTGAATATATGTTGTTTTTGAGTCAAAAACCAGAGAGAGGGCGGTGCCTGTGGCTCAATGAGTAGGGCGCTGGCCCCATATACCGAGGGTAGCGGGTTCAAACCCGGCCCTGGCCAAACTGCAACAAAAGATAGATGGGTGTTGTAGTGGATGCCTATAGTCCCAGCTACTTGGGAGGCTGAGGCAGGAGAATCGCTTAAGCCCAAGAGTTGGAGGTTGCTGTGAGCTGTGACTCCACTGCACTCTACCAAGGGCAATAAAGTGAAACTCTGTCTCTAAAAAAAAAAAAAAAAAAAAAATCCGAGAGAGAGACATGTCCTAAGCATTATGAAAAGCAGAGAAGTACCACATAGGAATAAAATTAACTGGAAAGAGATGAAGCAAACTCTGAGGAATGAACAAACATGATTTACTGAGCAAGGGAAACCAGCAAGAGAAGCAGCCCATATTCATGCTATACTTTTATACTTACCTTGAAACTAAGAGATAAAAATTGTACCATTTTTGGCTTTTGATTGCTCACACCATTTTATCGTCCTTGTGTCTCTTGATAGGGGCAATCTTATATTTCGGTGTAGTGGCAAACTGGCTGGGAGAAAGGGCATTTTAAATGGAATGTCATTTGCCCTGGTTACTTTGGAGTTCACCTCACAGCACCATTGCAAGTCAGCACAGCCAGGACGTCAGCTCCGGCGTCTTAACCCAGCCTCCTGCTGCTGTGATGCTCTAATACAGGAAAAACTGATAGTCTAAAATCAAGTTGATTGTCTTTTTGATTTGTTAGTTAGTGGGTGGAAAGGGAAAAGAACATTAAGAGCAACCAGTTGAGAGCAAAGGCTAGTGGCAAAGTCTAAGGAATCTCCAGCCAGAGAGAGCGGATGCCTTGTCACATTGCATCTGTCCTCCTCTCCTGACCTCTCCGTCCTGGACTACTGACAGCCCTTTCTCCCAGCCAGACTACCGAAACTTCGGTCTGCTGGTCTTCTACTCGTGCAACTGCCTTTTCCTCCCACATCCTATCTATGAAGTTGCCACCAAAAAAGGAGAAAATGTTACGTAGGCAGGATCAAGTGAATACCAACAATACCCCTGTCTGATAGTCAATCAGCAGGTGACTGGCATGTCTTTTTTTTTTTTTTTCTAATCATTTGTCACAGCTGCACGTAGGACTTTATCAGCTCTTGGGAGTGACCAAGTTCAGCAAGCTTTGGATCAGATAGAAGCTGGAAGCTGGGGGAAGCAATCATCCATATGGAATTAGATACTGGTGTGAAACCTTTAGGAAAACTGGCATGATTTGAATTAAAATGCAACGAGCAAAAAGAAAGGAAAAACTTATAGTCAAGAAGGGGTTTTGAGTGGGACTTCTCTTTCTTTCTTTCTTCTTTTTTTTTTGAGACAATCTTACTATGTTGCCCTCACTAGAGTGCTGTGACGTCACAGCTCACACACACACACCCCCCAACCCTTGGGCTTAAGCGATTCTCTTGCCTCAGCCTCCCAAGTAGCTGAGAGTACAGGCACCTGCCACAACGCCCGGCTATTATTTTGTTGTTGTTGCTGTTGTCGTTGTTGTTTGGCTGGCTGGAGCAGGCTTCAAACCCTCCAGCCTCAGTGTATGTGGCTGGTGCCATAACCACTGTGCTCCGGGTGCTGAGCTTGAGTGGGACTCCTAAAGCTCATTCTCTCACCTCTGGAATATGAAGAGAGGCGATTCAAGTGTTTGTTCTATCTATGTCAGTCCTGTGATCACAGTCACCCCCTGACATGTGCTAAAGAACTGGGCAGAATCTACAGCCAATGCCCTGAGTGAGAATTTGGGAATCAGCAGGCTTTTTTTCCCACTCTCAATCTTTGTATAGATTCTTAAACTGGCAGTTTTTGTTTGTAAAAAATGAAAAAAAAAAAAAAAAGCTACTGTACCAGAATGAGAAAATAAGGAGAAGGGCAGGAGGGGTTTGCGAGGCTCCGAAATGCTGAGGAGGGAAAATAATGCAACTGTCTTAGAAAATGCTTGATAACACTAATCATTCAGAGCACAGTTTGGATCCGTTGTAAGCTGGTCGCAGCGGCAGAGTCATTTGTGCCACTTACCTATGGGAACAGCTGCTATTTAGTTACTTGATGGGAGACTCATCTCCTCTCTGCCCTTTCCCTCCTCCCTGGCTTCCAAAACTATCTCATCTGGGCATCAGAATCACAGCTAGATTCTTCAGCTTTTCTTTCAAGCCAATATTGTCCCACAAAGTTCTTTAAAATGGGGCACTGACTGTAACACTACCATTCATCTTTTGCCTAGAGAGGTGAACTACCAGCTTGCTGGGGCCCCTGCCAGTCTTGAAATAGCAGTTTCTGTCACCACAAATAAGGGGAGGTCATTGTACCTCTGAGGTGTACACTGACCTGCTTGGCAAAACTCTCCAGATGGTCCTGGTTCGTGGGCACATCTGTCCTGTCTCCGTGGTATTTTCCAGGCGCCCCAGATATTCAAATGAATCAGAAACTCAGTGTTTGAAGAAAGGTCTCTGGTGAACTGTTGTCCTCATTGAAGCGCTAGCACAGTGCTGGTGGAGGATCAGGAAATGCCTCCACCCAACAGAGGCCCATGTCAGTGGATCAAGCAGTCCTGCGGTGGAAAGCTTATTGCCCCCAGTTGCAGGCATGTGTATCAATCTTTGCTGTGCAATGAGCTCATTGTCTAGATTCCCAAGTTGAACGTCCTAGGCGTGAAAGGGTAACTATTGCAAAGATAACCTACAGCTAAGAAGAACGTCATTTCATCCCTCCTTCCCCAAACTTAAAAACCCCAAACTTGTTTCGTTAGCTTCGATCATGCAGAAACACTCCAGCTGTTCATGACTTTGTGAAGCGGAATCCAGCATTCCCCTTTTCTTTCTTCCTTTGTTTTTCAGAGTCGTACTAAGAGGATCTTAGTTATCATAGACCTTATCTGCATATGATTCTCACTACATTCTTGCCTTTTCTTCATCTCCTAGTATTTTTTTAGAAAAACAACCTTTTATTTTCAACTGTAATACTTGGTTCCATCAAGTTCCCCACCCTTAGTATTCCCAAGGACAATTTGAATTGCATTTCCCCAAAGTGTTTGGCAACAGTAGTTTCTCTCAGCAATAGGGATAAGGAGTTTGTGGAGACACAGCAGTACCATGAAGAGTAAATAGCTTGAAAATTAGACAGGCCTGGATCAAATATAGCCAGGTTCATGTCTATGTTTTCTTTTATTTAAGTAGAAAAGCAAAGACAGAGACATAGTAATCAACCCAAAGCCTTGTGAAAATGAAATGAACTGGTACGAATATCATGTAATGCGTAAAGCACATAATGTGGCCCATAGTGGGGGATCGACACATTTTAGCTTCCATTCCCCGTCTCTAAATTCTTGAGCCTATTCCCAAACCACAGGTTTCGAGCTCTTTTTTTTTCTTTTTTGTCACCAGTGGCTGTATGATTCCTTAGTGTGTATCTTGCTTACCAGAGATAAAAGTAAAGTTGCCCCTTGATTTGTTAGATTGCAGCTCTGACACACCAGCCCTTCAGAGGACACTTGTAGCCATCCATAAGCAACCCAGTTGAATGTTGTGAAAAGTTGCTCTGGATGCCAGCAATTTGCACAAAAGCAAAATCATGTGTTTTTAGATGAGAAGAAATAGTATATATTGTGACCCAGTACTCACACACTTATGCACGTCTCTGTGTACATAACCAAAAGAAACTAGCAAAATACTTACTTTGACTATGATCCATATACTCTGCTATTTTCTATTCTATTTCACGTTAACATAATGTTTGCCAGGGTCACTAAACTGATTTCATGGCTGGTGATTTGAAATTCAGTGGTCTGCACTCATGGACCCCTATTGAAGATAAAGAAATCAAAATCGAGAACTTCTTCTTTCCTACCTCCTGTTTCTACCTGGTTATCCTAAAGTTCTGTGGTTGATTTTGACTGCTTACATGTAGGTATAGTCCCCAAAGGGTTTTAGAGTTTAAATTAACGTGTTCTTTGTCATGGGCTGATTCCTAACAAACTTCATGATGCCAAACAGCACAGCACATTTGAAGGTGCCTGTGTGGAACTTTTCCATGCTGTCAGTCCAGCTATTCAGTCCAGATTTAGTACTCGGTTTCTGATGTGTCACCAAGGGTTCTGGGTGTACCCTGACCTTGTAAATAATCCAATGATATAACCGGGTCTGAATCATGTTTTCTTGAGGGAAACATTTGGAAATATTCTGAAAATAACTTCATCGTCTCATTGTTCCTCTGACCACCTGGTTTGATGGCTGCAATAAGATGAATGGGTAAAATGAATACTGCTGCAGCTGTTGCCAGCACCACCGCGCCAGCTCTGGCCATTCCTGAGCTTCGGCCTCTCCCCAGCGACTTGTCTGCCTCTGTCCCAGCTTGGTGTTCCTCTCCACTTTCTTTTGAAAGCTGCCTCATGGCAATAAAAAATGTTTTTATCCCCAGAGAGTTGAGGAACACAACTTTAAGTGGCTGTCACAAGCAAGACATACCATTGAAACAGCAGTTTATTGTACAAATCCATGTAACTTTTGAAATCCATTCTACATACAGCTTGAAATTATTAGTCAAATAGTTTAATTTTGTTTTTCATTTGGCTTTGTTTCTTTCTTTTACTGAATTAGGCTATGCGGTGTCCAAGTCTCTGGCGCTCTGGTGTGGTCTCTGTGTGGAATACATATCCCATGTGGAGAGGCGTGGGAAAGCCTGGGCTTTGGGCTTGGGTTGTTCTGGGTTCTGATTTCACCTTTATCACGGAACACCTCTGTGAACCAGACAAGGGATTTTCTTTTTCAGATCTTCAGTTTCCTCATAATAGATGACTAATAATAAAGTGGTTGTGAGAACTCAATGGAACAGCAAATGTGACGCGATCGACATTTTATAGGTGGCTAATAAATGTTGATCCTTCCCTTGCCACTTTTCTTTCTCTGGTGAAGTTACTAGAGGGAGAAGTTTGAGATGCTATCTGGTTTTACTATACGTATTTGTTTTTAAATGAGTCACATTGTTAGGTGTTCTGTGCATAAGCAGTAAACTATAGTGATAATTTATAATCGACAGGACCTGTCAGTGTGTATTCTTATCAACCGTGATTGCCAGAGACTCTCCTTGTATTAACATTAAACTGTAATAAAAACTGACTAATGGGATGGAATTGGCAGGCTCATCACTGGCGATAAAATGTGGATTTCAAACACATAATTTTTCTGAGTAATAATTATTGGGTCAAATAAACCCTAAGAATAGATATGCTTAATTATTCAGATTTAATAATTATTACCCATCAAAATTCCAGCAGAGTTCCTGGCACTTATATCTCTACAAGGTGATAGGATGTCAATTCTGTTCTGTGCAAGGTGAGTCATCACCTCATTTCATATCTCAATGGTCTCTCACTTATGGAGCCATCCAACTACCTACCTTTTCAGAAAAGATGATGCAAAGGTAAGGGAAATCCTATCTGTGTCCTCAGTGGGCTTAACCCATCCACGGTGACATTTTGGGAAGAAAGTTTCCATGAAAGTAAAATCTTTGATTTTTATAATGTCAGTCTGTTGATCTCTATTATACTTCTGAGGATAATAAATAATTCATCGCCGAAGATAGATTGAAAGGGGGAAAGCTTACTTTGGCTGTAGTTATACACATTTTCTCTTGCTGCTTCCAATGTCACAGAGGCCAGGGAACACGAGGTAGTCTGTACTCGCATGCATATCGCTACAGATGTTGCTCAGAAATTCCATCCTCTTCATTCTTTCCACCCAGTTTTCCAGAGGAAAAAATAATATTCAAAAAGAGAAACAAAGATTATTTGAGCTGTTCCAGGTTTATCATTTTTTTTCTTTCTATCTTCTCTAGATTTCTTTTATTTTCTGTGTAACGGACTGTGCACTGATTTGTGAGAATCAGATAACATGAGTGTGAGAATTATTAATTAGTCCATACTAAAATTCCTGGGAGAGAAGAACAGCTAGTGAAGAAAAGCTGATTCTCTTGGGCAATCGTATATGCAGGTCACTATGAAAGTTTTGAGATTGACTGTGGGATGGTCTATTATTTCACTTCTAAGAAATACAGTTGACAGCATCTTTTCTGATTCATCTGTGCAAGTTTCAACTTGCATGGCTTATCAGGGTTGCTGGGAGGGTTCGTATGTTCCTGTCCACATGGATTTTACTTTTTGATTTTTGTGTATCGTAATACTTTTGTAATGACCCACATACAAGAATGACCTCTTGTGGCTATAAAGTGGATCCCAGATGGTAGATATTGTAAGTCCAGTCATCTTTGGAAGGCCATTAATGGTCCAAGTCATAGGGGCTCAAGGAAAAGAATAATCTAGGAAACTTTCCCCAAGAACATAGTCAATGGGCAGAGTGAAAGGAGTTTTTTCAGTACATCATGCTTAAAATAGTGCTCATATCATCCTCAAGTTGTGCCCATTGTCCTGCAGATTTATTCTGGATCTTTAAACATAGAAGGCTATGGAAAATAAAAAGAGAAGCAGAGAAAATGAAAAAAAAAAATCAAGAATTCCTCAAATTCCTATTAAGATATGGGGACCTCAAGTAGCACCCTGAAAAGTGGAGGTAAAAGGCATCGCTCCTCTTCAGGGAGAGAACTGTTGAGGGTGGTAGAGGACAGAGACCCTGGAACATATCGCTGTCCCATGAGGGAGGCCCTGCAGCCCAGGCTATAACCCAACCACTGATGTGGCTGGAGAGCCCCACCTTAATGTCAGGAGCAAGATGGAAGAACATGTAAGGGGAGAACTTGCACCCCTCACACTGATGCTGATGGGGACAGGATCAGGGCCCGTGTGTTCACATTACACAGCTGTGAGAAGGGAGCTGAGTAGCTCATGCCTGTAATCCTAGTACTTGGGGAGGCCAAGGCCAGAGGATTGCTTGAGGTCATGAATTTGAGATCAGCCTGAGCAACAGCAAGACCCCATCTCTACAAAGAATAGGAAAATGAACCGAGTGTGGTGGTATGCATCCGTATTTCCAGCTATTCAGGAGGCTAAGACAGGAAAATCACCTAAGCCCAGGAGTTTGAGGAGCTATGATGAGGCCACTGCACTCTAGCCAGGACAAAGTAAGACCCTGTTTTGAAAAAAAAAAATATTAGAAGGTCTAGAGAAAGGGGAGATAGTGGCAGGGGTGAGTTGTGAAGAGAAGGAAAGGCATAACCCATATTGTGGGTGGGTTATGCTGCTTATGAAAAAAAAATTCTGGTAATATCTGTTTAAAACTCTACACATGCCTATTGACCCAATCCATTGGTAGATGAAGAAAGTACACCCAGAAGTAACCAGGATCAGAAAGCATAAATTAGCTGCAAGACTGGTCAACACAAACTCTGGCCTCAAATTCGTCACACTGCATCTTTTCCTGCCGGTACACTGCCAGCATAGCCTATAGACATAAGTCTACAGAATCACATGGCCCAAGAGGAAAGGTTCCACACAGTGCATTTGGACCTGTTCCAGAGCCTTTTCATGCTTTATATGTCACTAAAATCTGGCAGACTTTCATGTTACTTGGTATATAGTCTGGACAAGTGTCCTAAGTGTAGACTGTGTTCCCTCCAAAGTCCAAAATAGTCTTCTGCTCAAGTGTCATGTCTTCTTCTTAAAGGTAGAGAATGCAAGGGGCAGCAAATTAATAGTTACTTTAGAGGGGATATTCCAAAATACACCTGACTATTGCACTCTTAAAAACTTCACTGGGGAGATGAGTCCTTAAATCTTTATAGGATTTATTACCCACACTGTGGAGTTCATGAGTCTTATCAATCAAACCAGCATGTCAACCAACTGGGGCTTGCATACCCTATCATCATGATTTGATTGATGTAATGGATAAATGTGATATTCTGCTAGCTTTCTATGCAATCTAGAAGTCACTGGACTATGTTATAAGAGCAGATAAGAAACAGGAAAGTGATGGTAGTGTTGAGTGTAGAACGGTAAAATAAGATTATTACCTGTTACATGTGCAAACTGTTCCTTACCCTCTTTTCTAAAAAGAATGTACTCGCTAAATCAGTGGCAAGGGCTCATGATGTTTTATTGAGACAAATGCCCTTTGGCTTCCTGCTCCTTGATTCTGTCCTACTTAGGATTAAAGATTTTAATAGCACCCTTGACAGCTGCTTGCCTACTTCATTTCCAGTGACACTATGCTCTATTTATCATTTCTACACATCTCCATGTTCACTCAGATTTCTCAGTTCAGGGTTCATGTCACCCTGCCTACCATCTCTCACCCTTCTCAATGGGTGCAAAATGTTGTAATATTAAAACACTTCAGCTTACTGAGATTACCACCAGGTATTTTTATTTTTTTTAGAGAAGAGCTTTGTTACGCCTTTAATCATTACTCCTCATGCTTACCTCTTAAAATACACATGTTTGGGGGGAATATGCTGGCACAAACATACAGACTTTGAAGGAGACATATTTTTGGACTCCTTGACATCTGCTTATGTTGGGTAAACACACAACTCTTCTGCTTGTGTTCCAGCATGGTCAGAAAACACACTTGAATGTGTTAAAGTCTTTCTGTGTGTCCATTAGTAATTAACAGATGTTATTGCAGACACAATCCAGCATCGGTTAGATGGGGCATTTAGGGACTCGAGTGAATTAGGAGTGGTCTGTTGGATGAGGCCTTTATTTACTGGGTTAGTATATGGCATGTGGAGAGAGGAAGTCTTTCTCATGCCCAGTTTCCTCCATCTTTCTTTTTAACCTTTTATATTCCCTTAAAAAGATCAGATTAGGTTTCCTTTCAAGTTTCTGGTAAATTAAGGGGGAGGGACGGCAGTGCAGTGCTCATGTCTATGATCCTAGCACTCTGGAAGACCGAGACAGGCAGATTGCTTCAGCTCAGGAGTTTGAGGCCAGCCTGAGCAAAGTCGAGACCTCATCTCCAAAAATAGCCGAGTGTTGTTGGGCACCTATAGTCCCAGCTACTTGGAAGGCTGAGGCAACAGGATAATTTGAGCCCAAAAGTTTGAGATTGTTTTGAGCTGTGATGCCATGGCACTGTACTGGGGCAATAAAGTAAGACTCTGTGTCAAAACAACAACAACAACAAAATCAAGTTCCAGATAAATTAAGGAAAGTCAGGACTAATTTCTCACTGTGAACAAATCAAGGCATGAAGGAAAACACCCTTTCCTACTCTGTTCTTCTGTGGCTGCTCTGGTTATACACACATTAGGATGGTATCTACTATCAGAGACAGAGCTGGGTTATTGTGTGCTTAAAGCTTACATATCCTGATTTGGCAGCACATCAATTTCCAACTGTACTATGGAGACACCCTGGCCTTCACACAGAGAAAGTGGCACAGTTTTCTCCTCCTTCCTTCATATGTATGTTGAAATTCTATTCACAATCATTGGTAATTTACATATATATTCAGATGGTCGTTAGATTCTTTTCAGAGCATTGCATTTTTATAAACAGGCTACCTCCATCTATATTTTATTGCAAAGAGATAACAATTACTATTAAGTATTTCAAAATATGAGCAATGTTTACTTATAAAACAGAAAAAGTTAAACAACCTACAGCACACAAAAGCAACCCATCAAATTCAGATGGCTGGAAGTATGGCTGGTGCATTCCAGCTCCTGTCCAAACTAAACCCTTTAGTAATGATTGCATTGCCTTTAGTTCTGTGAATGACAGCCTCTCAGCAGGCTGTGCTATTCTGATCACCCTCACATCCTCTCTCTAATTGGGTGCCCATGAACCCCTCCTCACAGACAGCCTTGTTAGCTCATGGGGAAAGAATGGTATAGGCAACACATCAAAAGGCTGAGTATGGAAAAAGAATGAAAGACTTTAACAGCCTACTGCATCCTAGTAATTGAAGAGGAGAATTTTGTGTGTGTGTGTGTGTGTGTGTGTGTGTACATGCACACAGAAGCCTCTATATTGAGGACTGCCAAGTAAGGAGAAAATAATCAGGTGAGAGAACAGAGACATGACTGAACAAAAGCAGTCCAGTGAATGCACACTGGCAGAGAGCATGTGTTCCACAGAATACCTTCCCAGTCTTTAGATGACATCTGCCTGCCTCTGCTGTACTAAACACCTGTGCAATTATTGCCTGGTCATAGTGATCAATGGATTTGATCATTACAGTCCAGGTTTTCTGAAGCTTGGACTTTTGCCTTTCCTTTAAAGTGAAAGGTATGATGGAGAACAAAAGCATTTGCATTTGGAACTCCAATTTCCAAGTGGATTTGAAAGCATAGGATAGTGTAAAAAAAAAAAAATTGTTCTTGGAGCCAAGGGGAACTGGGATTGATCCCAGGTCTGTTGACTCTTCACTGTGTAATATTGGAAAAAACTATCAACTTTATAATTGCCAGTTGGCTCAACCATTAAATGGAGATAATAATACCTACTTCACATGGTTTTCCAGGGATTAAATAACACAACATGAGAAAACACTTTGTATGAACTGAATAGAGAGTTCCTTTCGTCTGACCTTGTGCCTGACTCTAGCATGGCTGAACAATTGACAATAACTTTCCTGTTCTCTTTATGAGAAGAGGTTGAAACATTTTCCCAGTGTGGAACAGAAGCACAGAACATCAGGAGCAAATGCAAATCTAACGCCCACAAAGCACAGTCCATTAATATGTGGGGTATCTCTTGTTCCTAGTTGCTCTCCTTGTGGGATTTGCTTCTCTTGATGTTTGCCCTAATAATTGAAATATACTCTACTCATCCATAGACTTTTTATAAAAGGTCAGGTTCTCCCTTTGTAAAAGGAACAGTTTATCACCACTGTCCTTTAATCATAACAACAGTCTTAAGTTTAAGTCTTTAATCCAGTGAGAGTCTAACTTAGTTAATGGTGAAAGGTGTGGGTCCAGTTTCAGTCTTCTACAGGTTGCCAGCCAGTTTG
>NW_003852421.1:15355519-15446499 GCF_000181295.1 Otolemur garnettii | reverse complement strand
AGTTTCATAGTAGGGCTGAGTACATTGGATACTTTTTCTTCCATTCTTGAGATACTTTGCTAAGAAGAATATTTTCCAGCTCCATCCATGTAAACATGAAAGAGGTAAAGTCTCCATCTTTCTTCAGGGCTGCATAGTATTCCATGGTGTACATATACCACAATTTATTAATCCATTTATGGGTCAATGGGCACTTGGGCTTCTTCCATGACCTAACAATTATGAATTGGGCTACAGTAAACATTCTGGTACAAATATCTTTGTTGTAGTGTGATTTGGGGTCTTAAACGGGGCTGCAGTTCTGACATTTGTCAAAGGAAAGAGGAAAGGAAGTAGGATTGAGTAGGGAAAACCTCAAATTGCACTATAGCCCTGAGGGAGTCTTGGCCAGTCTGATGGGGGGGGGGGCAGAACAATGACCATTAGAGATGTCCCAAGTTAGGCAGAAAGGTCTCAGTTTTAGTACTCCTGCTGTGGCCAGTTATTGTCCTGGAAAAGCCAAAGAAGACCACAGCCACAGTGTAAATGCTGTAAAAAATCAGAAGTTGTGGCACCTGGGGACTCTCAGCCAAACTACTTCCTTTTAACATGTTGGCCTGTGTATAAATCTGTGTGGCAAACCTCCATGGCCACCAAATTTCCTTGATTATCTTCCTGTAATGAAAATCTCCATAGCATAGTCCATTTTTTTCAAGGAAATTGACCTAAGACAGTTGATGCTGGGAGTAGTGTGAGAAAGTAGATTCTAAAGTGGGACTTGGGAACTAGAATGCCAGTCTGGCTGGTAGTGAAGACTCCGTCCCTATGGTAGGTGGAACTCTCACAGCCCCAGTCATGCAGTAGCTGTTCAGTTGTTAAAAACTTTGCACTTTAAATGTAGGGTGGAATATTGATGGACTCAGGCAGGTGCAATACTTCAGGCATCTAAGAGGACTGAATGATAGTATTATAAAGACAAAAGAATCAAAGGCTGTTGCTGAGCACAATTTTTGCATTTGAGAAAGACAATGAAAGGTTGAGAATGATTAATCACCAACTAAAGGCAGAGAGGGAAAGTCAGAGGGTTTCTTTGGTGGCAAATAAAAAGACCCTTATCTCCTATAGCCATAGGCAGAGCAAGCCAAAGATAAGTCCCAATGCTTAATTATAAGTGTAAAAAGTGGTCCAGGTTAAATTCTCAGCTTTAAAAAATCTGCTTTCCCAAGGTCAGGGCCCCTGTTGGGAAAGAGCAAGCCCTGCAATATCTAAATCAAGGAATTCAAAATATTAAAATTCCACATACCCAGAAACCTTGGGCCAGCGAAAGTGGCCCACCATCCCTAGTAAAGACCTACTTTCTTATAGATAATGGGGATACCTCTGCCTTGCAGGACAATAATAATTATCTTGGGCTCTCTCCTTCTCTCCTGGCTACTAGACAATAAGTTAGGATTAAATCATTTTATGACACCTTGGAAGCTCTGGGCTTGGTAAGGAAGGAAATGACTATACCCCAAAAGAGATACAAGACCTAGCAACCATATATTAGCAAGAACTAGGAATGTATAATGGAACTGGATCTTGAGGGTGCTAGGTGAAAGGGTTAGAACATGAAATTAAATAAGAGAGAGTTTATTAATATAAAAGCACTCTTCTCTGACACAGGATTTTATACCCTGGCACAGTTCCCAGAAATGGTGCTAACATGCTGGTGAGATGGCTTGTAGAGCTTGGAGATAGCAGTGATCCAGAGCTACCTTGGCAGATGGTAGAATAAGAAACTAAAGTATTCAAAGCAGTGGGTCTACAAGAGTGGATATGCTGCACATGGCCAGTGAACCCTTTAGCTAACTATGCTCTGCAAGCTAATAGGAAACACCATTTACCAAAGTGGTAAGGAATGTACTGATGATGGGGACATAGAATTGTTGAGTAGCCCCTATAGGCCAGAACTAATAGTAGGAAATGCTATTTCAAAATGGGGTTCCCTGGGAGCAATGGGGCAGGTAAGATGCCAAAATAATGAAGCCAAATTGGTAGCACTTAACCTCAGCAAAAAGGGGGATGCAATTATCTTCATGAGTGGCAAGGTTAGTGGCAGCCAGAGGGCCTGAACCCCAGAAAGTGTGATCAGTAATAGAACACACGATCCCACGGATGAGACAAATGGCCAGCCGTGAGGCTACTGCCAATCTTCAAACAGAAATAAACAATAGGCTGTAGGTAGCTGAGGGAAGCTTCCTCTGTAATAAGGTATTTGCCAAATTTCCAAATCTGATCTAAGTTTTGAACTTTGACCCATTGGTTGTAGGGGTCTGGAATCCTGGTGGGAGGAGGGGGAAAGAACATTGTAACACCATGACAATTATATATGGTACTGATCCTACCAGTTCTTCCCTGAAAAGAGCAGTTTACTTGGGTAACAGCTGAGGAAAGATATCCCAAGGGTTGCTTCATGCCATTCAAGTTAATGGCAATACTCAGGACCCTGAATCTCATTAGCACCTCCCTATTAGAGTTGGGGTACATGAAGGTCAAGTAACGCATGTTAAAAAGGAATGGATTCAATCTCTCCTTGCAAAATGTGTAGATACTGGTTTATACACATCTACCTCCCCTGACATGTCTACTGGTTCTAGTATCTATGAAACCAAACTTTAAGTTTCTTGTTAATTTCTTCTCAGTTTATATCCCTACTTTTACCAGCAGATAGATTAATGTTGCTTGTTAATGAGGATGAAGAGTATCTGTTGAATGACTATCAGGTGAAGGTCAACTATTGAACTTGGTTCTATGGTATAATATTGCATAGGGTAGGGCTTAATCATTATAGCAGATAAAGTATGACTGATATAGAATAAGGAATTTATTCCAGGGATTACACCTTACCCAGTTGTAGGTGGTGGTGAAGAAGTCCGCGGAAGGCTATTGCCTCTGGGTCTGGTGGTAGTCCTCAAATCATGGCAGGTCAGTGAGGCTAATGTTTGGGAAGAAAAGTTGGATATGAAGAGGAGAGTGAGGACAAATTGCACTTTAGCCTGCAGCTCATGATATCCACGACATGCACGACATGCAGAGGAAGCTTGTGTCCTTTTCCTTGGAGCAGGAAAAGTGCCCAGCCCTGGGGTTGGAGGATCTCCAAGGGGGAGCTAGTGGGACCCAGAGGAGCTGTGGACTCAGCTGCTTTTTCACCACATGAGTGGGAAATTAGCGATGCTGCCTGTGAGCTGCGCCAGCCACTGACTCGTAGAGGTCACTGGCTGCTGATACTTATGCCTTTGAATCTCCCACAACCTTCTGTTAACCCTAAGTGGAAACCATTCAGGGGGGTCTGGGAATCATAGTTTCAGCTAAGCTAACTTGACACAATCCAAGTTTATCACAGACACAAATAACACATGGTCCTTCCCTTCAGTCTGGGAACAAGTAAAAAAATCAATCAATCAATAAATGCAAGATATAAATTCTTTAGAGTAGACAGGGCACAAATTTCATAAAGGAGAAAACTCCGAGGACATCACAGACAGATGTAAAAGTGAAAGATAGAAAATCCAAGCCTGACCTTGACGGCATTTTCAAAAAATCTGACATAGTTAGTGGGGGCTGATGCCTGAGGATAAAGATGGGAAGACAAAACTGGAGGAAATAAACAAGGACCAGACCATATAGGATTTTGTAAGACGTGCTAATGTGCTCAGAAATTTGGACTTGATTCTGCTTTGTGGTTGATGATTTGAATTTTATATTGTTATATTTTGAACTATTCTAATAACTGCAATAAAAGGAGGAAGCCCTGTCAAATATGTGAGAAACCACATGCAAACGCGCTGGGGAGGGCCAACACAACTGGTACTGCCAGAATCACATCCTTTTGCACAACTCTCAAACAAAGCTTCTCCTGTCATTCCATTTAATTGAAAAAATATTATGACATTACAAAAATAGTTATTAAAAGCCTGTTCCTAATTTCAAATATTTATCAGTGTGAATTAGGATTTATTTTTAACTACTCTAAATTTTAAACCAAACTCAGAAATAAAATTTGACATTGAGACTGATACTGGACTGACATTTTTTCTTTTTGTTTTTGAGACAGTCTCCCTATGTCACTCTACATAGAGTGCCCTGGTGTTGTAGCTCACAGCAACCTCAAACTCTTGGGCTTCAGTGATCCTCTTGCCTCAGACTCCCAAGCAGCTAGGACTACAGATGCCTGCCACAATGCCCGGCTATTTTTTTGTTATTGTTGTCATTGTTTAGCAGGCTCTGACCAGGTTCAAACCCACCAGCTCCGGTGCATGTGGGTGACACCCTAACCACTGAGCTATAGGCACTGAGCCTGGACTAACATTTAATACACAAATCTAATCTCAAATGTTAGTAATAATCTCAGTATCTCAATATTCTCATTGATTAACTTTTTTTTTTTTATAAAGAACTTTATTAGGGAGTGTTTCCATTACATGACAGGCTCCTTGAGGGTACCACAATCTTTCTGTTCTATTTTTTGGTTGTTGCAGTTTGGCCAGGGCCTGGTTCAAACTTGCCACCCTCAGTATTTGGGGCCGGCGCCCTACCTACTGAGCCACAGGCACTGCCCCATTGATTAACTTTATAATAAATTAGTCTGGACTCATAAAGTAAATTATTATAACATAATATCAGTTAGTTTCAAATGCCATACTGATTGCTACACTAGAAAACAAAAATGTTTTCCTTGGGTTCAGGGTGGTATTGTTTTAGGTCAAAGAAGGTCAAGAAACATCATCTGAATTATATGTATGTTGCACGAGGACTCAGGCTCAAAACTACTATCAGTTAAGTAATACTTACATGGCAGTTAATGTATTAATATGTTCAGTGTTCCTTCCTTTGCAAAAAATATCTCACTACACAAAATGGGAATTAAAAATAGCTAGCATAGGTACCAATGAGTCAACAAAGGATTTTAAGAATGACATGATATTATAATTTGAAAAAAATGATGCTGATAGTAAGCTTGAAAAAGAATTGGCAGGGCAGTGCCTGTGGCTAAAAGGAGTAGGGTGCTGGCCCCATATGCTACACGTGGTGGGTTTACATCTAGCCCTGGCCAAAAAAACAAAGAAAAGAAAAAGAATTGGCAAAGAATGCTTATACATAGTACATTGTTGATGGGATTGCAGACTAGTACAACCTCTATAGAGAAGAGAGTACACAAAGCACTAAAAGTAGACCTACCATTCCATCCAGCTGTCCCACTACGAGGTCACTACCAAAAGAAAAAGGTCATTTTATCAAAAGGACACCCTCATGCAAATATGTATTGCAACACAATTCACAATTGCAAAGATGTGGAATCAACCCAAGTGCCCATCATTTCATAAGAGGATTAACAAAATGTGATATTTGCATACTGGAATAGGTAGAATACTACCTAGCCATAAAAAAGATGTATTAGTGTAATCCCTTTTGCAACAATTTGGTTGGAACTGGAGACCGCTATCCTCAGTGAAGTGTGTCAAGAATGGACCAACATACACTACATGTACTCGTTATTAAATTGGAAATACCCAGTGGGCACCCAGGTGCACAGAGGGATGTGAAACTCATTGGAAATCAAGGAGGAGTGGGAGGAAGAGAAGAGGGACAAAGCCTACCTAATGGGTACAATGCGCACGTTAGGGTGATGACTACACTTAGCCGTGACTCAAGCTTTACAAAAGCAAGCCATGTATCAAACATTGTCCTCCTTAAATATTCTGAAATTTAAAAAAGAAACACAATTGGAGAGAGACAAGACTGAGGCAGTTACAATTATTCTGAGGAGAGCTGGTCCTATGACTTTATTAAGTAGCAGTGGGAGTGGGGAGAAAAGAAGGGAGGATGGTGTGACAGTTACAGGCGAGGTAGAATCTAGGGCCCTTAGGGGCTGTTGGGATGCGGAGATTAGGGGAGACAACCTCGGCGACCAGCTGTTATTGATAGCTGCTGCTTCTTTCTCTGCATACCTAGCACAGTAGCTCTACATAAAAAAAAAAGTTCAGTGAATATTTTTTGAAGTGTTAAAACACATTTGGCTCACGATACTTAGAAAAGTCCTTTCCAAGAGACTTTTATGATGTTACAGATTGTCCTTTTTTCCATTAAAGGGTTTTTGTCAAAAGAAAGAACCTAGCTCTAATTCCTGCAATATTTTTTTCCCTTGGTGGCTTCTTCTGAATCAAGGGATCCCTTTTGCTAAGAAACATCACTTGAACAAAATCCTTTTTACCCTATAATTTGAATAGCATATGAATGGAAAATTCTTTTACTCCATATCTAATGGGTGGTGTTTTCTGTACAGCACTTGGAAGGTGACAGAAATGCATTAATCAGAGGTCCAAACAAACGTCCTCATACTTTGCTATGCATTAGAAATATTTAGGGAAAGGTATTTACTTTTGAAGCAATTATAGATGCACAAGAAGTTGCAAGAAAATGTACAAGAAGCTCCTGGGCACCCTTCACTGGGAAATGTGAACATGTTCGTTTAAAAGTCTCTTGGAATTAATTTCTAGTGCTGAAGATTTTTTTGACTGGGCGAAGTAAGGATATTAAGGCAGAAAATAGCAATATTGACATGTTAATGACTCATTAGCTTTTCCCAAGAGCAGCTAAGTGTTGCTATGTTTCTAAAGGTGTCCTGTTTGGCCCGAAGTCAATGACAAAATCCTCACACGTGTGTGGAACTTGAAATAGTAAACATATTTTTCTGGTATTTAATTAACTCTAAGAACATAAGGCAAGTGAAATCCCTTTCTAAAGGCAGAGCAGCCATCCCAACTATTAGGAAGCATTGTTTAAATGCAAACATGCGTGCAGCACATGCTCACACACACAAGGAAAAGTAGTGGCTGCCTGAATTTTAAATATAAAATATGCTCCACTTTTCTTGTGTTTTGCATTTCTTAAGGTCTTGGTCTTTTCACTGGGTGAAAATATCAAATATTATGCAAGACATTGAACTAATTTTTGGCAAAATTCCTCTGAAATACATGATTAATGCATGAGTGATATCTATATTTTCACCCTTACGGTATTTTTCAGCTCTCGCCCTTCTCTCCACCATTAACCACAAACACATCCCAAATAAGTGTGATGGGGTCATAGTGGGTGCATTTTTCAGGCCAACAGTGAAGTTCTACTTTCCATTTGTATAGCATTTTACGAGTCTTAATATGTTTCATATTCATCATCTCATTTTATTGGTCAACAACCCTGTAAAGTATTATTTCTCTGTTTTACTGCATCGGAAGTTGAAGCTTAGAGTGATGGAGAGATTTGCCCCTAGGTTAGTAACCTAGTCTGAATTCAGATGCTGGATTTCTACTGCTAAGTCCAATAATCTCTTTTCTCTACTATATCTATCTATCTATGCCATTTGTAACCAGAATAGCCTTAAGTTCTCCAACTTTTTGAAATTCTCCATGGTAAATACCCCAATAAAATGGCTGGATGCTCCAAATCCCATACTCTAGGAGGCTTAGCTTCTAAATATCTCCAAGATTTAAAATGTTTTGTTTCTAGTTCCAACGTCGTATTTCTGCCGTCTTCTGAACCTCTGCCCTGCCTTCTGTTTCGGGAGCTATGAAGGGGCAACTGAGCTTCTGCCAGCAGAATGTGAATGCAGTGGACAGGTGCCTCTTCTAAGCTTGGCCCACAGACACTTGGGTGTGCTTCTCTGTGGTCTTTCCTTCTTCCCAAGGGTTGGAATGTCCACACACTGGAAACCATATCTTCAGGATGGCAGAGATGGCCTTTGTCTGGGTTCCTAGATAGTCAAGTGGAGCAGAGACATGCTCTGAACTGGTATATCCTAGGCCATTACTTAAGTGATAAATGAACCTCTAAATATCTTAAACCACAGAAGTACTATTTAACCTTCCTAACTAAATATATGAATTAAGTTAAAATTCTCTCTTTTAGAGGAATTCTAGCTTTACCTTAGGCCAATTATCTTTTTTAGATAATATTTCTGTTTCCATTACACTGTGTAGGATGGCACAGAATATTGAAGAAAGCATAGACTCACAGTCAGATAGATGTGGGATCAAGTATAGGTTACTCACTTTTTAGGGATGTGACATTCAATAAATGGCTTAACTTCTAAGCCACACCACAATTTTATTACTGCAAAAACAGAAAATATGATAATATGTGTAAAATATCATTGCCATACGTTTCCTGAATGTCCTTGACACATAGTATTCAACCAATAAATATTGGTTGTAATTATCATTCATAGAATACATGTTTGAGGTTCCCCCATGGTAAAACAAAAAG
The DNA here is from genome assembly GCF_000181295.1 of Otolemur garnettii. Classification (NCBI taxonomy): domain Eukaryota; kingdom Metazoa; phylum Chordata; class Mammalia; order Primates; family Galagidae; genus Otolemur; species Otolemur garnettii. The sequence continues at coordinate 15,438,216 of NW_003852421.1, read as the reverse complement.
AAAAATAAAACAAAACAAAAAATCCATTGTGAATAATGTTCCAAGAGGAACAAATGGTTGATTCTTAGCACTCTCACCTCCAATGTGAGAAATTTCATTGCATTACTTTCCCTGTTTATATTCTTCCCGATTATGGTATCTATTAAATTTTGTTTTTGCTAACTCACACTCTTTTCTAACCCACTTTTGGGTAGCAACATTCAGTCTTTACTATTCTGAGAACTTTTGTTTCAAGTCTTGTTCATAATGAGCATTCAAAATGTTTCATTGATCTTAATTCTGTTATGATTAAGTGGTAATTGAAAGATCATTTCACTTATTAGTGTTTTCATTTTTTAGCCTCCAGTAGACAAGATGAAAATTTTGATGGAGGATGGAAATTGAAATAATTCGTGACAAGATGGCACAAATATGGAAGAAGCAATCATTTTATGTGAAACCAGTTAACGCTATAATTCAGCTTCTTAAAAGCCTTTTTTCCCCTAAAAGTATGTTTAGAATATCTATTTTGTATGTTATAATAAACACAAAAATGCATTAAAAATTAAATAACCATAGATCATCTCACCACTCATTGTTAACATTCTGTGTAATTACTTCCATTCTCTTTTCAAAGACACACACTCTCTCTTTCTCTTATTGTTTTGCTTTATCTTTGTTTCTGTTCTTTTCCAAATTTGAGTTCATACTACTTAGTTTTGCATTTTTCCTTTTTCACTAAATATCATGTAGTAAACAGTTTTCCTCCCAAGAAACATTTTTAGGGCACAATTTACATTTCTACTGTTATGCCACAGTAGCCATGTAAATTTGCAATGAGAGTCAGAGAAAGTTTTGAATTCCTAAATTTTCTTTTGTGGCAGCCCTTCTGCAGCTGTGAGAAATGCTGTTTTTGTGAAAATTCTCTTGGCTCCTGTCACCTGACCCTCACTTATGCTACAGAGCTAGCAGTGCCGTTAGCGGGATGGGGAATCCACACTTCCGTGACATTCTCGGGTTTGTACCCTCAGGATTAAGTCTCCGGAATAATATAGGAAGTGCTATACTTCTTCGTCACTAACGGACAGGCCATCCCCTTTACATGCTCATTTGTAACACACACAACTTTCATGTCCATTGCCTATGCTTTTAACTATGTTTTACTTTTTTCAGACAGCATGACAAAAAAACACGTCCTAATATCAGAAATCCTAGATGATACTGAAGGTAACACTATCAAAAAAGGGCAATAATAATGACCTCTTACAATCTGGTGGCATGAGTTTTCTGTGGAGTGATGAGACATGAATTAATCCCTGGAAATATCCCAAATGACACCCTGGAAATTTCTTGCAACATTGAAGGTTTGGGATCCATCTTGGAACATTCAAGGCTTTAAGCTAAATGTGAACATATATGTCTTACAGAAAATGAAAGGGTCAATAATTGCATTACAGCTACTAGATACTAGAGCGAGGGTAGGAAGGAAAGGGTCGTTGGTTTTTTGTTTGTTTGTTTTTAGACTATAATTTATATCTTCTCCCCTTCTCCCCATCAGACGTGCCAAGAACACTTAGTGGATGCATAATGCTGAACTGGCAACCAAGTTTGTAGGTAGGGGTGGGGAGGGGGAGTGAGGAAAACCAAGGGATTCAAATAGAAATTGCCTCTGCTACCTCATTAATCTTTTGGATCAAATAATACATACAGAGCTCAGGCTATTGAGGTCTCCAAAGAGTATAATTTTTTGTGGGGTTATAACAAATTAAAAAAATAAATTAACTCATCAGCCCAGCAGGGAAGTGCTTAAATTTCTGAGCTTTGTAGTCTTTACTGCTGTTCTGAAATTAAAATAACAAAGAAGCCTTTTCTTGAAATGTACATATTTCAAGCATGTATAGTTATATACATGCAAATTGCTTATGTAGTTTTTCATTTCATTTCATTGTCAATCTTAACATTGTCAAAATGTCCCTTCTGTGCCCCTGATCCCAAAGCTTGTTCCTGCCACTGACTGATTCCAAACAGAGAAAAATAAGGTGTAGAGTGAAGTGGAAGTGGAAACCTGGTGTTCTTTTATATAGTAATAAAATAATGCACACTCTATCTGCAGCTCTGTGGAATTACATACATAAGATACAAGCCTGCTTTTGCACAAAGACCACTGTGGCTCCAACATATAGAGGGCAGAGTTGAGGTCCAAGAGTTAGAAGCACTCAGTGGAAAAAATGAGTTGTTCTAGTGGTGAGGACATAGTCTCTGCTGATGTATGTCTTCCAAAGTACTGTGGTCCTCATGGTTTCTTGATAACACTTCTGTTAGGGTGTCCCTAATTGGTGAAGATGGAGGGACTGTAGAGGATAACTCTTAAAATAAAAAGAAAGAATGCTGAAAAATGGTGTCATATTCCTTGTGCTTTAGTGTGATTAATCGTATGATTGCTAGGCTCTTATACAGTTTGTTACTAATTTATTTTAACTGGAATCAACAATTTCATAATGGAGACATGTAATTTAGTAGATGCTATGTCTTCAAATCCTACTCCATATTGATACAAAGCAGACAATTGGTTATGATTCAAATGATACTTATTTTTAGAGCATTATGGGATTTGGGAGCCAAGGACGATCTTAAAAGATCCAATTCAATTCAGTCATCTCTCTTAGAAGGAAGTAGGGGTTGGAAGAAGTATAGACCTTAGTTTGAAATTTACTTCCTCAGTTGTAGCTCAGTCAAATGGCCTTTCCTATACCACAGGCTGGTTTTGTTTAGTGTACACACACATATGTCCGCATACACACACACCCCAGCCCTTCCCACTTACCTCCTAAAACATTGTTTCTAAAGCCCCCATCTGCTGTCTCTCTTAAAATACATAGAAAGATACAAGTTTGTATTCTGAAGGAGGCATATTAGTTAATGCTAAGAGGAAATTTCTAGGGAGCAAAAGTCATAAAACATGGGAAAAGTATATGAAGAGAAAGTATGTGGTCTCCTTCCTGTGTCTGCCTATGTTAGTGTACTAATCTGGAAATGTTCTGCTTTAGACAAAAAATTAACTCTCAGGATCCTGTTGAATTTCCAATGTTTACACTTTCAGAAATACTCCCGTGTACCCTTAAATCATCATAATCTACAATATCTGATGGCACAAGTTTCAAACAAAGCAAAGACTCTTCTTCATATTATAGAATGGATGCAGGCCCTGCACCTTATTAGCTAAGGTGTTGAGTGTATTGTTTTTCTTTTAAATGACATAATAAAGACACTGCCACAGTTTGGGTAGCATTGGGGAGGCATTGGAGAAAGGATCTAGAGAGGAGGACACATAGTCCTCACCCTGTTCTGCTTTTAATAATATTCTTTGTCACCTACTAGCCTTGTTATTTTTCTTCAATAAAATAAAGGATTGATGTTCATTAGGAATAACCTTAGAAGTATTTGATACATGATTTTGATGCCCCCTATGCACAGCTAATCTGTCCTTCTTTGATATACGTCGCTTTACCATGTTGGTCCGTTTCATCATGTGGAATCTTTGCCACACATACTGATGTCCTAAGAGCACTACTAAGGGACTGTTATGTGAATGCAGTTTCTCCATGTCTATATAAATTGGAAAACATGTTGAATGGAACTAAATGTTTACCACTAAACAATATAAAGCAAACAAATAGAGTAGTAAATGCATGAGTTTTAGAGTCAGAAAAAGACCCATTTTGAACCTTACTCTGTTGTTAAATAATTATTGATACCTAGTCAAATTATATACCCTTGTTGTGAATCAGATTCCTTAGTTGTAAAACGGAAATAATGGTTAAAATGAGGATTAATTTAGATAATGAATGTTAAGTTCCAAATATAAAATAGTTCTGAGTAAATTTTCAGAGATTAACTGAGAATTCTCAGTACTACCAATGTCTGGAGTACCAGAGCTATTCAGACTTGGAGAAGTGATGTAGTCAAAATTATCCCAAATGACCTTGGTCCCTTTAGCATTTAAGAGGAGGGATCAATTACATTGTCTATAGTATAATCATCATTTCAGTTCCTTTTGTCTGGTATAATCTGTTTTCTGAGCCAGGTAACAATAGAAAAGGCACCCATGATGTCTGCGGCAAATCTGTACATGGTTACTTGATGTCTCCCAAAGAAGGCAGATGAGTGTATGAAATAACTGGTATTCCCCAGTTTCCATGCACACACACACATTATCAAAATGAGCTGAATTTTTCCCAAGTTTTGAATAAGGCAACATGGACAATTTCTTAATTATGTTAATATCTTTCTTCACTAGATAGTTTCTTATGTTTAAATTTCTTACAGGAAGAGGCTGTATCTTATGCTTATTGCACAATGGTAGCATCTAATAAGGACTCATTATCAGAATCATAGATTTCTTTTTTAACTCTTTTTCATAGAGTTAAAATCACCCTTTCACTCAGGAAGCTCATTCTGTGACTTCTCTGATGGATTGCCAGAAAAATGCAAGCATCATATGGATCATGGTGAATAACCATGGTTGTTAGGAAGTACTTTCTCATGTTGCACTAAATATTTAATTTCTTCATATAATTGCCATCCAATGACTTACAATCTCTGTTAAGAAACACTTGCTGAACATCAGCAACCAAGACCAACAGAGATGCTGAGCACATGTGAGAAATCCTACCAGCAGCACTAGATGAGGGCCCAGAGCCACTGGTACCAAATTGCTATTCCATGTTTGTCTCCTTCATGTTTAAATTCAATTTGTTCTAGCCCTCTCCAGACCAGTGTAATGAGTATTTTCCTTACCTTTAATTCTCCTCTTATTTACTTCTCATTCTTTTGTCTTATCTCAGATTCCTTGTCTTGTCCTTTTCCTTCTTGTCTTACATTACTAAAAAGTGCTTTTGCCTGTTTTAAGAGAAATCTAAGAGTGGCTCAATAAAGGCAGCGACTTTCACGCAGACTAAGAGGTCTGAAAGTAGGCTGTCCACAGAATCATCTTTGGTGTGCTAGACTCTTATAGCGGTGTTAACACCGCTTGACCATCATGTCAAGAAAAAGAAAAAGAATGGGAAGGCAGTGTTGCCCGCCACATCTTCTTTTCAACTTAGCAAGTTTCCCCAGGTGACTCCAGAGACATTCTTTTATATCTCATTGACCAACAAATGTATTGCCTGCCAAATTTAGGGACAAAAATGCATGACAGATTAGTACTTAAAATTTCCACATTTACAGTAGAGGTAGATAAAAAGGAAGGGGTCTGGAGTAAGCATTGAGTTAGTGAATCAGAAGGATCTACAACATAGCTCAAAGTCCATCCCTGGGTCACATCATTTAAGTGCTCTGTCCTTCATCTGAACTTGCAGGCCACTTACAGTCTGTGTATGGATAAAATCTTGCTTTTTTGATAATATTTGTATATGGTTCTCTTGTGTTCCCAACTGATTATCTATCTGGCTCATCTTTTCTGGAGCTGGAATTGTGTGAAATTGCAAAAATTTTCAAGAGCTTCCTGCCCATTATTAGCTTTTCTATAGGGTTAGGATTTCTATTTGACAGAGAATTTGAGACTCAAAGAGATTAGATCGTCTATCCAGTTGGTTATGATTTACAACCAAGACTAGCGCTTATACATTCTGGCTATTAAATAAGTGCTTGCTCAATTATTTTATGCTATAAATTATAATAATACATACACACAATATACATAATATAAAGAGAGACACAGAGAAAGTTCTAATAAAGCAAAATAGACTTACAATGCTATTGTTTACCTGCATTTAGTTATACAAGAAGCTCCTGGCTGACCAGGCTAAGACCCACAGGTCCAAGACCAAGGAGACACACAAGTGCCATAAAGAGTGCCTCCAGGCCAAGAAGGAGGAGATCATCAAGACTCTGTCCAAAAAGGAAAGACCAGAAAGTAAAACACCCCCTCTGTTGTCTTTACATAGTGGACTCAGTGATACAGATCAATCACTCAAATAAAACAAGCCTTAAAATGTGTGTATCTGTATCTATATCTATATATCTATAGATAGATACATGCACACATTTAACAGTGCTTGGTATATACATATTCATATATATATGTGTACTGCTATCTCCAGGAAATGCATCTAATCCATAAGGATGCATTCAGACTCAAGGTGAAGGGATGTAGAATAATATTCCATGCAAATGCAAACCAAAATAAAACTGGTATAGTCATTATTCTCATATTAAATACCATAGACTTTAAAGCAATAAAAATAAAGACAAAGTTGATCATTATACATATACAGTGTAAAAGGGAATAATTCAATAAGAAGACATAACAGTTCTAAATATTTATATACCTAACACAGATGCACCCAGATTTATAGATCTACTAGATCTAAACAAAGGATAAACATCAACATTGTAATAGCCTATGATTTCAATACTTTTTGACAGAACTAAACAGATGCTCCAGGGAAAAATTAAAGAAACACATGACTTAAATGAGAATCTTGGGCAAATGGGCCTAATAGACATTTATAGAATATTCTACCCCAAAAGTACTGAATTTACATTCTTCTCATCAGCACATGGAACATTTTCCAAGTTTGATCACGTCCCAGGCCATAAAACATGTCCCAAAAAATTAAAAAAATTTATACCATCTATGTCCTCAGATGACAGTGGAATAAAATCAGGAACTGACTCCAACAAAAACACTCAATTCTAGACAAAGTCATGGAATTAAACAACCTACTGCTGAGCTATTTATTATTAGGTCAAGGTAGAAATAAAGATGGAAATCATAAGATTCTTTGAGCTAAATGACAAGGAGACACAACTTATCAAAATCTGTGGGATTCAGCAAGAGCAGTCCTAAGAGGAAAATTCATACCCTTAGTGGCCTACACAAAAACAAAACAAAACAAAACCCAGAAAGGTTGTAAATCTACAAAATAATAAATCATCTCAAAGAAATCAGAAAGGAAGAGGAAAACAATCCAAATCCAACAGAAGAAAAGAAATAACTAAGGTCAAGCAGAACTAAATGAAATCAATAATAAAAGAATTATAAAGACAATTAATGAAACAAAAGGCTGGTTCTAGGCCAGGTGCAGGGGCTCAATCTTATAATTCTAACACTCTGGGAAGCTGAGACAGGCAGATAGCCTCAGCTCAGGAGTTTCAGATCAGCCTGAGCAACAGTGAGACTCCATCTCTACTAAAAATAAATCTAGCCAGGTGTTATGGTGAGCACCTGTAGACCCAGCTATTAGGAGGCTAAGGCAAGGGGATAGCTTGAGCCCTAGAATGTGAGGTTGCTGTGAGCTATCATACCACTGCAGTCCACCCAGGATGACAGAGTGAGACTCTGTCTCCAAATAATAAATAAATACATAAATAAACCAATGAATAAATAAATAAATAAAATTGGTTCTTTGAAAAGATAAACAAAATCTACAAACCTTTTGATAGATTAACCAACAACAAAAAAGAGAGGTTGCTAAAAAAGCTCAATCAGAAATGAAAAAGGAGATATTATAACTAATACCTCAGAAATACAAAGTATCATCTCTGAATACTATAAAAATCTCTATTCACATAAACTGAAAAACCTTGAGGAAATGGACAAATATTTGGAAACATACAAACTCCCTAGGCCCAATCAGAAAAAAATAGAACTCCTGTACAGATCAATATCAAGTAACAAAATTGAAGCTGCAAGAAAAAAATCTCCCGGCAAAAAAAGTACCAGACCAGATGTTTCAAAGTCCAGTTTTACTAGACCTACAAAGGGGAGGTATCTATACTGCAGAAATCATTTCATAAGATCAAGAAGGAAGGAATCCTCCCCAACTTGTTCTATAAAGCCATTGTCACCTCAAGACCAAAGTCAAGCAAGGACACAACAGAAAAAGAAAATTATAGACCCATATCCCTTATGAATATCGATGCAAACATTCTCAATAAAATGCTGCCAAACCAAATTCAGTAGCACATCAAAACTACAATCCCCCAAGACTAAGTGGGCTCCATCCCAGGGATATGAAGATGCTTCAATATATGTAAATCTATAAACCCGATTCATCACATAGACAGAAGCAAGGGCAAAGACCATATGATCATTTCTATTAATGCAGAGAAAACACTGGACAGAATGTTCTAATTTCTTTGTTATTTCTTCTTTGACCCCCAGGTTATTAACATGTGTGTCATTTAATTTCTTATAATATATGAGAATTACCCAAATTTCTTATAGTTTTTTTTCTAATTCTGTCAGAGTTAAGGAACAGAATTTATATGACTCCAACCTTTTTAAGTTATTGAGACTTGTTTATTTTTAACATGTTATATTTTCAAGAGATATATTTACTTTTAAGCCATTAAGGAAAAAGTTTATTTTTTACTCTGTAATTATGCTTATTGATGGTTTTTATTTCTTCATGTGAATTTGAATCACTTTCTAGTGTTGTTTTTTTTGTTTCATCCTGAAGAACTTTCGGTAGGAATTTTTATCCCTTTTCTCTCTTGGGCTTGCATTTCATGTATGTTGATTTGCTTGATGCCTTTCTATGTATCTCTGAAATGTTATTTATTTCTCTTTCTTTCTTCTTCTTTTTTCTTTTGATCCTTCAGATTAGATACTATCTATCTTCTTTGTGTATTTCTCCTGCTAGCTCATATCTGTTGTTTAGTACCACAAGAAATGTTTTTATCTTAGTTAATATACTTCAATTCCATAGTTGTCACTGGAATTGTGAACATGCTTTGCTTTAATGCTTTAAATATTGTTTCCTAAATACATTCTGCAAATATAAGTATAATTTTTTAAATTTTCTTCTAAGTTCATCTCCGGCCCTCACAAAGATGGTTTCTAATAACTACCTCTTTACCCCATATGAGTCACTTTCTAGTTTCTTTGCATTTTTTCTTTCTTTCTTTCTTTTTTTTTTTTTTGGTAATCTTTTGATGAAAACTAAATTTACTAGATGGTAAAATTACAAATTTCAGTCCCCCCCTCCTAGTGGTTGTGTTTGTTACTATTTTTGGTTTGGTTTCTTATTTGCTGTTTTGTGCCTTGCTTAGAATAATCTTATAGAATCTATCTCACCATTGAGTATATCCATGGATGTCTCAGTTAATACTGCTTCTTAAATCTTTATTTTTAAGTGTAGTGTATTAGTGGTCAGCCTTGAGTCTATGTAATATAGTCATCAGCTAATGATTGCTTATATATAAATACTTTCAGCCAGTAAAGTTTCCACCTTGACTAATGGCTTTGTGTGTAGGTTGGAGAACACATGTAAACCTAAGGTAATGTACTATTCTTCCCCAACTTTTACTTCCTGCTGAGACTCTTCCACATGTATATAAAATATCACATCCACGCAGGGACATGCAGAGGGCTAAGGCACTCTCTCATCTTTCTGGTTGTGTATGCACATTTTAGTAAGCTCATTCAGGCACTGTTATATAGAGTGGATTGAAAGAAGGATATCTGGACTCAAGTTAATGAGATTACGTATGAGATTCATTTTAGAAAAAAATTTTTTAAACTCACTTGAAAGCCATAGGGCCACAATTATGCAGAACTAGGACTAGGACTCATAATCCACAGATTTGTCTAGTGTGTCTATGTAAGGTCATGGGCTGCATAAATGGGAACCCCTAGGGTTGTTCAGTTGTCATTATGTGTGGTTGTATGTGGTAGCCCTAAAGAGACTTTTCATCAATGATAAAAATAGAAAAGAGCATCTGCTGTCATGCCTTGGCATAAAAATACAGTATAGACGACAGAGTGTATGAAGTGTAAAGGATTTAAAGTCAATTCTTCTAAAGTAAAGATGACATAGAGCTGTCCTAAAAATATTTTCATGTGTTTGAAGTATTAGTAGGAGAGAAAAATCATTTTTTACCTTTTCCAAAGACAGCAGAGAATCAGAAATGGCTACAGCAATAATGGTCATAGTGAATTTAAGATAGCACTTTCTGACTCTTTTCAAATGAGAAATGCAAATTCCTAGCTAAATCTTTCTAGGGATCTTTAGGAAAGACAGTTATCTATCTCTTTATCTGTTCAGTGAATGGCTAGAGCCTTCATCCAGGTGTCTATTTGTTTCATAAAATCTTATTCTAATATGATCCATAATATTGGGGGAAGGAATGAGTAAAGCATTTTATCTATGTTGTGTTCTTGATGATCGATTTTTATATGGATAATGGGGAAAATTACTGGACTGGGAGTCAGACATTTCCATCTAGTCTTGATTAACTGAGTAGCTGCCTTATTTTACCTGTAAAGCAAGAGGGCTGAACTAAATGATAAGGCCTAAATTCCTTTTTAGCTACAAATGTGATGCTCCCATGTAACATGAACATACCATTTTGTTTGTTTTTCTCTTAAAAGAAATAGAGTTCTTCTTCTTTTAATGGTGGCTTAGGAAATTCTGACCAACTCTTCTGCCAAGATGAATTAGAAAACCTAGACAAAGCATTAAGTATATCTTACTGATGCTTTAGAAAGCTAATCGGATAGGTATGAATTACAGGACCAAAACCAGGGAGAAGAATGAAAGTCAGAAAATAGAACCTTGCTTTTGGAGCTCCTTTCCTCCTAAGGCCATCTACCTATTCCAAAACTTATTGGCTGAATGTCTAAAAAGATTAACTATATTTTCGACAGACTTACAGATCTAGAAATATAGAAATTGAAGTCTGTAGCATGGCAAAGAAAGTGGGTCCTTGTAGTAAATTCCATGACTCTGGGTTGAAATTCTAAAGGGCTATTATAAGATAAAACATAAACAAACAGGTTCTTGCAGAGGTTGAAAACCCACTACAAATTATTAGATTAAGATAATCTGGTATTGCAAATATTCTTGACTATCTGCCAAAGTAAACATAAATGTCCTGTAAAGGAAGATATCATTCTTGGTTTCAAATTATCTATGTATATCAAAATACAATGTCCTACATTCACGTAAAAATAACCAGGAACACAAGGACACATGATTAAAGGCTAAATATTTAGAGACACAATAAAAAATGGAAAAATACCTAGAGGGCATCCAGATAATGTAAACAAGGATTTTAAGATACTTGATCTTAATTTGTTCAAAGTTCAGATTAAATTGTGCTTTTACACAAAACTAAAACATTTAAAAAGAAAATGGAAATGAATGGAAATTCTAGGATGTTAAAAATAGTAACATATTTAATTTAATGTAGATAGACTGAAGGAAGAGAGAGTGTCCTAGAAAATATGGCAGAGAAATTTGAAGTAAGAAGGGAGTAAAGGTGAGGTATTAAAGAAAAAGAGGAAACAGTGAAAAGGACTAAGATACAGATAATTATAGTTTGAGAAGAAAAGAAAGAGATCGTATTAGAGGCAATATCACAGAAGTCTGTGATTAAGAATTTTTATAATACCTGTAGAAGTTGTTATGCCCAATATTTTAAAATATCTATAAACCCCAGTACTATAAATATAAAGAAAATTACACTTAGGACATACAGCAAAACTACTAAACGCCAAAATCCTAGAAGGAATCCTGAAGGCAGCCAGAGGAAAAAGCCTTGCCTTCCTTAAAGCAGCAACTACCCCTGCTATTGTCATCACTAAAAAAAATAACAAAAGCCAGAATACAATGGAATTATAGCAATAAATTAATGAAAGAAAACAACTACCAGCCTAAGGTTCCATATTCAGGGAAAATATTTTTCCAAAATGAGAGTGATAATGAAGACATTACTGTGGGCTCAGTAAGGTCCCAGCAAGACAGTAGTAAGAAACTTTTCACCAAACGACACTTCTTAATGAAAATCATAGAAAACACTTTTGTTTTAAGAGGAAAGAAAATGAGGACTGAAAAAAGAAACGAAGGGAAACAAAATGGGCTGATTTCAGCTAAATCTAAATTGACACTGACTAGGTGAGATAACAATAATTATAATATCTTGTGAGATTTTATAATACAAGGAATTAAAATACACAATAATAGTATATAAAATGAGATGGGGATAAATGGAATGAAAGTGTTTTTGGAATCTTACACTGTCTACAAAAAGTTAAAAGTAACATTTTCATTAGGGTTTTCTAAGGCAAAGAAGCATTTTATAACCTGAGGGAAATTGTGTCAAGTAAATTCAAGTAAAAACATTTCTAAAAGTCTAGTAGCTGCCTGACGATTTTGAATTTTGGTACATTTCTCCACTTGGATATGTTATATGTGAAAGAAAAATTTAAATTGACCTTTCAAGGAAAACTAATTAGTGCAAAGCATCATTCAAAAATTCATATTTAACTTTATAGTGGTTGATCTGTTTGGAGAAGACCATCTGAAGGTAACTTTAAAGCAAAGATAATCCTTGTTTTAAGTTTGAAAGTTGTGGAAAGGACTCAGACATTTTGACTCACTGTTGGCTGAAGAGTATAAGGCATAAATCTAATTACTGTGCTTCCAAAGTTGTGCCTATAAGTTAATGTTTTTAGAGGGCAAATTTGCTCAAAGGACTTTGAAGTTTTTGTGTAGAGGACAGAAGAGATATCTGAAAGAGAAAGGGCTCAGGGGTCTTGGTCTTGATTGAACAGTGCTGTTACTCAGTTGGGGTATAATATACTTGAAGGTGGGTATCAGTGTCTAAGTCTGTCTACCTGTAGTACCCAGAAGGATCTGGGTTTTGTGTAGAGGAAAAGGATGCTGTCTAGGCTGAGACTCAGCCAAAGAGGATTAGGATCTTGGTTCTGCTCCTTACTAGCTTCGTGACTTTTGGTAAGTCATTTTGTAATTCTAATCATTAATTTCCTTTTCTATAATGTGGGCAAAGTAATTTAACTCAGACATTTAATGTGAGAACTAGTAATGTTTGTGAAAGTGTTTTGTGAATAGGTAAATACATACAGTATAGGATATTATTTTTACTTCAAAATGTACAGCACACAATTCAAGTCAGTAGCATTCATCAATAGTTACAAAGAGCTGCACAAAATTATGGTAAGCAGGAAAAAGCACAACCATCACCCTGTATGTCTGAGTTACAAAGCAGCTGCTTTAACAACCACCAAGAAAAAAAATCAGATTTTCATAGTGACCAAGCCAGGGTAAGAATTTGATTTTGTCATGTATTTTTATACTGATAGCACAGAAACTACTTGTTAAATTCTACTTTTTTCCCGTTCATTAGATAGTCTTTTAGATTTGGTGTCTATTTAATGCTGCTTCATGAAGTAGACCCAAGAAATCACACAAAAACAGTAAGTTAACATGCCCAGATTTTCAATAATCTATTAAATAGCTTAACCTAGAACTTTCTAAGTACATATTATCAAAGGAAATATAAACATTTGCATTTTGATGATTAGGGCTTTCGTGTTTAAAGTAACTGATTTGTTATTATGAGATAACAAACAATAAAAATTTCCTATCGAATTCTAAATAAGTGCATGAGAAATTGCATTTGGAAAGTTGCATTCAGATTTCTGAGAAAATGTAAAGGTGCAAAATTTTGAGCTACTGGTGATGGAATTTCTAGACACCCTTTCATTTCAGGCTCTGGAGTTTTTTGTGTGAATTCCTCAAGTTTATATCTACTGTGATTTTATTTAAAGAATCAGATTTTTGTAACTGTAAATAAGGCAGAAAACCAGAATGAGAGGAGTGCAAGACAAGACACCTTTCAGTGACTATTTTTACAATCGAAAAGCCTGATTTATGGGAAATATTTTTAGTACCACTGCCCGTATAAGTGATGAGGCTATTATTATGAAATATATGGACCTGATGAGGTATTTCCTTATTAATGCCACACAAAAAAATGTGTGAAGTTTAAAATTATGAGATACCAAGTCACATTCTTAGGTCACAATTCTTCATTCCCAAGTCTTCACTAAGTCTCTTCAGTTTTACTCTCACCTGGGGGTCCTGATGAACTCTGGAAGTGCCTAGAGTGCCCACAGGAGAGCCCAAAGTTCTAACAGCTGGCATGTTCTGTGGCCACAGAGCTCTCTCTCTCTTGTTGGAAGCAGAGGGCTCACCTGTGTCATCTATATTTATTCTGGGGGCCAGATGGGGTGAGAACCAAGCATGGAGAGAGTGAGACACCCCCAGCATTGAAGTGGTTCCAACATTCTAAAAAGCCTTTTAAATTTTCTTTATTAGGTACAACATAGACAATGTGACAAAAAGTTATGTACACCAAAGACAGAGGAAAAATATAGTCAACTCAGGCACATGGAAATGACTTTCAATTGTACTCAATGTAATCAGACAAAAATAGACTCGAACATTACTCAGAAATATTTAATTAACGTTTATCAGAAGTATGCCTTCTTTTTAAAAAGTGCCTTCTGAAATGTTTCAGAGAAAAATAGAGCTGGCCAAGCTTTTAAGTCATTTAGTAAATTCAGTTGCAAGAAAAATAAAATCTAAAAAATTTTTTGTTGTTTTATGTTTTTGTTTTCTTTTGTTAGAAAAAAATAAATGAGGTTCTGACTCAATCATATCCAGGTTTTCAAAAAAATTGAAGTGATGTCAGTTATTTGGGGGACAGAAAGTATGGAATTAACAGCACACCGCCTTTGCACAGCCCCGGGAATCTGCTTCCTTTGAACCATAGCCCAGCCTGGCATATGCTGGCCAGCCTCTGGGAGGCACATCGATGCTGATACAGTTACAGGCACAGGAGGACTCCCGTAACTGCGCATGTGATCCTGGGCAAATAACCCGAATTGGTGAGTCTCAGTTTCAAAATTGTTAAAAGCAGGAGAAGAAGGGAAGAAGAGAAAGAAGGACAAAGGAGCAAAAGAGAAAGAGAGAAGGAAATTAAAATGCCCAATGCAATATATTGATCATGTGAAAATGTATCTATTTATGCCTACGTGCTCAATAAATTTTAATTGTTATGTTAGCAGGAGTAAAGTTTAAACATAATATATAAAGTACCTAATTTGTTGCTTATATATTTTGATGAAGTTTCTTTGGCAAAAAGATATTAGAGGATAGTCCACTGACAAGAAAGCCAGAACACTGTAATATCAGAAAGGAGAACTTCCAACAGGAGTCGGTCATTACTGTAACAAACGCTATCAAGGAGAGAGTAAGACGGGGGTGGATAGAGAAAGTCCTTCACCTAAAACGGACTCATTAATAAAAGAGCACGTGCTTCCCAACTCCTGTAACTGTTCTATAACTGTTCTATGATTTATGTGCTTTGGCTTCACTCAAGATGTTATATCTGCCGCACAGCTCACCGGTGGAGGAAGCATTCTCTTCCATGCCGTTTCATTTTTAGGTGATCTGATGCAACTTTCTTAGCCTAATTCACATCCAACTGCTTTTTCTTAACAAGACTAAAACCAAGCTAATTTTAGCTGGACAAGGATCACCGCCATTTATGGTTTGGCATTATAGTTGGCCAGGGGAAGAAAAGATTGAAAATGACTTAAGAAGATTGAGTGTATTTCAAAACATTTTGTGTTCTGCATAAGGAGCAAATCTACTATCTATGTGATAGTCTGTGACGAAAACATAATCTTTTTCCAGATCTCTAAATTAAGAGCTTTGGTTAATGATATCATTTGATGTGGAGCTGAAGTTGTCAAAATTGATCTAACACTTCTAATAACAACATAGTACTTGTAATACAATAGAACAGCAGTTCTCAACCTGTGAGTCGCAACCCACAGGAACTGTATTAAAGGGCCGCAGCATTAGAAAGGTTGAGAACCGCTGTAATAGAAAGAAAATAGGTTTTGGAGTTGAAGCTGAATTCCAGATCTAACCCCTTACCATTCTAACTACTTACTTACCCAACCTACCCCTTTCCTTCATTTATAAAATCAGAATAATAATACCTTATTCATAACGTTGTGGTAGTGATTAAATGATTGAAAGCACATGAGATGCTTAGAACAATACCAATGGCATAGTTATTATATAATCACACTAGAAATAGTTATTCCATTTTGTTTCCTAATAATCAAATCATTCCTCAGATTGTCATTAACTCTCATGTCTTTTAATACCCTCACATAAATAGCTATGTACCCTAATAAGATCTCGTTAATACAATAACCTCTGTGAAAACATTTCATCTTTGTATCCAAGGTGAATAAATCTAGTACCATATTTTTTTTCTTTGTGAAACCTATTATATCAAAGTATTTGATTTTTTTTAATCACTCAAAAAAGAAGAAGACTTTTTTGAGTGATTAAAAAAAAAGAAATGACTACTTACACTCAAACTTTTATAGAAAACAATTTCTTGTCCCAGGCTTGTAACCCCAGTTGGGGAGTGGAGTAAAGAACAGCCTGAAAAAAATAGTGAGACAAGTTCTATTTCCAAGTCTTTTGTTCACTTCATAAGTGATCTTGAACAAGCCACTTCTTTGGGTTTAGGTTAGAAAGGCAAATGAGAATAATTAATTTTTGTAAGTTTTATGACATTTTTGACATGAAATGATACATTATTCCCCCTATGGGTTTATTCTGTTTTCTTCAGTATATCTACATATCAGTCTAAGCTTCTAAAGCCTGTCTAGATAACTGGTTCTAGTGGAAAAGAATATAATAACTTTCTAATTCCCTGGATCTCCATGCCCAGTTTTATCAGAGATCAGAGTAGAATTGGTTCCCTAAACTGGAGGCAGCTCATCAAAGTATTAGAATTATTGCAGGGGATTTTTAAACATGTGGGTGTCCTGCCACCCTACTTTCTTAGTAGGTCTTATATTGGGTTGGGCAGAAGGTTGATAAAAGGACTTGTATTAGTAAAATCAGCCCTTTCAGAGATAATTCCAGTGCTCACTCAGGGCTGACAGTCCTAGCGGCTGTGTTAAAGTGGCTGAATTGCCTCCTTCCACCACATCTACAGAAAATACTGTCTCTTAGCCTGGGTCCTCTAGGAAGCATATCTTGAGACAAGGAATTGGTACCAACATTTCACTTGGGGATGAGCCCATGCCAGTGAAGGTGAGAGTAAAAGATGCAGGAAGCTGTAAGACAGAACCCAATGTCTTCCACATTGATGACTACTTGACATGAAAGCAAGCCATAGCAGGTCACTCTGAGAGTGCGACTGCTTCTTCTGTACATGACAATTCTGCAGAAAGTTTATAAGGAAAAACTTCAAGACAGAGTAACCCACAGATAGAAAAAGAGGGAGAACTTATTTGCTTGGCTATCTCCCATTTCCCACTTTCAACAGGCCAAGTTTTGCCCTATGAAATGCGAACTCTCTATCCTCTGGGCTCTGTAATCTGAGCTGTCCACCATCTCCAGTCCTGTATCCCTGTATAATAATCTAGTCCTGTGTACAGTTTCCTGTAGTGGTTTTTGTTTTTTTTATTTTTTTAGAGGTGAGATCTTGCTCTGTCCCAGACTGGAAAGCAATAGTGTCATCATAGCTCACTGCATCCTTGAACTCCTAGGCTCAAGTGATCCTCCGGCCTCAGCCTCCTGTGTAGCAGATAAGAGCCTCCATATCCCAGATAATTAAAAAACTTTTTAGAGATAGCTCTTGTTATATTGCTGATAAACCCTCTAGATTTCCTCCCACCTGAGCTTTCTGAGTAGCTGGGATTATGGGCTGCCACACCTGGCAATATGGTATTTCATTAAAATTTTATAGTGGGAAGGTGATCTGGCCTGGGGAGGGGAGCATTGATAAGATGAGAATGAGAGAGTGAAAGACAGAGAGAGAGAGAGAAATGGAGTTCTACTACAGTTAAAAATATTTATTTCTCAATATATGTGGTTATAATCTATCCTTTGGGGAAAGTTATCAGCTTAGGATGTGTCATAAGAGCAATTGTCTTGATGAAATCCAAAAGCTGGTTCATTTTGAGAGATTTTTGGGAAGCCCAACACAAAAGAAAATGGCAAATTCTTGGAAATTTCAATACATACATTTGGTGTTGGGTATTTGTAAGAGAACATGAATGGGAAGCCAACCAAAAGTGATTTCAAGGGTTAATAAGGTGTCTGCCACAGAAACAAGAATTTCTGGGAAGCATATATTCAAACAGAGCTGCTGGGGTTCACTGAACTTTTCTGCATAGAGCTTGAAAGCTGTGTTTGAATTTTGTCCACACATGTAAATGAACATGTAGCCTAGGTCATGGGCAGTAGGTTTGTTTGGAGGAACTCCAAAAACAGAGCAAGCCCAGGCCATTTCATTTTTGAACACAAGGCACTCCATCTTGGCTGCTCAGTGACCTCTTCTGAAACCACCCCCTTCTGGGACCCAGCCAGAGGAAAGGAGGAACCAGCCAACACAATGGCTCCAGGGGGGCTAAACTGTAAAGGAACAGAATGGTCTCAGTGGGAAGCCAGCTGGAACTATACCTGGCAACAGTCACTAACACACCAAAGTAACATTCATACTGCCTCTACCCCACCTAAAACCTTTAGAAGATAAGCACTCTTCAGGGCTGTTGCCTACTGAGTCTCAAACCACCTTCACCAAGGCATCAATAAACTTTAGCTATTGCTCTATATCCAGCTTTGTGACCTGATTGCATAGACTGTTACCTTACAATGGGTCTAACTTGAGCACTAGAAAATCAATTTATAATCTCTCATCACATTTTTTTATACCTGAAATGAAATATTTGACTCTCTCTATTTCACTTTTGGGAAAGTAAAATCATTCTGCCTGTACATAAGTATAGCCATTGTGCTCTTATGTGGCAGTCCAGTCATCAGAGAGCTGAGTCAGACCTTTGTCCAATGATCCATGAATATTTCATGCTCCTCCCTGCAACTATCCTCCAGCCCACCATTAAAAAAAAAAAAAAAAAAAAAAAAGTAGGTTTGAAGGTGAATAGCCAGACACTGATAAAAAGTTCTGCCTTGGTAGTCCAGTATGATAGAAGTTTATGAATGATAGACATTTATATCCTCTATAGAAATAGCTCAATATCCTCCCACAGATTATGCCTTACCTTCATTTTATCTAACCATGAAGTTCATCACTAGCATCTCTCTTAAAACAAAACAAAACAAACAAACAAAAAAATCCAAGGAGCAGAATTATAGCCAAATCTTTGTGACCACTGAAATATAATTCAAAGCACATGTTTACAAAACTTTGAGATACAGTGTCATAAAGATGGCTCATGAATTACAAAGGGATGAGTCATAAAAGGAGAAACTTTCTTCATTCCCATTACAGATCTGTTTATTTGGAAATTTAATGATGGACTAAGGCACATACCTACAATCTTGTCTTATGACTTTAGAAGTTAATCTATATTGGATTTATTTGTGCATACTTTTAATAGCATATATTTCATTTAGCTGTCAGAATGAGCCTTTTAAAAGGGTGAATCATATCTTGGTGCTCATGACATTTCAATACTCTAGTGGTTTCCCATCACATTTAGAATGGAATTCAAAGTTGAGAGCTTTTAGGCCTGCATAATCTGGCCATTGGCTATCTCACTGATGTGAACCTCGAGTTCCCTCTTACCCACTCTGCCCCTAGCCACACTGGAGCTTCCATAGTGAGAGATAAGAGATTTAAACTAGTGGTTGTCAAAAGTGAATAGATTTGCAACATATTTTGGATACAGAACACACAGGTCTTGCTGATAGATTAAATGGGAGAGTTGGAATAAAGAATTATTTTAGGTCATCTTGAAGACTCAGTAAATGTTAGCTCTTTCTATGAGTACTGTCAAAAATCAGTAATTACTAGATAAATTATCATACAGAAGTATGTGGCAGAGACATATCCTGCTTTAGCCTGCCTGGTAGGTGCCCATATTAAGTTCTGAATTTAGTGATCTCATCTTCACATGTGAGTCAGCAGTTCTCCAAGCTTTATGGATCATAGTACTGTTTATCTTTGGAAGACACTATTCAAGTTCATGATTTACTCTAGTACTTCCAATATTTCCTAAAGTTGGTTCCAAAGCCATGGCCAATGGAGTATTCATTTAAAAAATCAAGCCAGATTTCTCTCCTGAAGGTAGAACCTGAGAGTCTTCATTTTAACATGCTCCCCATCACCTTTACAGATTCTAAGCTAGAAAACCATTGCTCTGATGGATTCCTTTGGAACTTAGCTATTTTGTTGAGTCTATTAAACGTTAAACTTGAGTTGCCATCACTCTACCTTAACAGAGAAACTAAGTAGATCTTAGATGCGGAGAAAACAAACATTTAGCTAAGGTGCCTGGAAGTGATGAATGAGATGGAATTCCCCTAGGAAATGGGTTCCTTTTTGGACTACGCAAGAGAGGTGTACTTTGGCACCCACAGTCTTTTGATTTACTGGGAGAAGGTGGTTCAGGCAGCTGGTGCACTTGTACACTTTTGCTTCAGGGGATTAACTAGGTTCCCAGAAATTGTGTAGCAGGTGGCTCTCCATCTCTCTGTGGAACGTGCATTACTGTCTTACCAACTTTTATTTGCACTATCCTTTGACACACTTTCACAGAAACACAGTGGAATGCTAGGTACCGATAAAACTCAGATAAAACAAAAAACCAAACAGTACTGTTACCTCTACCCTTCTTTCTTTTCCACACTTCATAGAGGTTAAGAAATATTTGGGGATTTCTTGTTCATCCTATCAACTTTCTTCCCTCCCCCCCTAAATGTTCTAATCTCTAATTTTAAACACAAGATACATCACTAGCTGCTTTAAAGGCCCTGAGAGGGGGGCATTGGCTAACCCCCGCTGGGTTCCTACCTGAGGAATTTGACACATTTACAAATTTAAATTTAATTTACCACATTCACATGAAAAGGGACAGGATTTCTAAACCCTACCATGTGAGTGACATTGAATACAAGATTGTGTAGCACTTTAAAGAACTTGCCTTTTATTAGCAGCTCTATAATCACATTAACTTGGACTGAAAATTTGAACTAATTTTTCCCTGGAGGCCTGAGCGGTAATAATTGTAGAAATCCATGAAAAAAGGATAAATACAATTCAATAATTATATTGATAAATAAAATGAAAATCAACTAATTGTGTCAGTCACTCAGATGCTTGCCTCGGCTGTTGCCGGCTTTCTGCTTCACTGCTTGCTAAACTTTTTCTGTCACACTTCAATAAATTTAATTGTGCAGAATAAATGAGCTAATTTTTGAAGTCACAGGCCCTGTTTGCAAGATAAGGGTGATGATTTATTGACCTTTTTCCAGCTCTGTAAGAGCGTCACCCTCTTTCTCCACTGACAACTTGGCACCAGGCTGTCTTCCCCCTCACAGCTTTGGCTGGTCCCACCTTCACCTTCCCTCTCCCCTCTCATCTTCTTTCATGAAATCACCGACTGAATATCTTAAGCAGTCTGGCTGGCCCCGCTTCCTATTGGGTGCCAAAGAACACTCTGGTTTCTGTAGTAGCTCTTCATAAAATGATTAATTATTTTTCCATTTCGGTGGCTGTCTGAACCCATCCTTCAGAACTGAAGCCCCAGGTTGTGAACTTCTACCTTTTTAACACCCCAAGGCAAAATCCAGCTCATCTGCAGGCGGACATGGATAATGGAACAATAACTTTCATTCTTGAACTTAGAACAGTTTCTTCAGATAGGCACATCGATGTCACACCAGATCAAAGGCCCCAGTTAAACACAATTTTTAAAAGAAGGCCACTTCCTGCATGTTGGGTTGCAACAGGACAGCTTAAAATATAACCATCCAAGATGCCAAGAATTCTTTGAATAGACACATAGAATCTGCTTGTAATGTAGAGAATATGCCTTAAACCTTAGGGTGTGAATTACCTTTTATATACAATTTCTCCCACATTATGTCCTGTTTACATTAATGACCAATTATTTTTTTCATATGAGACACATATTTTTAATACATTCCAAAGAATTTGTATTATTCTTTCTTGCAGTGTCTAGCTTCTAGTACAATGCCTAGAATTTGTAGGTGTTCAATAAATAATTGTTGAATGATCACATTAATGAATGACTGAATTGTACTAGCATAAAACCCATAATATTAAAGGAATGTGTGCATGTATATTTCATCTTACATGGGATAATTTGGAAAACATGCAGTTGTATGCCCAATTATAGCATACTGATCTCTAAGTACTGGGGCCAATTTAGGGTTTAAGAATGCCTAAAAGGAAGAAGGAAAGGATAACTATTTCTTTTTTTTTGGTGGAGCAGATGTTATAAATCATCACTAGACATCTAAATATTGTCCAAATTTGTACACAGAGAAAATGTGTCCCCCAGCATAGAGTAGTCATCTGTCTACTGAATCAGATTTCTCAGAAGCATCTGTTAAACATCAGCTCAAAAAAAGCAGTGAGACCATCAATACTGACACGAGGTTCTTTCGTACTATAACTTAGTCCTCTGACTAGGGAAGGTCAGAGCCATAAATTTACACCTGGGAAAAAGGGTTGATAAATTATGAGTGTGTATATGTGTGTGTGTGTGTGTGTGTGTGTGTAAATTAGCTGGCTGTCTTGAATGTGAAGAAGACAACTGCTTTATTTTTAAAAAATTTATTATGTTTTATTGTCCTTTACCTTCCTCTTCTTTTCTTTCTTTTCTTTTCTTTTCTTTCTTTCTTCCTTTCTTTCTTTGGAGACAGAGTGTCACTTTGTCACCTTTGTCAAGTAGCTGGGACGACAGGTGCCTGCCACAATGCTGAGCAATTTGCTCAGGGTGGTATTGAACTCCTGATCACAGGCAATCCTCTTGCCTCAGCCTCCCAGAGTGCTAAGATCACTGGTGTGAGCCACCATGCCCAGCCTCTCCTTTTATTTTCAAACCTTGGGCTTAATTGCTTTTCTCCTCCAAATCCCTGTGATCTCTTTGAAGTTCTTTGGGAACTCTGACTTGCTGAAGAAAGGAGCTGACTGCAATCCTCCTTCCTCCTAAGGAAGAGTTAGTGGTAGCAATAACAGTCATTCACTTGGTAATGCCACAGGTTGAAATAGGTATTGATTGTAGTTATCGGCTGTATCAGCAAAGCACAGAGGCAGCTCTCACAGTATTGACTATACCCCATTTTCCTCATGTGAAAATATCCGCCTTCAACTAGAACTGGAAGAACCACTGAGTCTTTTCTACACAGCTTTCCTCGCTCCTGCCAAAGTGTTTATTAAATCCCAAACAAAAATCACTTGTGCTCTTGAACGCTCCTCTTGGAAGAAAAGAAAAAAGTGATTATTGTTTCCTTCTCAGAGGGACACAAGAGGGATTACCACGGGAAACCAGACAGGCATTAGAAGACAAGCTTGTGTGGAGACAGAAGTCGGAAGCCCACTTAGCCAGCCGCCTCCATGGGACCTGGCACGGAGGCCAGCTTAGGACAGTAAATGCCGTACAACTCCCCAGGAAAAGGAGAACTTGGCATTCATTCTTCCAAACCCACCATCCTTCAGCCCCATTGCCTGGGAATTCTGTGAATTGTTGCCTGTGGCAGTGACACTGATTTGTATCTGGGTATGAACTTAAATGAAAACATGAATTGAACTCATTACTTGAGGAAGGAAACACTGCCAAATTTAACAGGATGAAATTCCAGCAGGGTGTACGGTTTTATGGGGCTGCAGTGGAATACCTCATAGAAAGGTTTCCAGTTCATAAAACACTTTCAAAACATCCTCAGCCCTTTTAAGTTGTGGGGACATTATCATTTCTATCTGTGGCATTTCTCTGCAAATTGAACTCCAATATCCTTCGGGCTGACTACACAGACAACGGAAGAAAGAGGTGGAAGAAACTTGGACGAAAGGTTCTCTCTCTGAAAAGGTCCCCTTCAGACAGAATTAGGTGAGAACAAATGACATCAGAAAATAGCTTGTCAGGATGCTGCTGCCAGCTCCATATGGCTCGGCTTGTTTTCACAGGTATTTAATTAATTCAACAAATATTTATTGAGTCCCTATCAGGCATGAAGTATTATTCTGGGCACTTGGGGTATAGTGGTCAATGAAATACATCTATTCTCATGGCATCTACATCTCAAAGAGGGAGGAAAACAGTAAATAAATGAACATAATATGTAAAGTGCCAGGCAATGATTGCTATTAAAAATACAACTAGATAAAATGACTTGGAAGTTGATGGGGATGTGGAACAAACCACTTAGATAATGCCTTTTACAAAGACCGCTCTGAGGTGGTGACATTTGAACAGAAGCTTGACTGAAGCAACCTATATGTTGAATGCAGAAAATTAATTTTATATATTTTTGGCAAGAGGGCGAGAGATGATAAGCTAGGAAAAGGGTTGGGATGTTATTTTGATGCAAGGATGCCCCATTTAAGAAACCATCAGATATGGCCCCCTTCTGCCTTCCATTGTGGTGTGTTTAAAAGTGGCCATTTGAATAGCACCCTGTGTGTTTTCTTGGGATTTTCTGGTGCATGTGGCACTGAAACCACTGTGTGCCCCACAGTCTTCCGGCTTAGCCTCTTACTTGCTAGGAGAAGCCGGGGCTGTGGAAATTGGCATGCAGAGATGTAAAAGGATTTTATACCTTTCAGTCTGGATAGAAAATTACAGAGAAAAGTAGGTGGAAGTTAGAAAAACAAGAACTGAGAAAGAGAAGCATAATCTGAGTGAATTCGCTTTTTTGTTTTCTGAGTGTACCTTTCCAGGGCTTTCTCACTGGCTCCGTTAAAAACTTAGTATCTCTGCAAACTTCATTTTCATTTTCTTCAACAGATGCAATAAGACTTGTTAAAAATGTTTTTTTTTTCCCTTCTTTCAGGTGCAAACTCCACCTTAGCAGGTTTAAAAACTTTCACATGTTCAGGTAGCAACAGAGGGTTTAACTTGGCCAACATCAACTTGCAAACCAAGAATCCCTCATGTGTGCGACACTTGTGTGGAATGAAATTGACTGTGAAAGTGTTTGCCAATCCTACTACAAATGGCTTGTTTAGAATGATAGAATGTGGAAAGTACAGATTGAATTTTAAAAGCCAGTACCATGATAATTATTATTTTTTATCCTCCAATCATTCATTAAACAGCAAAATTATGCTATATGTTTAAAAGATTTTCATATCCTGGAAGTATTTACTGTCTAAAGCAGCAGTGTCCAACTTGCAACTCACAGGCTGATTTGGTTAGGATTTTTTTTTTTTCTTCAACATCTGTGGTGTTGGATATCATGAATATCAGGAAAAGTATGCACAGACTATTTTTTAGTTAATCAGCATTTGTCAGTGTTTGTGTATTTAATGTTTGGCCAAAGATAACTCTTATTCTCCCAATGTATAGCAGAGAAAAAGAAAGAAAGAAAGAAGAAGTTGGACACCCCCCTGGTCTAAAGTAAAGCCCATTCTCATTTCTAAAAAGAGAGTTAGTGAGAGGTAGAACTTGTGTTTGTAGACACATGTCATGGGTTCTAGTGTATTTTTAATGATATGCTACTGCATGAGCAGAGTTTCAAGGTCAGAATCTGTAAGAAATATCTGGTCTGAATATCAAGCCTGTGAATCTAATATTTAAGCAGCTGGTTTCCATCCAACTACTCTTCCGTCCCTTGGTAAGCCAGCAGGTGAGCGCACATGCCCACATGCAGCTGAGGCAAGTTGAAGGAGATACAGAGTCCGACAATAAATGGCACCACTCTGGAGAAGAGGCCACCCCTTGGTCTCTGGCAACTTAGGTTTTAATTCTTCCTCCAGTTCCAAATATAAGCTGGAGCAAGTTTCTCTAAAGCCTCAATTTCACCTTCTGTAAAATGGAGCTAGTTCATTTAGTTATTTTGTATTATACATATGAAGTGTTTAGCCAAATAGTTAACACTCAATAAATGTTTTAACAAAACAGTTCCAAGTATTTCATAGAAAATATTTAACAAACTTTCATAATTTATGGAATTTACCTTTTGAACAGTGATTATAGTATATGGTTACAATCAAATATGCCCTTGGAGGCACGGAATAGAAGTTTTTTACCATCACTATTACTCTGGAAATGTCTAAACTGCCTTTTCAGATGAGACCATAATTAGCACTTTCCATAAACCTGGATTCATCTTTAATATTTGACAGGGGTCTTATTTTCTGTTACTCACGATAACCTCACAAATACCTTTCAAGGCTAAGAGACGGTAACTTAGGAACATGTGTATAACGAATAGTGTTTTCTCTTACAGTTGTACCAAATCCTGTTTAATTGACGTGCACTTTAATTTTTAAATGAAAAAAGAAGAAAATCTATTCTCTGGGTTGGCTGAAAGAGCACAGGTTATAACAAAAATGATTATTTATTTTCTAATGTAGGAATGATCTGCACAGATGCAGAACTCCAGCTGAAACCCAAATTCTTGACTGGTTGAGTTTTAGAAAGAATAACAGTAGTAACTTTGGGGCTGATGGTGGTAAGTTAGCTTGATGCTACTTTGAAAGCTCTGATTAATTGTTCATGGCTATGGATATACACATACCACAGAAAAAAAATTCCTAGAATCTGAGTGACATTCATTAAAGATTCATGTCCCTAGAAATGTACAAAGTGTAAATGGTATTTAATGAAAAGACTTATTGTGTCAATGGTAATAATGTTGGCAAGTGTTGTGATGATAAAGAAAAGAGAGTTAAAAGTAAGTACATTGATAATCTCTTTTTAGAAATTACAATCTTTTAAAACTCTAATAATTAATAATAACTCATTACATTCTTCTTGATGGATTCATGCAGAGGAATTCCATTTCTATCTCTAAGTAAAGACCTATAATCACATTAAACTAACACAATGACTTATTAAGTGTTTACCATGTGGCGCAGATGCTGATAGGCACTTTAACCTACGCTACTTAATCTAATCCCTTCAACAACCCCAGGAACATAGTGTTATTCTCTGTGTTTGTAGATAGAAAAAGACAAAAATAAAGAAACCAAAATGCAGAAGTAGTTCAGATGAGATCATCTGAGTAGTAAGACAAAAGGCCTGCCTTTGAACCCAGTTCTAATTCCAAGCTTCATATTCAATATATTGCCATCCATGTAAGAAATGTTAGATGGAATTTAATAATTGTATGTAGGACTTTTCTATTTCTCCTTTAACATAATGGCTGTCAAAGAGCTCAAATTTAATTGGTCAGTGAAACTTTTCATTTCATCCATTTGTAAGACCTTTGCTTAGTAAATTTTTGTTGAATAAATATTTAGAAATTAATTGCTTAATGAATTATTTCTTGAGTATTTATGATTAATTATCCAGTGCCATAATCCCCAAACCTTGGATATCTATTAAACCTAGGTGGGTGATAAAAGCTTAGAATGAGCACCCAAGGCGAGTCTCTCCATCCTCCTTGCCCCAGTCTTTCTTCTAGTTGCCCACTGGTTCTAAGAACAATACTGCTTACATGAATTGCAAGTCTTAGTGAATACAGCATGGTGGAACCATGTCCAAAAACTATGAAGTCTGTTCAAAGAATTTCAAAACAGCAGCAGCAGAAATGTAAACCAAGCCTAGAGCTTTCCTGAGCTGGGCAGCTGCATGGGTTGAATGCCCATGACACCACCTCATCTAAAGGGGTAGGTGGTGTTTATTTCAGAACACTCAAAATGTGCCCCAAAGAAGCAGAGCCTGATGAAGTGTGTTGATTTGGTAGCATCAGGAAAAACACTACAAGAGAGCCTATATGTACAAATGGCTTAGGAGGAAATGGAAAACAGCCTAAAATGTGGAATCAAACTCATCTGTTAGGGATAAAAGAAGAAATCAAGGACTTCCTCTTCTACACACAGCCTGTGAAACCAATATAGATAGTGCATCTATAAACCTTGCTGAACAGATTTTTTTTTTCTTCATTTCCATTTTCCTATCTCCTGGCCCAGAGATGTGGTATCCTCCCTGCCTTGATCCCCAGGTATACTGTGTATGTTAACTCAGTTTGGGGGATTTTATAGGAATGATTCCTGTGTCATCAGTTAATGGAATATCTTTTACATTTAGGAGGGCAGGGATCATGACTGTCTTATTTGCTTTCCTTCCCCAGCACTAAGTAGATGCCTGGCACATAAAAAATGCTCAATAAGTAGTTGTCAAATAATTGAAACACTGGTTGATTGAAAAGAAGTTGAAGGGGAAGTAGGAAGAGTGACTAAAACATTGTGACAGTGAATAGGATGGTGAAAGGATTGTTTTTATTTATAAAATTCTATGAGAGACCAAGCCATCAATGCCAAGTTCATAAATCTAATGGTGGCAATGCTATCTCTCTATTGACTTATTTTACTTGCTTGCTTTTTATTTTATTTTCCCACAGGGAATTGCTTCTGCAACAAATAAAGTCAATGAAGAAAGTAAGAAGATTGCAAAGGTTTCCTAGATGATTCTGCTAACTGAAATAACTTTATTGTGCTGCTTTTGGTAAGTTGAATGGGTTTGTCTGCAAGCTAAAACTGGATGAATAAAAGTTTGTTTGCATGCATATAGTCTCTCTCCCTCTCTCTGTCTCATACTCACACAGAGTGGTCCTCATCAATAAATTGAAAAATGAATGGCATGAAGGTGGAATTTAGAACATGAAATAGATAACGTGCCCTTTGTGTTACAGAATGCACCATGGTATATCAGAAAAGCAAACAGGCAAGGCCAGCAAAACTTGGAGACCTCAAAAAGCCACCAATATACACAGAAAACTGATGTTGCTTTTTTTTCTTGTCTTGCCCTCACATTCAGTCCAATAGCAACTAATCCTAGGGAACTAAAAATACACGAAGTGTACAGTAACTCCCTTCTTTGGCTCTTTCTATAATGTATACAAATCTGACTGATAAAAGGCCCAATTCACTCAGCAGAGAGCTGGCTTCTGTCTGATGGAATTTCACTGTGGGGTTTTTGCAGCAAGAGCAGTTGGAGGCTTTGTATCTCCCATCCTTCTCTGTGGGAGACAGAGCCTTATGGATCTGAGCAATAGCAATGAGCAGTCTGGGACAAGTCAGTCGCTGTGTCTGCAGGCATCTGACAAGAGGAGGATGTGATTGCAGCAATGTGTTTGGGAAGTCTGGCTTTCTCCCTCAAAGCCCTCTTTATTCTAAGGTTACCTGGCATTGCGTAAGAGCCAAGCAGGCAAATTAAATTCCTTCTATTCAGCCTTGCAGAGAGGTGAAAAACTCATCTCTCAGTTGGCATTATTTGTTGTTGGCTCTGCCCTTCCCAACGGCAGGCTGTTGGACATCCGATAGCCAAGCTGGTCAGGAGTAATATCTTTCATATTTATTTATATCTGGACTTTTTAAAATTCCTTCAGGATTCCAGCTTAATTTTAGGCTCTGTGTTTTTATAGTCAGACTAATTTTCATAGCTACTATTCCATATACAACCTTGCATTTCTCTACCACAAAAAGGACTTGTATCTAGGATGCCTATAGCATAAGATTTTTCTCAAATTTTCGTATACGTCATTTCTCACTTCTTGGCTTTAAATTTGTTCAAATTATTGTCTGGTTCTTGAAACTATTAACCTAGTAATCACTGTGTATTTTTTGGGCCAGTCATGATGGTTTGTTAGTATCATTATTTTGTGTTTCAATTTGTTCTTACAATGACTAGATTGAGATTCAAATTTGTCAAGCTTAAATTATGTTCACAAAAGGGGAAAATATTTTCAAAATTAGTTCAAGCCATTGGTTGGTCTGGCAAGCCTATGTTGAAAGAATGATAGAAGTTTACAGATTTTGCTAATAGCTGTACTTTCTTATGTGAGAAAGCTACAGATTTTCTAGCATCTGTAAATAAATTCATTGTTTGGCTGAAGAAGTTAGAGCCTGGGATTAAGATTATTTCCAATACAAGTGCTATGATCTCGAAGAAACCATAAAATAGGGAAGAGTAGACTAGGGTCAAGCAAATGCAAATGCAGCTCTTCAGAGAGAGAGAGCAAGAAAAGAGAAAGAAAATGAGAAAAAGGAGGGAAGAGCAAGGAAAGGAAAGGAAGGAGGGAGAGAGAGGGAGAAGGAGAGGTAGGGGAGGGAGGGAGGAAAGAAGGAAGGAAGCAAGGAAGGAGACAAAAATAATTAGTTTGACATTGGCAGAGAAAATTCTAGATGGGATTAATAAAATGATTTGCAAGCATTTAAAACATTTAAACTGGAAGAGTATATTTTGGCTTCAACAAGATATTTGGCATTTCCTTCTTTATATGCTTATTATCTGCCATTAGATGTAGTAGTAAGTGATGGAACAAAACACAGTCATTGACTGCTGTGTGCTCATGGCGGGATGCCATGGTCTCTCCCTCGGCCTTGTCTTGTTCTAAGTCTTGGTAATCAAAGAGTTTGATAAGGATAGCAAGGTGGTTAAGAGGATAGATTCTAAAGACAGAGTGTCTAGTTTAGAAGTCTGACTCTCTATCACTTATTATCTCCATGACCTTATACAATCTATTTAATGTTTCCCATTTCTGAGTTTCTTCATCTATAAAATGGGAACAATCATCTTATAATTTTTTGTGAATATTATGTAAGTTAAAAATATCTAAAATGCTAGGAACTAAGATTGGTATTTAAGAAGCACTAAGTGTTAGCTAATATCAATAATAATCATACATAGACGATATGCTTATTAAGTTTTTTGAAGAGCAGAAGTTGAGAGAAACAATGATAATTGCGAGTTATAAACCACGGCAGTAAACTGATGCCAACAAGTTGATATTTAAGACAGAGAAACATGAGGTCCCGTCCTCAACAGTTAGCTGGATTATAATTGACTTCCAGCTCAAAATAAGCCATGTATTCACTGGTTCTTAAGCACCAACCAGGTACTTAAAGAGCAAGAGCAAGAGGCCTTCATCTGCGGGATCAATGGGAATATATTCCCCAAACCAAGCAATATCTTGCCTGATCAACCACATCTTGAATATTGGATTTAATGTAGCTGCCACATTCTAAGAGAGACATTGGCAAATGGCCAAGTATCAAAGCTTATTAATCTTGGAGGAGACTTGTAAGCACAATTTGTAAGAAAGGGGTAGGAGGGCCAATAATAAGTTTGCTGTAATAGGCTTCAAGTTGTGGCTATTGCCCAACATAATTGCAAATTGTACTCTATTTTATTTTCAAAAGTGTCCCAGTTTGGCAATAAAAATATGATCCCTCTAATCGTGGCTTCCAAAACTGTTTTAAAGACCATGAATTATACTTATTCCTCAACCAAGTCTCATATTTGTATGTGAGAACAACGTGACTTGAAATATCTTAAGCAAACAAGAGGAGCATATTGGCTCACACAACCAAATTGTAGAAAAGTCAGAGGAAGGGCTGACCACAGAGGGACCTGGAACCAAGGCCTGCCCCACACCCACACCCCCACCCCGCCTATCTCTCTCTCTCTGACTCTGGTCCCTACGCTGGGGACAGGCTTCATATTCTCTCACTGCTGCATGTTTCACTGGACTTTCATCCATGAAGCTTACCAACCAGAGAGAAAAGGAGGCTCTTTACTATCTGCTAAGTCTAAAAAATACTTGGAAGGGGCTTTGTGTCCCTGTGCTTGAACAAAGTGAGAGGAGACATGCAGGCAGACTAAAATAATTAACTACTATAAACTGCCATCCACCAGTAAAAGGCAGAAAGATACATTCTAGTTTAATGCAACCATGTAGGTGAGTTTCTACTAGTGCAGGCATTTAATTAGCCAATGGGTGACTTGCTGTAGAGAAGGATTCATGTTTGAGGTTGAGGATTTGACTAGAAAGTTTTAAAATATCTGTGCAATACCAAGATATTTTACTTCCATAAATTTACCTTAGGCTTTTTGCATAATTAATTACAGAGAATTCAAGTTCCAAGTATAAGAAATAAAATAATCACCACGTTTAAAAATTGCATTGCATCTCCAGGGACCCAAGGATTGCACAAAAGTACTGGAATTGACCCAATAAAGCTACATAATAAATTTGAATGGTGTTCTCTAAGGCTGCTTTGTGTCCTGCAGTTCCATGATTCTATAAAACCAATGATGGAAAAGGAGACCCATTTGCTTCTGTGGCGCTGAGCATAACTCAAACTATTCAAAAGTCACACTCAGTACCTGGAGGCAAGGCCAGCTTCTGAACCAGCAAGGGTGGGAGCTGTAGTCAAGAATAAGAACGTTAATTGAAGATTCGATGATCTCTCTCCCCACAATTGGATCAGTCTCTTCTCCAGTGCTATAAAGCAGGGAGATGTTACAAGCGTCTTCAGTGATGGATGCCTAGGGCTGCCATGGCAGAATTCCACAGACTGTGCAGCTCCAACATCAGTAATTTATTTCTTCACCATTTTGCAGACTAGAAGTCGAGGATCCAGGTGTCATCAGACTTGGTTTCTTGTGAGGCCTCTCCCCCTGGCTTATAGACGGCCGTCTGTTCCCTGCGTCTTCACATGGTCCTTCTGTGTGTGTCTGTCCCAATCTCTGTGACACCAGTCACATCGGGTTAGGGCACACTCCAGTGACCTCATTTTAACTTAACCATCTCTTTACAGACCCTATCTCCAAATATAGCCACATTCTGAGGTATTCTCCGTGAGGACATAAAAAATGAGTGGGGACATGATTCAGCCCAGAGGGCACGCTAACCACTTTGTGGTCAGAACCACTTCCTCAGAGGACATTTCTATCTCTGCTACTTGGCTTCTAGTCCACGCTGTTTCTTGCCCCAGGCTCAGCAGAGATGGAGACTCGAGTTCTTCTTCCCAAACAACCCTTCATTAGTTGGTATGAGATGATTCCTCTCCTCAACCATTTCTTTTATTTCTTTTGACATTTTTAATGTGTCCTAACTTCCAAAGTACAGACTGATTTCATGGCATCCAAGTGCTGTATTTCTGTAGAGTGTGTCCAGGCTCAGGCTTGTTGTCTCATCCTTAAAGCTACTTGGCAGCTTCCATTTTATCTTATGTTTCAGCGTGATTCTTCAGTCTGTACAGTTGTCCTATGTCTTATTTATTTTATTCTCTTTTGCCTAAAAGGATCTTGCTATAGTTTGACTGATACTCAGACCTGGTTCTTAAGCTTCTTCTGCAATCTGGCATGGTAATTTTAAATTTTAACCCATACTTGAAATAAGAGATATCCTTTTATTCATAAAACATAAAATAAACCACTCGGTGAAGTTGCTCCTACCTGACACAAGAGGATATTGAAGCTCAGAAAGATTAAATAAATTGTTAAGGTCACATAAAGATGACAACAGAACTTGTATTTTTAACATAGTGGGTCTGAGCTTAAGCTACAAAGCTTATTAATCACCTTTCCACTCCATCTCTTGGCATCAGTCCCCCCTCACTCTATTTCATATTTCAACCATTCCCCCAGTTGCTCAGAATTAATAACCCCATCATCTTCCTTCCCTCACCACATCCAATCAGTCATCAAGTCCTGCTGATTTTCTCTTAACACTCGTATTTGGCATCCTGTTTCTTTTAGTGCCAACACCAAGTTCAAGCCCTTTTTATTTTACCTATTGCCTATGGTGCTAACTCCCCCACCCTATTTGTCTCTGAGTTTGCCCTTCTCTTCGCTAATCCAATTCTGTTTCTAGAACACCTTTTCATCTCCTGGGTTCTCTTCACCCATTAGACCTTTGCATCCTATTGCCTAACAAAGTATTGAGGACTGAATTATGTTGCCTCCAAAATTAATATACTATAGCTTTAAGCCCCAATATGACTGTACGTGGAGATAGAGCCTATTTAAGACTAAATTAGGTCATTATGATGAGACCCCAATTTAATTTGACCAGTGTCCTTATAGGAAGAAAGAGAAACCAGGATGCTCACACATAGAGAAGCATTGTGAAGACGCAGGGAGAGGACGGCTATGTGCAAGCTAAGGGGAGAGACCTCAGGGGAAACCATACGTGTCCACACCTTGGACTTTTAGACTCCAGAACTCTGAGAAGTAAATTTTGGTTGTTTAAATCACCTAGCCATTGGATGGGCACAATGGCTCACACCTGTAATCCTGGCACTTTTGGAGGCTGAAAGGGTGGATTGCTTGAGCTTAGCCTGAGCTCAAGAGCAAGACTCCCTCTCTACTAAAAATACAACAATTAGCCAGGGATTGTGGTGGGTACCTGTAGTCTCAGCTACTCAGGAGGCTGAGGCAGGATGATTATTCAAATCTAGGAGTTTGAGATTGCTGTGAGCTAGGCTGACACCACTACCATCACACTCTAACTTGGGCAATAGAGGGAGACTCTGTCCAAAAAAAAGAAAGGAAGGAAGGAAGGATGGAAGAAAAGAAAAAAGGAAAAGAAAGAACCACCTAGCCATCCATGGTATTTTGATATGGTAACCCAAGCAGACTAATGCAGGACCGAAGTGTAAATTCCTCAACCAGACAATTCAATCTGTCAACAGTTTGATTCTAACCTTTCTTCACCCCTGTTCATAAAATACTTTATGCTTTTTTCTTTTTCTTTCTTGTTCCTCTCCAGGCTTTTGTTTCTTTCTGGAAGGGCCTTCTCTCACCTTTTCACTTATGTAGGTCTGACTGTCCTATAGGACTGAGGTCTAATCTCACTCCTCTTTTCTGTCCTAGACTGTGAACTTGTTATGGGGACTATGCTTCCAAATTAGTGTCCCTTAAAGAACCTAGTGTGATGTCTGGCCCTGATGCCCAACAAGTGCCTGTGATTGAGTCATTATTTCATCTGTGTTGTTATGATTTTTCTGATATTTGCTCTTTTGTTGCAATCCTCTCCCTGTTTTGTGGCACTCAGAGTTTTAAAGTATTATGGCTGGATAATAACCACAGTAAACACTGCCTTCTCAGAAAAAGTGTGAGCTGTCATCTAAAGAGAATTTACTCTGATGCCTAATATTCGGAGTCTATGAAATTGTCATCAAACAAATCCCTTGGAAATAATGAGTCTTTCTGATATAATTCCATTTTCCAGCTAAAGTTGAGGTACATACCCATAGCAACAAATAACACGATCGTGTAAGCACACCCACGCGCACACACGGCTACCTTATGCAACATGGCAGGACGATCAGGAACAATAACTGGGAACCTCAAATTTAGCGAGGCACAGGGTGTCTAGACCTTTTTTTTTTTTTTTAAGTTCTTTTAGCATTTAAGCTTTTAGTTTGTGGGGGAAAAATGTTATGAGAGAGAAAGGTTTTTTTTTTTTATTCCTTTTCAATTTTATGGTTAAACTGGTTGGAAGTTCTTGTCAGGTGTCTCTCCAGGTTGTTTGAATAGGAGCTGTTAAAGGTTGGAACGGCAGCCTCACTTCCTCCTCTCTTTCTCCAGATGAAACCCTCCCTGAAGGCTTAAGAACACTGGGCTCATCCGTGGTTCCGAGGTATGTGTAGTTAAGGAAGTTGTTTAGAAGCCTGTTAAAGTCTTTCCTCAAAGGCAGTGAATAAAATGCACTTTCCACTTCTCAGCTGTAACAAAGAAACCCACCATTAACATAGGAAAGCCTCTTGTTTGCATTTTTTAACAGCTGACATTTGTACCTTTCGGAGAAAAGTGAAGGGCATCTCATTGCTTCCTTGTTTAAACCAGCCGGGAAATAATGGAGATGATAGGGAAGCTGGGCTAATTTCCTTTGTCTCCTATTCAGCAGATAATGGTGGTCTGTGTGGGGTGTTAAAGGACAGGCAGCCACGGTGACCCGGAGATGACTTCATTCTTCCGAGGTTTATCAAAGGCTCCTGTCAGTCAAACTCATGCTGGGAGACTGGGGAATGGCCATCTGGCTTGCTGTTCGTCGGAGGAGGAGAGAGCAGACTGAGGAGGTGCAAAATCTCCCTGTCAGTCCTGAGCCAGGTGGAAGGGCCATGCACTGGAGGGGGGTTCAGCCCCGTCTGTGCACACACGCCGAAGAGAAATAAACGTGAGGGTATTTGTGAGAGACAGAGGCACAGACACTGGGAAAAGGAAGAGACAGGGAGAGTGGGATGCCGACTTTCTATTTAAGCCACTGTGATCATCTTGAATCGATTTTAAGTGGAAAGACTGAAGGTCACTCATGCTGCTAACCATGCGGAGAAACCTCTGAATTGTTTCCCGGGCTGTGGGGAGGAAGGGGAGTAAGTGGCTCCCAGCAGGGAGCTGATTTAATTTAAAGCACAATGTTTCTGTTCTGAAGCCAGAATTCTTTCATCCTAGCCATGTTGATTACAAGCACTAACAAGGTATTACAAGAAGCGCTACCAGGAAATCTTCCCCTCTCGCCTCACTCTGAGTCAACTGTTGGTGAACTAGGATGTCCCAGGGGCCACACAGCAGGGCAGTCACTGTTCAAAAGGCCGGGGTCCATCATGCCTCCCAGGTTTGGTCCCCCTTGAATGTCAGAAGAGTTTCTACCAGCAGCTGCAGTGTATGTGGTACACAGCCACAAGAATGTTTTTTAATTTTTATTTTTAACTTAGAGCTGCCTTTTTGTTTTTTTATTGATACATAATAGTCGTATAGACTACGTGTGGTATTTATGTAATGATCAAATCAGGGCATTTGGGGTATCCATCCCTTTGGGTATTTATCATTTATACCTCTCCTTCTAGCTACTTTGAAATGCCACCCTGCCATGCTATCAAACCTCAGAACTGATTCCTTCTAACTGCGTGTTTCTATCTATTAACCAACCTCTCTTCATCCCCGCTCCCACTCACACACTCTTCCCGGTCTCTGGTGTGTGTCATTCTGTGATCTACTTCCATAAGATCATTTTTTTTAGCTGACACGTATGAGTGAGAACATGCTATATTTGTCTTTCCGTGCCTGGCTTTTTCTTTTTACTTAACACAATATTTTTACCGCCGGCATTGCAAGTACTGAAGCAAGGATGCGTCAACATTTCAAAGATCTCTTTTCTCTTCTTTCTTTAATTCATTTCCCTTCTTTTTATTGTGAAATATATATATGTGCATGTGTATACATACATTCATGAAATTTACCATTTCAATTATTTTTAGGTGTACACTTTAGAGACATACGTACATTCACATTGCTGGGCAACCACCACCACTATCCATTTCTAGAACTTTTTTCATCATCCCAAACTGAAACTCTGTTTTACCAAACAGTACTCACGGTGCAGCCCCTGGCAACCACCCTTCCGCTGTCTTTTCTCTATGAATTTCACTATGCTAGGTCCTCTTGTGAGTAGAATCATAGTAATTATCTTTCTGTGACTGGCTTATTTCCCTGGGCAGAATGCCCTCAAGGTTCAGCCATTTAGCCTCTGTCAGAATATCCTTCCTCTTAAAGGCTGAATAATATTCCATTGTATGTCTATTCCACATTCCATGAGTCCATTACTCTGCAGATGGTCCTCTGTGTTGCTTCTACAGAGCTTTTCTTTTAAATTGATATTCGTACATGTCTATTCTTTTCTTCCAGGCTCTAGCATCGAATTAGGCCAATGCCCTATAAATATACACACATTTTTCGTAGACATTAGGAAGGGAAGAAAATCCAACACAAGTTTCATCTCATCCTAGCGTCGACTGCCCTGCCTGGTGAAAAGGGGACTATTTTTTGACTATTTTAAGTGGCCAGAGGCTTTGGTCCAAACAGAGGATGGGAGAAAAATAAGAGATGGAGTAAAGAGGAAATATTCCCACTCTATTCAAAAAATAAAAACAAGATACTTTTGATCATAGAAATCTCTAAACTATGCAAAAAATAGAAACACCAGTTTGGTAAACTGCCCGTGAACCCCTCAGCAGCACAATCAGTCATGGACACATGAGTGATATTTTTTATTTTTACCCCCCACACTGCCTTCTTATCCTGAGTTATTTTTAATTTTTCCTCTAACTTTTTATTTAAAAGGTTTAAACTTACAGAGATTATTTCCAGGAAATGTGCAAAGAACAACTCCCCGACATTCCTCCACCTAGAATCACCATCTGTTAGCATTTTGCCACCTTTGCTACATATCTGTCACCTACCTGTCATCCATCTATCCATATTTACATTGTTTTCTTTAACCACCTTTAAGTTGGCTGCACATGTGATGATACATCGTCTGTTAATACTTCGGCATTTCTCTAAGAAAGGACATTTCCTCACAACCACAATGCAGTTATCACACCCAGGACATTTAAAATTGTTACAACATGATTATCTAATAAACAATCTATATTCAGTTTTCCTCAGCTGTCAAAACATAGGCCATTAAAGCATTTTTAAAATTCTTTTTCCATTAGAAGGCCCAATCAGGGATTAAGCACAGAATTTAGTCATCATTTCTCTTTTCGTCTCCCTTAGACGCTCAAGCCTTTTTTGTCTTTGATTCCACCAGCATATCGAGATGAAGGTCTTAGAAATATGTAGCTTAATTTCTGAGATGGCAAGGGAAAGAATCATCGTTCTTACTAAGTCATATGTCATCTTGGACTCATAAATGGCTACGTTGTTGTTAGAGATTGAGAATTGGGGAGCTGGAATACCCAGAATTTTCCAATTGTTTGACATCCACATATCTCCTGAGATGTAGGAAAGAGCAAGAATAATACATTGACTCATTCAAGTAAATTAGCTATACATTACAGAAGTATCTTTTGAACTATTCCCCCTAAAAGGGCAGAGTTAACTTTTGTGCCTGCCGGTATATATAGTTGGCCCATTCTAATGTGAGTCTGAATATATTTTTGAATATTCATTAGTTAAATCCTCTAAAACACTATGAGTCAAGGCATTTCTCATTTATATGTGAAGAAACTGAATGTAAACATCTAGAATATAAGATACCCAGATGGTGAAAGGGTCTTTGATTATTTGCTGAGTACTTACCAGGACCGTGTAATACTTAATAAGTATTATCATTCCATTAATATGCCCAAACTCAAAACCAATGACAAGGCAAAATGGTTCCTAATTATTTATTCTGGACAGATAAGATTAGTGAGGCAACGGAATGCAATAGAATTCTGTGGTCATATAAGGATGTGTTGTTTTTGTATATAACATATAATTTCTAATAAACTATTTTAATAGAAGGTTTTAAGTTCATAGCAAAATTAAGGGGAAGATACAGAGATATACCTTTTAGCCCTACATAGGCAGAGCCTCCCCTGTTATCAGTACTGACCAGAGAGGTTTATTTGTTAAAATTAGTGAAACTACCGTGCCACATAATAACTACCTAGAGTCCATGATTTATATTAGGTTTTGCCCTTGATGTTGTAAGTTCTATGTATAAATGTATGTGCCAGGGTACAGTGAAATGTATTCTCCGTTATGGTATCACATAGAGTAGTTTCACTTACCCTAAAAATCCACTGTGTTCTGTTTAGTTTATTTTATGTATATATTTTAAGATTTTTAGTTATTATGAGTACATCATAGTTGTATATCTTTATGAGGTATATGTGATGTTCTGATATAGGCATACAATGTGAATTAATCAAATAAGGGTAATTAGGGTATCCATCACCTTAGGCATTTATCATTTATTTGTGTTAGAAACATTCCAATGTCACTCTTTCAGTTTTAGAGCAGGAGGTCCTCAAACTTTTTAAACAGGGGCCAGTTCACTGTCCCTCAGACCGCTGGAGGGCCAGACTGTGGGCCCCGGGATGAGTCAGCTGCTAAGCAGGACAGGCAACAGCGGCAAAAACACCTGGCAGGCTGGATAAATGTCCTCGGTGGGTGGCATGTGGCCCACGGGCCGTAGTTTAAGGACGCCTGTTTTAGAGTCTACTCTAACCTATTATGGATTATAGTCACATTGAGCTATCAAATATTGTTATTCTAACTAACTATATTTTTATACCCATTAATCATTCCCATTTTATCCCCCTCTTGCTGCTACCTTTTTCAGGCTCTGTTAATCACAATTCTACCTTATTTCTCCTTGAGATCAGTTGTTTTTAAAATTTAGCTCCCACATATGAGATTTGTTTTTCTGTGCTGGGCTTATCTCACTTACCATAATGTTTTCCAGTTCCATCTATGTTGTTTAAAATGGCAGAATTTCATTCTTTTTTGTGGCTATGTAATATTCTTTTGTGTATATTTACCATACTTTCTTTATCCATTCATCTACTGATGTGCACTTAGGTTTATTTCAAATCCTGGCTATTTGAATAGTACTACAATAAACATGGGAATACAGATCTCTCTTCAATATACCAAATTCCCCTCCTTTGGGAGCAACAGAGGGATTGTTTGGTCATATGATAGTTCTGTTTTTATTTTTTTGAGAAATTTTCATGCTGTTCTGCATTGTGGTTGCATTAATGTACATTCCTACCAAGAGTGCACCAGGATGCAATTTTCTGCACATTTGTTATTCTCTAACTTTTTGATAATAGCCATTTTAACTGGGGTGAGATAGCTCATTGTAGTTTAAATTTGTATTTCTCTGATGAGTAATGATATTGAGCATTTTTCATATACCTGTTGGCCGTTTTTATGCTTTCTTTTGAAAAGTGTCTATTCAGATCCTTTGCTCACTTTTTACTCAGATTGTTTAATTTTTTCCTATTGAGTTGTTGGAGCTCCTTATATATTTTAATTATTAATCCCTTGTCAGGTGGGTGGTTTGCAAATATCTTTTCCCATTCTTTGGGTCTACCTTAACTAGTATCTTGTGCAGAAACTTTTTTAGCTTGATGTGGTCCTATTTGCCCAAGTTTGTTTTAGTTGCCCATGTTTTGCAGGTACTACTCAGGAAGTGTTTGCTCAGACTGATGTCCTGAAGGGTTTGCCTAATGGTTTATTTTAGTAGTTTCATGATTTCAGGTCTTAGACTTAAGTTTTTAAGCCATTTTTATTTTATTTTTGTATATGATAAGACAAAAGAGTACAGTTTTATTCTTCTGCATATGGATACCACTTTTCCCAGCACCATTTATTCAACTGATTGTCATTTTATCTTCAGTGTCAGTGTCTTTTTCAAAGACAACTAATTTCTGGGTTCTCTACTCTGTTACATTGGTCTATGTGCCTGTTTTTATGCCAATGCCATACTGGTTTGGTTACTAAAGGGCTGTAATATACTCAGGTAATGTGATTCCTCTAGTTTTGTTCTTTTTGCTCAGAATGGCTTTGGGTATTTTGGGTCTTTTGTGGTATCATGTAAATTTTAGGATTTTTTTTCCACTCATTTTGCAAAGAATGTCACTGATATTTTGGTGGAAATTGCATTGAATCTGTAGAATGATTTGGGTAGTATGGACATTTTCACAATATTGATTCTTCCAATCCACAAGCATGAAATATATTTCTATTTTTTTGTGTATCCTTTTCAATTTCTTTCATCAATGGTTTTATAGTTTTTGTTATAGAGCTCTTTCACTTCTTTGGGTAAGTTTTTTCTTATGTGTTTTATTTTACTTATAAATATTATACATGGGGTTATTTTCTTGCTTTCTTTGTCAGAGTATTTACTGTTGGCATTTTCAAATGCTACTGACTAGTGTATGTAGATTTTACATCCTCCAACTTTAGTGAATTTGTTTATCAATTCCCATAGTTTTTTGTGATGTTTTTAGGTTTCTCTAGATATTATATCATATCTTCTGCAAACAAGGATAATTTGACTTCTTTATTTCCAATTTGGGTGCCCTTTATTGGAGTACTATGTTGAATAATAAAGCTGGAAGTAGGCATCTTTGCCTTTTCCAGATCTCAGAATAAAGGCTTCCAGGTTTTCTCCAATCAATATGATACTACTGTATATCTGCCACATATGGCTTTATCATGTTGAAGAGTGTTCCTTCTATGCTCAGTTTCTTGAGTGTTTTTATCATGAAGAGATGTTTAATTTTATTGAATGCTTTTCCAGCATCAATTGAAATGATCATATGTTTTTTTCCTTTCTTTCATTAATATATCACATTGACTGTTTTGTGTATGTTGAACCATCCTTGCATCCCTGAGATGAATCTCACTTGATCATGATCAATCTTTTTGATGTATTACTGAATTCAGTTTGCTAGTATTTCATTGAGGACATTTACATCTATGTTCATCAGAGGTACTGAACTACAGTTTTCTTTTTGTGTGTGTGTCTTTGTCTTGTTTAGTATCAGCGTGGTACAGACCTTGCAGAATAAGTTTGGGAGTATTCCTTCCTCTTCCATGTTTTGGAAAAATTTAAGTAGGATACACCAGAGATCTTCTTTGAGTGCTTGGTAGAATTCAGCATTGAAGCCATCAGGTCCTGAGCTTTACTTTGATGGGAAATTTTTATTACTGTTTCTATCTTATTACTCATTATGGGTTTATTCATATTTTGGATTTTTACTGTGATTCAATCTTGCTAAGTAATAGGTGTCTAGAAGTTTATTCATTTTTTCCAATTTTTATTGGCATATAGTTGATCAATAATCCTCTGGACTTCTGCAGTATCATTTGTAATGTCTCCTTTTTCATCTTTGATCATATTTTGGGAGGCCTTCTCCCTTTTATTTTAGCCTGGCTAAATGTTTGTTAATTTTGTTTATCTTTTTTTTTTTAAGATTTTTTAATTAATGTTCATCTTTAAAAAATAACTTTTTTGTATTTTTTTGTTTCAATTTAAGTTATTTCTGTTCTGATCTTTATTATTTCTTCTACTAATTTTGGGTTTGGTTTACTCTCATTTTTCTTTTTTTTTTTTTTTTTTGAGATGCACATTAGGTTGTTTATTTAAAGTTTCCCTACCTTTTTGATGGAGGCACTTTTTGCTCTAAACTTTCCTCTTATTCCTGCTTTTGCTATATCACATAGGTTTTGATCTGTTGTGTTTTCATTTTCATTTGTTTTGAGAAATTTTTTACTTTCTCTCTTAATCTCTTCATTGACCCACTGGCTATGTAGGAGCATATTGTTTA
Source organism: Otolemur garnettii (assembly GCF_000181295.1). NCBI lineage: Eukaryota > Metazoa > Chordata > Mammalia > Primates > Galagidae > Otolemur > Otolemur garnettii. The sequence continues at coordinate 15,395,547 of NW_003852421.1, read as the reverse complement.
ATTTCCAGTTTTTTTAAATATATATTATGCAGTATTTCTCTTGTTACTGATTTCTCCATTCTAGTTAGAGAAAATATTTTGTATGATTTCAAAATTTAAAAAAAATTGAGGCTTGTTTTGTGGCCTAGCATATGGTTTATCCTTGAGAACAATTGAGAAACTGAGGAGAAGAAGGTGTATTCAGTTGTGGTTGGATGAAACATTTTGTAAATAGCTGTTAGGTCCATTTTGGTCTATAGTTCAGATTAAATCTAATGTTTCTTTTTTTTTTTTTTTTTTTTTTTGAGACAGAGCCTCAAGCTGTCCCCCTGGGTAGAATGCCATGGCATTACAGCTCACAGCAACCTCCAACTCCTGGGCTCAAGCGAGTCTCTTGCCTCCGCCTCCCAAGTAGCTGGGACCACAGGCGCCCGCCACAACGCCCGGCTATTTTTTTTTTGGTTGCAGCCGTCATTGTTGTTTGGCGGTCCGGGCTGGGGATTCAAACCCACCACCTTAGGTGTACGTGGCTGGCGCCTTAGCCGGTTGAGCTATAGGCGCCAAGCCAAATCTAATGTTTCTTTTTAAATTTTCTGTGTAAATGTTGAAAAGGGAGTTGAAGTCTCCAATAATTATTATAATGGGACTATTTCTTTCCCTAGTTCTGAAAATATTTGTTTTATATATCTGTGTGTTCTAGTATTAGGCACATATGTGTAATATACTTAGAATTGTTATATTCTCCTCCTGAATTGAACTCTCTATCATCATATAATGACCTTATTTGTCTTTTTAAAAAGTTTTATATTGCAATCTATTTTATCTGATAGAAGTATAGCTACTGCTGCTCTTTTTTGGTTTCCATTTTCATAGAATGTCTTTTCCATTCCTTTAATTTCAGTCTATTTTGGATTTCTGCAGTATCATTTGTAATATTTCCTTTTTCATCTCTGATTATATTTTTGAGGGTCTTCTCTCTCTTTTTTTCTTTGTCTGGCTACATGTTTGTTTCTTCCAGACAACATACAGTTGGCCCCTGCTTCTTCTTTCATCCAGCTACTCTATGTCTTTTGAACAATCATTGTTATTGACAGGTAAGGACTTACTCCTGCTTATTATTATTTGGTTTGTGGTTGTTTTGTGGTCTGCTCTTTCTTACTTCCTGTCATACTTAGTTAAAAGTAGTTTTCACTGGTAGTGTGTTTTACTTTCTTGCTTTATGTATCTGGTTGTGGGTATTTTGATTTGCAGTTACCATGAAGCTTGCAAAAAACATTCCATATCAATTATTTTAACCATTGGACAACTCTGCTTATAAACAAACAAACAAACAAATAAGTAATAAGTAATCTAACAGAAATGCTACCTTTTAACTCCACCCCTCCACACTTACTAACTTTTTGTTGTTTCCATCCCAATCTTTTTATAATGCCTATTACTCAAAAAGTTGTTGTAATTGTTTTTGATAGATTTGCCTTTAGTGTTTTTTCTCAAGATACAAGTTGGTTGTACACTGCAATTCCAGCCATAGAATAGCATGTATTTGTGTATTAGTTTCCAGTGAGTTGTAAACTTTCAGATGATTTCTTATAATTCAAAACATCTTTTTCTTTAAGACTTAAGAAATACTTTTAGCATTTCTTATAGGACAAGTCTAGTTTTGTTGAAATCCCTTGGCTTTTGTTTGTCTGGGAAAGTCTTTATTTCTCCATCATGGTCAAAGGATATTTTTGCAAGATATAATGTTCTAGGGTTAAAGTTCTTTTCTTTCAGCACTTTCAGTATGCCTTGCCATTCTCTCCTGGCCTATAAGGTTTGCTTGGAGAATTCTCCTGCCCGACATACTGGAGCTCCTTTATGTGTTTTATTCCTCTCTTTTTCTTGCTGCCTTTAAGAACTTTTCTTCATCTGTGACCTTTGGGAACTTGATATTAAATGACTTAAGGTAACCTTCTATAGGTTAAATTTGCTTATATAGGTTAAATCTGTGGCCTCCTTGTACCTGAAAATTTATATCTTCCCCTAGGTTTGGAAGTTCTCTCTTATTATTCTGAGTAAACCCTCTACCCCAGTTTCTCTCTCTACTCTTTTTTTTTTTTCATTATTACAAACAATGTCATATTATTATTTTATTATTTAAAATTGAGATGAAGGTATATACGATTAGATTACATTATTTGTAAGTCAGTAACTATTACCCTGTTGAGGATATATTTTTAATCTTTTAGGGATGCTTCATGTTTTTAAATCATTTTTTTCTTTCTCCTCTTCTGATTGTGTATTTTCAAACTTGCCTTTAAGCTCACTAATTTTTTCTTCTGCTTGGTTAATTCTGTTATGGAGAGACTCTGATGCATTTTTCAGTTTGTTAATTGAATTATTAAGCTCCAGAATTTCTGTGATTTTTTTTTTTATAATTTGAATATCTTTCTTAAATTTCTCAGATAGGCTTCTGAATTCCTTCTGTGTGTTGTCTTGAAGTTCATTGCACTTCTTCCGGAGAGCTATTTTGACTTCTTTGTCTAAAATGTCATGTATCTCCATTGCTCCAGGATTGGTTGCTGATACTTTATTTCATTCATTTGATGAGGTCATGTTATTCTGGGTGTTCGTAATGCTTGTGGGTGTGCATCAATGTCTGGGCATTGAAGAGTTAAGTGGTTATTTTAATTTTCAAAGTCTGAATTTGTTTGAACTCATTCTTCTTGAAAAGGCTTTCCAAATATTCAAAGTGAAAGGAGTTTTATAATTTATGTCTTTGGTCACTGCATCCACATCAGCACTGGAGGTAGGACAAGCCCAGTAATGTTGTGACTCTTCCAGAATCCTAGTGGTGGTAACACCTTAGTAGACTTGGGAATGATATGGGAGAATTCACTGGATTTTCAGGCAAAGTTTCTCATTCTCTTCCCTCACTCTCTATGCTGGGCTGCTCGAGTTGGGAAAGGAGTGATGTGGGAACTCCCTCTTGGCTACCAGCTCCAGATCACACCTGAAGGCAACCCAAAGTCTGTAGTGACTATTGTCTGGCTACCTCTAATGTTTATTCAAAGCCCAGGGGCTCTCAGTTGACAAGAGGTAAATCCGGTCAGAAATGAGTCCTTCCCTTCAGGGGAGCATGTTTCCTTCTGGCCTATGAAGGGTCCAGAAATATTATCCAGGAATTAAGGCCTAGACTCAGGGGCTTCAGAAGTCTGCTTGGTACTTTATTTTTAGTATGACCGAGCTGGTACTCAAGTTACAAAACAAAGTCCTCTGAACTTTTCCCTTTTCTTTCCCCAAATAGAAGAGTACTACTTGAGCCACACTGCCTATAGTTGGCCTATAGCAGCGGTTCTCAACCCGTGGGTCACAACCCTCAGGAACTGTATTAAAGGGCCACAACATTAGGAAGGTTGAGAATCATTGGCCTATAGTGACCAGGCACTGGTTTGGCTGCCATCACTGGTGTCTCTGTGGGTCAGATGCACTCCAAGCACACTGGCTCTGAGATTGCACAGCATCAGGAATTGCCCGAGGGCTGCAGCCTTTGTGGCCCAACTGCTTCATGAATTTAGTTCAGGTCCCACATTCTTTTCTATCAGCCAGTTGTGGGGCTAACCAGAACATCAGTTTTGCTATAGAACATTTCTCTCCAGCTGGGCTGGTCCCTTCATGGACACTTGCAGAATTCTGCCCTGTGCTGTGTTTCCCTGTGCCAGGGTGGCCCTGCGTTTCAATGTCCAGCCTCATAATTACTTAACTCTTCTTCTTCCAGGTACCCTGGTTCTCTCTTCTTTGGGCATGCTAGCACAGCCCTTGCAGGGGACAGGGGAGGGGTGCCTGTAGGCAATGCATGATTATCTTTTCTGCCCTTTTCAATACCTCTTTCCTTGATATAATGTTAACATCATCTAGTATGGTCCTTCACCTGATTGTTGGGTCTTCTGAAGGTGCTTGTTTGAGTACATAGTTGTTGAATTTGGTTTGTGTGCAGAGGGACAGTTGCTGGAGGTTTCTATGCAACCATCTTGCTCTGCCCCCTCCTTTTATAATTTTTAAGAGTCAGAAATATGATGATATTAAAATGCTCATTTAGGCCTTTAGAAAGTCCAAATAAACATTAAAAAAGACTTAACTAAAAAGAGAACAAAAAGATTATGTTTGGCTTCTTGAAAGGAAAAGTATACATATTAGTAAAGCTCGAACACAGAGCTGGCTTCTACTGTAATGGGCAATGTTACTATCCTGACCTTTTGTCCTCATAGTTTAATTAATAATATAAGATAATTAGGCCATTAATACTTTTCTGATATTTTGAAGTTTCATCTATCACCTTTGTGTCAGTTGGCTTTTTGGGAACCATAAGGAAAAAGTGTTTTCTTCTAATTTGGTTTACTTATACTTGATCAGAGAGGTCTTAGTAGGTCTTGTCAGCTGGAATATTAAAATGAAACAAAGTCCCTTTATTTTTAAATTCCTTTTACCATGTGCATGAAGCATTACCTTATAGGACTCCTACCTGTGGTAGCTAGCATTTCAGATGAGGGCCTGTGCTTTACCTCCATGTGACAGATAGTTTGTGGCTTTAAGAACAGACCACACCCAGTGAGTCTGTGGAACACTGAGGTCAAGAAGTAATGGCAAAATAGTGCTGCCAAGAAAATCCCAGGAGGCAGAAGGCAAGTAAGGAGCGCTTACCTTCCTCTGAGCTGTCCGGAGGCCCTTGCACATGAAGGACACACTCAAGGCACAGTCCTAGACGAGTGATCGGATGAGCTCAAGACAGAGTACCAACTGAGTTATTTATAGAGATCATGTACTTGGACGTTTTTCTGATTTTATTTTATTTATTTTGACAAGATTTAATTAGCTAAGCTGTGGATCGTCTGGAGGTGATTTTATCTTATAGTGCTTTGAAGTTGCATTTCCAGTCTTTCTGTCTCCGTGGCTCTTCTTAGAAAGCTCTTGGAAAAGAATGTGGTTACCTTAATTCCATTTGCAATGTCTTGGGAAATCAAAATAATTTTCCATCCATCTTTTTTTTGAGTATTACATTTTATAGGCTTCTGGGGTTAATTTTAAGACTTATGGTTATCGTCACATTATGTTGGTTTGGTTAACATATTTTCTAGTAGAAAAGAGGATGAGATGAGATGGGTATTTAGAAGCTATAAAAAATAGTGGGGAAGGTCAATTACCCCAAAGGGCAGGAAGGTCAGTCTCTGTGTTTGCTGTTGTCTGTCTGCCTTATTTGTCCCTTGGCAGCACTGCAGCTGAGTGAATCCCAGAGGAATACCTCTAGCCCATCAGTCCATGTAGTGTCTGTCTTCTCCTCCCCACCTGCAGAAAACCCAATGGAGAATTTATTCCTTCATTACTTATTTCTCTTCCACAATAAAAGTGTATCTGTCATAGGTCCTATTCTGTTTCATCTGGGTATCACACTGGGAAATAAGAGCAGTAAATAAGTATTGAGTTAAAAAATCTCCAGTGCGGTACCAATGATCGAGCAATGGACCAGTGGCTTATTATGTCCACAAATTTTAATTTGTAAAGGAACTAAAGGGGATACAACATTTCAATCTAAAGATATCAGTGTAATTTAGCAAGGAAAATATAGAAAAATAGTATTGTGTTAGGCAGTCACTTAGACACTGAGGAATCTCACACAGCACCTCAGCTGCCCTTATTTTTAGTGCCAGGTTGGATTTCAGAGAGCAAGGTCTATTTTATCAGAAGGAGTGATGTCTGTCTGGTCATGAAGGTTAGAGACATTAAAGTGAAGTGTGGTGAGAAAGCCATTATCATATTCCTCCCAGAGCAACCTTCCAGCTCTGTTCCTGAGCATTCTGTCTTTACACTACCTTGAGTACTCTGGCTTTTTATCCTAATGGTGGGATTAGCGGGATAATCAGTGTAATTGACAGATTCTGATCCTGGGCATCATGTCCCCCAGGAGATGTAGGGCTCTATTCTCTATTTAACTGGTGTTTAGTCATTCAGACCGATAATATGGAGCTAGGCAAAGGCTGAACCTCTAAACATGGCACCAAATGATTCTCGAGCAGGGAATTAGAAATGTGAACTTAAACAGAAGTCTAAAAGCGTAAGGTACCACAGGAAGGCAGATACCATTGTACAAAGTCCAATTCAATCCCAAGATCTAGAGAAGCAAGTAGTTAGGCCCTCGGGAAACATCTGGGAGGGAATGTTCCTAAAAGAGTTATCATAAATTTAGTAATTGGTAGATGGGATGGAATCATTGTAGGAGATTCCATTACCTAGAGAACAGGAAAAAAAAAATGCTTAATTTTGGAAAAACCTAACTATCAAGTTTATGATAAAACCAGCAAGGTAGATTTGATACTGGTTGGCAGCTGCCCCTAGCATATGCTGTCTTTGAGTGAAAGTTGGACCTGGAATTTGGCCACGTGTGTGTGTTCAGTTAAATAATCTCACAGGCTATGTCAGAAGCAAAGGAGCATTGGTGTGATAGGAATACAGGCATCTTTTTACCAAATCCAAAGGAATAGATTTGAGGATTAGGAAGTTGTGCCCTGTGTCTAGCTTCTGCTATAGAGTTTGGCTTTGCAATATCTCTGAAGTTGTACGTAATGGGAAATGGACTAAGCACTGTGGACTTTCTCTGATAAGCAAGGTTTTTGGGCTCTCTTGTGTTCCCTTTCTGGACTGGAGATCTAAGGGACTTTCAGTAATCTAGGAAAAAATGGCCTTATCGGATGAATCTGCCTCCTATAATTCAGGAAAGAGGCTTTCCAGACTTGTCTTTTCTGTAAGTTGGTCCTGCCAGGCTCATGAGTGGTAGATCCTGTGAGGCAGAAAGGATCTGGGCAATCCACAGTTGCCTTGGTTTCCAAGAAATGTCTCCACCCTTCACTTGGTTCTGAAAGTAACAGTCTGTTTCACTTGAAAAGGGAATGCATGCTGAGTTCTCTTCTCAGTTTATAAATCATGCTGTATTAACACTGGCAACAGTTTCATTTTTGCTGTACAAACATGAGGCAGCACAGAATGGAAAGGGGGTTGGAAGGACCCTCTGCCAGGGCCCAGCAGAGGCTGGTAAGCAGCTCTCTGAATGTTGGATGGTATTCACAGTAGCGTGGTGGGGGGGATCCTGAATACCTGTCTCCAGCAGTCAAGTCTTTTTGTTACTGGGGTTGGCTTCATGTGTGAAGTACATGATTAAATCAATGTGAATCAAATAGCCCTGAGAAAGGTGTCTCTTCTCAATAAAAAGCCCAGTGGCTGGCGATTAAGTCTGAGATTCTATTGTAGATCTATTCGTGGGGGTTGTGATATAATATTTTGGGAATTCTCTGATTAATCATAAATATTCAATAGATTGGTTCATGTATTCATTTCACTAACCCTTTTATTGACCAGGCAAACATAGATGTTCTGCTGTATGGAAGAAATCTTGTTCCCAAACCAAAGTTTCCTTTGCCTTTGTTGATTGTAAAGAGCTCAGCATAAATGAATTCATCAATGATCCCACCAGCTGATTTGAGAAGCACAGAGCAAAGTAACTAAATTGTAAGTGAGGATGAGGGTAGCAGGGTATATATCTAAAAGGGATAGACCAGGGTAAGACCTAGACCAAGATCCTGAGCAGGTATGTTCAGATCTGGAGTGAGGTATGATCAGAGTGTGAAGGGTTGGGATTGCCACAAGGGAGGAAGGGAAATAGAGGAGGTAAAAATGGAAAAACAGCAACAATAATAAAAGTCATTATTCTGCTGCATGGGGTTGGTTTTTTTTTTTTTTGTTCAGCCAATTTATTCTGCATGTGTTTGCAGAGCAAGCAGTCCCTTTGAAACAAGAAGACTTCCAGACATGGATAATCACTAATAAAGTCCATTTTAAAGGTAGAATTCTTCTTTAGCATTAGAAAAATGAAAAATTTCAGTTGAAATGTCTATCTCAAATGTGAGGCTTTTCAGAAGGTCCTCCTAAGGCAGGCGTCCTCAAACTATGACCCATGGGCCACATGCGGCCCGCCAAGGATATTTATCTGGCCCGTTGGGTGTTTTTGCCGCTGCTGCCTGTCTTGCTTAGCCGCTGTCTGTCCTTTTAAACTATAGTCTAGCCCTCCAACGATCTGAGAGACAGTGAAGTGGCCCCCTGTTTAAAAGTTTAAGGACCACTGTCTAAGGCAGTATTTTTCCATTTTAAACATGTGACACCGTATCCATTATGATAGCTTCTGCAGCAGGTAGCTGAAGATCCAGCTCAAACAGGCTTAATCAATAGGGTAATTATTATCTTATCTAAAAAGACTTCCAAATGTAGAGCAAGCTTCAGGGATGATTGTATCAGTTGTTTAATAAATTCAGCAAGGGCCCAGTTCTTACCCTTTCTCAACTATACCAACAATGTCAGTGTTATTTTAGCCCAAGAACATTTCCCCCAATAGTCGTCAGATGTTGGCAAACACAGGCAGGTACAGTTCTTCCTTGTTCACATGTGGCTAGAGGAAGATTGCTCTGCTAACAGAATTACTTTCCTTCCTGTGGGTCTCAGTGGACCACCCAGCTTCACATGCCTATAGTGGAATGCCTCCACTGAGTGACTTCTGCCTGGACTCCTGAACCAATCAGTAAAAGGGACAATGAGATTACATGATTGGTTTGAGGACTAATCAGCAACTGGAATCAACTCCTCATAGTGCAGGATGAGAGACTAGCAGAGAATGGAATGGAGTGGCTTGGAAGGTCAACCATAATGTCTACACCCTAATGGTGAAACGACTACATTAGAGGATGCAGCATACCCCATCTTTATCTGACATTCTCCCTTACCCTTCAAACATCACTTTGCACTTTTAGGGAATTGTGGGATTCTAGCTGAAACCCCCCCTGGAAAGGACAGTGTCTGCCCAAGGTAATCATATAAGTGTGAAGTTCAAGCCCTTATCCAGGGGCTTAGAAATTCTGAGCTTATGTCCAAGGCTCTGTTACCTCATGCTCCTTCCCTTTTAGTCTGTCATATAAATTACCTCTCATCTGTGTAAGGAAAAGTAACCCAGAATAATGGTTTGGAAGTTCATGGCAAAGAAACAAACAAACTCCAAACAAACAAGACAATCTATCTTGAATCCCCTGATCATTAATTTCTTTTAATATAAGAAATGTGTCTAAGAATTCAGAGTTAAGTCTTATGTACATTTAATCATACCCTTCATCTACACTAATGGGAGGGTTACATTTTGATCTTTTTAAATATTTATATTTGTCAAGGGAATTAAAGAAGAAAATCTATGTGGATGTAAATTCTGACACACTTTATGAAAAGTAGTTTTGTTGCTTTGAAATCATGGTTATACTCACAGTCATGGTTCTCAGCGTCCAGATGCACATGTGCTAACAGCTTCAGTGAACATCAGCTAAGCCAACGGGAACCACCAGAACCCTCCCAGGAAACTGCAAACTAAGTTTTGATCCTGTCATGGTGAGCTTTACACCAGGGACTATGCTTTTCAATAAGTGCAGCTGATAAAGATTTTAAAAATGATTAATTTTGGCCATTTTATTTGGCAAGATATGTTTTCTTTATAATTTTGTTTTTCTTCTTGGGAATTTGCTTAGAAATTGTTCGGGTTGACCATTAGGATGGATTAAATGATTCACAGTCTGTTTTTAATTCCATGATTTAATGTTGTTATTCTCCTGCTGCCACATTCCATATGTAGGCTCCTGCACTAGCGTCTGCCCCAGAGATCCTGTGGTGACGATGTGTACAAAGAAGCAAATGGAACTACAGCCACTGGCCTTTTACCTCTTAAATGCATCCCATACCCTTATTACTCTACCACCAGGGCTGAACCGGCATCAGCGTTTCCCAGGCTTCCTTGCTAAGTTGTTTTCTTGTAAATTCTAACAGGAGGCATTAGTGGGAAATCAGAGGATCACAAGGAAGGAGACATCAGGTTATTTCTCTGTATCTCTGTGTCTAGTAAGATCTCTCCTATGTCTTGTCAGTGGCTCCAGCTCCCACTAACTAGTTCCTTTTTTCAAAGTCTTAGCTTCCAACAGGTAGATCTGCCACAGTGAATTCTGACTCACTGTATACAAAATCATCTTATCACCTGAACTGTTTGGATGCAAATTCTGGCATACGTGGTTGGATCATTAGCTTGATTTCTTTGAAACCATGTTTCCCAAGTGTACTTGTGGATCTCGGGTACCACATCCCAATACACATGTGTTGGCACCTTCCATCTTCCAGGCCCCAATAATGCTGTTTCTTCTTATCATCTCTGCAGCCACAGGGGTGGTAGTCACTTTCTGCAGTTTCTACTCACCGTCTCTGGTTGGCCTCAGAGCTCTTCTAATACCTTCGAACACATTTCCCATTATTACATCCTTCCGTTGAGTTATCTGGCATAGGTTGTTTTCTTAGTTAGAACCTAGTACTGTAGGGGATCACAAGCTTTTTGATAGAAAGTTCTTTTGCTGTTCCTTCCGTACCATCATGTAGAACTTCACCTGGCGATGATATTCTTTGAAAGGTAAATTATTTCCCGGCCAAAAACTCTTCTGTTTTTTTTTTCTTTCCTTTTTATATTGTTTGTTTTACAGGAAATTTACATTTTCCATATGTAGATTTTATGTTTTGCATTGATGTTTATCCACATGTTTAGGTGGTAAACAGGTTCTTGAGGAACTGTAGTCCTGAGTGTACCAAATAAGCACACAAGCTCTCAATAGGGCAGAAATCACAGTCTATTGAGTTCCTCATGTCTCCTTAGTTTAGTCTTTTCACCAGTGCTTTCAGATTTCCTGTTAGTTTCAGTGCTTTTCGATGTCCCTGATACTAGAAGAATCTTCTGAATCTAATCTAAAGTTGATAAAGTTGAATAAAGAAAGTGTGTTCAAGATTGGCAGATATCTCCCACGTTTTCCATTTCAAATACTAGGGAACATGAAAAGGTACATGCAACTTATAGTTTTGGACCAAAGCTCAGCTGAACTTAAGGGGAGCTGGGAATTAGTTCTGGTTGAATGAGCTTGAAGCTTTGGTTGAAAATCCCCAGAAGGTCAATGAAAATCAAACTGGGGGCAGGGGATGGGTAAATTCACACCTAGTGCACACTATCTGGGTGAACCACACACTTAGGTATATAATTTTGATTCAGCCTATACAAAAACAAAGTATGTAAAGAACATGTGTACCCTCTAATATTCTGGAATTTTTAAAACTGTGAAAAAAATATAATTTCTTTTGGTCTCAAAAGAGAAGAGAAGAAAAGGGAAGAAAAGAGGAGAGGAGGGGAGGGGAGGAGAGGAGAGGAGAGGAGAGGATCATTCTGGAGTCAGCCACCTTGAACACAGAGGGTCCTGGGGGATGATGAGTGCTTGTCTGGGTTTATTACTGCTTAAATTTGGGGGGTTAGCAGAAAATGTATCATTCTCGTTGGACTGGCACATGACTATGGTTTTCTTCACCAGTGGAAAAAATACTGAAAGGTATTATAAGGACAAAGATTAAATTCTTAATTTGTATTTTTTAAATACAGCAGATAGAATAACACTTTTTTTTTTTTTTTTAAGAAACAGCCTGCAAGTTTTCCATTTTACTTAAGAAAGGCTCAGGAAAAGTTTACGTTAGACAACTTTGCATGGTGCTGCTGACAAAAATCCAAAAGTCAAGGTTATGAAGAGGATCCCTCACTCCATGCTCAAAACACAAACAAACAAAAAAGCACCCCCCCAACACCCTAACAATAAAAACGAAACAACCTACACAAAAAACATATTAAACAGAAGAACAAGGAATTGTTCTCTCCACTCTCAAGCACAAAATAACTGGGGAAAATCTGTATTTTGTTCATCAAGGTATAGTAGAGACAATATATATATATATATATTTTTTTGACTATGCTTTGAAATCCTCAGGGACTTTACAATTTATCAAGAAAGGCACATTCTTCCTAATGAAAGGTTACTGACCTTCATGAATGTGACAGTTCAATTACAGCCCATTCATATGCAGAGCAGTGTTGATAAAGGATTTGGGAAATGTGACTAGCATAGCAAAAAAAAAAGGAAAGGAAAAATGTCTAGGGAATTATTATTAGTTTTTTAAAAATTTTAATTTTAAAGCAAGAATAATAAATAAGACTTGCTCGAGTAGTAGAACATTTTCTTCAGTGGCCCAGCAGCCCATTAGATTTGCTTCAATGGATATGCTGGCTTTTTCTTTTTTCTTCTTTTTTCCCCCTAATATTTCTGCCTTTTTAATCCTCTAAACCGCTAAACCTAACAAATCAGAAAGCCCTGGGGGTTCTGAAATGCAGGGTTTCAATTTTTTTTTTTTCTTTTTCCTTTGACTGGCAGGGCAAGCTGGAACATGTCTTAATGTTATTTTAAGTGCTTGACTGCTATTTAGATGCTGAAATGGATGGATGGAGAGTTACAAGGGGGGAGTGTACATGCTCTCTGCCACCCACATTCATGCGCTCACTCCCAAGCTCATTCGTGGGAGGGAGGGCCCTCCAGGACAGGGAATAGCTAAACCAAGTCCTGGCTAGACTGGCTGGAGCCAGCCCCTAACCAGACTTGAGTGACACCTGAAAACTGCTCTTGGCTGAGCTCCCCCAGGTGTGGAAAAAGACAATCTGATGCCACTTTGTAAATCAGCAGAGAATGTCACTCAGCCAGAGCTCTCTGGAATGTCCCAAAACCAAGTTCTTTTTCAGCAACTGCTGGTAGAGATTCTCTTACAACAATAACTTTTTTTTTAATTAAAAATAAGACAAAATGCATTAAACTATAAAAATTCTCTTGGGATATAACCAATATAAATATTTTAAGCAATTCTGAAATTTAATCATTATTTTCATTTTTAGTACTTTACCTTGGAAATTAATACCAGCCACACACGTGTATGGTATGTATGAGTTGTTGAATGGTCAACTTGACTGAAAGCTCTGAGAAAATATACGTGTTCCCAACACCCATCACCCTGCTTGGCACATAGTGATCACTCAGTATTTGTTGAATGAATGAATCCCTTTTCCTACTGCATTTCTTTTCCATTCCTTCATTTTTGGATAAGCTATATGTACTATCAATTATTCTCTCAAGATATTTATCCTCTTTAATTTGCCCATATAAGTTGCCTTTTTCTCCACTATCCCTGGGTCAAATATTTGCCTTCAGATCACTTTCAATCACATTGCATCCTTGAATACAAGTATACTATAGAATCATGAATGCATGAGTGATGTATGCTTATGATTAAAGCTTCATGTCTTATTTTCTCAAACCCTACTTTTGCTTAGATGTGTTATTCATTCTTGCATAACCTGAAGGACATAGCAATGTGTTTAAAGTGGCTTTTAAAAATGTTCTTTAGGCTGGGCTTTGTGGCTCATGCCTGTAATCCTAGCACTCTGGGAGGCCAAGGTGGGTGGATCGCTTGAGCTCAGGAGCTCCAGACTAGTCTGAGCAAAAGTGAGACCCACCTCTAATAAAAAATAGAAAAACTGGCCAGTATCACAGCAGGCACTCATAGTCCCAGCTACTTGGGATCACTTGAGCCCAAGATACTAAGTCTGCAGTGAGCTATGATGCCATAGCACTCTACCTAGGGCAACAGAGTGAGATTCTGTCTCAAAAAAAAAAAAAATAGTTCTCTAATATTTTTTTGCATTTCAAACTTACGCATATTCAGAACTCTGGCATAGCTTTGGGAAGCTTCTCAGTTCTGACTCAATGCTCTAAGAAGGTGAATTCTGGACTTTTAAGAAGAGATCTAGATCACAGTTGTATACTTTATACCTCTTGATATTATTCCTGATGTTTCTTCCAAATATCCTTTTATAACTTATTAATTTTTGATGTCACCCAGAGCTTCCTTTTAATTATTAACAAAGTTTCTTTGAGTAAATCCTATGCATTAGGTATTACATTATATATTTTATATGTGATGGATAAAAACAATAGATAGTAAGTGGTAGAGCAAGCCCTCAAACAACAGTTTTCTTTACTTCAAAATCTTTTCTCTTTACCAAATTACTATATCATTAAATGTACTTAGCAATAAGTAACAGGAAATCTAACCAAAAGTGACTTAAGAAAGAAGACTATAAGAAAATTATATTATCTCATATAATATGAGATCCCAGGTAGGGTGCTTCAGTGTCAGACAATTAGTTATTTCAAAAATATCGTGGAGGATCCAGTTCCTTCCCATCTCATTCACTCCTCATCCTTATCTGCTTTCTTCAGATGTGTTCATTCTTCTCATGGCTGCAAGATGGCTACTATAGCTTCCAGCATCACATTCTTATATTTCAATGTCAAAGAGCAAAATATGGTTAAAATATATATATATATATATATATTTGGAGTTGGAGACCAGCCTGAGCAAGAAAGCAAGACACGGTCTCTACTAAAAGTAGAAAAGTGGAGGAATTCTGGGAAGATGGCCGACTCATAGCAGCACTCGTCAGAAGAAGAAAAACTGGACAGAACCAGACTCTACAAAGCCAAAGAGGGGGAGCTGAGCCAAGAAAGTTGTTCAGCAAGCTGTAACTCCAAGGAAAAGCATTCAAGAAAACAAATTACAGGTACAAAGCCTATTGACTAGAGGACAGGAGACTTTTCCCCCAAGCAGAAGGCCTGCCACAGGCTATCTGCAAAGGAGCAGGGAACAAGAGACCTCTCATTTTACCTTGCTGAAGAGAGCCGCTGAACTCCAGGTCTGTTTCTCCAGGGAGGTCCCACTTATGAACCTAGACACCACCCCTCCAGGCATAAAATTAAACAGGTATTTTCCCCCACAAGTCCAAACTCCCAGTCAACCCTTTCCCCCTCACATGGTGGTCTGAAGCTCTGCCCTCTGCAGAGCAGAGAGTATTTGGTTTTGTCCTGAGAGACCTGGGCATAGTGTGGACCACCAACCATCAGGACGAAATCTGTGACTAATGGGGAAGAAAGAGGGTGTGGGAAGAAAGGGACACTTGGAGGGATGAGGAGCAGTTCCCTGGTTATGACTATACCCGGCCAGTGGTAGTGTTGGCCCTTGTTTTGGGCTGTGTCTGGTGGGATGGCATGCAGAACCCCCAGCTCTAACAGCACCCACAGTAGGAGAGTGGTTGTCCCATGTGCACTGAGTTTGGGAGACAAGGGTAGTCCCAGCTGGGCCTGTGAGCAGAGGCTTACTAGGTAAGGACTGGGACCTGCAGGTGGAGTATGGTACCCTGACACTAACAGAGCCTGCAAACAGAGGCTTGCCAGGCAGTGGACTGAGACTGGTAGGTGGGTCATGGTCCCCTGACTCCAATTGGTATGGCAAGCAAAGGCTAGCTGTATGTGGACTGAGACCAAAGGGCAGGGCTGGTGCACTGACTCCAACAGAGCCTTCAAACAGAGACTTTCTAGGCAGTGGACTGAGATTGGCAAGAGGGGGCATGGTCCCCTGACTACAAATGGTTTGGCAGTCACTACTCCAGACCCTACTCCAGAGGCTAGAAGTGTGTGCACTGAGACCAGTAGGCAGGGGTGTTACCCCTGGGTCTAGCTGGGCCTCTAAGCAGAGAAGCAGACAATAGTGTGGACTGAGTCTGGCAGGTGGGAATGTGGCTCCCTGGTTCCAATTGTGCTTTGAATCCCTTTGTTTTGAATTGTCCTTGAATCCCTCTCTGTTTGGCAGGGTTTGCACTGCCAGAGACAATTTGGTTGGAACCTGTGTCTGGGGCTGTCTACTCTGGGACATTCTGAGGTTGACCTTTGAAGTTCTGTAGTGGAAAAGAAATGAAGAGAGGGGGCTGAGTGCTGCAGCATTTGTATCTCTTCACAGTCAAGATTTAAATCTAATAGAGTGTTTCCTTAGGATAGAGTAGAGGTTGGCTGATACCAAAACAGATCTAGCCTGCACTATCTTACCAAGTAGGTCCTTAGAGTCTCCAGCCAAAACTCTGAAAGGGGCCCTTGTAAGGTTGTAGGCGATAAGCCACAATTACAAAGCCTAGGGCTTTGGTAAGGGGCTATCTCTACTACCTGGGAACCCCAATTCAATCACCCTACCAGTTCTAATAACCAAACAGTAGAAAATAAACATGGTGTGGACTCAACAAAAGAACTCTGGCAACATGAATAACCAGAGTAGATCCCCCCCCCCAAGAAATGAAGATGCCATGTATAGACAAATGGCAGTAATGTCAGAATCTGAATTTAGAATATGGATTGCAAATAAGATAAATGGAATGAAAGAAAAGATGGAAATTGAATTCCAAAGAGTAGTTCTAAAGTTGCCTCAAGTATTCCAACATATGGACATAATGAGAAAAGAGATAACAGAGCTCAAGGAAATGAAAAAGTTAGTTGAGGAGCTCCAAAATACAGTGGAATCCCTCACTAATAGAGTTACTGATAGAGTTGACCAGGCAGAAGAAAGGATCTCTGAAACTGAGGACAAAGCTTTTGAACGTTCCCAAACACTCAATGAGTTAGACAAATGGAGAGCAAAAACAGATCATTCCCTGAGAGAGTTGTGGAATCACTTCAAAAAATCAAACATTCATCTTGTAGGAATTCCCAAAGGAGAGGAGGATGGTCCTAAAGGTACAGATGCTCTACTCCAAGAGATTTTGGAGGAGAATTTCCCAAACATTGCAAGAGATTCAGAACTTAAGATAGCAGACAGTTTCAGAACCCCAACAAGACTCAATCCAAATAAAGCATCTTCTAGACCCATTGTCATTAACTTTGCCAAAGTGAAGATGAAGGAGAAAATTCTGCAAGCAGCCCAACATTAGAAAAGCATCATCTACAAAGGGAGAAATATCAGAATAACTGCAGATCTCTCAGCTGAAACATTTCAAGTCAGAAGAAGATGGTCATCAACATTCAATCTCTTAAAACAAAACAACTTCCAGCTCAAGATCCTCTATCCAGCTAAACTGAGTTTCATTTGCGATGGAAAAATCAAATACTTTAATGACATAGAAATGTTGAAGAATTTTGCCATAACTAAATCAGCTCTCCTGGATATTCTCAGACCCATCCTCCACAACAACCAGTGCAATGCTCTACCTCCAAAGTAAACTAACCCAGATATTTTTTGAACAAAACCCAACTTCCACAGTGGTGAAAGGATTAAAAATGTCCACAGGACATCCAAAAATCATGACACCCAAAACACAAACAGGCTTATCAATTCTCTCAATTAATGTGAACAGTTTAAATTGTCCTCTAAAGAGGCACATGCTGGCTGACTGGATACATAAACTCAAACTGGACATTTGTTGTATACAAGAATCTCACCTTACCTTAAAGGATAAAAGTAGACTCAGGGTGAAGGGATGGACTTGTATAATACAGGCAAATGGAAACCAATAAAAAGCAGGGGTTGCAATTTTAGTAGCAGATACAATTGGCTTTAAACCAACAAAAATAAAGATAAGGAAGGTCACTACATATTTATCAAGGGAAACACCCAACATGAAGAGATTTCGATAATTAACATTTATGTACCCTACCAGAATGCTCCTCAGTTCATAAAACAGATCCTAATGGATATGAACAACTTGATATCTTCCTGCACTATAATAGTTGGAGATTTTAACACCCCTTTTACAGTTTTGGATAGATCCTCCAAGAAGAAACTAAACAAAGAAATATTAGAGTTGAACCTGACTCTAGAACAAATGGACTTTACAGACCTCTACAGAACATTTCACCCTAATAAAACTGAATATACATTCTTCTCATCAGCCCACAGTTCATCCCCCAAAATAGAACATATCCTAGGACACAAGTCTGACCTCAGCAAATTTAAAAGTATAGAAATTATTCCTTGTATCTTCTCAGACCACCATGGAATAAAAGTTGAACTCACAAGCAGTGGGAATCTCCATACTCAAACAAAGTCATGGAAGCTAAATAATCCTAGGCTGACTGATAGCTGGGTCAAAGACGAGATAAAGAAGGAAATCAACAAATTTTTGGAACTAAATGAAAATGAAGACAAAAATTATCAAAACCCATAGGATAATGCAAAGGCAGTCCTAAGAGGGAAATTTATAGCATTGGAAGCCTTCATCAAGAAAACAGAAAAAGAGGAAGCCAACAACTTAATGGATCACCTCAGGCAAATGAAAAAGGAAGAACTTTCCAACCCCAAACCCAACAGAAGAAAAGAAATAACTAGAATTAAGGAAGAATTAAATGAAATTGGAAATAAAAGGATCATTCAGAAGATCAACGAAATCAAAAGTTGGTTTTTTGAAAAAATTAACAAAAGTGATAAACCTCTGGCCAACCTAACCAGAAATAGGAAAGTAAAATCTCTAATATCATCTGTCAGAAACGATAAAGGAGAAATAGCAACAGACACTTCAGAAATTCAAAAAATCCTCAATGATTACTACAAAAATCTTTATTCCCAGAAATATGAAAATCTGAAGAAAATGGACCAATACATGGAAGCATGCCAACTTCCTAGACTCAACCAGAAAGAATTAGAAATCTTAAATAGACCTATATCAACCAATGAAATAGCATCAACAATATGAAATATCCCTAAAAATAAAAGTCCAGGACCAGATGGCTTCACATCCAAATTCTATCAAACATTTCAAGAGGAACTAGTACCTATATTATACAACATTTTCCAAAGCATAGAAAGAGAAGTAATACTTCCCAACACATTCTATGAAGCAAATACCACCCTGAAACCCAAACAAGGAAAGGATTCAACAAAGAAAGAAAATTATAGACCAATATCATTAATGAATATTGATGAAAAAATATTCAATAAGATCTTAGCAAACTGGATTCAACAACACATCAACAAAATTATACTCCATGGTCAAGTTGGTTTTATTCCAGGGTTACAGGGCTGGTTCAACAAACACAAATCTATAAATATAATACACCACATCAAAAAGAAAAAACAAAGACCATATGATTCTCTCAATTGATGTAGAAAAAACCTTTGATAATATCCAGCATCCTTTCATGATCAAAATTCTTAAGAAAATAGGCATAAAAGGTACATTTCTTAAACTGATAGCCATTTACAGCAAACCCACAGCCAATATCGTATTGAATGGTGTAAAATTGAAAACATTTCCACTAAGATCAGGAAAGAGGCAAGGATGCCCACTGTCTCCACTGCTATTTAACATAGTAATGGAAGTCTTAGCTATTGCAATCAGGCAAAAGAAGGCAATCAAGGGTATCCAAATAGGGTCAGAGGAGATCAAACTCTCACTCTTCACTGATGATGATCCTATACCTGGAAAATCCCAGGGACTCAACTTCAAAACTCTTAGAAGTGAACAGGGAATACAGCAGCATCTCAGGATACAAAATCAATACTTACAAGTCAGTAGCTTTTATATACACCAACAATAGTCAAGCTGAAAAAATAATCAAGGACTCTATTCCTTTTACAATAGTGCCAAAGAAGATGAAATATCTGGGAATTTACCTAACAAAGGATGTGAAAGATCTCTATAAGGAGAACTATGAAACTCTGAGAAAAGAAATAGCTGAAGATTTTAACAAATGGAAAAACATACCATGCTCATGGCTGGGAAGACTCAACATTGTTAAAATGTCCATACTACCCATAGCAATCCACAGATTTAATGCAATCCCTAGTAAAGCACCATTGTCATACTTCAAAGAACTTGAAAAAATAGTACTTTGTTTTATATGGAATCAGAAAAAAACCTTGAATAGCAAATACATTACTCAGAAATAAGAACAAATCAGGAGGTATCACATTACCAGACTTCATGCTATACTATAAATCTATAGTGATCAAAACAGCATGGTACTGGCACAAAAACAGAGCAGTTAGATTTATGGAACAGAATATATCACCAAGAGATGAACCCAGCTACTTATTGTCTTTTGATCTTTGACAAGCGTATCAAAAATATTCAGTGGAAGAAAGACTCCCTATTTAACAAATGGTGGTGGGTGAACTGGCTGGAGACCTATAGAAGACTGAAACTGGACCCATATCTTTCGCCATTAACAAAATTGATTCTCACTGGATAAAAGATTTAAACTTAATACATGAAACTATAAAAATACTAGAAGAGAGTGCAGGGAAAACACTGGAAGAAATAGACTTGGAAGAATATTTTATGAGGATAACCCCCTGAGCGATTGAAGCAACACCAAGCATACATTTCTGGGATCTGCTCAAACTAAAAAGTTTTTGCACAATCAAGAACACAATAAGTAAAGCAAACAGACAACCTTCAGAATGGGAGAATATTTTTGCACTTTATGCTTCTAACAAAGGTCTGATAAATAGAATCTATAGAGAACTCAAACTAATCAATAAGAAAAGAATAAATAACCCCATTTCTATGTGGGCAAGAGACTTGAACTGAAACTTCTCTGATGAAGACAGGCACATGGCCTGTAAACATATGAAAAAATGCTCATCATCCTTAATCATCAGAGAAATGCAAATCAAAACCACTTTGAGATATCATCTAACTCCAGTAAGACTAGCCCACATCACAAAATCCCCAAACTACAGATGTTGGCATGGATGCATAGAGAAGGGAATGCTTCTACACTGCTGGTGTAGACTGCAAACTACTATGACCTTTTGGAAAGAAGTTTGGAGAACACTCAAGAAACTAAAAGTAGACCTACCATTTGATCCTGCAATTCTTCTACTGGGTATATAGCCAGATGATCAAAAATTATGTTACAACAAAGACATTTGCACCAGAATGTTTATTGCAGCCCAATTCATAATAGCCAAGACATGGAAACAGCCCAAGTGCCCGTTGACCCATGAATGGATTAACAAATTGTGGTAAATGTACACCATGGAATACTATACAGCCATAAAAAGATGGAGACTTCATATCTTTTATGTTTACCTGGATGGAGCTGGAACATATTCTTCTTAGTAAAGTATCCCAAGAATGGAAAAAAAAGTATCCAATGTACTCGATACTACTATGAAATCAATATATAACCACCCATACAATCATACAAATGGCAAAATATAACTATAGTCCATAAAGTAGAAGGGAAGAGGAGAGAGAGGGGTGGAGAGAGGGGATATGGGAGAAGGGAGAGTATTCAGGGGGACTTCACTTAATGTGCATGATGCAATGGTACATTTCAAAACTATTAAGAAATGAGTATAATTATTTTTTTAAAAGTCTATTTTCCTTTGATGACTTTTTTTTTTTTTTAAAGACGAAGACTAGACCTGCTCTGTTGCTCAGGCTACAGTGCAGTGGCATCATCATAGTGCACCTCAACCTCCAACTCCTGGGCTCAAGTCATCCTCTTTCCTGGATCTTCTGGACCTCATTACAGGTATGAGCCACAATGCTGAGCCTGGAAACTTTGAGAACTAAGAAATCTTTCTCTGAAGCTCTTCCAACAGTCTTACCTTCATATCTCACTAGCCAGAGCTGAGTCTATGGCCCTTTCTAAATATATCCTTGGTAAGAAAATGAAATGACCACAAATGGGGTAAATAAATCAAAATGTATTAGGATAAGGACTGTCCTTTATTCAAGAAAACAGCTGCAGAGAAAAAATCTGGGTATTTGAACAAAATTGGGTTTCTTTAGCAAAGGTGGGGAATAGCTGTTGGTAGGCAACCAATAAAATTAGTTATAACACAGCTAGGTCATGATGACCAGTAATAAGAAGGAACACAGGGAAATACCAAACGAGAAAGTTGGAGCTCAGAGAAAAAAAGAAAAAAAAGAGCAATCTGGTATAAAGTAGGTGTTTAATAATTGCCACTGACAGAAAATGAATGAAAAACAATTCAAAGCAAAGTTAATCTGACTTGCATTTAATGATATGCGTTGTTTTATGGTAATTCAGGCCAATAGTGTAGTAGTCCACATAAATAACCGTAATTAGTACTATTTTTTGATGGATCTTTGTAGTTTTTAATCTTCTGTTAATTAATTTAAGGACAAGCATCAATGTTCACAGGGTTTTCCCTCCACTTATCTTTTTTTTTTTGATAGAGTCTCACTTTGTCACCCTTGGTAGAGTGTTGTGCCATCACAGCTCACAGCAACCTAATTCTTGGGCTCAAATGATTCTCTGGTCTCAGCCTCCTGAGTAGCTGGGACTACAGGTTCCTGCTACAATATGCAGCTGTTTTTAAAGACAAGGTCTCACACTGGCTGAGGCTGGTCTTGAACCTGTGAACTCAGGCAATCCACCCACCTTGGCCTCCCAGATGCTAGGATTATAGGCATGAGCCACTGTTTCCACTCCCCCACACACACACTTACCTTACAAATAGCTGCACCTTAATCATGTATTTGTATTGGAAGGATTCCTCAACACTCAGAGTAGCCCACAAACCCACTGGTCTCCCTAACCTACCGACCATGTCCAGAAATGAGCTTTCCCTCAATTCCTCAGAGAAGTTTCCAGCAGGTGATAGAAAATTTTAAAATATTGGGAGATTTTACTATCTGACTATCAAATCTAGAGGAAAGGTCTTTAGAAAGCACAGGGATGGATAACTGGTATCAGGTCTTCTCCTATTAAGAAGGGAGGGACTGAAAATCAAAGTGAAAGTACAGAAGAAGCTTCTGCCATGGGTAACAAAAAATCATAGACAATCCCTGGGAACTCAGTGATTCTTTGGCTAAATCACTTAGTGATTAAAGATTCACTTCTTTAAATGTAAGATGTGTGTCTGGAAATGACTGATATCTAAGAATCCTTCCAGCTCTACCTTCAACATTTCTACTTTACAGTTTTGCTTCAGGCCAGAACAGTTTAATTCAATTATGAGTAGACATAGAGAAATTGTGTTTGAGGTGATTTTACATATTACAGGGAACATTGGTTTTATTTAGTTAAATAGCATCCTTGAAATTTAGGTTGCTTCCTGCAGTTTGATGTTGCCAATAAAGGCTCTACTCTAATAATAGGTGCCATCAACTTTTATATAATATGTGCTAGTTTCTTGAAAAAAAAGGCAAATCACTTTATACATTTTGTTTTCTTTCTGGAATCCTGTGCCCAAACCTAAAGTATTTTAAGCCAGTCCAAAGAAAATTGAGGTCAGATATGATAATACTGATCTTTATTATTATGATTCTTTATCAGTGGCATAAAAAGCCCTTGCAATGCAGTATTATTAGAATAGTACCCCCCCACCCCACCCCCCATAGCAATTTCTAAGGAATCCTTTCCTTTCTTCTGGGAACATATCTTCCTAGTAGTTGCCAGCTTCACAAGGTTAGGGGCTTCTTCTTTTTTTTTTTCCTTGCTGTTTGGCCAGGGCTGGGTTTGAACCCGCCACCCTCGGTATATGCGGCTGGTGCCCTACACACTGAGCCACAGGTGCCGCCCATTAGAAGCTTCTTGTTGTTTAGCCTTGAATTCTTTGATAGACCTTTATCAGTCATCTAAGATGGGACAGCACTTGTCGAAGGGAAGGCCACAGTCTATCCCACGTTGCTCCCTCTGCACACCCTGATCTGGGTGCTGTCATGCTGCCACCTTCCCCTGCCACCCAGGGTACTGCTGGTCTTTTTACTGATTTTGCTGCTGATCTCCAGTTCTTACCTACCCAGTTTGCTTGCCACAAGCAAGCCTCACTAAGACCAGTGGCCAGCATGCCAACTCGTACTGCTGGTGCCACATGCATTGTGTAGAGGATCTGTGCTCACCTGTCTCCACTATCACCAAGGCCACTGCAAACATGGGGCCCTTTCTCAGATAGACAGATACAGGTTTGCTGCCTTGAAAAGAAATACAAATATTGTCCCCAAGACATATTCCCACCTGTCCTCTGGTCCTATTATTTTAGGAGGTGAACTGAGAAAAGTGGGACTCTTGGAGTCCCAAGTTTTCTTTTTGATGCTGTCCTCTCTCTCGCTCTGGCAGGAAGGGTCCATGGTGAGAATCCTAGCCTTACACGAGAGGAGCTCAGAATGCTCATTTGTGCTCTTGAATCCAACAAGAGCATCCAAAGGGGGAAGGTAGTTGTCACTGAGCAGACCTGGAACAATAATCCAGGGATACAACTTTCAACACCAGAGTAAGTGTATCTATTTAGTTGCCACCTAAAATGCCCTACTTTCCAGAAGAAGGGATATCTCCTTCTCCTCTGTACTCAGCCTTGATCTTCCCAGGGTCTCTCTTGTCCTGAGTGGTACCAGATTCATGTTTTACTGACATAATCTAAGCTAGGGAACTATTATGTACATAAATTTCTCTGGGAAATTTGAGTCCAAGAGCATAATTTCTCCTTTCTTTATGCTTACTTACTCTTCAGAATATGTAATTACAAACAAAGTACATCTCAGGAGTGAAAAATCTAAAAGGGTGAAATAATCTTAATAACATCCTGGTCAAAAAATGTGTGTAAGAAGGAAAGGGAAAATGTATTAATAAAATTTGATAATTTTCACACATTTACTGATTGTTGTTTACAATGTTTTGCTTTATACTATTGATTTTAATAAAATATTCAGTCTAATTAGAAGAAGACACAGTTCTTATACTCAACCTCAGTGTATGCTTTAGAAAATTAATTAGAAACTGGCTAGTATGACCCGGTAAGACTGGGTTATATTTGCAGAACTTCAGAGGGGAAATTTTCTTTTGTTTCTTCTAAGCAAGATTCAGGTGGTTCAATAAATGCCACTTAACTGGGGCAGACTTGATCAGGAAAGTTGCTGAATTGGGAAACCAATTAAATCTAATGCTAATTAGCATGCGCTGCTGCTTAATTGGGATAGGTGGTCCATTGAGTTGGTATCACTGTAGGTAATTAAGTGATGTTCTTAGAGGAGAAGAGACAGAGTCTTCTTGTTGCTTTCAAGACAGAAGGCAATTTCCTCTTTTGA
This sequence comes from Otolemur garnettii, assembly GCF_000181295.1. Taxonomy (NCBI): domain Eukaryota; kingdom Metazoa; phylum Chordata; class Mammalia; order Primates; family Galagidae; genus Otolemur; species Otolemur garnettii. Next base: position 15,370,733 of record NW_003852421.1, on the reverse strand, counting down.
TCATGCCTTTGCCTTCAAAAGTTGTACTTTCTTTGAAAGGACCTCTGTGTTTCTCTCTCTCTCACACACACACACACACATATATACATATATATATATATATATAAAATTTCTCCTTCTAAGTGAACTGAAGGAAGAATAAAGAATTATGCCAAAAAAAAAAAAAAAAAAAGGAAACGGTGGTGCCTGTGGCTTAAGGAGTAGGGCGCTGACCCCATATACCAGAGGTGGTGGTTGATTTGATTTGTGTTGTTTGTCTTAAGACAAAGTTGTAATTTTCAAGAACCTGTATGACATTAAGTGAGGACCTACTGACCAAGGCAAAAACTGCAAAAAAAGAAAAAAAAATGGAGACAGTGAGATATACAGGGTTCTGTGATTTATCCAACGTTGCTACCGTTTTGTGATTAAGCGTGAGTAAGAGTACGGGCTTTAGAATTCCTCCCTAGTGATTCCACAGGGCAAAGTCATCACCTGGCAGCCAGGTGCAGTGAGGCTGTGTGGAGCAGCAGGAAGAGCCTGCCTGGGAGCCCAAAGCCTTGGTTCCAGCTCTCAGGTTGCTACACAGAGATAAGACATTATCTTCTGGGCTTCAGATACCTTTTTTATTAAATGAAGGTGTGGGACTAAATAATCACTAAGATCCCTTCCAGCTGTAAAAACAAAAGTGTCTCAGTCCAGTTACTTTATTGAAAAGTTGTTACTGGAGGGAAAAAGCCTTCATTTTTAAACTCGTAGAAAGTCTTTCTTAGGCCCCGTCACAATCTCTGGCTACAAATTAAAGAATATATATTGTACAAGATGTAGCTGGGTGCTTTGGGGAAGAGAAGTGAGAAAGAGATTGGAAGAGAGATGGGGAGGGTATTTGTGGAACTGTTTTTGTTTATGTTCTTAAAAAAGCACAAATCTACAGAGGGGTAGTGCGAGTGAAAGGGACACTCCTGAGTATGGATAGACTGAAACATGTATGGAAATGAAGTAGTAAAGGAATGAAAGAGAAACTGAGACATCTTGAGTTCTGTAAAAGTGAAGAAGCTGGGTTGAGCCAATGCTGTGGACAGAACACTGGTTCTGAGGAGTCCTGCAGGATCAGAGTTGAGTAACCTCGGATATAGCATTTGGGAAAGATTGCAAAGGAAAAATCAGGCTGGCAAGAGTAACTTTTTTTGTTTTTTATTTCAGATTAATATAAGAGTACATGTGATTAGGTTACCTTGTTTGCATTTGTTAGGAAAAGTCACAGTCGTATTTGGGTCCTTTACCCAGGACGTGTGCCATCACCCCTACATTGTACCACTTAGGTCAGAGCTTACTGAGCCCCTTCCCTTCCTCCTCATCCTTCCTTCTTGAATTTAACTGTGTGTTTCCTTTCACGTGGGCATGTAGTTGTTTGTCTACTAGTCTTGGGCCCATCAACTCATGAATGGATTAAAAAACTGTAGTATATATATACCATGGAATACTATTCAGCCATAAAAAGATGGAGACTTTATAACTGTTGTATTTACCTGAATGGAGAAGAAGACATTCTCCTTAGTAATGTATCTCAAGAATGGGAAAACAAACATCCCATGTACTCAATACTAATTTGGCAAGCATATTTTAGTAGCTAACACAAGATTAGGAGTTGATGGGGGGAGCTACTCTAATTTACTTTGACTTCAATAGAATTTAAAGTATTAGATCAAAAACTGTATTTTTTCTGTAAGCATTATCAGAATAATGCAGTCAGGAATAATGTCGTGTCATTCAATGTCATTTCTTTACAACATTGATGAGAGAAAACACCAACATTGCTTCCTGGCTGGAGCCACTGTCTACGTGAAGTCTGCTTGTTGTCCCTGCGTCTGCATGGATTTTCTCTGGGTACTTGGGTTTCCTCCCACATTCCAAAGCTGTGCCCATTGCTCTTACTGCTATGTCTACATGGTTGCTGTGTGAATGAGTGTGGATTGTATATATGGGAGTATGTGCTGTGATGGGACCATATCCTTTCCAGGGATGGTTCCTGCCTTGTGCCCTGAGAGGAGAGGCTCTGCCCACCTAAAATACTGCACTGGAGTAAGTGCTAGACCAACAACCTAAAACCTTTGCCAGGCACCCCCCAGGTTTTCTCCCCACCCTCGGTCCTATTCTGCCCCCAGTTCCTTGAGCTCCTAACAGGCTAGCACTGGTCCTGACGTCTCTTATCAAGAGTTCACCTCTTTGTAGGTTACTCCTTCCAAGCACATACATGTGATTGTATGGGACAGTCAGGTTTGCCATGTTGGGCCCAGTTTGGGAATTACTTTTAGCTAGAGGGACTGGCCTTATTCCAAGTCTAGCATTTAGAGGGTAGGGAAAGTTATTGTGGTAGACAGGGCTTTTATTTTATTTTATTTTTTTGAGTTTTTATTTTTTCCTTTGGCCTTTGGCTTTTTCCTTTCCCTTTCCATCCTACTCCATTGTCCAGCTTTTCCTCCCTACACCATCTCTCCAGGAACGTGCCCACCTCCCATCTACCTGCAGCGTGCATCCAAGGCCAGAGTTGGGACCTGCAGATTGGGTGGGTGCCTCTTCCCTTTCAGGCATGTGGGAGCTAGAAAAGGCTTTAAAAAAATAATAATGATAGGGGGGTGAAGGTAAAGTTTCTACTAAAATAGGGCCAAAGCTCTGTGTGATCTGGGCGCTACATCACCAAGATGACCCAGAGTGCTGAGGGTCTGACAGATGGAAACCTAATCCATCAGGCTGTGGATGTAAATAAATATCTGCCTGCTTTCAATGCTTGTTCTTATTAATCTTTCAAAATTGTATTTGCAGCTCAAACTTTTTCTCAAAGTTTAAAATTAGAAGCACCTGAGTTTTTATTTAAACATTAGGGGGTGCTTTTGTGATCAGCAATATGCTATAGAAACATAAATGTTGTTTATATCAATCAGCCTATGGTCAAGTTGATTTCCTTTTGTGTTGTTTCTGTTAAGGTTGTAATTTTCAAGAACCTGTATGGCCTTAAGTGAGGACCTACTGACCAAGCCACTCAATAATGGTAGAAATTTAAACGAAAAATAAATCACGTACAGGATCTACTCTCCTAGCTCTTTTTTTCTTTCTTAATTTGTCTCTCTGGGTTCCTCATTCATGCATTCCCTCCAAGGAACATCACCATCAACTCTAGATCACCGATAACCCACGACTAAACTTGGAATACTATGCAGATTGGCAGAGTTCTATCTACTAGATTGGCTTTTTGAACTTGTAGGCTGCTTTCAATGCCTCATTGACCTGCTAAATGTAAGTTCTGCCTAAATACTTATTTTTAAGTCAACAGTTGGAGATAAATATCATAGAAATATCTGTAAGCACACCCATGTAGATACAGAGATGAGGCTGTATCTCATAATTTTGGGATAAAATACTATGAACTTGAGAATGTGTTTACTTTAAAACATTTACTTTGCTTTACCTCTTAGTCACATCCCAGTTTAAAGCAACTGAAAGGGCACAGTCAAGTTCCTTTACTTTTTATGCCTTTTTGCATTGTTATTATGCTCAGCCTTGTAAAAAGTCTGAGAAACATTTTCAACTATAATCTGAAGACATGCATGCAATTTATTTAAAATGTATATTAGCAAACATATGGACATAAAATTGCCAGTGGCAGCTTCAAGTTCAGAAGCGAATGCCCTTTTGGGAGAGTTATCAATGATCATGCGTCCAGGAGGAATCTGATGACAGTAGCCCTGAGCCAAACGTGCATGTGCCCCATGCTCCACTGAATTACTTGCCTACATCATTTTATATTTTGTGAACATGAAATCTACTTTTGGAGTTAATTGAGCTTTATCTTATTATAGTCAAACCTCTGTAAATCGACCACCTAAGTGACTGTAAGAAACTGGTCGACTTGCAGAGGTTGTCAACATAAGGAAGTAGGCCTACTATCCCGATATGTACATGTGGTGCATGTCCAGTAGGTGGAAACTAGGTCAGTTGAAGGAGGTGGTCAACTAAGGAGGTTCTCCTGTATTTATTTCATTACTCATGGTTTTTGGACCAAGATACTTTGGTGGGTTGACTTTGTAAATTCTTCTTGCATTAAGAGGAAAAAAAATGATCCATCTGAAATGAAGGTCCCCAGCATAAGGAAATCAACATTATCTCCTTTAAGTTCATTCTTTGCTGCCACTTGGGAAGTGCAGTCAGGCGCAAAGGGAACAGAACTTTGGGGCAACGGCAGTAAACTCTCCAGCCAAGCTCCTTCACCAGGGGGACAAAACAGTTCACTGCAGCTCTGGCCTTGATGAACTTTATACTCTGAATGCTTTACTGCTTGATTAAAAATGTGCTCATGCTTAAAGGCAGATTGCTGATAGGGTTTATAACAAGGCACAAACACATGGAGAGATTTATTAGAGGTACTTTATGTAACTATTTTTCAGGAACATGATTTTGTTTGAGAAGTGACTAGAGGCTGGAATGACAACTTCTCTGTAACTCTGTTAAGTTTTCTGAATCAGTTCATGTGGAAATCAAATTGCACCTGAGCAAATATTGAAGCGTGTAGCAAGAGGAAGGAATAGCTTTCATTTTGCAGCCACAAATAGTACAATAGCCTATGCACATATTTTAGGAAAGCATTTTTTTTTTTTTACTGAAGTCACTTTGCATGAAATTGCAGGATACATTTTGGTGGTGTGGCTAATCTGAGTTGTTCTTTCACAGCTCTAGCCTCCAGGAGAATCAGGCTGTAACAGCTCACAGAGAGTAAGGGGAAAAAGAGCTGGCTTGCCGTCTACCTAGTGTTAGTGGTGTCATTTTACACCCCGGTGATAGCTGCAAAAAGACAATCTATCAATGGATAAAAACACAATTTTTTTACAATAAAAATAGATAATATTCATATAACAAGGCCAATATTTTAAAAATCGATAATAATATCCACATGTCTGAGTGCATCCTAGGCACTATTCTAAGAACCACACATGGTTTCCATGTTGTAATCCTCACAAGGTTTTTATGAGTTAGGTTATACCTAACTCATATTATTACCTCATTGTATCCTTAAGGAAACTGAGACATAGGCTCGGTACCTGTGGCTCAAGTGGCTAAGGCGCCAACCACATACACCTAAGGTGGAGGGTTCGAATCCAGCCCAGGCCCACCAAACAACAATGACGGCTGCAACCAAAAAATAGCCGGGTGCTGTGGCGGGCGCCTGTGGTCCCAGCTACTTGGGAAGCTGGGGCAGAAGACTTGCTTGAGCCCAGGAGTTGGAGGTTGCTGTGAGCTGTGATGCCACAGCACTCTACCCAAGGGGATAGCTTGAGGCTGTCTCAAAAAAAAAAAAAGAAAGAAAAAGAAAGAAACTGAGACAGAGAAAGATTCAGTATCCCGTTCAGTGTTACATAGGTATTGTGGTAGAATGAGGACCCAACCCCAAACAGTCTGACTCGGACCCCCATTCTCTAAAGCCATATGTGGCACCTCTGTAGATGAAACTTCCGTTCTGAACAAAGGTGAGCCTTGGTGGCCAGAGAGGTTCAAGACATCAGTAGGAGGAATTCAACTTTAAATAAGCTTCAGAAAGTGAAGAACATAGTCTCCCTGAGTAGTGAGAGCACCAGAGTGAACTCACAGCACTTCATTTTTATCAGAGACGACTATTGTGAGTGAAAGCCTCAGCTTTTAGCCAGACACAGCAACTACCTACATTTACAGTTACCTACGTTTATCTATGCATATTTCCACATGTAGAAAGTGGTGATAAAAACTGCCACCTCAGATATTTTTCTTGGCAGGATTGAAACAGATAATATTGCTTAGCCATTTATTTAGCACAGGGCTTGGCACCTAATATGCACCCAATCAATGGTAGCTGTTGGTATTATGGATGAAAAGCTTTTGAACAAAGGACATCAACTAGATCTGGGAATTCCAACTTATTTGCTATTCCTTTTCTTTCTCTCTCTTGTTTGTTTTTCTTTTTCTCTCTTTATTCTTTTATCCGTTTCCTATGCATATTATTAAGGGAAAAGTCCTTGCTAGAGTATTTTTGAAACTTAAAGTTTGCACTCTTTGAGCAAAAGGGAAAGTTGCTTAAATCTCTTTATATCTAGAAATACAGAGTTAAAGAGAGAAATGAGACAAAAACTAGTCTGTGGGCACAGAGAATGGTCTATTTAAAGATGCTGGAAAGTTGATTTAATAAGTTAGAAAAAAATGCATGGAAAAAGGAAAGAAATTTCTAACACCAAAGAAGGAACATGCATGGCTGGAAAGAATTCGACAGGAGAAGGGTACTGCTAGCTGAGCTGCTAACAAGTGAAATGTCACTTTGTTAGAACCTAGATTTGAATGGCATTTGGTTGCATGTGGGCAAGTGATGACATTTTCAGACACCGCCCTTAGACCAATACTGAGAAAGTTTGTAAAACACTGTCCCCTGCATTATCTTTAAGATTTTAAAAAAAAATTAACCAAATTTTCATTTTCCTTTGAATTCTGCTAAGGATCTATTAAGGAAATTCATCCATGTAAAGACAGCCTTGCAGAGCATAGTGAAATGTCATGGTTAGGGAAAGGAGAGTCGGAGAGTCCTGGGATTTAATGTCCTCTCAGATGCCTTCTAGAGAATGATGTTGGGCAAGTCATTTAACGTCTCTGAGCCTCAGCCTCCCTGCCTATGGTACCTGTCCCATAGGTTGTTGTAAAGTGCTTGGCACAGCAGTACTCAACCTGTGGTCCCAGCCGTACATGGTTAGGAAATTATTAGAAATATGATCCCCCATACCTAACTCTCCAGGTGGAGTTTTTATCAAGCCATCAAGTAATTCTGATGCACCCTCTTCATTGAAAACAATAGGCCTACCACAATGTCTGACATGTATTTGGGGGATCAGTAAAAAGCAGATAGGATTATGATAGTTATGTGGCAAGCTCTGTTCTAAGAGCTGGGGGTCACAGAGAGAGAGAAAATACATTTGTGTTTCCATCTAGAAGAATTCAACTCTAAAGTATGATAAGACTTACTTGAGACTGTCATTTGGCATGATTGCATAATTTTCAGATTTGGCTATACTGAAACATCTGGGAGAGTTTTTAAAACAATTTTTAAATATTTAATTGTGGCAAATATACATAACAAAATTTATTATTTTGATTATTTTTCAGCGTATATTTCAGTGACATTAAGTACTTTCCCTTTGTTGTGCTAGCATCATCACTGTCCATCTCCAGAACTTTTTCATCTTGCAAAAGTAAAATTCTGTACTCATCAAACAGTAACTCCCCTTTCCACCCACCACTGGGCCCTATCACCAGCAACCCACTTTCTGTCTCTACGAGTTGGACTAGTCTAGGTAGATCAGATAACTGGAATCACTCAATATTTGTGCTTTAGATAAACCTATTCACTTAACATAATGTCCTCAAGGTTCATTCAGCATGTGCCAAAATTTCATTAATTTCCTTTTTAAAGGCTGAATAATACTACATCTACATTCTACACTTTGTTCATCAGACAATGAACACTTTGGTTGCTTTCCTCTTCAGGCTACTGTGAACAATGCTGCTATAAACATAAGCGTACAATTATCTGTCCAAGTCCCTGCTTTCAATAACTTGGAGTATATACCCCAAAATGAAATTATTGGATTACATAGGACTTCTATGCTTTTTGTTTTTTGGAGCTTTTGGCCTTTGGTCAGGGCTAGGTTTGAACCCACCACTTCTGGTATATGGGGCCACGATCCTATTCCTTTGAGCCACAGGTGCTGCCCACTATGGTTAAATTTTGAGGAACTACTACATCATTTTTCATAGCAGCTGCATCATTTTTAATTCCCGCCAGCAATGAACAATTTCTTTTCTTTACTTCCTCACTATCACATGTTATTTTCTGTTTTTAAAATATATTTTTTAAAAAAAGAATAGCCACTCCATGGGTGTGAGGGGTATCTCACTGTGATTTAGATGTCCATTTCCCTAATTATTAGTGATGTTAACCATATTTCCATATGCTTACTGACCACTATCTGTTTTCTCTTGATAAATGCCTATTCAAGTCCTTTGTCCATTTTTAACTCAGGTTGGTTTGTTGTTGTTGTTGTTGTTTTGGAGTAGTAAGTTTTTTTTTTCTTTAAAATACATTCTGATTATCAACTCCTTATCTGATAAATGATTTGCAAATATTCTCTTCTATTCTATGGGTTCCTTTTTTACTCAGTTGGTAGTGTCCTCTGATGTGCAAAAATTTTTAATTTTGATAAACTCAATTTATTTATTTTTACTTTCGTTGACAGTGGTTATGGAGTCATATATAAGAAATCATTGCCAAATGTAATGTCATGAAGCTTTTTCCCAGATTTCCTTTCAAGAATTATTAAGCTCTGGCTTTTATATTTAGGTCTTTTCTTCTTTTTTAGTTTCATATATAATGTAAAGTTAGAGTCTAACTTTATTCTGTTGCATGTCAAAAATATATTTAGTTTTCCCAGCACCATCTATTGGAAAGATCGTTTTCTTTAGAAGGGTTCTTGGCACCCTTGCTGAAAATCATTTGCCCAGATATATGAGGATTTATTCCTGTGCTCTATTTTATTTCCATGGTTTATATATCTGTCTTTATTCCAGGACTTCACTGATTTGAATACTATAGATGTGTTGTGAATTTTGAAGTCAGGAAGTGTGTGACCTTCAGATTTGCTCTTCAGTTTTGGTAATTTTGGGTCCCTTAAAAGTTTATAGTGATTTTTGAATGGCTAATTTTTATCTCTGTCAAAAACAAAGTTGGGATTTTGATAGGGATTGCACTGGATCTCAAGACTGAATTGGGTATACATATCTTAAAAATATTATCTTCTAATCCATGAACATGGGATATCTTTCCACTTATTTGTATTTGTATTGTATTTCCTTCAGTAACATTTTGTAATTGCCATCGTACAAGTCTTTCACCTTTTTGGTTAAATTTGTTCCTAATTATTTTATTCTTTTTGAAGCTATTAACAATGACATTTTCTTAATTTTCTTCTTGGACTGGTCATTATTACAATAATTCCATTACTGTTGGTGTGTTGGTTTTATATTTTGAGACTAGTAAATTACCTTTTTAGTTTCAGCAGTTTGTAATCTTGAGGTTTTTTTTTTTTCTTCCTAATTTTATTGAGACAAAGTCTCACTTTTTTCACCCTTGGTACAGTACTATGGTGTCATAGCTCACAGCAACCTTCAATTCTTGGGCTCAAGCAATTTTCTTGCATTAGTTTTCCTCTTAGCTAGGGCTATGGGCACCTGCCACAACTCCGGCTATTTTTTTGTTTGTTTGTTTAGCAGGCCTGGGCCAGGTTCAAACTCACCATCCCTGGAGCATGTGGCCAGTGCCCTAACCACTGGGCTATGGGTGCCCAACCATCTTTAGGGTTTTCTATGTATAAAACCATGTTGTCTGTGACAGAAATAATTTTATTGCTTCGTATCTAATTTAAATTCCTCTTTTCTTTTTCTTGCCCTATTGCTCTGTCTAAGACTTCCATTACTAAACTAGTAGAAGTGTTAAAAGTAGGTATTTTTGCTTTGTTCCTCATCTTAGAAGAAAACTTTCAGACTTTCATGATTGAGAATGCTGTTAGTGGTGGGTTTCTCATTTGGGTGTTTATTATGTTGAAGTAGATTCTTTCTATTATTAGTTTTTTAAGTGTATTATCATGAAATGGTATTAGTTTCCTCAAATGCTTTTTGTATATCAATTGAAATGGTCATTTTTGTCTTCCCAAACCTCATAATTATTTTCTAAAAGATTACTAGGTGATTTTAATGTACAGCCAAGTTTTATTATCACTTACATAAGAAATTAATGATTTCAGATATGCTTATTAAATACGAAGTATTTTCCTAATTTAACATTTAGATTTGTGATAGAGAAATTCCTATATGAATACAAAGGAATGCTATTATATTATATGTAGTTGGTCAATAAAAAATGGTAAGTTGGAAATTTAATGCTGGATTCCTTTATATTCTTTTCAATGATCTTGCCCCTTTACAGTGAATGACTATTTTTTATCTGTGTTATAATAATATAGCTAAAATATTCATAATCGATTAGATATTTTACTGAATTAGTAAAATATACAACTAATCCTTGCACTCAAAAACCTGACAAGAGGCGAGAGAACAAAACACATATCATTTATGTTAATTTATGAAAGTTTTATCTCTAATTCTTGAATTCACTTCCTAACTTTACTTCCTAGTCCTTCTTTATTCCTAGCATTACTAAGACAAAAGGTTCCCAAGAAACTACAACTTCTGCATTTCATCAAATGTAATATAGCATTAATTTTAAGATGTAATAATTTTAAAAAACTTATTCAATAAAGTCAGCACAAAAATACTGCTAATACAAATTATGACAAGGCATCCACTGCAGAATGCATCCTAATTTAAGAGAAATTAAAATGTGGAAAAGTAGGCATCTTTGGACCAATGAAATATGGAACTTCACTTATGTTTCAATAGAAGGGGTAGTCAAACCAATTCTGTTCCTCCAGATACTGCTTTTGCCAGGCAGTAACTGTCTTATCAAGATTGAGATGAAGCCAGATCACATCAAAGTTTCTACCTCATTTAAACTAAGAAAGGAGAAGTAATATAACGTCTGGGTTAGATGGAAAAGTAAGACCACAGATCTGAATCCACTCGCACGCAGAACCAAATGCAGTGTGATGGCCTCTCCCATGTTATTTATGAATTTGGCAAATCACGAGAGGGAATTCAGAGTGGAAAATGTACACATTTAAAGCCCCAGGAGAAACTTCAGAATGTAGGAGACTACCTACAATCCAAACAAATGAAGTAACCTGCCAAATTTCTGTGGCAGTGATTCAAGATTAAAACTCAGGTCAAGAGACTGCAGAAAACAAGAAAACATCAATTCATTTGGCTCCCCCTTAAGCTTTTCTCCAGCAACATATGTATTTTGTGAAGATTTTTTAAAGTCTCCTCATATAATATGCCGCCCCCACCCCATTTTTTTCTCTTTTCAAAATGTAAAAGCCTCCCTTAAATAGAACCTGCTTTGTCAACTCCAAGATAGACAAAGGATTAAATTAAAGAAACAGCCAGCTGCTTTTCAATAGTTATGAGTAGGGAAGAAATGAGCTAGAAATATATTCCTGCTTTAGGCATGCTTAGTGGCTCTTAGGTTTCTCTTTCATTATTTTATTGTTTTCTTCTCTTAGGCTGGGGCACCACGTTATCAGACCCCAACCACAATCTTCAAATCTGATGAAGAAAAGGCAGCAGGGACCAACGTGTACTCTCAAGTCCTCACAAATTATCCACCTCCCATTTTCTTCCAAACAGACACACAACCTCATGGTTTCTTGTGCAGATTTTCAATTTAGCTTTTCAATTTGGGGATGTGAACCTTTCCACCTTCCCATTGATAGAACCATAAAAATGTACAAGAAGTGACGGCAGCTAAAGGCAGCCAATCCTCCCCAGAGGGTTTTCTAGAAGACAGTACTTCCCCACCCTACTTCAGATAGTTCGGAATAAGAAATCAGCTCAATCAGAGGCTTCTGGAAAAGGAAGTTGGTCAGACTCCCCTCATTACTCACAACCTTCCTCACTGGCCCTTTGATTCCTCTCCAAACTCAAATGTGGGAGCTTTTCTTTTTGAAGACATGCAGCAGATTAAAACTGCAAGTCCTTCAAGGTTAGCTGGGTTGAAAGGGAGTAAAAATCATGACGTGCTCTCTCCTGGGATATCAGCACAAAGCAGGAGACAGAGGTAGAGACAGGAAAGGCCTGCCACCTGTCATATTACTTGGGATAAAGATTCCTCCTGGCTGTGAGAAAGCAAGCAAAGGGAGCAAGAGGAGCTTTTACCCCAGCAGTAGGAAAAAGTATAAGTCACAGTACATTTTACTTGAAGCCATGAAGATCAGCTTGTCCTCGAGCTTCAGATTTGAGAGCGGAACTTCATTGTGTTCAAAGTAGAGTCACACCTACTTGTTGGTGTTCTGTTGATTTGAATGGACTGAATGGAGTTACTTCTGTTAAAAGAAGAGTGAAAATAAAAATGGCAAGATCAGGCTTGTCTATCAGTTCTATGGTATCAAGAAGAAAACTGTAGTTCTATTAAACAGAGCATGCCTGAAGAAGTTTTACTCTGGGAAATGGAATTTAGAATGCATGTCTTATATACTTTAACAAATATGATATATTAGGATAATACTAAATAACCAGTGAAATGTAAGATGAGAACTATCTAACAGAGAAGAAAGGTAAATGTAGCCAAACCACGCTGGGCTTAAAATTCTACAATTCAGAATAGAATCACTGTGGCAGAAAATGGAAATAATACTGGGCAAAAAGCAAAGTTTCAGTTTGTTTATAATTTAAAACATGGAAAAGCAATGGTCAAGAACATAGAAGAAAACTTTTTTTTAAGCCAAAACATAACTGTTCAATAAATTCATGGGAAGCCATTGTTTTGGACTAAGCTTCTGTGTTCGGCCCCCAAAGGCCAGACCAAACCAGAAAGGAGTTACTCGTGCTACTTGCTATGTATTCAAACTGAACTCTGAAATGGGCCCATTTTATAAAAACCAGGAGATACACAACAGCCAATCAGAAGGAGGCCATTTTACCTGAGTGGGCCTAATAGGCAAGTTTTCTCTATATTAACCCTATAAAGAAAATAACTTTGAAATGACCAAATCTATTTTTCACTCCTTGTTTCTTCTTTCTTCATGCTTTTTGTTTGCCTATGAAGCCAACCTCTTTTGCTTAGTTCACTGGAAAACTTATTCTGTTTTAAGAATGAGATGTTGCCCTATTCTAGAATTACAAATAAAAGTCAATTAGATATTTAAACTTAAACTGTTATAATTTCCTCTTTTGACATGTCCCCATGTAGAGAAAAGAAGGTCATGCCACAATCTAGACAATAAATTAATTAGGTGGAGAGAAACTCCACTTAATATATGCTACATAATTTCTTTTTCATCTTATGAATTTTTTTAAAAAGTCTCATGATACCTGCACAGAGAAAAGATTGCATCATTTTTCTTTAGAATGATGAATTCTGGGGAAAATGGCGAAATTCCAGAAGAGTTTTAGGAAAAAAACTTTGTGTCACAGCCCTGCTTGTCTTAGTTTGGCTTTAAAAATCAGGTCCTGAGTCAGGTGCCCTGAGTGAAAGTTGTTTACTCTGGAGGGGACACCAGAGTGAGTGGAAAGTGATACAGAAAAGCAAAGAATGTAGCCGTAAAATATGAACTATTAAGCAGCTACCACTGGAGTCAACATAATTTGGAAACACTGGGAAGCACTACAAGAACATATGCTTCGAAATCTTCATGACCTCAGATTTGGCAGTGGATTCTTAGGTATGACAAAAACAAAATACAAAAATAGTTACATTGGCTTGGCGCCCATATCTCCATGGTTAGGGTGCCAGCCACATGCACCGGGGGTGATGGGTTTGAACCTGGCTGGGGCCTGCTAAACAACAATGACAACAACCAAAAAAAAAAAAAAATAGCTGGGCGTTATGGTGGGACACCTGTAGTCCTAGCTACTTGGGAGGCTGAGGCACGAGAATCACTTAAGCCCAAGAGTTTGAGGTTGCTGTGAGCTGTGATGTTACAGCACTATACTGAGGGTGACATAGTGAGACTCTGTCTCAAAAAACAAAAAAATACATTGAACTTAACCAAAATTAAAAACATTTGTGCATCAAAGGACACTACCAAGAAAGTAAAAACAAAAATCTACAGAATAGGAGAAAATCTTTTCAAATCATACATCAAATGAGTCTAGTATATAAGGGAAACTTACACCTGAACAACAACAACAAAATAAACTAGAGAACTCAATTTAAAAATGGACAAAGGACTTGAATTAGACATTTCTTCAAAGAAAATATGGGATGGTCACTAAGTACATTAAAAGATGTGTAACATTAATCATTAGGGACATTTAAATAAAAAACACAAGGAGATACAATTTTATGCTTACCAGTTTGGCTAGAAATACAAAAAAAGAGAAAGCAGAAAGTAATAAGTGTTGACAAAGATGTGTAAGCTGTGGAGCCCTCAATACAGTGCTGGTAGGAATGCCAAATGGCACAGCCACTATGGCAAACCATTTGGTACTTCCTTAAAAAATTAAACATAGTATTTGTATAGGACCAAGCAATTCTATAACTAGGCATATTAACCCCAAAGAATTGAAAATAGGTGAATATTATATAATACAATATCATATTCTATTGTCAATAAATATAACATTCATCATTCATGAATATTCATAGTAATGCTATTCACAATAGCCAAAATGTAGAAACATGCCAAACCCATTAATTGATCAATGGATAAACAAAAGTGTACATACAATGGAGTATTATTCAACCATAAAAAGAAATGAAGTATTGATACCTGCTGCACATGGATGAGCCTTAGAAACATTATGCAAAGTGGAAGAAATCAGGCATAAAATATCATATATTTTGAAATCATCATTATATGATCTCTTTTCTAAGAAATAAATCCACAGAAATAGAAAGCAGATTACTTGTTGCCAGGGGCTGTAGTGTGTTCTTTGGGAGTGATGGAAATGTTGTGAACCTAGATAAAGGTGTTGGTTGCATAACATAGTAAATGTACTGAATGCCCCTGAATTGTGAATACATTTATTTATTTATTTATTTTATTTTTTTTTCGGATCAATATTCACATTTTATTATTCATCAAAGCCAGTGTACATTTCCTCCATTTATTTATTTATTTATTTTACTATTTTTTTTATTAGATCATAATTGTGTACATTAATTCTCTCATAGGATACAGCATGTTACTTCTATATGCAGTTTGGAAAACTCTCATCCAGGTGGCCAACATAGCCATCGTATCTTTCTCATAATTATTATGCTAAGACATTTATATTCAACCTTTAGAGAAATTCACCTGTACCCAAATAGAATAAACTATAGGCATGATCCCCACAATATCATTCTCTTCACCCATCCTCCCCCGCCCCTCCCCCCTCCCCTCCCCTCTCTTCTTTCCCCGTAGTCTACGGCTCCATTTGGATTGTAGCTTTCCTAAGATAGCTAACAATTAGTTTCATAATAGTGTTGAGTATATTGGATACTTTTTCTTCCATTCTTGAGACACTTTGCTAAGGAGGACATTTTCCAGCTCCATCCATGTAAATATGAAGG